>NC_137075.1:32619330-33219330 GCF_951640355.1 Cnephaeus nilssonii | reverse complement strand
CTTTTTTTGGCCATGCCCCACCTAAGCATCTCTAAAATCCTGATGCCCCCCATGACATATCATTCTTAATACCCAAAAAGTGAACTGTTCACGTGGAGGAAGCCTAAAAGGCCATTAACAAGCTTCCAAAGAGCATGGCATCCATGAAACAGAAAAATAAAAGAACAAAAGGATAGTTGAAGTACTAAGGAAGCAATCAGTAAGAAATTGTTTAAATGATAATCCTATATAATAAAAGCCCAGCAACTGAACCGTGGACCAACCAGAACAACTGGTCGACCAGTCGCTATGATGCGCACTGACCACCAGAGGGCAGACACTCAATGCAGGAGCTGCCCCCTGGTAGTCAGTGAGCTCCCACAGTGGGAGCAGCTGCTCAGGGGGCGGGTCCACAGCCACTCGCCTGACCAGGATGAGCAGCTGTTCCCGCAGCAGGCCGATCCCCGCAGGCCACACCCCCCACCAGTGCACAAATCCTGTGCACCGGGCCTCTAGTAATAATATAAATTGATATGGAAAAATAGCAAATAAAGTTTCAAAACATATCATAGAGAATTGAAATGCATAAATATGTCACAATATATATTTATATACTGTATATGAGGCCCCTAGAACCATAAGAAATGCAAAAAATTCAGTTAGTAACTCATTCTCGAATTGCCCTCCTTAAAAATCAAATTGTGCCCCATGTTGGGAACCACTGGCCTCATCTGTCCTAAAAGCCTGCCTTGTTCTGAACCAGACACAGTGAGTTGGATCTGGGTGGGGATGGACATTTAGCTTAGGTCCTAGTCATCTCTGAAGGTCAACAGTCATTCTAGAAACATCCTTGGGTTCCTATATGGCTGTTCTGAGGAAGTCCTTAATCTTTGCACATCTTTGCCTAGGACTCAGAGCTATTCCCTTATCAGCTAGAACCTTCCTCGGCCTCCCCAGAGCTCTTGAATAATCCAGGTCTCCCAGGCTCCTCCAACCTTGGGCCATGGGGTTGGGCCCATGTTAATTAAGTGCCTGGCTGTTTGCTTCACACAGTTCACTTTTCATGAATTTACCCAGAAGGGGGTAGGTGAAGGGAGAGGGAAATCTATAGAGAGGCTTTTGGAGCAGAGGGATCAAAGTGCCATGGTGATCCCAAGTCTCACTCCCAGGCATTTGGAGGGGATGGCAAGTTCTGGTTAATTTAACTGTATGGTAACTGCCAGTTACTGCTGACACTGTACTTGAGTGACAGTGCTGCAACAGCTGGAAAGCAATACTCCTGTTCGTGTTGCAGTCCCAGAAGGTAAGTCTGTTTTTCCATGGGAATCTGGGATATATCACACAGTCTCAGGGTGCCACTGGCCTCTGGTAGGACTAGTGCCATTGACTACTAGGGAATTTAGCTGACTGAATTTTCACTTAGCTATTTGAGTTGTGGATACGTAGATGCTTATGCTTTTGGGGGTAGGAAGGTCCTGGGGGAGGAAGAAGCCAGCGGTAGTAGTCAAGACTATCTCACAGCCCTGGACAGTGTGGCTCAGTTCGTTGGACCATCGTCCCGTACACCAAAAAGTTTGTGGGTTCTGTTCCAGGTCAGGGCACATACCTAGGTTTCGGGTTTGATCCCCAGTTACGGCTCATACAGGAGGCAAAGCAATTGATGTTTCTCTCTCACATTGATATTTTTGTCTTTTTCTCTCTCCATCTCTCTCTCTAAAGTCAATTAAGTATCCTCGGGTGAGGATTAACAAAAAAAGAATATCTCACATCCTGCTCTCCACCCCTGTAGGTTCCAAAAACTGCACTTGGCCTGTGGCTCAGAGCGCTTAATCCTGCGCTCCCCTCTCCAGCCACAGATCTCCCTGTGCGAGGCACCTGCCAGCCCTCTGCAGCTACCTGGGGGCAATGTCACCATCACCTACAGCTATGCCGGGGCCAGAGCACCCATGGGCCAGGGCTTTCTGCTCTCCTACAGCCAAGGTAGGCTGGGCAGGGTGTCCCTGGGGCTGTTAACACCGGCAGTGGGAGCCCCAGGGAGGAGGGGAGGACCCCACCAGTTCCAGTGTTTCATAGCCTTCTCCATGGTGCCTCTGCAGATTGGCTGATATGCCTGCAGGAAGAGTTCCAGTGCCTGAACCACCGCTGTGTGCCCTCAGCCCAGCACTGTGACGGGGTCGATACCTGTGGAGATGGCTCGGATGAGGCAGGTTGCAGTTCAGATCCCTTCCCTGACCTGATCCCTGCCTCTGACCCCACCCCACCCTGCAATCACACCTTGGAAGACTTCTATGGGGTCTTCTCCTCCCCTGGATACTCACACCTGGCGTCAGTCTCCCACCCCCAGTCCTGCCTCTGGCTGCTGGACCCCCATGATGGCCGGCGCCTAGCAGTGCGCTTCACAGCCCTGGATCTGGGCTATGAAGATGCAGTGCATGTGTATGACGGCTCCGGGCCCCCTGAGACCTCCCGGCGGCTGCGCAGGCTCACCCGCTTAAACAATGGCAAGGCTGTCACCGTGGAGACGCTGTCTGGCCAGGCCATCGTGGCCTACCACACAGTTCCTTGGAGCAGTGGTCGGGGCTTCAATGCAACCTACCACGTGCAGGGCTATTGCTTACCTTGGGACCAACCTTGCGGCTTAGGCTCTGGCCTGGGGGCCAGTGAGGGCCTAGGTGAGCGCTGCTACAGTGAGGCCCAGCGCTGTGACGGCTCATGGGACTGTGCCGACGGCACAGATGAGGAGAACTGCCCCAGCTGCCCACCTGGACACTATCCCTGTGGGGCTTTTGGCACCCCTAGTGCCACAGCCTGCTACCTGCCTGCTGACCGCTGTAACTACCAGACCTTCTGTGCCGACGGAGCAGATGAGAGACGTTGCCGGCACTGCCAGCCTGGCAACTTCCGATGTCGGGATGAGAAGTGCGTGTATGAGACATGGGTGTGCGACGGGCAGCCAGACTGTGCTGACGGCAGTGATGAGTGGGACTGCTCCTATGCCCTGCCCCGCAAGGTCATTACAGCTGCAGTCATTGGCAGCCTTGTGTGCGGCTTGCTGCTGGTCATTGCTCTGGGCTGCACCTGCAAGCTCTATGCCATTCGCACCCAGGAGTACAGGTCAGCTGGCTTTAGAGGAGTGGGGATGGAGGGTGAGGCAGGGCCCGTGCTGCCACAGGAGACCAGGAGGGTGCCATGTTGGGGATAGGTTCAGTGACCAGCTTATGGGTTGGCTCAGGGGGTTATCCAGCTTGGGGAAAGAGGTTCTTCTTTGAGGAAAGAGCAGGTCTATCTTCTGAAAGCCATCTCAAGGAAGGAGGGGACCTCAGATGACTTTTTGGGAAAACCGTGGTAGAGCTTCAGTTGTCCTGTCCTGGGTGTGGCGGGAAGAGGCCTGTCCAGGCTGGGACAGGTACTGTAGCTGGACCACCTGTGACTGAGCAGCCCTCATTCCTTCCAGCATTTTTGCCCCCCTCTCCCGAATGGAGGCCGAGATTGTGCAGCAGCAGGCACCCCCCTCTTATGGGCAGCTCATTGCCCAGGGCGCCATCCCACCTGTGGAGGACTTCCCTACAGAGAATCCTAATGATGTAAGTCACTGCCCCCAACCCCAGCTCATCCTGCCCCCATCTCCACGGTGGCCCTGCCACTGTCCCTTCCTCTCAGGCTTCTGGCCCTCATCCCTCCGACTGCTGTCTCCTCTTCTCCTTGCAGAACTCGGTGCTGGGCAACCTGCGTTCTCTGCTACATATCTTGCGCCAGGATATGACTCCAGGGGGTGCCTCAGGCGCCCGCCGCCGCCCGCGGGGCCGTACCGTCCGCCGCCTGGTGCGCCGTCTCCGCCGCTGGGGCCTGCTTCCTCGAACCAACCCCCCAGCCCGAACCCCGGAGACCAGACCCCAAGTCACACCTCCCGACGCGCCCCTTGAAGCCGTAGACGGCGGCACAGGTCCAGCCCGTGAGGTTGGGGCAGTAGGTGGGCAGGATGGGGAACAGGCACCCCCACTGCCTGTCAAGGCTCCCCTCCCGTCCGCCAGCATATCTCCCGCCCTCCCTCCTGTCCCGGAGGCCCCAGGGCCACTGCCTTCAGTGCCCCTAGAGCCATCACTGCTGTCCGGAGTGGTGCAGGCCCTGCGAGGCCGCCTCCTGCCCAGCCTTCGGCCGCCAGGACCAGCCCGGCCCCCAGGACCAACCCAAACCCCACCTGAACCCCACACAATAGTCCTGTCCCCAGAGGATGAAGACGACGTATTGCTGGTGCCTCTGGCTGAGCCGGGAGTCTGGGTAGTTGAAGCAGAGGACGAGCCACTGCTTGCCTGAGGTGACCTGGGCTCTCCTGGGGGCTCTAGTCACAGTGATAACAACCGTTTAGAAAACAGCTCAGCTTCACTCCCACTGCTTCCCTCCCACCCTAGGTCTGAGGGGACTTGGTGAGCCTCCCTTTGGGCCTGTGTAGCTGCTGTCAAGTTAGGTGTTCCTCAGGCAGAGAGAGGGCTCATACAGAGCTCCCTCTGCACCTGGCCAGAGATCACAGTCTCTCCACCACCACCCTCTCCTCACACCACCACCATTTGGGTGGCTCTTTTTAAAAAGTAAGGTTCTAAGAGGTCATAGGCCTGAACACTCCATCCTTACCAATCCCCCACCAAAAGTGGCCTTAAACACCAGCATGCCAATTGGCTGGAGACCTCTAGCCCCCAAGGGAAGGATTTAGGCAGGGCCTGTGGTTTTGCCAACTGTGATCCTTCCTATAGGGTCTGGCTCAAAAAAAAAAAAAAAAAAAAAAAGCACAACAAAAGCTTTTGTCTGATATGTCATTGCCCAGAAGTGAAGGTTGAAAATAAAGGAATCAGAAATTTAAGATTTTTGTACATGAGCTGTGAGCCTGAGCCCTGCCTCTCTACCCGTCTCAGCTTATGCTCCTTCCTGTGTAGGCCTTTGCTCTGCCCTCTTCCTATTGATCTAATCACACACACTCTTGATTTTTTTTTACCACTCAGTGGGTGAGAAAATTCTAGGGATCCTAAGAACCAACCCTTTCCACCTCCACTCACCACCTGGGGCCCAGCTCTACAGTGATTGACACCAGGGTGAGCACCAAGCCTCTTTATTCACTGCCAGGCTGGAAGTCTGGGGAGCCTGCTGGGCCCTGTAGCTGGAAAGGTTTCCATTTGTGGAGTACTCCCAGAGCACAGGTCACAGGAGCAGATGGTCCCTGGTGGAATATGGGAGCTGTGACTCCTGCCCTCCACCCTCTACCCCCACCAGACAATTACAGTCTGTCCTAGGCAAGACATGAACTTTTAGCAGGCTGCCTCAAAGCAGGCAAAGGTGAATTGAGAGAAAAATCAGAAACATTCTGAGCGTGAAGATGCTGGCATCTACTTGGCCAAATCTAAGAGGTCTTCCTGGAAGAAGGCCCAAACTAGACTAGAACACTGTCAGTAGTTGGAATAGAGTTGTGAATTCCAGGCATGGTGAGTGTCCACAGGATAAGCAAACTAAGCAGACTTGAGAGTGAAGGCTATAAGCTGGACTCCGAACCTCAAAAGGTGCAGGAACGCAAGCAGTAGCCAGAGCCAAAGAGCTGGAGAGGGTGATCGAGGAGGGAATGATCTGTGGAAATGTTGGAACCCAGCCTCTGGTAAGCAAGGTATAGAGCTGTCCCAGAGTTGGTATGAAAATCGGGACAAAGGATATAGAAGAAACTATGGGGGTGAGTATTATGCCCCAGGAGCAGAGCTGAGGCATCCCTGACAGAAGGCCCTCCCCAGGGGAACCCCCAATCTCCTTGCTCTTCCTGCCTGGCCTGGCCTATCCCCACCCCTCTGGTAGAGGAGGGCCCTATTGATTATATCCTGTCAACATCCTTACATGCAGTGCTAATTGCATAATGTTTCCTCCTTCCCAGTGAGCAAGAGCCTAAGGAATGGCAAAAGGGTATATGGTGTAGTCCTGGGACCCTGGCATCTTGGCTCAGGAAAGACCCAAGTTCCTTTCACTGCAGATCCTCTCCAGGGATCGGAGAAGGGGCTCCAGAGATCTCCATTCTTGCTTACTGTTCTTCCTTTGGGCCTTCCTTCCCCAGTGCAACAATCCCTGGGTCCCACCAGTGTCAGACCCAGTGAAACAATATTGATTTCCCCTCCCATTCCTCCATCACCTGGTCTCTACCTTCTTCCTGCTCCTCCTGTCTTCCCTACAGCCATCTCAAAACCTTCAACCTGGTATCTTCATCCCTTGTCCTACTCCAGACCTTTTTTTGTAATGAAAGTAGACAGATTCAAGGTAAAAACAAACAAACATAAAACACTCCCCATTATGGAACTCCTCAGAATGCTGGAGGGAGGACTTGAAGGTAGAGTTCACTAGGAAGGCCTGTGTGTATAGATTCACAAGCCTAAAAGAAGCTTCTCTGGGTGCTGGGTGGGAGATGCAAGCAGTAACACTTAATCAGCCAGTGAAGCTCCAGGTTGGTGGGGAGAAGGAATTGGCCTTGTACAGGCAGTAAGAGAAATCTAGTAAAACAGAGGGTCCTACCCAGGAGAGGGTGGGACATTGGGGAACATTCACCCAAGTTTGTTTTAACCATGGCCCAAGGAAAAAGAGGAGGCAACTTCAGATACTAGCAGGATAGACACCGCTATCTATGGTGCCCAATATCAGGGCTGAAAGAGGAGGAGGGTGGTGTTCTCAGCTTAAGAGGGGGATTGACTGGAAATGTGAGAACAATAGAATTCAGTCCTTAAGGAGCAGAATCTGGGGCTGGACCAAGTTCCAGTCCCTACTGGGAAGGAAGGGGGTCCCCCAGCCACACAGAAGAGGCAGTGGGAGCACCAATAATTGGGCACTCTGCTAAGTGTCAGATCCATTATCCTTTGTGGCCAACTTTCATGACAAGGCTATGCCATAGGCATCATAACCACACAAGCCAGTTCACGGGTTCAGAAGCAGCATCCAAGGAATTAGGAGACCAGTCTAGTCTCTACGGAGAGGCAGATTTAAACCTGGGTTGGTTCGCTTCCAAATCTCACCCTTTCCCACTATTTCATAGGATCTCACATTCCTGCGGGAGCTTGGAGATGGATGAGCAAGTATACAGCCCCTTACCCGTAAGAAAAAGAGATGGTGGTTTAGGTGAAACCCAACCTGTTCCTGTAGCCTAAAGCTGGTTTGAGGGCAGGCCGAAGTCAGTCAAGAATCCTTGCTGGGTTCAGCAGCCCCTGACTCACTCTTCTGATATCAGAAAAATGAATCCAGCCACCTCATTGAGTTTTCCAGCTACATCAAGCTCACACCTTTATAATTTAAAACTTTTCTAAGAACTCATTTTGGAAGGAAATCATTCTAAAACATTACATTCATATTTAGCTCATCGGTGTTCTCCAGACAGTGCTCAGCGATGGAAGTTAGGGATGGGAGCCAGAACCTAACATAAATTTTTCTGGGATGCTGAGGATCACGCATAGAAACCAATGGCTCCTCTTAAGCTATGTTTTCAGAAGTGATAACAGCATCAGGGGGCTGTTTGCCTTTATGCCAAATGACATTAGAGCACTTCTTAAATGCAATGACTGCTTTAAAAGGTCTTTGTGGTGTTGCTTCCCTCACTACCAGGCTGTCAGGGGTCACTTGCTGCTCTAAATGAGCTTCTGATCTGTGTGCACATGGACACACACGGACACACGAATACTGTGAATAACAGATAAATAGTCCATGTTTGAAGACTGGGGAGTCTATCCTATGAGTAAAGTGCATGAGTATTGTACCTGTTCAGGAGTCCTTTCTGCTCCCACTAGACCCCACAATGTTGCCCTGTAGTTGGTCTCCAGATAAATGCATGTTAGTCCGATTACCATTTGCCTTTTCAATTGGAAAAGTTCACCAAAAACTGCAATATGGATTGTTCCCAATAATAGGAGACAGTTGGAATATTTAAGACAAGGAAGGCAGCACAGGGCAGAGATGAAGAACAATCTTTGGCATTGGAAAGATGTAGGTGGGAGTCCTGGTGTCCCTACTTTTTTTCCAGCTGCATGATTGATGTGGAGACCGGCCACCCGCCTACCACTCTGAGCCTTACAGCCGTGAGGATGAAGGGTACTGTGGGAAGACCTGACAAAAATGGGGTCAGCAGGGGCCAGGAAATCAGAATGTTTGGGTGCTTGCAGGTGTCAGGAAGGAAGAGCAAGAGTAATTGGGCAGGAAACGAACAGTAAATGAGACACCCATCCTGGTTTTACAAAAGGAGGTAGACATTGCCTTGTGTAGCCCAGAAGCCCTGGTGGCTGACCCAGAGAGGGAGTCAAGGGGAGGGGCTAGTATTCTATACCCCACCTTGGAGTTGGGAACCTCCAGAGGGTTAGTCTCTCCCCTTTTTCCTGTCTGATTACACTAGGCTGGTGGGCCTATCGGAGGGAGGAACAGAGGAAACCCCCGCAATGGTTTGCAGCACCTGAACCTGGTGACTTAAGGAAGCAGCCCAAACAAAGCAACCATCTCTCCTTCCTCAAAGCCCCCATCTACCTAGGGGCCAGGCTGGGAAATGGGTACTTTTCTGGGCCTTCGCCCAGAAGGGGTGGTGTGGGGAAGGAGAGGATGGCAGGGAAGCGTGGTGGCAAGGTGGGAGCCTCCTGTCTCTGCATGTCTTTTGGTTTCTGCCTCTGGACCTCCATTTAGCCACGGAGCACCTACTCGGGGCTAGCTATTGGGCGCGGGGGCTGGGAACACAGAGATAACTGATGCACAACCCTGGCTCCTGGAGAAAGACCTCTCGGTCCTTGTGTCCCTGCCTCCTGCCTTCCTCAGCTCCCTTACCCACCAAACCCCCGCCCCACTTCTCTGAGACCCTGTCTCTTCTGCTCTCTGACTTTGTTCTGTTCTGTCTTACCCGGATTCTGCAGTGTGTGTGCTCCCGGAGGGAAGCGACACAAAGCGGGGAGGGCGGAAAGGAGGGAATCCCGCTGACATCACTGCTCATTAGCATGTGTGACCTCATCAGGGGCGGGACAACTTCCCCAGGTGTCTAGGGGGGAGGACCCGTGGGGGGAGGTGGTATTTAAAGGGAAAAGCTGACAGTGCTGCTGAATGAGATAGCGGTACTGCTGGTCGCCGGGCTGCACAACACACGCACACCGATGCTTTCGGACCTGGACGCCGACATGGACACGGACACAGAAACCACAGCACTCTGCCCCTCCGGCAGCCACCAGAATTCCTCCCCAGGGACGCCCACTCCAGGTGAGGCAGAGCGGGGCAGATTTGGGCTGGAACCAGGGGGGTGGGAGCCGAAGCTTTGGTGGGGAGGTCAGATCTAGGGGTTAAAGGAGCTTGAACCCGAAGAGCAAGTTGGAAAGGGGAGAAGCCTCCCACTCACACTAGGAATGGGGTTGGACTGGGGGGTGGGGGAAAGAGCTGCTTAAACGCCCCCTCCCCCTCACTCTCAGGGCTACGCTGGGGAAATGTGTACTCGGCCCCCTAGGTCCGACTCATTCCCTAGAGGCTGGAGGAAAGGAACGGGGAAAGGGAAGGGGGGGGGGGCCAAGCCTGGGGAATCACGGGCAAGGGGCTGCCCTGGGGACCTGTTGTAAGGGTTTCTTCCAGCTCCTGGAGGCCCTGGATGCTAGCCAAGTATTGATCCTGGGCTATTTCCAGCCTCTCTCCATCCCCCTTTGTTGTGTCTGTCCATCTTCCTCCTGTTACCCTGACCCATGCATTGTCACTCTCTTATGCTCCTGTGCTCTCTCCCTCTCTCCCTCTCCCACCCTTCCTCTTCCTCACCATGAACACAATATTTTCTCCAACTCACTGAAACAGCCAGGGGTGCGGGATTCTCACACACCGGCCGTGCACTGGGGGATACTCACCTACAGGGCCGCAGGGAGAGGCAGCCCTCTCGTGCACACACCCACAGAGACACAAAGCACACATCTCAAAGAGCAAAGGACCTTCCCTGGGATCAGGCTCCCCGCAAAGTTTTTGACTACCACTGCCCACCCCCACAGAACATGGGCAGCAGCTCCAGTTTCTCCTCCCCGAGCCAGCAAGCCAGGGGGTTGCCGTGCAGGAAGCAGCAGGGGCAGGGCCTCTTGGCCGAAGGAAGAGCAGCTCCCGGGCCAGAGGGTGTGCCTACGTGTCAGTGTGAAGTGTGAGTGGGTGTGCAAGGCTGCACACAGGTGCCTCCCTTACAGGGGCAGTTTTGAATAGGTTATGGCTGGAGCCACTTTGAACAAGCCGTCAGGTCAGCTCCTTGGTGCCCCACCAGTTCGGGCTTCTGGGGGAGTTTCAGTGTAAGGGGTCAGGCCAAGGATTCTCAGCTCCTTCTGGGTCATGGTCATCAACTGGGCCTCTTAAGCTGGAACAACCAGGATTGAGCCCTCTGCAGATGGCTAGGCATACCCTGCTCATTGCTTCTTTCTCTTTGCCCCCCAGAAGCAAATGCCACACTGCTGAAGAAGTCAGAGAAACTGTTGGCAGGGTTGGACCGGAGCGGGCTACCCTCTGCCCCAGGAGTCCCCAGACGAAGAGGCAGTATGCCTGTCCCCTACAAGCACCAGCTGCGGCGGGCCCAGGCTGTAGATGAACTTGACTGGCCACCTCAAGCCTCATCCTCTGGCTCGTCTGACTCCTTGGGCTCAGGGGAGGCAGCCACCACCCAAAAGGATGGCATCTTCAAGGTCATGCTTGTCGGGGAGAGTGGCGTGGGCAAGAGCTCCTTAGCAGGCACTTTTGGCGGTCTCCAGGGAGACAGCGCTCATGAGCCAGAGAACCCAGGTATTTGGGGGAGCCCTGCAAGGGTTGAGGGTGCCTCCAGAGCTAGTCAGGGGTGGAAGAGCTCAAGGCTTGAGCAGCTCCTGGGAGCCAGAACCTAAGAGAAGCTTCTCCAATGCTTTTTGTGGCATCCTCCCTGGAGGACGCTCCCTGGGTCTGGGATCTGAGGCATCCCTGGTTACCAGGTTCACAAGTGTTGAGAGCTTCCTAATGGGCACTATTCCCTGCTTATTTCCCAACAGAGGACACCTATGAGAGACGCATCATGGTGGATAAGGAGGAAGTAACTTTAGTGGTTTATGACATCTGGGAACAGGTGAGAACTAACACGTGGCTGCAAGCAGGTGATGAACCCTGGGAGAACTGGGGAAGGGCAAAGCCTGGGTGAAGGCTGGTATACTATCATCTTAGAGAGCAAAGGCCCACAATCGTGTGCACATCATGGCAACAAGATCCACTTCTTTCCAGGGTCTTCTGATCCAGAGGAAAGTTAGGATTTGAATTTGGCAAACCCTGCAGCTGCAAGCCAGGCTACACATTCTGAAACTGACCCTATCCGTGCTTTTATCAGCCTGGAAGAGTCTGACCCGGCAGGAGCTCAGGGCTCTGCAATGTCAGGGAAAGGAAAAGGAAAAGTGAGGACTTGTGAACATTGGAATATAAATGGTTACTATATAGAAACAAGAGACCAGATTACATAACACTTGAAGAGCAGTCATTTCTTAAACTTTCTTGAGCTTATGTATCAGAAAATAGGACGGGTTACCCTAGCCTAGGATCCTATGTCTCCAATTCTCCAGTGAGGGGCTCACATTACTAACTTGTACCTCCCCCACAAACACACCCTGGATATGGAGATTCTGCCATTAACTAGCTCTGCTGTTCTAAACAGGTGGTTTGATTCCTCGTCCTTGCGATTGTAGGTGCTGGACAGATTTTCCCATGCTCCCCAGCCCTGACATTCTATGACTTTCTGCCCATCTGCAGGGGGATGGTGCGGGGTGGCTGCAGGACCACTGCCTTCAGACCGGGGATGCCTTTCTCATCGTCTTCTCAGTCACTGACCGACGAAGCTTCTCCAAAGTTCCAGAGACTCTACTTCGACTCCGTGCTGGAAGGCCCCACCACGACCTGCCCGTCATCCTCGTTGGAAACAAGAGCGACCTGGCCCGCTCCCGGGAGGTCTCATTGGAGGGTGGGTGTCCTGAACCTCATCCATACTTGCCATCCTAAGGTCTCTTCTCCCTTCCGAGTCACCTCTTTTCCGTAAGGCTTTTCTACTGTCAGGTGCACAAACTTAACCACCTTTAGCCCCAGGCTAAGCACAGCCCCTCAATGCCCGTGCCTAGGGCCCTGAGGAGCCCTTCTCCTCACTCCCCCTCGCATCTTCTCCAGCTGCCCCCCTTCTCCCTCCCCACGACCCCTACTTTGCCCTCTTTGCCCCAAACCCTTTTCACTGCACAGGGGCCCTGCCCAGGCCCGGTGCAGCCCCACAGGCGCCTGACCCCGTCCCTCCCCGCAGAGGGCCGCCACCTGGCAGGAACACTGAGCTGCAAGCACATCGAGACGTCGGCCGCGCTGCACCACAACACCCGGGAGCTCTTCGAGGGCGCCGTCCGCCAGATCCGGCTGAGGCGGGGCCGGGGCCACGCGGGGGGCCCGCGGCCAGAGCGGGGCAGCCCCGAGGGCCCCGCGCCACCCGCGCGTCGCGAGAGCCTCACCAAGAAGGCCAAGCGCTTCCTGGCCAACCTGGTGCCCCGCAACGCCAAGTTCTTCAAGCAGCGCTCTAGGTCGTGTCACGACCTCTCCGTGCTCTGAGCCGCGGTCGCCATGGTCACCGCGGTCGCCATGGTCACCACGGTCGCCATGGTCACCACTCTCGGCTCGCCCCCCTCGCCCCGCCACGCCCTGTCCGACTTCCTTTGTGGAGACGGCCAAGGCTGGAGGGGGAGGGTGTAGACTCTAGGAAACCAAAAACTCCCCGGACGCCCCGGTGTGACCACGGTTAGAGGGGAGGGGGGCGGCCCCTGAAATCCCGCCTCCGCCCCTGGGCGCCGGAGGCGGCACTCAGACCCGAGGGCGGGCGCGCCGACGGGCAGGAAGGAAAGTCGTTCTGCAAGGTACAGTATTTTGTTCATTCGCGCTTTACCACCTCTTCGGTAGAGACCCTGAAACCGAGAACTGGAAAAGTGCTTTGTAGACTCTTTTACAGGGTTTTCCACCTTTGTACTCTGCACGAATATGCCTCACCTTTAAGAGATTCTTAAAGGTAAAGACACAGAGACCCTTCCTGGAGCCTTTTCCTATAACGTTCTGGCTCTTATCTGCTGCACTTGTCCACTTTGCCTTTAAGGAGTTTTTAAAGGCAAGGGCCTGGTAGTGCTATTTTTTGAGAATTGATTTTGTGATTTATCATTACACCACGGCACTTCCCCTTTAAGGCTCTTAAAGGTAAGGTGTGGACAGACTTTTGCCTTCAGATGCCAGCGTGAGGAGCTGAGCGGGTGGTAACTCCCCTTTGGCCAGGGCCCAGGAGGTACCAGCAAGGGTCCACCCTTCCCTTTAGAATAAAGAATTTTTCTACTGCACCTGTTCACTTTGACTTTGTTTTCAACGCCCCCACAGAAGGGATGGATGTGGGAAACTCTTGTCTGTTACAGACACGAAAACTCAGGCCCAAAGGAGCAAGGACCCTAAATCTCTAGGGAGGCTTCAGAACTGACTTAGCCCTGATGTAGTCCGTGACAGGTGACCACGGCCCCTTGGAGATAGCTGGGCCTAACTCGTGCCGTTGCCTTGCTGTTGAAGAAACAGGCCTGGAGAGGAGCTAGAAGTAATTTAGTAACTTAGTGACACAGTAGTACCAAGTACCCATCTCTTTACCCTACCTTATACTGCGAGCAGCAGGCTAGAGGCTACATTTAGCTCCCAGAGGTACATTCAGCTATGACCTGGACTGGTTCAAGGTGAGGCCCACATCCACCAGAGAGGCCCACCCGCTGGGTCATGACGGGGTCAGCCTGCACCTCCCCTGACAGGGATCCACCACCCCAGCTGTCACCTGCAAAGCCGGGTGAGAACTGAAGCTGTCAGTGCCTTCCCTGCTAACGCCCACGCCTGCTGCTGCCTGAGCCACGAGTTTGAACAAAGGGAACAGAGGCAGCAGCTCCCCTCACACTTACACATGCTGTACTAGTCACCTGAGCACCCAGGGGCCAGGCCTCCACCTCACCCCACTCAGGTTCCCGGAACTGGATGGAAAGAGGAATGAGATGTCTGTCTTCTTAGTCCTTACAGCTGCAGAGGAACCAAGTGAGACCAGCCCAGCATGAGATAATGTGACAGTGACACTCTCCTTAGGACTTTATCCACTTTATTTGTTAATTCTTTAATGACTATATAAGGTGTTACTACCTGTTTTTACTGTGGAAGAAACAAGTTTAAGTAACCTGTCTGAGAGGTCAAGAAGCAGACCTGGGATTCCACTCATGTCTGCTTGATACTTAATGATTTTATCAACCTTTGCATCTGAGGTTCCCTTTCCACTAAGGATTAGGGGGGCCGGGAGGGGGAGGAAGAGGAACAGTAGAAGAAATGTAGGCAACACAATGAGCAGGGCCGTGGGCACTGGCTGTGGTGGAAGGGCCAGAGAAATTACATGGCTGTAGTAGAGTAAGCCAGCTCTAATCTCTGGGGACCATGAACAAAGACAGTTCAAATATTAAAATGCAGGAAAACACACTGGGCCCATTAAGAGACCAGATGGTTCTGCAGTTTAGTTGAAACTTCAGAGACATGAAGAGGAGGGTAAGAGAGGAACATGGAAAAGAAGGTTTGAAGCCCTATTACAAAGGAATTTAAATGCTGGCAAAGGAGTTGGTGCTGTAGGCAATAAGATGGATGGTCTTTGGGAAGAGGAGGCTGGGAGAGGTGTATATGGATTAGAGCAGCAGAGGCAAGGCCTGAGGACCTGAATGTAGGGACCAATCACAAGTATTACATCTGAAGGGCAATGAAGGACCAGCCTGAGAGAGATAGCAGTGGGAAAGTAGAGACAGCATGGGTTTGAGAGTCAGAATAGATGGGACTTGGCAACTGAGTAGCTGGGTATAAAGAGGGAGGAGTTGCAGGTTGTGGGAGCATGCTATGGCATTAAGAGTTAGGCGTTAGCCCAGCCGGTATGGCCCAGTTGGTTGAGTGTCATCCCATGTACCAGGAGGTCACCAGCTGAATTCCTGGTCAGGGCACATGCCTGGATTGTGGGCTCGATCCCCAGTAGGGGGCATGCAGTCGATTGATGTTTCTCTTTCATCAATGTTTCTATCTTTCCCTCTCCCTTCCCCTCTCTGAAATCAATAAAAACATATTAAAATAAAAAAGAGGCTCAGTGGTTGAGCATCAACCCATGGACCAAGAGGTCATTGGTTCGATTCTCAGTAGGGGCACATGCCTGGGTTGCAGGCTCGATCCCTGGTTGGGGTGGGTACGGTCTCTCTCTCTTCTCTCTAAAATAAAATTTTTTTTGGAGTACAATTTCCACTTATTTTTCCCCCAGAGAACTTTTCTTCACCCTTTAAAGACAGCTCCTTACATGGGCTTTGGTGGAGGTCGTGGGCAGCACCCGCAGGTCTAAATCGGGGTGGGGGTGTTCGGTCCTTCCGGGCTTCTCGAGAACGATTCCTGACTACCTTGCTGTGAATGGCACAGCTCACACAGTAATGCAGCAGCTTACAAAAAGGTGGAAATACAGCCACCAGAGGCAATGGAAGAACTACAGCTGAGCAGGAGGCTACTGCCAAGGGAGGAGGGCTTTTCCCGAGGAAGAGTACCACCAATGGTCAAAGGTGGCAGGAGGGGAGGATGAGAAACAAGGAAGCCCAGTGCCTTGCCCAGCTGTGGTGGCTCAGTGGTTGAACACTGACCTATGAACCAGGAAGTCATGGCACATGCCTGGGTTGCGGGCTCAATCCCCAGTGTGGGGCATGCAGGAAACAGCCGATCAATGATTCTCTCTCGTCAATGATGTTTCTATCCCTCTCTCCCTTTCTGAAATCACTAAAAATATATTAAAAAAAAAAAGAGAGAGAGAAAGCCCAGTGCCTTTCGTGTGCCAGAATTCTGAAGATGATGGCCGGACCTCCTCATGAGGGAACCACACACACCACAGGCTTCCCTCCCCCCAACTCAGCCAGACTATCAGCCGACCCATCTGTGTGTTCCCTCCAGACGCCTACAGGGAAGAGCTCAGAACAGAAGGAAGCTGAAGTCACGCTCCTGCCAGACTTGGGAGAGGTGGGGTCTTCTCTGAGAGCCAGGCCATCTTTCTCCCTCCCTTGATCAAGGCAAAGTACAGACTGGCTGCTGATCTGAACTGGTGTGAGGGATAGCTAAGGGCCCTGGGATCCGAGCTGGCTGTGCCAGGTAAGACCTCCTCTGCTCTTGCGCTCCCCTTAACCACTGTGATTTTGTCTTGGGGTCTGTGCTCTTCTTCTTCTTTTTTTTTTTTAATATATTTTTATTGATTTTTCACAGAGAGGAAGGGAAAGGGATAGAGAGTTAGAAACATTGGTGAGAGAGAAACATGGATCAGATGCCTCCTGCACGCCTCCCACTGGGGATGTGCCCGCAACCAAGGTACATGCCCCCGACCGGAATCGAACCTGGGACCCTTGAGTCCGCAGGCCGACGCTCTATCCAAACCGGTCACGGCTTGGGGTTTGTGCTCTTACCAGCCCAAAACCTGCCCACCTGTTATCCCCATTCCCCCAGCTCATAAGGCCTTCTCATTGGCCCACACACTGTGCCCTCCCCTAAGGCACAGTCTTAGAAGGTATTCCTCTGTTCTGGGCTCTGCTTAAAGTTGGGTCATTAGGCCCTGCTGTATCTAATAGTTTCTACAGAGACTGGAGCAGGGTCTCTTGTCTTCTGAAAGGCTGCCAGTCATGCAATGACTTCACAAGTCTTCTGGGTTAAACACTCACTCCCAGAAAGTCCACTCATATGTACATCTTTTATTAATTTAACACTAGAGGCCCGGTGCACGAATTCGTGCACAGTGGGGCCCCAAGGGGGGTGTGGGTGGAGCTGGGACACGATTGGCCCTCCGGGCAGGTGGTGGGACGCCCTTGCTGCCCCGGGACCCCATCCTGCTGACATTCACGTCAGTTGTAAGGAGCCATCTGGCTGCCGCTTTTATATTGTTTCTTTCTTGTGGAATATCTAGGGAGGAGAAGCAGCCACAGTGCCGGAGGCCGACTTCCAGGAGGCCAGCAGCGCTGTTTGGATCATGCTGGTGGCACTGGTCCGTCGGTGCCTGGCCCATTCTCCAAAGATTGGACCTGCAGGACTACTGAGGGAGTGAGTGGCTGCCACCGGACTGGTAAGCCGCTGGGCCGGGTTGATCAGCTGAGAGGCACTCCTGCTGTGGGAACACATAGACCACCAGGGGGCAGCTCCTGCGTTGAGCATCTGCCCCTGGTGGTCAGTGCGCATCATAACAACCGGTCGTTCAGTCGCTTAGGATATATATATATATATATATATATATATATATATATATATATATATATATCTATCTATCTCCAATCCACATCAGTCCAAGTACATTTTTCCTGGATATTATCATCTTTCATATACAAATGCTTATTGTTCCTCTCAGATATTACACTATGACAATCACTGTGCTGGGCCCTCTGAGGAAAGCAAATACAGATAAGACTCTATCCCTGCCCTCAAGTAACTTACAATTGACGAGGAGAAATGAAACAAGGTGGTGATAGCACTATTATGGACAAACAGCAGCATACTATACCACATTCCATCTAACTGGGGGTAACATCCTGTGCTTTAAATTTTCTAAGAATGGAAGAAACAAAATTTAGAAGACATATTTTAGCAACTGGGGCTTAAAGGATGTATGCTGAAGAGTGTTAGGTAGATGGAGGAAAGAAGGAAAACAACCCCTTGTGAAGCTACATGAGCAAATGCACAGTAGAAATGGTGGGCAGCCTGCCCCATGATAGGTAAAGACCTTCCCTATACAGAAGGCAACAACATTTGGGTGGATGGTGCAGCCAAGTTGTTAAGGCCACAAAAAGACAAGTGTCCTGCTTCTTTTTTTTTAAAATATATTTTTATTGATTTCAGAGAGGAAGAGAGAGAGAGAAACATCAATGATGAGAGGGAATCATTGATCAGCTGCCTCCTGCACGTTGGACTGAGCCCGCAACCCAGGCATGCGCCCTTGACGGGAATCGAACCTGGGACCCTTCAGTCCGCAAGCCGATGCTCTATCCACTGAGCCAAACTGGCTAGGGCTGTCCTGCTTCTTAATTCTTTATCTTGGTGGCTCTCTAATGCATGCTCAAGGTCCCTTTTCATCTATTTGAATCTTGATGCCATGCCTCCATAGCTTGGTGGCCTTGTAAACTCAAGATGTGAATACAGCCAGGCAGGCATGGCTCAGTGGTTGAGTGTCGACCTATGAGCCAGGAGGTCATGATTCAGTTCCCGGTCAGGACACATGCCTGGGTTGCAGGCTCGATAATCAGTGTGGAGCATGGAGGCAGCTGATCAGATTCTCTCTCATTAATGTTGCTATTTCTCCCTCTCCCTTCCTCTTTGAAATAAATAAGTAAATTCAAATTCAGTGGGGCCTTGCAGGCATTTTAGTAGCACTCAGGCACACTACTTTTTGGATGGAGGTCTAGGGAGAAGAGTCACTATTTATTTATTTGTTAATCCTTACCCTAGGATATTTTTTCCAGGTAGAAGGGAGAGAAATTGATTTGAGAGAGAGACATCGATTGGTTACCTCCTGCATGCTCCCCAAATGGGGCTGGGGATCAAACTTGCTGCAACCCAGGTATGTGCCCTTGACTGGGAATCGAACCTGTGATCCTTTGGTGCACAGGCCAATGTGCTAACCATTGAACACCCCAGCCAGGGTGAAAAGTCGCTCTTAAACTCTGCCCTTCTGAACCTCAGCTCTCCCAACTATACAACAAAGACAGCACCTACCCTTGTAGGATAGTTATGAGGACTAAATACAATGCCAATATCTTTGTAATTTGTTAAGCATTATACAAATGAGCAGTGGAAGTAATGTTTTTTGACACCTGTGTCCTGGTCCCTTATTCAGGCATTTGGCAATTTGCTAGCCTCTCAAAGCACACCACCACTCTGGAAATACAAATTTAAGTTGCGGTCTGCAAGGTCCAACATACCTCCCACAGGACTCACAGGTGACCCATTATTGGATTTGTTATTTTAGGGAGGTCTGGGGGGAAGATTGGCATCTAAAGCCTAAGTGATGGTATTATACTACAGTTTTTCATTTTTTGTTCAAATGACAACTGGACTTTAGGCAGAGAACCTGTGATGATTTAAAATACTTATTCTGAAAGGAAATTGCCAGAGTAGGGCTAGGTTCTGGAGACCAACAGCAGGTGCTACAGGGATGCCTGGGAGGTTAGGAGGAATGCCAAGGGCTCGAACAGTGAGTGCCAGAAAAAGCAAAGGGCACTAGGTACTCGGAAGGCACCTGGGGGGGGGGGGGTCACCTTGATTTTTCAAAGCCATTTGCCCATGATCTGATTAGACAGAGTTTCAGGCATAAAAATGTTTGGACAGTGGGATCTGTTTTCCTGAAAACTAGACTGGCTGTATGTGACCCAGGACCTTGTGAGCCTGGGACTTTTAGCACAGGATTAAGGTTTATTTTCATCATGGTCCCAACCTCTCCTCTCCTCTCCTCTCCTCTCCTCTCCTCTCCTCTCCTCTCTGTAAATGTTGAGCATGCTCTGAAGTTGGGGAAGAGAGTGAGGTCAGGTAGAAAGTCAAGTGTGTAGGCATACAGGAGAATGGGGAAAAATATGGCAGCAGTAATGACAAGCTAACAAGTCCTAAGCCCTCTATAGGGATCATTTCATTTAATCCTCACAACCCTAAAATAGGTACTATTGTTATTAATATATTGCAGATGAGTTTTCAAAGCCATCTGGCCATAATCTGATTGTATAGAGTCGGAATTAGAGAAGTAAAATAACATCCAAGCTCACTTAGCTGGTTTGAGACAGAAGAGATCAGGCAGGGTTGCTCCACAGTGTGACCAATTTGCTACAGGTTGGAGGTCCCCTGGGTTTGTTTGGCCCAGGAATTGAGAGGAGGCTAATGCTCAGCTCCACGTATTCTAAACATGTAGGCATCATGATGCTTGAAAGTTAATTGAAACTCCCATCCTTTATGGAACACTGGCACGAGTTTGACAAGTCTCTGATTTCCAACGTCATTGTTTCCGCTCTACAATGCAGCACCGACTGGCTCCTTTCCTGTCTCAGGCACCTCATCCATACCTACCCATTGCCCTAAAAAATAACTGCTTAATGACTCTCCAGGAACTCCAGCCAACTCCTTAAGGTCTCCTGAAACCAGATCATCTGGGAGAGCTAACAGAACTCATCCAACTTTTAAAGTGATCTTTGATCAGCTCTTTCCTTGTCTCCACCTTCCCACATGACCTAAGTTGGCTGGTCGGCTTCACCTCACACAAAGCTCTCTCCACCAAGAGCAGAGCAAATCAGTTCTGGACACAGAGTGCAAACGTTAGGAAGGAGGAGGATGTTTGAAGCTAGAAGATTCAGACACACAGCTTCTCAGACTTCAGAATTCCTTTCCTCCATCCAGCTCATAACTATAGATTCCACCTGGTTGCCATGGAAACATCAGTCTGGTGTATGGCAAGCAGCATTTTAGACAGAAAGCATCACAGGCTACCATGGTAACACTAAAAAGAGTAAAGTTGCCTCCTCACTTGAAGGGGTGAGGAAGGAATAGATGAAGCTGCCAGGAAGGCAGGCTAAAAGGGACAGCCTTTAGAAAGCCTGGCTCCCACGTGAGCAGGGAGGGACTCAATTCAACAGATATGTAATATGTGCAGGCAAAGCACTAATGAAAAGGACACGTCTATGACTGGTCTCATTAGGCTATAACCATCTATAATAGAGTATACAAAGAACTGTAAATTAAGGCAGAATAAGACCCAGAATAGGACAAAGAATACTGAAAAGGGAATTCAGTTCCAACTAGGAAAGTTTCAGAGTCTTAAAGGCCTAGATTTTGACAAGCAGGACAGGAAGAAAGAATAAAATAAGCAGACATGGAGTGGAAAATTTCAGGATATACTGAGAACTACAGGTATAGACAGAAAAGGGAGACTTCCCCATGACTCCAAGGCCTTGGCTTCCACAGTGGTGCTGAGGCAGGTTAAGATGAAGATCAAGGGATCTGAAGCTAGACTGCCTGGATTGGAATTCTAAACTTGCTAACTCTGTAACTGTGGGGCAAATTATTTAGCCTCTTTAGGTATCAGTTTCCTTATTTACAACGTTAAGGTAAAAGAATCTACCTCAGAGGATCACTGGAGGATGAAATGATTCAATACACATATTGGCTACATTGCCTAACCCAAAACAAATCCTGCATAAATGTTATCACCTCCTACCACCTCACTTTTCAGAGCCAAGATACACTCTTCTGTCCAAGTATTGCTTCCTGAATCCCAATGTCAAGAACACAGTAACTTAAAGAATAGGGAGGAAATGCCATTGCCTTAGAGAAGACAAAAGCATAGGCTGGATAAGCCAAAAGTCAGGTGAAAATCACATTATGAATTGCAAACTGATGGGCGAGATTCCAACTATGCTGGGAAAGAATCCCAGTCAGTGTCCACTCTCCCCTCATCCTTGCCACCATGCTCAGGCAGGAGAGGTTGAGGGAGGTTTCTTTTACCTTTAGCTGGGCCCAGAGAGACTGTTTACTGCCCCCTTTTCTCCACTCCAACCACTCCCAACAGAGGGATGACTAGACACTGAGTCATACATAGTGACATGGCTGTCACCCACGAGTCACCTTACATAGGTTAAGACTAGAGAAGCAGTCCTTCACTCCCACCATTGTCTCTTTTCCAGCAAGAGGATGTATGAGGCAAGACCAGGTCAGGAAGAACTGAGCAAAAGGAGCCAAAGTGCAGGAAGCCCAAAGTAGCTAGGAATAGGAATATAAAGAAACCCTAGCCAACTGGCTCAGTGAATAGTGTCAGCCCGCAGACTGAAGGGTCCCCAGATTCGATTCCGGTCAAGGGCACGTACCTTGGTTGCAGGCTCGATCCTTAGTCCTGGTGCAAGCAGGAGGCAACCAATATTTCTCTCTCTTCCTCCCCCCCCCCCCCCCCCGCCTCTCCTCCTTCTCCTCCTCCCTTCCCTTCTCCCTAAAAACCAATGGAGAAAAAGACAGGGGTGAGTAGGACAGAGATGAGATGAACTTGCAGGAAGTTGGAGAAGGCTTCTTGGAAGAGTCACTTCTGAGCTGAGTCAGAAGGATATCTGACTGATGGGGAGGAAGAGGACAGGCATTTCAGGCTGAGGGAGCAGCACAAGTAAAGACACAGAGGAGCCCAGGTGAAGATTTATTGATCTGATTCTGGAACAGTGGCATCGCAGAGGCCCTTGACAAAGATAATCAAAGGACACTAAAAACAGCAGCAACAAAACTAACTTGTGTTCAGCTTTCCTTCTGCTTCACGACTGGACAGCCTTCAATAAAACTCAGACAATTAAAAAAAAAAATCAATGGAAAAATATCCTCAGGTGAGGATAAACAACAAAACCAACAGCAAAAAAAAACAAGCAGAGCCGAAACCGGTTTGGCTCAGTGGATAGAGCATCGGCCTGCGGACTCAAGGGTCCCAGGTTCGATTCCGGTCAAGGGCATGTACATTGGTTGTGGGCACATCCCCGGTGGGGGGTGTGCAGGAGGCGGCTGATCGATGTTTCTCTCCCATCGATGTTTCTAATTCTCTATCCCTCTTCCTTCCTCTCTGTAAAAAATCAATAAAATATATTTAAAACAAACAAACAAACAAAACAAAAAAAACAAGCAGAGATGGGGGTCCATCTGAGGAGGGCAGGGAGGTGAGGCCTGTGGGTATTTAGTGTTGGAGGAGTTGAAGACTGCCATGAAGAGGCCTGGTCCATAGCTTCAGGATGACTAACGAAAATGGTCCGCACTGTGCTTCTCAGGATGCATTAGCAGCAAATCAATAACTATAGGGGGACTGGGCCATAGCCAGCTGCTCCTACCTAAAAATAATGCATCCTCCTTCCCTTCCCCCAGGTTCAGAGAGCAAACTAGGGAAGGGGTGGGGGTGGCAGCCAAACAGAAGCAGCAAGACTGCAGCAGCCTAGAAGAACCAAGAGCTAGTCCTGGGTCCCAGTGGTCTTTTATACCCAAACAGGCTTCACGTACTTAACACTTGTGTTAAACGCAACCCCAGAAGTAAACATCGCCAAAAAACCATCACTCTGCTTTAGAAGTCTGAGAGCTGACAAATTAAAACTTAACAGCAATTATCCATATTTTTAGCAAGATAATAAAGTCTTAACACTCTGTTGCCATAGAGACCAGTAAAGAATGAAGCCCTGCCCCTGAACCTCAGACCTCCTCCTCTTGGCTGATTTCTAGCTGGTAAGCCAGGCTCTGACTCAGTTGTCTGTTACAAGCCTTATAAAGGGGGCAGGGGAAGGGGTACCTCCCTTTTGGCAGGGCCATTCCTGGAATACTCAGCTCCCTGGAAGTCACTGGTCTCAGGCCTGTGTTGTCCCAGGCAGAGCTATATATTTGAAAAGCAAGAGTTGAGGTGACTGGGAGAAAAGAAGGCTTAAGGCCTGAAGAGTCCTGATGTATGATGCCCAAATCCCTTTGGATATTGGACTGGGATTCCTACCACAAAAAGGGCTAAAGGCAGTATGGAGGCTAATGGTAAGAATGTTGAGCTTGGAAGACTTTTCTGATAAATATTTAAGTCCTCCAGATCAGCGGTCACCAACTGGTAGTCCGTGGACCACTGGTGGTCCGTGAGGTCCAAAAGGTTGGTGACCACTGCTCCAGGTCATACAACCCTAAAGAAAGGTGCAGAATGTCACACTGCCATCTGGTGGAAAGACAAGATCTGTCCTTAGGCACAGAGACAGAGCCTGGTAGTCTCTAGCGGGCAGGTAGGTTTGGAGATAGTTAAGATGAAGACAGATAGGAGACCAAGGGGCAGAAATTATAATGCAGATACAGACAGTGTATCTGTATACAGGTGTGCACCTTTTGTCCTGTTTTATTTCTAAAGGTTAGATACCATTAAAATAAAGAAAACACAATGGCATTGTTTTATATTCCTACAACCACTCTTGGTTTTGGCTCATTAGAAGTTAACATCAGACACAACTGACTGAGACCACACACATATGGGCAGCAGCCACAACAGCAAGGCTTGCCTTTTGTACAAAGTTTATATATATATTTATGTACACAGACACAAGGATATAAAATCCAGTGAGAAGGGCTCATATGTGCCCAAGTAGGGGACAGGAGCGGCTTTAGCACTGGGATGGAGCCCACAGTAGAGGCACATCGGAAGTAGTGGAGTAGCATCCTCCCCACCATCCTCCCTTCCTGGACCAAAGGAAGAACCTGGGAGGAAGGACAACTAACTATACAAAAGAAGATGGAAAATACTGGAAAGGTACCCCATCTTTCACTAAACTCCTGAATGCCCCTAAGACATCCAAAATACCTGGCAGGTATTTTGCTCCCAGCAAGCTGCAGAGCCCACAGTAGTTCTGGCCCCAAGCAGAGGTCTAAGGCAGGCTTTACAATGCACATACATATTCAAGCTATCTTCTAGGGCTCTTGCAGCATCAAGCCAGCACCTTCAAGGTTCAGCCCCTGAACGGCAAAGTCCTCTTGGACCAGAGGGCTTAAGGGTTTTTCCTTGACAAAATTGTAGGGTAAAGGTATGGGGGGAAAAAGAAATCAGTTCCTTCAGTTAATGCCCTAAGACCTTCTCAACAGAGGAGGAATCCAGGAATCACTAAGAGGTGGTTGGAAAGGGCAATGAAGATCATCCCAGGAGATGATATACATGGAGAAACAGGTGTTCAATAATTCTCTTCTCTTCAAGTACTGGTTGGTCAGCAGAGTCTATTCCCAGTGGGTCCATGGGCAGGAGCTCTTCTTGGTGTCTAAGGGTGACCCCAATTCCCCCAGAGTTAATGTCCATGGCTTCAGGATGGCTTGATCCACAAAATGGATAGAAGGGGCCGTAGAATGGTAGATATGAAGAAGGGAGTGGCAGGACGCTGAGGCATAGGGAGGCAATGTACTGTGCCACTGATTTACTTGGGGCAAAGAGAAGAGGTAAATGGAAGTCAAACGAAAGAAAATAACCAGAGACTAAAATGAATGAGGTCCTGCGATTCACATGGTCTGGGGGGTAAAAAGGCTGGAAAGCTGAAAGCACTGGGAGGCAATTGCCTGAGAGGCAAGGTTCAGGGCTGGACTCAGAGCTAGGAGAGAGAGAGAGAGGCAAAGTGAGTCAGTGAGCACAGAGCATTCCTTCTTCCCAGGCCCAACCCATCTATCCCTTTCCCAAGTCCACGTCTACCAGTCAGAGCTGCTGGGTTTAGGGCCCCCAAGTGAACCGCTCCATTCAGCTGCAAGGCAGCAGCTTGGGCAGCGGCAGCAGCAGCGGCTGTGGTTGGCAGCTGGATTCCAGAGCCTAAAAGGGAAAGAAAAGGTGGGGTTAAGTCCCAACCCTCAATCCACAATTCAACCCCAAGTTTTTCACTCTGTAGAGTAAGTCTACCTTCTGCCAATTTGGCCATGAGCTGCAAACGTCCACTTGCTGATCCCAGCTCCAGCTCCTGGTCTCCATCAGGAAAAGTGATGTCTGTGCCACCATCCAGTCGCTCAGTCACATGGCCAACCCTCATAGGTCGACCAGCAAGCTCAAAGCCATTCAACTGTTCCTGGGCCCGTCGGGCACACTCAGAGTCAGAGAACTACAAGAAAGCCAGGCCATTATCCGTCACCTCTCGGCCAGAGATATGCCCTCAGAGCCCCACTAACACTCCTAGTCCTACTATCCCAGGAAACTCGCATGGTTGCTGCAGCACAAACTTTTCTTTCTCAGGGAATGTGACCTCAGATCTCCCTAAAACTGATCTCTGAAAGGGACTTTTCCAACTGATTTCAATCTCTGAGCTCCACTAAAAATCTAACTTTGTAAAAAGTCTATTATCTGTAGGGAGCCTAGCCTGACGGGCTGTCTCACAAATGGGGATATAAAATGGAAGAAAGACAGACTGAGAGCTAAGACTCCAAGGCTTTGAGACCTTACAACTAGTAAGTTTAAATTCTCAGTTAAAAGAAGGAACCTGGGCCTCCAGAGCCCAGCCTTAGGAAGTAATACATCCTGGTATTGAAAGGAAAACTGCACCCAACCTCCACCTCCACCAGAGGACTGCTGACTCAGTAACCCACTGACCACAGGATCTCAACTCTCTCATTCCTTTCAGCAGCAGCAGCAGCAGCGGCAGCAGCCTGGCATAAAGAGGATTCCCAGTCTTCTGTTTAAAGAGTCAAGGGTGTTGACCTAAATGCAGCAACAAAAGGGCAAAAAGGCCCCATAGAAGCCTTTCCAAATCTGAGTCACACAGGGAGCTAGAAAAGATACTTGTCACCAGGAACGCCACAGCTGGCTTTGTTTACTCTGGTATTACCTGCCCTAGGGCCTGGCACGTGGTGCTGACAGTTCCTAGGCATGTGGTGTAGGTGGCCTGCCTTTACTGGATACTTTTGAGGTAAGCAATTGCCATGGTAGAACACAACCTACCTCCCCTCTGCCCTGCAGGTAACTGTGGGGTGTATGTTGCCTGGATTGAGCCCAGAAAATATCAGCTTCTATCAGACTTTGTGGCTGGCAGCCAGTCCTCAGCCTGGAGTCACATGGGGCTAGAAGAACCAGTTATGGGAATTGGAAACAATTTTGTTGGAGTGTCAGGAAAAGATGAGACTTGCCCACTATTAGGTGGCCTCACTATTCTCCCTACAGTGGGATTTAAATATAAAGATACTTCTCAATGGAAAACCTACTTCAAACAGGGTAGCACAAGAGGGCAGTATATAACTTCTTATTCACACCCCATCATGAAAATATAAGTTCTATAAAGCATGTCTATAACAGCTCATACCTAACCTCTCCCATACCCCCAACCTTTTAGTTGCAACCTGGAACCATAACTATTACCCAAAGAGCAAGTTGCAGCCCCAGGGAAGGTGGTAGAACTCCTGGACACCCCCATACACTGACAGAGTGTAGGAACAAAGCCAAGATCTCAAACAATGCACTCATCTCAAGGGGCAGAAGGCTAGTAGTCCAAGGTTCAGCAGCAAGGTTTATGGGTCACTTAGACCAGCGGTCGCCAATCTTTCAGACCTCACAGACCACCAGTGGTCTGCAGACTACCAGTTGGCGACCCCTGCTCCAAAGGTTTCCTTAAACCAGCAGTCACCAACCTCTCGGACCTCATGGACCACCGGTTGGTGACTGCTGATTTAGACAGTTCCTAAAGGAGGATGATGAAGCTAAGCTGCAAAATCAGACACATACACACACCCAAATTAAAATAAAGACTAGAGACTTACCGTAATGAAACCATAACCTTTAGAGCGGCCTGTATCTGAGTCCTTCATCAGGACAATATTATCAATCTGTAGAATAGGGAGAAATTATTAATCATCTTTTGGCTAAGCCACACCTTTGACCCTTCCTACCCAGACTATTCTAAATATCTCCAAGTTTCTAGCCACTAATTACGTTTTTCCAAATCTTTTTAAAAAGAGACAAAGGCCATTTTTCTCCCCATAAACACCCTTTCTGACTAATCTTACTTAATCTGGACCCCTCTGATTTCATGGTGCTGACTCATTTATCTACTGAACAGTCTGAACACAGAGATGGAACCTGATTTCCAAGCATGGACCCATATGCCCATTACTATGTATGCTGTGGGTTAATCATGGTCAGACAAAATGAAGAGGAACACTCACCCTCCCCACTTTTTCCAATGCCCTTCAGAGGTTTCCCTCGCTTTCTACTCACTTTGCCAAAGGGCTCAAAGATGCCCCGGAGCATGTCCTCGGTAATATTGCAGTGCAGGGAGCCCACATAGAGGCGCATTGGCACACCACTGCCTTTCTGCAGGTTGTTGGCCATGGCTGCCAGTCGGTTTTTCTCCGCCTGCGGAAGGAGGGAATGATGGGTCAAGTCCCACACCTGCTACCTTCAAAGCTGTTTTCCCATGTCAGTTTCTCAGCCTGCTCACCTGTGAGGCCTGTACAATGATAGGCACGCCCAGCAGCCGCTGCCCTGTCAACCCAATGGCCAGTGGCACAGACTGAATTTCACAGAATTCCACATAGGCAATGCCCTTAGAACGACGTGAGTTCCGATCCGAGATAATACGTACGTCACGAACCTATCCAGGGGAAAAAGGAAATCCTAAGTTGGGTATAGAGGGGGATGGATAAAAGACAGACTACTCAGAAGAAAACTAAAAGGGGAAATGTTACCTTGCCAATAGCAGAGAAAAAGTCCTCCAGGTCTCGAGGCCGAATGCGAGCAGCTAACTGCATACAGAAAACTGTTCGGGCATCACGTTCCTCAGGACTCAGATTATCAACTGACTCCCTAAAAAGTAAAATTTATTAAGACTCCCCCCCTCCACCCAATACTTGGTCTTTGTTTCCCAGCTACTCTCAAGTACCACACATTCCTAAAGTTTGGCTCAAAGAGCTTTTTATTCAGACCACCCAATTCCTAAAGAAGTGCTCATCATTAACTCACCTGACCGGACTCTTCTCTCTGAAATGAGGACTCTTACTGTGTCCATTCCTATGCCTAAGGAATAGAGAACAAACAAAGTGAAAATTGTGTCACCCAACTTTATTCACATTGGACCAATGCTGAGTCTGCCATCATGAGAAAACCAGATCCCACTCACCACCTCCTCTCACACGTGAATTTCTTTTTTTACTTTAAAAACATATATATATTTTTATTGATTTCAGAGAGGTAGGGAGAGGGAGAGAGAGAAACATAAATGACGAGAGAAAATCACCAATCAGCTGCCTTCTGCACACCCCCCACTGGGGATCGAGCCCGCAACCCAGGCATGTGTTCTTGACTGGAATTGAACCCAGGACCCTTCAGTCCACAGGCTGACACTCCATCCACTGAGCCAAACCAGCTAGGGCGAATTTTTTTTTTTTTTAATCCTTGCCCATGGATTTTTAAAAATTGATTTTTAAAAAACCTGAGGACATGGTTTTATTGATTTTAAAGAGAGAGAGGGAGAGAGAGAAAAATCAATGTGAGAGAGAAACATCAATCAGTTGCCTCTCACACGCACCCTGACCAGAGATGGAATCCACAACCTGGGTATATAACCTGACCAGGAATTGAACCTGCGACCTTTCTGTGTATGGGACAATGCTCTAACCAACTGAGCCACACCAGCCAAGGCTACTCTTTTTTTTTTTTTTTTTAGAGAAAGAGAAAAGGGGGTAGGGGGGGAAGGAGGGAGGGAGAGAAACATCAACTGGTTGGTTCTTGTACCCACTCTGACCAGGACTGAATCCACAACCTTTTGGTATACAGGACGAAATTCCAAACTACT
Source organism: Cnephaeus nilssonii (assembly GCF_951640355.1). NCBI lineage: Eukaryota > Metazoa > Chordata > Mammalia > Chiroptera > Vespertilionidae > Cnephaeus > Cnephaeus nilssonii. Next base: position 33,190,021 of record NC_137075.1, on the reverse strand, counting down.
GAGTCACCCAGCCAGGGCGACATGTGAATTCTTAGTACCACCCCTGCAATAACTGGATCTCCTCCCTATCACGGAGGGACATAAGCATCCTCAGGCAGGGACCACAGCAAAAGCGTTTTACCCAGGTTACAATACAAAGGCGAGCTTATTAGCAAAAGGTGATACCCAGCAGCAAGAGGTGGACTCCTGTAGTGCACACGATTCTCACGACGTGGGGCCCGACTTCTGGACTCACTACTATGTTGATGATCCCAGCTATGGCTGCGGTGACGATGCTGCCGATCTCGGCTTCGGCTCCGACTACTTCTCCGTCTATGCCGATCCCGGTCTCGACTACGGTCTTGACTACGACTACAGAGGGAAACAACTATTTAGTTTGTTAAAGAACCAACCAACCTCTTCTGGCCTTCAATGTATAGCTTTCCCTGGTATCTTTCCCTTTGTGGTAATTCTCAAAACCCAACAGCCCCCAGAATAACTGACCTGCGCTTTCTATCCCTGCTTTTACTATGGCTCCGACTCTTCTTCTTCCTGTGAAAGACAGTGTAAATTCTTATTATTGCGAAGGTTTCATGATCTCTTCCACATAAAAGGAATGAGAGTATGGCCAGGGTGAATCAGAAAGCAATAAAGGACCAAAGTCCAGAGGATCTGACAGCAGCTCACAGCAACTGCACAACACCGACTTACACACAGCCCCGGATGCTGTCAGGCATCTGATGCAGCCAAAGCTGGTGTTTCCAAAGTAGGAGTCTTCTTGCTATTTTACTCAAATGAAATATATCAATGCTGGGACTGATCCACAAATCTACACTGAAAAGCTTAAACTAGATCATAAACTAAATCACCGTTATGCCCAAGATTCAGTGAAGCCATTACTAAAAGCTGTCTTAGCCCTGGCTGGTTTTGCTCAGTGGATAGAGCGTCAGCCTGCGGACTGAAGGGTCCCAGGTTCGATTCCGGCCAAGGGTACATGCCCGGGTTGTGGGCTCGATCCCCCCCCAGTGGGGGACGTGCAGGAGGCAGTCAATCAATGATTCTCATCAGTGATGTTTTTATCTCTCTAGCTCTCTCCCTTCCTCTCTGAAATCAATTAAAATAATAATAATTAAAAAAAGTAAAAACTGTCTTAGAAGCAACTACCTCCCTGTTCTTGCTGTTCCTCCAATGGACAAGACTGCTTCCCTTCCTAAGTTGCCAGCCCCGTTCCTCACACACTCACTTGCTTTCCTCCCCACTGGTGCTGCTCCCTCTGCCACCGTTGCCGGTGCCGCTGCTGGTGTTGCTAGGGCCGTCCTTCTTAACCTCCTTCCTTTGCTGCTCATCCTGAAGGTTCACCAGAAAAATGTCACAAGGTTCAACGTGGCAGACACACAGAATCCATTGGGCACAGAAAGAACAAAAGTGGACAAGGAAAAAAGCATATGAAATCAAAGCTCTAAATTACCTAGCCAACTTTTAAACACCTGGACCTCCTAACAAAATAAGTAAGAGAAAAGGAGGAAAACTACCCAAAAGGAAGAGATCAGAGGAACAGATTTTGGTGTCAAAACTTTAGCTACTCAACATCTATTTCTCAGGAGAATGAGAAGCCAGTCAGGTCTGAAGTATATTTAGGTCTGACTTTCTACTGTATCATTGAGAACTATGAGCAAAGCACCCATTCCCACCCATGTGTTCTCCCCTCCATTTTAGGGGGCCCACTCTGAAAGCATGGCCCTTGAGTACCGGTCTCCAGAATAGCTTACTAAAAGACTATGCCTTTTATGGATAGCCATTGTATACAATAAACAAGCAGAGAAAGAGAATTCACAAAATGTTGAGACCAAAGATCCACAATTGCTTTTTCTTACTAACCCAATTCCAGGAGTGAGGTGGGAATATTACCTCCTCTTTTTTATAGGGAGCCTCCAGCATGGCCTCAATCACTATATCAAAGTCATCGGATGCCATCACAGCAGATCTGAGGAGAGGATATCAATACACAAGAACCTCATTTATATTTTTCCTCCCCTTCCAGCACACCACATTCCCTTCCCCCTCTAAGAAACAGACTTTAGAACATAGTTCTGTTTCATAAACTCCAAAGGAATCGTACCGGCTATTTGCTTACCCTAGGTTTATTTTTGTGCCTTACAGATCTGAACTGTTTCTGCTTGATGATTTAGAATAGGTGAAGGGTCTACAAGGAAACTGAGTAGAGACAAAATAATACAGACCCTGTCCTGTCCTGTGAAAAGAAAGTGTTGGTACTCAAAATTACTATTCACTTTACAATGAACGAACACTAGGCCTCCATTCTACTGCTCAAAATTCTGAATAACTGGTTTAAACTTACATCATAGAAATAAGCACATATTTCCAATAAAAAGGTAAAGATGCAAGACTAAAAATGAGAATACGAAGCAACACCAGAATAATGCAGATTTGCCCTAAGCTATTTCCCACATTCCCCTCCCCAAACATCAACCCAGTTCCTCACACCACACTCACTTGCTTTCCTCCCCACTGGTGCTGCTCCCACTCAGCATTAAGCATTTTTCATAAAATAACTAGTTTAGAAAATTCAGAAAGATTATGGTTAAGACAAGCTTAACCAATTCCACTTTGAAGCCTTTCTGTCTAGGCAGGCAGGGTGAGACTTCTCGCCTCCAAGCTTTCACATGTAGTAGCAATCATCTTTCCTAAGTGTGTCCACCACAGGTCTCTCTCTCTCTCTTTTTTTTTTATAAATCTTTATTGTTCATATTATTACAGGTGTGCCTCTTCCCCCGCCATAGCTCCCCTCCACCTGATTCCCCACCCCACCCCATACTCTTACCCCCCCCCCACCCCGCCACTGTCTTCATCCATAGGTGTAAGATTTTTGTCCAATCTCTTCCTGCACCCCTCAGACCCCCTTCCCCCTGAGAATTGTCTGTCGCCTCCCTTTCTACACAGGTCTCTTAAATAAGAAAAACAGAAGATACCAAACAAAATCAATAGGAAAATTTATTCAAAAATTACTAGTCTGAAGTTATCAATATACACAACATAGATGAATCTCAAAATAATTATGGTAAGTGAAAGAAATCAAACAAAAAATTAGAGTATGTATTGTATGATTACATTTATGCAAAATTCTAGAAAATGCAAACTAACCTGTAGTGACAGAAAGCAGATCACTGGTTGCCTAGGGATAAGAGTAGGTGGGGAGGGGCTAGGAGGAAAGGATTACAAAAGGGCACAGGAAATTTTTGGGGTGATGTTTCATGGATGAAACGTATCAAAACTCATCAAACTGTACGCATTAATGTGTGTAATTTTTATATCAACTATATCTCAATAAAGCTAAACCCCCTCCAATTAATCTTAAGAATTTCTATGCTGAGGTTAATCATAATCAAACTTTCCATATCCATAAGAGCTTTGTCTTCTTTAAAGTAGCTAATGCATCATCCAACGATGCTGTCCTTATTGCTCTCAGAACCCATAGTCTATTTGATGGTTTAATAGAGTGATATGAGTAATATAAAAATTGTATTTAAATATGAAAATAATATGAAAATTAGAGTAATGATGATGTAATATAAATGACACTTATCATTTACAGTACTGAATATTGCTAGGCATGTTATAGAGACAGAATATAGGAAAGAGTAAAACAATAAAAATTGCTCTTAAACAAATTTAAGTCTTAAATTGGAAATAAAACCAAAATCAAATAGGTGTGTCTAAAATCCAGTGAACACAATCTCTTACAATAACAACACCTTACATTATTTAACAAAGGTAATATATAACTACAGCCAGATACCAGTTCCAATGCAAAGATGAAAATCTGAGGTTTTGTGAACTGTCCAGTCACAAAATTCAAATGGAGAAGCTGACTTGTGAGTGAAGTCTTCTGACCCTGGTCTAATGTTCTATCCACTATGTTGGTTAGCTCTCTCTCATGGTTTATAACTTAAAAGAAAAAAGAAGAAAATTACAAAGTATATCAAGATGTCTATTTTTAAATGTACTTAACTGGGGTGCTTAGTGGGAATTAATGTTCCGATAGGTTTATCAACAGAATCAGTCCCATTAGCCATACCTTATTGTGTATGTTTCAAAATACCAAGAACCAGGCTAATTGTAACATATACTATTTGATCTATTATGGAAAAATGGTTCTAAAAAGAGAAGTTTTAATCCTCAAACTGTTCCTTTCAGTCATTTTGGCTGCCAACTCTACACAAATTTTCTAAGTGTCATAAAGTTCCTCTTTATCATTTACAATCTGCTTTTTCCTCCCTAAATGAAATGCTTTTGATTTCAAGAATCATTGAGTGCTAGTACAGGGTTGGGGTAACCTAACACACAAAATCTTTCACTTAAGTTGATTAAGTGAGCCCCCAATGATGGAGTAAAATTTTCACTCAGACTCAGAAACAAATGAATGAACTGATTTAGGCCCAGACATATACAACATGAGCACATTTTGAAACTTGTAATCTCGCTGGGTTTAGTATAGCTTTCTGATATCCTAAAAGCATTAAAGTCCCAAATAGTATGCATTTTCAGGCTGTTTGTTTTCAAACTCTCTCCCTGTCCTAATTTATTGGTCAAAGTCCATTCAAAACCATCCATTAAAACACTACAGAACTTTCTTCCATCCCTGCTCCAAAACCTACATTAGGGGCCCACAATCACGGGCAATGCTTAGTTCCTGTCACAGTACAGTCAAGACTCAAGCCAGTGCTTAGGTCCCACTACTGCAAGGGCAAAGGAGAGTGCAGGGGCACTGTCAGCCCACTTCAGGCCGAATTCACCAAAGGTTCGAGTCCCAGGGGTGCTGGCAGCGCCATCTCCTGGGTCCGGTCACTGGGCTGGCACAAACATCTCCAAACTGAAAGCGGCTTAATTAAGAACAGGAACAATGAGAAAGCTAAAAACATTCCCCACGATGTGTACAAACGAAGGCTACGCTTTTTAAAAGATGATCCTATAGCCCTGGCTGGTTTTGGCTCAGTGGATAGAGCGTTGGCCTGCGGACTGAAGGGTCCCAGGTTCGATTCCGGTCAAGGGCATGTACCTTGGTTTCCGGCACATCCTCAGTGGGGACTGTGCAAGAGGAAGCTGAATCGATGTTTCTCTCTCATTGATGTTTCTAACTGTCTATCCCTCTCCTTTCCTCTCTGTAAAAAATCAATAAAATATATAAAAGATGATCCTATAAAGTACCACCTCTGAGAGGGTCCGTGTCCCAATGCTAAAACCTCATACGTGGCTCACTACACTCCTCTTTCGCCACGGAAAGTGCGGCCATAAAAGGAAAGAGGGAAAAGCCCACAGAGACCAACATACTGAAAAGAGTCTTCCTGAAACCGAAGATCGAGGAAGAAATCTCAATTCTCTCACCTCTCTGAAGAGTGGCACCAGGGGCTGAAAACCGAACCTACGTTTTCTCTCAGGGTCCCGTGGGCCGACGCTCCCTCCCCAGTGTGGATCCCAGTATGACTGAGATCCCTGAGTCCCTGGGACCCTTGACACAGCGTCTTCCGCGGTAAGATATAGCCACAAGGGTGCCGATCCCTAAAATTCTGCCAGTGGACTATACTCAGGTAGCAAACACTTCCGAATCAAAGATAAAAAGTTTTTCTTTTAAAAGTTTGCCAGATTCTGCTCTCGTACTCTTGACGCCATTTTCTGGCTGTGACGTCAGAGGCAGGCGCCGGGGGGCAACGTCACGCGTAGGTGACGTCGCGAGGGACCAGGTGTCAGGGTTTCTCACCAGCTCCGAGTCCCCGCGGGGAGAGGGGGACCCCGGTCTTCTCTGCTCCTTCGGGCTTGTTGGAGGGTGCGAAGCACGGCTGTCTTCAGAGCCTCAGCAGTAAAAGCAGCACTGCAGCCCCAGCCGCTCCTCTCCCCGCAAAATGGCGGTAGCTCCACTGTCTTCCAGCCTTTCCCCAATCTGCGCAGGCGCTAAAACATTAGGCGCTGGAACTACCTTCACTGGTTTCGCGGCAACAGGCGGAAGTTCAGAATTTCATTGGTTAAAATTGTAAGCATGGGTGGAGCCAAACTCAAATGCTTCTTGGCAACCATGAAGTTTCCAATGATTGGCTAACTTCTCGAGACTTCCGGAAAGTGGAAGCGGCCCCTGGGGGCCGCCCGTCGCGCTCATTGGTTAAATGACTCGCGGAAGGCGGAGAAGCCGGGCGGAGAACGAGCGGTAGGGATCCTCCTACCCCGCTCCAGCTCGGGCTGACTAGGCTACCCCCGTACTGGGCGGGGCCAACGAGGACTTATAATGGACGTTCTTGGCTCCCCCAACTGATTTGTCAGGGGGGTCACGTCGGTCTAGGGACAGCTTTGTGGAGAGCAACTGCGTTTGCTTCACGTCAGGAAAGATGCTGGACTCCATATCCCCATTCTGAACGGACTGGACTGTCTGCACAACCCTCCCTAACGCCTCCTCCTGCCCTCAGTGCTTGGGACCTGGGAAAGAGGTCATGTCACCAATTTGTGTGGTCCTACACCTCACGTACATCAGTTCAAATCAGTACCGCACACACCGCACCCTGCAAGGGTAAAGTAAACTCGAGACACTTTCTCAGGTGACTCCTTCCATGCAGCAGTAGTCAGCCCTCCAACCAGAAAGGATGGAACTGATTTACATCCACCCCCCAATCCCAAGACTTCCAAAAAGGTAGCTGGTTCTAACAAAGAGAGAGCCAGAGTCAGAGGACCTATGTTCCAGTCTGGACTTGAATACTAACTTTATATTATTGTACCAACTTCAAATATTTCCTCTATAAAATGGAGAATTGGACTAGATGATCTCTTAGGACTCTTAACCCTACGATTTTATTCCAACACTAGTAGTCCTGTGCACGAATCCGTGGGCCAGTAGCTCTCTGCGGGGCCGGCCGCTCCGTGCCCGCTGCCTAGAGGCTCTCCAGGACGCAAGCGTTCCGCACCCCGGCCTGGCCAGAGGCCCATCCATCTGCGGCCGGGTGCAGAATGCTCACGCTGCCCACTCTCAGTGGCAACCCCCCCCCGCCCCGCCCCCCACACCCACTGGGGGACTCCAGTGGGGCTGAGGACTGGGCACCGCCATCTTGGTGACAGTGTTGGTTAATTTGCAGATTACCCTTTTATTAGATAAGAGGATAACAGGTTGCCCTGGCAGGTGTTCTCAGTGATTAGAGCATCAGCTTGTGCATTGAAGGGTCTAGGGTCTGATTCTGGGTCAGGGGCACATACTTGGTTGCAGATATGATCCCCGGCCCTGTCAGGACACATGCTAGAGGCAAACAATCAATGTGTCTCTCACACATTGTTTCTCCACCCTCCCCCACTTCTATTCTCTCTAAAAAAAAATCAATGAAATAATATCCTCTGGTGAGGATTAAAACAACAACAAAAATAGGTGGCTTCTTGCTAGAGATGCCTGGATAGCTTTGTTTCTCTCTCAAGCGGTAACAAAGGTGCTTGGCAGTTCAGTAGCTAAGGAAGGAAGAAGGAAAGCTGGCTTTATATACAACCCATCTTTCTCTATGGTGGCAAATGATGCCTCCTCTCCAGACAAAAGCCTAATCACAGGTCCTAATAGACTAGACCTCTCTGTAGCTAATCAGAAAGACCTATACCCAGGAGTCCAAGCGTCACCACTAAGCTTCTCAAATGGACACTCTTGGGTCTTGGATAAGGGCACAGATCTCAGTATGTCTAGGTTTAAGTAAGGTATGGGAAAGAAGAGGCAGGGAGAACAGGGTTGGAGCAGGAAAGGCCATAACTTCACTTTATTTGTATTTCCTCCCACACAAAACCATCAAAACAGAGAGAGAGAGATGATCAGGGAAAGGGCTGAAAATGTGTTCAATCTGCACATTCTCAGGGCTGTTCCAGGGAGTGCTTGAGGCTGAGTGCCTGTTAAGAGTAGCTTCAGATGTAGCACTAATTCCTCATGCCTTGGCCTGAAGTCTTCACAGATTGGTGGCTTGAGCCTTGTAATTAATTCTCCTTTGCCCACCTTGATTGTAAGGCAGGAAAACAGAGTGAAGTGCTCCTCTCTGATGGGCAAGGGGAATCACAGCCCACAGATGTAGTGCACCTTCTGTGCTATAGGAGCAGAAGCTGAAGCCGCTTCCGGACATTTGCAGGCTTGGCTAGAGACCAATGGTGTATGAGCGGCCTGTGGGGTTGTGAATAGCAGAACAGACTGGTGCGGTCACAGCCCACTCATACCACACCTTCTTGGAATTGCTGCATCGCCAGAAACGCACACAGATGGTTTGGCCTTCACGGACTGTAATGGGCTGCTGTAAGAAGAAAGATGAAATTTTAGGGTGGAGCTAATGAATTTTATGTGGCAATGTATTGAGCTAGGTATGGAGATAAAATGATAAAACATGACATCCCAACCCTCATGAAATTTATTTGAAATCTATCAGAACAAATAATCAGAACTGAAAAACCAGACATTAAGCAAATAATCTAAAATGTGATCAGTGTGTGAACATGCACAGGGGGTACGCTAACTTAGTCTAGGAGGTCAGAAAGTTATGACAATAAGAATGTTCAAGGAAGCCTAGAAAATAAGTTAGCTGGGTGAAGAAGCAAGCAAATAATTTTACAGGCAAAGGAGAAAGGTCTGAAAGCCTGAGGCAGGAAAGATGGTGTATCAGAGGAACCAAAAGCCATTCCACTGGACTGAAGCAATGTAATCAAGGGGACAGTAGCTAGAAAGGCAGGCTAAAAACAAATCAACCAAGGCTTACAAGTAATGCTCAGGATTTTGACTGTTACCCTAAGGACAGTGGGAAGGGTTTTAAGCAGGAGAGAGATACAATCAGATTTGAGTTTTTAAAAGGTGATTCTTACTCAAGGTAAAAATAGAAGAGCAGCTAGAGGAGACGTGGGGAAGCCAGGGAGAAGACCACTACAGATATCCCAACATCTACAACTGGGATCCAAGCACATGAGAGCAGGACATGCTCTCTATACCCAACAGCTGAAGTTATTCCTTAACCTATGGAGTTTTAAAGGTGATTCCTACCTTAATGGGAAAGAAGATGGGAAACCATGAGAACATCCCAGGAGAGTGAGTCTCTGGACGGATACCTATGTGGACAAAATAATAAAAAAATTGAGGTTCTCCATAACAGTGCTTTTTGACTAGGTTGAGAAGTTTCTGGATTTCTTTGAAACAAGTAATCAAAGATTCCCATTTCTGACTCCTGGGCTCCACATAATTCTAAATGAAACATGTACATGGGCTGCCCAGGTAGTACATGCTCATAGCCCACCATCCAGTGCCCCAAACTCACTCAGAGTGATGTCCTGATAAAGCACAGTCTCAAAGTAGCCTGCAAAGCCATGCAGTACTGTATTCACCTCCACAGGAAACTCCAAGGTACAGTAGCGGTTGTTGTCAATCATAGGATCTGTCGGAAAAGTTGTGTGGGTGACAAAGGGCCAGAAGTCCTAGACAACTTGGTAAAGAGCAAGACCAAGGGAAGCTTAGACAAGGCAGACCCAGACAGCTCTTACGCACCCAGTCAGAGGACAGACACACAGGAACCCACCTCTGTTGGGATGGCTGAAGGTAAAACAGGGCTGGGGCGCAGACAGCTGGTGGAAATTGTGCAGTCGTACCACATAAGGCATCTCAAACTGGGCCTGACCCGAGAGACAGAGGGCAAGAACTGGAGAAAATAGGTCACAGATACCTACTTCCTCAGGGAAAGAAGCTCAAGTCTGAGGAACATGGAAAAGAATGAAAACAAACTTTCAGTTCGACCACTTTCCCACATCCCCAACTCCTCCTCTACCTCACCATCTTCTGGTGCTAATACAGAAAAATAAAGAACTAAAGAGAGGAGTCCTCCAGAAGAGAGTGGTTTTTTTACCTCAGGGTCACGGTCCTTTTCCCGACAGGCGCGGACCTCATTGTACAGCTTGGAGGAGGAGATAGGAGCCAGAAAGGAGGTGTACTCCCCAGGGATGCTCACACCGTCATCTGCAGTGCAGGAGGGTTACATTAGTTCCGAAGAGATGGAAATGGTATATCTGTACGAACTGAAAGCTCCAACTCACACATCCAAACAGACCCAGGCAGCTCAATGTTGTCACATCCCCAGGCCAACCTGCTCCCAACTCCTGTCACAGGGGATTCCACTTCCAGGTTAATTTACAGAATCACACAAGATTAAAACTGCCCTAGCTGGTTACTCAATGGTTAGAGCATCAGCCTGCAATGAATGGCCACAGGTTTGATTCCTGGTCAAGGGCATGTACCTGGGTTGCAGGTTTGATCCCAGGCTCCGATATGGGCACGGCACATGCGGGAGGCAATCAATCGATGCCTCACATCAATGTTATTCTCTCTCTCTCTCTCTCTCTCTCTCTCTCTCTTCCCCCCTGCTCCCTCCCTCCCACCCTCTCTTAAAAAAAAAAACAATGGAAAAAACATACTCAGGTGAGAATTAACAAACAACAACAAAACAACCCTGGAAGGAACCTAAGATATCCTAAATGAGTGCTTAACTTTTGTGAGGTCACAAAACTCGAGATCTTGATGAAAACTAAGCCAAAGGTACATATCACAGCAACTCAGGGAATCCACATACCTCAGATTAAGTGTCTCTGCTCTAGTCTACTTCCCTCATTTTATTTTATTTTTAAATATGTTTTTATTGATTTTAGAGAGAAAAAAAGGGAGAGGGAGAGAGAGAGAAACATTGATCCCAACCAGGATCAATCCTGCAACCTGGGTATGTGCCCTGACTGGGAATCAAACCGGCGACCTTTCAATGCACAGGACAACACTCAACCAACTGAGCCACACCAGACAGAGCTACTACCCTCATTTTATAAATGTGAACATTGAGGTTCAGAGAGATTACTTCACTTCCTAAGGGCACTGACCCAAGTCCAACCCTCCTCCCCCTAAACTCTGTAACCTCCTCTTAGGTTACTGTGTCACCCAATCCTGCCATTCCCCCACCCCCATCCCGCCCAGTTGATAATCCAATCCCCTCACTCAGTACACCCCAGCTTGGAGGCACCTTTTAGGAAGTGCTGGGCTCCATCTAGGCACTCAGGTGACAGTTCATTATCAGCAAAGGAGCCCAGAAGCTCACTGACGATGATGTCTGCTTTCTCTGGAGCCACCCATTCCCGCATGTCCGACGACACTACTGTCACCTGGCTTCCCCATTCTTCAAACTGCCAGTTTTCTAGTCTAAAACAGAGATGATACAAGTAAGGACACTGATAAGAAAAACTGACACTGGGGACAAACTTCCCAGCAAGAGGGTTGCTACTCACGTCACCACAGCATTAGGGTTCTTCTCCACGGCATACAGCTTTATCCGCCGGTCAGCCTGCTTGGCTGCCCGCAGGGAAGCGTTCACCAGGGGACCCCGGCCTGCTCCCAGCACCATCAGCACCCTAAGAAAGGGGTAGAGTTAAGCTGACTCAGCATATAGAGAAGTAGGCACACAAATCTCCGGGATCGTGGGGAGGCTACTCACTGAACATTGGTGTCCTTCTCTTCATCTGGCACTCGGTCTAACAGACATTTATAGATGGCCTGGTGGAAAAGGAGAGAAGACCTCATGTCTATAATCCCATCCTCACCTAGGTCATTCCGGACCTGTGCTTGACCCAATCTTGGACCCACACTGTACCTGCTGGTATTGAGAGTATTTGATGGGGTCCTTTTCAAATACTTCGTATGTCTGAGATTCGAGATTGTCCATCAGGGGCTGATGAATGAGGGGAAATAGGCAAAGTAAGTTAGCCAATTTCTGAAAAGGATAATGCACCAATTACCAAAACCTTCCCACCATTGTTGCCTGAGCTTTGGCAGGATTTTAGAACACCTACTCCCAAGAGACATTCCCCACCCCACCCCAACCTTCCTCCAGACCTACCTGGAGCGGGGACTGCAGATAGTCTTCATAGCCCTTGGCAAAGAGTTCATAGGCATTGGGGGGAGGGCGGTTCTGGCTTAAGTATTCCAAATACTGGAGGTAGGAGCAGAACTCCTTCTCTGAATGGTGGTTGGTGCCTGTGATGATGAACTGCACCTCCAACTGTGAGAGAAGTCAGACCATCAGATACAGTCCTTACACCAAGATTCTGGGATATTATTATGGCTTATGGCCGGAGTCCTAGCATAAAATAAGTCCCAGCAGTTCTCCAAATACCAACAAAAGCAGCATAATGCTTCAAGGAACTTAGCTTATAAAGCCTTCCTATGCCATATAAGCATCAGCCTGGCTCAAAGAGCCCCATGAATCCTTGCTGTAACTTCTTAAGTGAAACCTTCTGCAAGGTTCTCTTGAGATCTGGTAATTTTTTTAATGTTTCTGGGGCTTCCACTGACATTTGCCTTTTTCCTCTCAAAACCCCCAACTCTGCTGAAATTGTTCTCCAGAAACCAGAGAGGAAAGGAGTCAGCCCCACAGGAAAAAGAGCATCACACATATGGGAATAAGGCAAAAGGGTTAGCTGGAGAACCTTTAGAACCATTCTACCACCCACCTTAAGCAGCCGGAAGATCAGCCTCTGGTGCATCTTAGAAAGAACAGGAAATCCCTTCTTATTGGTCAGGAAAATGCTGGTGGGAAGAACAGCTGCTTTGATGGGCTCCCCAAGCCAACGATCAATGACATGATTAGATGGGAGGTCAGCTCCAATTTCAAGAGCTACACAGGGAAAAGAAAGACCTGTGAACTACTGCAAGACAAGAAGCCTTTTCTTGCTCTTTTGTGAAAGATCTATTTTAGCAAAGAAGCCTTGCCCCGGCCCGATGGGTGTGGCTCAGTGGTTGAGCGTCGACCTATGAACCAGGAGGTTATGGTTCGATTCCCAGGCAGAACACATGCCTAGGTTATGGGCTTGATCCCTTGTGTGGGGCATGCAGGAAGGAGGCAGCCGATTAATGATTATTTCTCATCATTAATGTTTCATCTCTCTCTCCCTTTGTCTCCAAAATCAATAAAAATACATTTTAAAAAAGGGCAAGGCAGCCTTGGCTGGTTGCTCAGTGGTCAGAGCGTCAGCCTTTAGAATGAAGGGTCGTGGGTTCGATACGCTTGGTTGCAGGTTCCCCAGCCCCAATTGGGCGCATGCGGGAGGCATCCAATCGATGTGTCGACGATGTTTCTCTCTCTCTTCCCCACCCGCTTCCTCACTCCCTTCTACACTCTCTAAAGATCAATGGAAAAAATATCCTTGGGTGAGAATTTAAATAAATAAGTAAAATAAAAAGCAAGGCACACTGAGGCACAGAAAAATAGCAAAACTTCCCAGCAGCCAAGTCTACATGAAACTCCTGATTCTTATTCCAGGTCAGAAAAGGGATACCTATCCTAGGACCTTCATGAACTTACCCACCGCAATCCTCTTGCTATAGTCACATAAGGTCCGGAAATTGTGCCACCTGTCCAGAGTCAAACACAGAAAAATACCGTCAAATATGGCCCACCATAGCTCAAGGAGACCGTCCTATAGGTTCCATCCTGTACTTCCCCTCACCCTACCCTTTGCCCTGGTACAGCAGCAAAAGGAGACATACCACATCCATGTCTTCTCCTCTCCACTGTACTCCTCTGTGTGAGCAGCTGGTGCATTCTCAATTATATCATCTCTCAGGTCCTCTGGTGCCACCAATGGTACTCGCATCCAGAACTGTACATGAACAAGTACCCTACTTAGAATTTGTTGGGTCCAGAAAGCTTCCCTCTGGAAAACCCTTAATCCAGACCTCAAGTTAATCCATTTATATGCTTCCCCCAAATTTGTGATTACATGTGCATGTACATGTAGCTTATGTATATTATGTCCTTATGTAAATATCAGCCTTGTCCTATATTTCAACCATAAGTTTCTGGGAATAATTTTATATCCTTTATCTTTTATCAATCTCTGCTCACCACTTTTAGACAGCGGCAAGTAGTACTGACATTTCAGTTCTGCCAAATGTACCCTTTAACGAATGGCTAGGAACAAGAAGGTACATAGCACACCCAGACTGCCATAATATGCAGCAGGAAAGGAGGCCCTCAGCCATACCATGGAGGAGTGGTGGCCAGTGTGGATGTGGTTGGTCAAAATTCTGGCCAGGTTTGTGTTATCTTCCTGATTTAGTGGCAGCAAGAAAGCTGGAAGACCTAAATACGCTCCAAAATTCAGCTCCTGTAACATGGCCTGGAATGGAGATCAAGAGGAAAAGGTTAAGCATTACCCACCCAAATAGTTTTAATTGCATTATATCAGAATTACTGAGTTATGGGGGGGAAATTATTTTCCCCATCCAGCTTTGTTACAAACCTGATCTTTAGAAAAATCCAGAGAAGTCAAATAATCTTACCGCCTCGGAGTTCCTGCGGATCTTCTCCACTTTTGAGTCTGGACGAATCCATGGGGAAAGCTTTCCCACAATCAGGGTATTCCAGTCTACACTCCCCACCCAAGAAAGACAAAGATTGAATGAGGTTAGGCACTTTACTCATTCAATTTCTAGTTCTTAACAGGGAATAGAGAATAGAGATGAGAGACAAAGACTTTTTCTATCACAGATATGGGATAGCCTGATGCAAATTAGGAAACTAGGGCTTTTAGCAGGTAAGCAAGGAGAAAAAGAATTATCTATATCCTAGGGACTAATCAATATATCCGAGCCAAGAAAGAAGGAGGAGGGCTCTGCTAAAGCAGAAGTTGTTAACTGCCTCTAATCATTAAGGGTAACATGGGATGCTCCCTACCCCTTCCTGACAGCAGTAGGTCTGATCGTGTCTGGGGGCCGGGTCGATTCTTAGCAGGTTCCTGAGTGAATTCCCTCTTGAAACGCGGGTGGAAGACAGGCATGCAGAGGAAATCAAACCTACAACCGTGACAGACCCAGAGTCGTCATGTAAAGAGCAGCAGTGCCCAGAGGTCCAAGCAACTGGATTAGGCTATCGGATTCTGCACAACCCTTTCAGCTGCCACCATCGGTCAACGGACTGCACGGCTGAGTTCAGCCCACCGTGGGGCATTATCCCTTCCGCTGCCTTGTGCCTCAATATCTCCACAAAACACAGCCATGGAAAAGATGAGTAAGGGAAAAAGATGGAAAATCCACACCAAGCGGATTTTCTACTCCCTCTGTCACTGGTTTTCCAGGACTGTCACATCCAGATCCATCCCAGCACTGCCCAGGCCTCCCCCTGAAAGGTTTCCCTCTCCTCTCCCCAGCCCCTTAACCCTTCCTCCCACTTCCAGACAGTAATTCCGCTCTTCAGGGCCCTTGGAGGTCTGTACGCCCCTTTTGTAAGTTTGCCTGGCAACTCCCCCGACTTTTGCACTCAGTGACCACACACCCCAGTAAGTTTTTTTTTTTTTCGGACGCTCCAAGGCCCGAGGCTTCTCTCCCCAAGGTGTGTACTGGTACCCACCCAGCCCCAGCCCATCTTATTCACTCCGACCCCTTCACCCCTGCCTCTCGGGGATGACTAGTCTGCCTCTCTCCGCCCTCGAATCCGGACCCCGCATTCCGCCCGCGGAGGTCCGGGCCCTCACCCCTGCTTGGCCACAGCCCCCAGTGTGTCAGCTATTTCGGGGACGCAGTTCAGGTCCCTGCCGCTGGACACGCGGCTCCCACCGGCAGCTCCAACCGCCATCGCCGCCATCTTTTCCCTCGCCTAGTCCACGCCGGGATTCCTTAATACTAGCAGCCAATCACAAGGCCGGGAGGGGGAAAAGCCCCCGGAAGGCGGGACGAGTCGCCCTAACAACCAGAGCCTCTTCCCTGGCTCCCGTGGCCCTTCCGGCCAATCCGCGGGCTGTACAGTGACGTATTGCGTGGCTCCGAACCACTGACCAATCTCAGGGTCTAGTTCTTGACGAGCTTCAGTCTCCCAGAATGCCTCAACCATTCGCAGAATCTCGTTGAGAAACTACACGTCCCATGAAACCCTGCAATATAAGCTTGAAGTACTGTCGCTGAAAGGAGCTCAATTGTCTTAGGGCCAGTGGCGCAATGGATAACGCGTCTGACTACGGATCAGAAGATTCCAGGTTCGACTCCTGGCTGGCTCGGAAAGACAAAGGGTTTATATTGCAACTAAGGGATAAAATTCCTTATTGCACTAAAGTCTCCTTTTCTCTTTTATACTAATATTCCCTCACTATCTTCTCCCTCATTTTCAGGACTTAAATTGGTTGAGTTCTGCGGCCATCTTATGGCAGCTTTTTCCCGTTACCTAATTCAAAGTTGGTTCTTGTGTAATTACTTATTACATCTGAACCTGGGTTAATGGCTGGTGCTCTTAAAATAGGCTTTGTATGGGCCTTAGTGTGTTATGTGTAAATAAATTGTGGCAATTCAGCCACTAGATACTCCAAGTGGTTCTATATCTCAAACACAAAATGTAAATAAACACCTAAACACACATCCAAACATACACAGGAAGATGGAAAAAAAGAAATTCATGATGAGCAATTACAGTAGAGAGGAGTCATGAACAGCCTGGCAGAGGCCTGAGAGAATCTCTACATTTTCTTTTGTCAGTATCTGATAGAGGGATGGAAAAGAAGGAAAGGAAAGAAGAAAGGAAAGACATAGGGAGGAGAAAGGGAATACCTGAAGGCAGGGAGCCCAGAGGTGCTGAGGGCCTGGCAGCGGCGATGGAAAGGAGAACACAAAGCCCTAAGCAGGAGGCAATGACAGAACGTAGGGACCGACTGGCAGAGACATGAGAAAGAGAATTCTAGGGTGATGCGCAGGGTTGTGTGCTCTCTGTTAGACAAGAAATGAAAGAAACCGGTCCGGGAGAATCAGGTTATGCCTTTGGAACTGCAGAATTGGACCTCTAGGGGGCGCTGTACAATAATTGGATGAACAGTGACCTGAACCAGACAAAATTTAGAAATCGCCACAAGAGAGGTAGTGAATGAAGCCAAGAGACTGAATGAAATCACCATCGCCCGTGGGGGTCAAAGTCCTGGGAAACAAGGGAAGGGTGTGGGTAGGATAAGCAATAAGGACCCCTGGGTGCAATGTAAATATTCCAAAAGGATAAAAGTCCAAAAGCCCAAGAACTAAGACGATGCCTATGAAGCCAAAGTGGGTTGGAGATGCTTTTGTTCCATCTTAGTCTTCATTCAGTTCCTGCAGGTATTATTATTATTATTATTATTATTATTATTATTATACTTTATTCCTTAGAACAGCTTTAGATTTACAGAAAAGTTGAGCAGAAAGTACAGTAAGTTCCCATATGCCACCCTACAGCTTTCTCTAGTTTTTTTTTTTTTTCTGTTTTGTTACAGGTTTTAGAGAGAAAGGGAGAGAAATATTGATTTGTTGTCCCACTTATTTATGCATTCATTGGTTGATGTTTGTATATGCCCTGACTGGGGACCAAACTCACAACCTTGGCATATTGGGATAATGCTCTAACCAACTGAGCTACCCTGCCACTGAAGCTTTCTCTATTATTAACATCTTAACATCGCTATAGTACATCTATTACAACTCATGGACCAATATTGAAACATTATAAACTAAAGTATATAGTTTATTCAGGCTTCCTTAGTTTTTACCTAATGTCCTCTTTCTGATCCATCCCATCCAGCATACATTACATATAGTGGATATGTCTCCTTGGGCTCCTCTGGGCTGTGACAGTTCCTCAGATATTCCTTGTTTTGGATGACTTTGAGGAGTACTGGTCAGATATTCTCCTCTATTGGAATTTGTCTGATGGTTTTATTATGATTAGATTGGGATTATGGATTTAGGGGAGGAAGATCATAGAGATAAAGTGCCATTTTCATCACATCATATCCTGAGTACGTACTATGGACATAATTTATGACTGTCGATACTGACCTTTATCACTTGACAGAATTACACTCCCCTCTTCCATCTTCCACTCTTTGGAAGGGAGTCATTATGTGCATCCCACACGTAAGCAGTGGAGAGTTACACTCCCCCTCCTTTAGGGTGGAGTGTCTACAGTATTTATTTGGATTCTTCCCTGCAGGTCTTATGAGTAGGTGGTTGGCCACAGGAAGTGGGTGAGGGCTCCGCTGACATTTTCAGAAGTATGAACGAGTTGTTGAGGATGCTTGCTTGTTCTCTGCCCCAGCTGTGACCAACCAAACTGCATCACAGAAGACTTAGTAAATGTTGTTTCTTCTTTAGAAGCTAATTATCTGGGTTGTGGACCATCTGTGCTCCTGGCATCTTCCTCTTCATGTCAAGCTGGCTGCTCTGTTGGTTGTTAAGTAACGAAAGAGAGAGAAAGAGAGAGAGAGAGAGAGAGAGAGAGAGAGAGAGAGAAGAGAAGAGAGAGAAAAACCTATAAAACAACAATGCCAGCTTTGCCATCAGTTAAAATAATTTTCTAAAGGATTTATGTAAAAAGAGCCTAGAATTTATGACTATCCTTAAAGTAAGTTTAGATGGGTTGAATTTCATTTGTCTGTTATATCATTACTTTTTCATTCAAAATGGCTTCAGCTATATGGCAAGCATAATGCTAAACAATTCCCAATAATTCCATACCACATTGCTCCTCACCTTTCCTACAGCACTTTCTTGTGTCTTCAAAAAAAACAAAAAAACCCAGCATGTACTGTGGGTCTGCCTGTAATAGCTATAGAGAAGCAGAAGGAAAGGACTGAAAAAGAAATAGAGAACCTTGTAAAGGACTCTTCCAAGGTATAAAGTCAAAGCTGGTGAAGTCTACCTATGCCCTGCTTTGTCTGCTCTGCCCTGCCCTGCATGCTGAACTCTTGTGCTCAGAAGCATGGGAATCACTGTTATACTCCTACACTGGATGTGGGCCTGGCTGGGATGAAGATAGAGAGATGATAGGACAAAAGGGCAAATACCCTGGGTGAGAAATAATGGGACTTTCTCCAACAGGAGCCAGTGACCAACAGACCAGAGCACTGGGAACTCCTGTAAGGGAAGGAGTACCCACTCCCAGACCATCTTCCAATGGGCCTGCCACACTCCTCACCTTCAGGCCCAGGTCTACCTGAGCTTTGTTAGGTAAACACCTCCAGCCCATTGTACACCCTCCTTTCATCTTCTCTGGTGCTGCCCTCCTCCCTCAGCACTTACCTCCCTCCCCAGGACCACCTTCACTCACCTCTGTGCCCGCCCAGCCAGCTAAATTCTTCAACATCAAAATAATGGCCCATTTGACCCTCCTGCTTCAAATTGCTGCTTCACAATCAAGGCTGTCCTCCAGCCACCAAAGTGGCAGAGTTACTGAGGCAAAATAATCGGTGCTGATTTGCATTCCCTTCCTTGTCATCTTCTATTATATGGTATTTATCTGTCAAATAGAAAGTGGAAACTGTTCTAGAACATAAAAAGATGGAAAACTACACAACTTGTTTATGAAGCCAGAATATACCTCATATAAAAACCTGTCAGCCCGAGCCGGTTTGGCTCAGTGGATAGAGCACAGCCTGTGGACTGAAGGGTCCCAAGTTCCATTCTGGTCAAGGGCACGGGCCAGGGTTGCAGGTTTGATCCCCAGTAGGGGGCGTGCAGAAGGCAGCCAACATCATCATTGATGTTTCTATCTCTCCCTTCCTCTCTGAAATCAATAAAATAAATAATTTTAAAAACTGTCAGAAATAGCACCCCCCACACACACACAAATCTATAGATCAGTCTCACTTATGAATATAAATGCAAATCCTAAAATATTTAAGATTAACACATAAAATTCAACAGTATATTAAAATATAATTATATACAACAACCAATTAGGGTTTATTCCAGGAATTAATAGAAGGTTAGGTATTAGAAAATTTATTTATGCAATAGATCAAAAATAAACCAAACCAAAAAAGTTTGCCAATTTTTAAAAATATATTTTTTTGTTGATTTCAGAGAGTAAAGGAGAGGGAGAGAGAGAGAGAAACATCAATGATGAGAGAGAATCACTGATTGCCTACCCCCTGCACACCCTCTACAGGGCATCAAGCCCACAATCCATGCATGTTCCCTTGACCAGAATCAAAACCGGGACCCTTCAGTCCACAGGCTGAAGCTCTGCCCACTGAGCCAAACTGGCTAGGACCAAGCTGATAATTTTTAATAGCCATCAAATAGAAGATGGCAAGTTAATTCCATTTTCTATAAACATTCTTAATAGTTTTAATATTCTTCATATATAAATACATGTATGTTTATATATGAAGTCAACAATTTATGTAAAAATAAAATAAAATAAGACTGTCTAGTCTCATCACTGTATTTAATATTCTGAAAATTTCAATACAATAAGACTGAAAATTTAAAAAGAGGGGGTTATAACTTTTGAAAAGAGTGAGGGGAAAAAAAAAGAAAAGAGTGAGGCAAATTTATCATTGTTTCCAGATGCTATGTTGTATACATAGAAAATTCATGAGAATCAATTCTAAAATAATGAGAATTAATAATAGAATTCAGAGATGTCACTTGATATAAGACAAATATAAAACACTAGTGGCCCAGTGCACGAGATTTGTGCACTCAGGGCAAGGAGGGAGGTCCCCCAGCCTGGCCTGTGCCCTGTCACAGTGCGGGAGCCTCGCGAGCCATCGCCCCAAAGAGGTAGGCCCCGCCCACCCTTCCGGGGCCTCTGGATGGATTGCCCCAAAGAGATAGGCTGGAGCTGGGGGAGGCCTGCAGACCCCTGGGCCGGGCTGTGGCAGAGGCCTGCTGACCCCCGGTGCAGGCACGTGAGAGGCCTCTCTGCCGCGGCCCTGCCCCTGTCCCTGACACTGCAAGTCCCCGCCCACCCGCACCTGCTGCGCACGCAGCCTGCTGATCAGTCGTTACTGTGATGACATCCCAACCAATTTGTATATTACCCTATCATTAGTATAGATATTTGTAGCCTTCTTATATACTAAAATATAATCAATTAGAAGACATAATTAATAAAAAAAATATCCTGCCCTGGTGGGTTTGGCTCAGTGAATAGTGTCAGCCCATGGACAGAAGGGTTCTGGGTTCCATTCCAGTCGAGGGCATGTACTCCAGCTGGGAGGCAACCAATCGATGGGCAGACACATCAATGTTTCTCTCTCTCTCCCTCCCCACCTCTTTTTCACTCTCTCTAAAAATCAATGAAAAAATATCCTCAGGGGAGGATTAAAATTTTAAAATTCCCAATAACATAATAGTTAAGATCACAGCTGGTGGAGCCAGATGTCTTGTTCATTCATTTACTAACCATGTGAACTGAACCCCTCTGGACTGTTTCCTCATCCACAAAATAAGAATGTAAATCTCATAAAGCTGTTTGAGGATTAAATTAGTTAGTACAGTAAAGCATTTAGAACCTACCCTGCATATAGTAATATTAGTATTTACTCCATTCACAGTGGTTACAATAACAGCACCATAAAAAACTTTACTGTGCCCTAGCCAGTTTGGCTCAATGGATAGAGCGTTGGCCTGCAGACTGAAAGGTCCCAAGTTCAATTCCAGTCAAGGGCATATGCCAGGTTGTGGGCTCGATCCCCAGTAGAAGGTGTGTAGGAGACAGACAATCAATAATTCTCTCTCATCATTGATGTTTTTATCTCTCTCTCCCTCTCCTTTCATCTATGAAATCAATAAAAAATTACATATTAAAAAAAATGTTACCAACATTAAAAAAAACACACCAACTTATCTGTAACCTTACTGAAAAAATGTGAAGAACCTATGAAAGAAAATTATAAAACTTTTCTAAGAAATATAATGAAGGAAATATAATGAAAGACTTTATAACATTCAATCACAATTATAATGGAACCTTTTATTATTTGATAAAATGATTCTACTGTTTATCTGTAATAAAAAGCAGACAAGAAAAGCAAAGAAAAAATTTAAAAACAGGAGAAAGGAGAGGAAATTTTCTCTATATATTAAGCCCTTTACCTCAAACCCTTTTTGAAAATTATGAAAATAACTCATATATAACTAAATAAAGTCTTACAATGTGCAGTTGGCACAAGAATAGACAGAGTAAAAGAGCTAAACCAATAGCCTGGAAAAAAGACTAGTTGTATGTGTATGGGTGTATGATTAATTATATGAGTTCAACTTGTGATAATAATAACAACTAACATTTATTGAGCCCTTATTTTGTGTCAGTTTCTATGAAAAGCACTTTACATTCACAAGAACCCTGAATCTTCACAAAAACCATGTAAGGTAGGAAGTATTATCTATGGGTGAAGAAGCTAAGTCTTAGAGAGGTAAATGACTTGCCACCCTACAGAGGAATTTATTCTTTTCTTTTTTTCAGTTTTTTTTTAATTTTAAGAAAAACAATTTAAAATAATGTTACATGCAATGAACCTTAATATTTCAAGAAAAACGATTTTAAGTATGATCATGTTACATGCAATAGACACAATTATTCAAGAAAAAATGATCTTACATATAATAATACTAGAGGCCCAGTGCATGACATTCGTGCACTGGGGTGGGGGGGGGGGGTGTCCCTCAACCTGGCCTGTGCCCTCTTGCAGTCCAGGACTCCTTGGGGGATGTCCGACTGTGGGCTTAGGCCCACGGGCCTAAGCCCACAGTCGGACATCCCCTAAGGGGTCCTTAGCAGTGCTGCGGAGGCAGGAGAGGTTCCTGCCACTGCTGCTGCACTCACCAGTTGTGAGCCCGGCTTCTGGCTGACCAGCACTCACCCTGTGGGAGCACACTGACCACCAGACGCATTGAGCATCTGCCCCTTGGTGGTCAGTGTGTGTCATAGCAACCAGTCATTCTGCCATTCAGTCAATTTGCATATTAGGGTTTTATTATATAGGATATATGCAATAAACATTAATATTTCAAGAATAAAAGGATTTTAAGTATAACAATATTCCCCAAACTGTACTAACATTGTATGATAGCACAACAGTTGTAGGAAATACTAAAAATCTGCAAATAACAAAATTACTTCTATTATATTCTAGAATATTCCCCCCCTCTTCCCCTATTTTTGTTCATCAGTTTATGTTGTTCATTATATTCCACAAATGAGTGAGATCATATGATATTTATCTTTCTCCGACTTGCTTATTTCGCTTAGCATGATGCTTTTAAAGTCTATTTTGTCAGATATGAGTATTGCTAGTCCACCTTTTTTTTTTTCTTTTCCATTTGCATGGAAAAATTATTTCCATCCCTTCACTCTCATCCTGTGTGTATGTCTTTTGTTTTGAGGTGGGTCTCTTGTAGACAGCATATAGTTGGGTCATGTTTTTTTTTTTTTTATCCATTCAGTTACCCTACACCTTTTGATTGGAGTATTTAACACATTTACATTTAGGATTATTATTAAAAAGTACTTATTTATAGCTATTTTAATTCTGTATGGCTAGGTTTCTCTCTTTGTTTCTTCTCAGCAATCCCTTACAGCAATCCCTTTAGCATTTCTTGTAATGCTGGCTTGGTGGGGATGAACTCCTTTAGCCATTTTCTTTTTTCAGGGAAACTCTTTACTTGACCATCTATTTTGAATAATAGCCTTGCTGGATATAGTAATCTTGGTCTCAGATCCTTGCTTTCCATTACCTTGAGTACTTCATGCCATTCCCTTCTGGGCTGTAGAGTTTCTGATGAGAAATCAGTTGTCAGCCTTATGGGGACTCCTTTGTAGGTAACAGTTTTCTTTTCTCTTGCTGCCTTTAAGATTCTCTCTTTGTCTTTAATTTTTGGCATTTTAATTATGATGTGTCTGGGCTTGGATCTCTTTGGGTTCTTCTTGTTTGGGGTTCTCTGTGCCTCCTGAACTTGTGTGACTTTTTTCTTTACCAGGTTAGGGAAGTTTTCTACCATTATTTCTTCAAACACCTTCTCTATTCCTTTCTTCCTCTTCTGGCACTCCTACTATTTTAATATTGTTACATTTTACATTGTCCCACAGCTCCCTTAAGCTGTCCTCCTGTTTTTTAATTGTGTCTGTGTGCGCGCGCACACGTGTGTGTTGATTCTCTAATTGAGTGACATTTTCTTTTCTTTTTTTAATATATTTTATTGATTTTTTTACAGAGAGGAAAGGAGAGGGATAGAGAGTTAGAAACATCGATGAGAGAGAAACATTGATCAGCTGCCTCCTGCACACCCCCTACTGGGGATGTGCCCACAACCAAGGTACATGCCCTTGACCGGAATCGAACCTGGGACCCTTGAGTCCACAGGCCGATGCTCTATCCACTGAGCCAAACTGGTTAGGGCTAATTGAGTGATATTTTCAACTCTGTCTTCTAATTCACTGATTTGATCCTCAGCTTTCCCTAATCTGCTGTGTATTCCTTCCAATGTGTTCTTTATTTATGTTATGTCATTCTTTATCTCAGACTTCCTCTTTTCATAGTTACTATACCTTTTTTCCTACTGTTGAGCATTTTTAACATCATTACTCTGAACTCTGTTCAGATAAATTTCTTACCTCTGCTTCATTTATCTCTTCTTCTGGAGAATTCACTAGTTCTTTCATTTGGGAGTTGTTTCTTTGTTTCCTCATTTTGGTTGTCTGTTTGGGTTTGTGACTATGTATTAGGTAGATCCTCTACACCTCTCAATCTCTAGTGCAGAACAGTGTTAAAGGCTGTTTCTAATTGGATCAGGCAAAGACTCAAAGCCTCCAGAGACCGCCTTTGTCTACAGACTAGATTCCAACTTGAATTGCCCCCAGGCAATCATCCTCAGGTGTGGTGAGAGTATTTTCAACAGGGTGGGGCAGTTGATTCTGCCTAGAGGCTAATTGTTACTTTTAATTTCTTAAGTGCCCTAAGGGCAAGGTGTTTTCCAATAGGGAAAACAAGGTGTGTCAACTGTCTTCCCCCCAGGCAAGGCAGATGTCTATGTGGGAAAGATGTCCTCTGCTGTGTGAGGGAATGACTCAGCCAAGGAAACTTGGGGTGTCTGCCTTCTGAGCTCTATCCCTCAAGTCCCCAGTCCTGGGTTCTGTTCTCACAGCTCCAGTCCACTTCATCCTCCCTCTGACAGAGCACAAGGTGGGTGGCTCCACAGGGAATTTTTGTGCATAGGCCCTTTAAGCGAATGCCTTAACTTTCAGCTGCCACTCCCTGGCAGAGAGCACCCTGCTGTTTTTCACAGCTAGATGTTATGTGGGTACCCTCCTCAGTTTGGTGCTCTCTGCTGGGGAGTCCAGCTTCAGGATTAGGTCCCAGAATTCTCAGTGGCACCCTCCCACCCCCCAGCTGAGATCTCTCTCTGGGACTTCAGTTACCATCTGTGGGTGTCTGACCAGCCCTTTCGCACCTCCACCCCTCCTACCAGTCTCTATGCAGTCTCCACCTTTGGTCCTTGGGTATCAGGGTTCTCTCCTGTGAGTTTTCCATTGATTATTCTGGAAGCCTTTCAGTATTTCAGTTGTAATTCCAGCTTGTTCCTGGGAGCATGTCCATGCAGCATCCTCCTACTCTGCCGCCATTTTGAATCCTCCCAATGCAGGAATTTGATGGGGTCAACACACCTGCTGAGTCAACTGACTCCAGAGACTTTGATCTTAACCTTAGACATATCACCTATAATTTCCCTTTTAGAAAACTATCCTGGACAATCTTCACAAATGAGGACAAAGATTAATTAAGGGAAATGCTTAGTGTGGCATTTTTTTGTGATTACAAAAAATGTTAAACAAGTCGAATATTCTACAGGGATATAATTAAATAAATCATTCATGCAATTAAATCTTAAGCAGCCGGTAAAATCAATGTTGTCAGAGAAAATTTAATAACATGGAGAAATGTTCGTGATATGCCATTAAGTGATGCAGACTAGAAACTGTACATACAGAATGACCTCAGTATGTGGGAAAAAAATCTGTATTTTCCAAATTTTTTATAATCATGCTTATATTATATGAGGAAAAAAATTTTAAATGTGTATAAAACCTGTGATTTCTGCATGGTCTTTCTGTTTAGTTACTTCCTTTATTTTTTTTTTAAGGATATATGGCTTC
Organism: Cnephaeus nilssonii; assembly: GCF_951640355.1. Taxonomy (NCBI): domain Eukaryota; kingdom Metazoa; phylum Chordata; class Mammalia; order Chiroptera; family Vespertilionidae; genus Cnephaeus; species Cnephaeus nilssonii. Next base: position 33,164,063 of record NC_137075.1, on the reverse strand, counting down.
TTTAATTTTAAGGTTTTTAAAATTGATTTTTTTTCTTTTTTAATCCTTGTTCAATGATATTTTTCCATTGATTTTTAGAGAGACTGGAAGGGAGGGGGAGAGACAGAGACAAATATCATACCCTTGTGCCCTTGACGGGAATCCAACCCAGGACCCTTCAGTCTGCAGGACAATGCTCTATCCACTGAGCCATACTGGGTAGGGATTAAAATTGCTTTTAGAGAGATAGGAAGGGAGAGGGAGAGAGAGAAATGTCAATCGACTGCCTCTCATAAACACCTGAATGGACCAAAACCTGGGCATGGCCCTGACCAGGAATGGAACCAGCGACCTTTCAGTGCATGGGACGATGCCCAACCAACTTAGCCACACCTGCCAGGCTAAGTTTTAATTTTTAATATGAGAAGTGTCACAGATAAAATTTACTTATACAAAAGCTCTTTGGAGTCCTTAATAATCATTGAGAGTGAAAGAGTCCTGAGTCTAAAAATGTTGAGAACACCTGCTTTACTACGAGCTGCCCTGCTGGAGCTTCTGCTGTTGTACATAGGATCAAGCAGACCTCCCAATCTTGTGATGATAATGCAAGCCCACCCATGAGCATGACAAGTACCTTGAATAAGTTGTAACAATGTGCTGTGTGGATTTAAATGATAGGTGAGACCTTTTCTAGCTGGAATGATAATAGGGAAGCAGAACTTGAGGTGGACCTCAGAAATAATAGGATTTTATGAGCGGAAGAGTTCTTGCCAAGTGGATAAAATCTTAACAAGAACAGTAAAGCATGAAAGGGTGAGTTAATCCATGGGGGCAGTGGCAGAGGAAAGATGCCCATTGGCCACATTGGCGGGTCTCACTGATGGCAGGACATTGGTGAGGTCGTCTGGTTCACGGCCTAGTCCCAGCTTTGTGGGCCCAGAGCCTCCATTTGTTAGCTCCTATGTCTCCAACCCCCTGCACTGCTCACCAGAGACCAGTGTTTATGTTGTATGGCCAATGAACGCGGAGGATAGCAGTTCCCCGTGGCAGGGGCTGTCATCTGATGTATGGGGCATATCCTTCCCAGAGTCAGGGATAATCATATCAGTTAATATGATGTTGCTTGGAGGGAAGTATGCTTGGACCCAGGGCATCAGAGGGTCTCAGGACAGCAGGTTCTGGAGCCAGACTGCTTGTCATGACGGAGCTCTTCAACGTAAAAGATTTGTGACATTGCACAGGTTACCTGATCTTTCCACACCTTATTTCGTTTCTGTACCTGTAACATGGAGATGATAATAGTACTTACTTCAGAAGTTTGCTGTGATAATTAAATGACTTATTACATGCAATGTGCTTACAAATCTGTCTGGTACCTAATACAGTTTAAAAGCTCTTGTTTTATGGAGAAAGTTTGCAACCAGGCCTTGTTCCAGCCCCGTGTAGCCTTTCTCTCCAGTGACCTAACTTATATCCCCAATTTAGTTTCTTTCAAATAGGTTTAGGGCTGGATGAAAACTGGAATACCTGTGAAAGGGTTAGTTTTATGTTTGTCAACGTGGCTAGCTTATAATACCTCGTTATTTAATCAAACATGAATGCAGTGAAGATGGTCTATAGATGTGGTTAACATCTACAATCAATTGACTTTAGGGAGAGTACACTTGATAATCTGGGCGGGTCTCATCCAATCAGTTGAAGGCTTAAGAACAAAAGCTGTGGTTTCCCAGAGAAGAAATTCTGCCTAGCGACCGCAGCAGCACTTGTGAGTTTCCAGCCTACAGTCTGCCCTACAAATTTTTGACTTGCCAGCTCCATAATCACATGAGCCAATTCCTTAAAATAAATCTATACTAATAATAGGGTAATATGCAAATTGTTCGAGACTCGTCACAGTAATGACTGATCAGCAGGCTGCGTGTGCAGCAGGTGCGGGTGGGTGGGGACTTGCAGTGTCGGGGACAGGGGCAGGGCCACGGTGGGGGCCTCTGTGTGCCTGCGCCTGCACCGGGGGTCCGCAGGCCTCCCCCAGCTCTGGCCTACCTCTTTGGGGCAATCCATTGAGGAGCCCTGGATGGGTGAGCAGGGCCTACCTCTTTGGGGCGAAGGATTGCGGGGCTCCCGCACTGTGACAGAGCACAGGCCAGGATGGGGGACCCCCCCTGCCCTGAGTGCACGAATTTCGTGCACCGGGCCACTAGTTTTATTATAATAGACTAGAGATCTGGTGCACAAAATTTGTGCATAGGTAGGGTCCCTAGGCCTGGCTGTTGATCAGGGCCCATCTGTGGGGCAACCGGCGGGGAAATGAGAGGGCCCCCACTGGCACTTGCCTTGGCTGGCTTGGGGCCTGCAGGCTGGGGGCAGTTCCTACATTGAGCGTCTGCCCCCTGGTGGTCAGTGTGTGTCATAGTGACTGGTCATTCTGCCAGTCGTTCTGCTATTTGGTTGATTTGCATATTAGGCTTTTATTATATAGGATTCTGTTTTTCTGGAGAAGCCTGATCTTGGCTCTTTAATTAACTCTTTTCTAAACTTTGGGCTGGTCATTTACTTCTTTTTTTTTTTTTTAATATGTTTTTATTTATTTCAGAGAGGAAAGGAGGAGAGAGATAGAGATACATAAATGATGAGAGAGAATCATTGATCGGCTGCCTCCTGCATGCCCCTTACTGGGATTGATCCTGCAACCCTGGGTATGTGCCCTTGCCCAGCATGGAACCCAGGACCCTTCAGTCACAGGCTGATGCTCTGTCCACTGAGCCGAACCAGCTAGGGCAGTGGTCGGCAAACTGCGCCTCGTGAGCCACATGCGGCTCTTTGGCCCCTTGAGTGTGGCTCTTCCACAAAATACCACGAGTGGGCACGCACGTACAGTGTGACTGAAACTTCGTGGCCCATGCGCAGAAGTCGGTTTTCGGCTCTCAAAAGAAATTTTAATCGTACTGTTGATATTTGGCTCTGTTGACTAATGAGTTTGCCGACCACTGAGCTAGGGCTAGTCATTTACTTTTAGTTACATGTTCTTTTTTCAGCCAGGCTTAGTCCATGTAAGTCTCTCTAAGTTTCAGATATATTTTTCTGAGACCAGGACTTACTTAGCCACTTTGGCCACTTGACTGTAAAGCATCTTTTAGGGTAAATTACTTCTATAGATTGTTATCTCATCCATCATGAGTTGACTCCTATATTTTCATTGTCTCAAAGTAGAGGAAGTCCTGCTAGTTCCTTTAACAAAACCTAGCTCAGGTCCTACAAGGTGAAGTAATGTGAAGACTCTCCATGGGGTGAGGGATCCCACAGGGAGGCAGGGCCACAGAGATTCCCACCCTTTGGGGAGCATCAGGCTGGTCTCTAGAGGATGGTGGGCTTCCTGTTTGTGGTGGCTGAGGAAGAATGCGGGATCACTCCTCAGGAGATCACTGATATTCACCCTTCACTGAGAACCTTGATGGGACCGATTTTGTTCCTCTGGGAGCCCAAGTTTCCTTTCAGAGAGCGATCATATTCCACGTTCTGGAGGTGATTTACTTTGCCTCTCATTACGTAGGAAGAATCAACAAGACTTGATTCTTGATCAGATGTGGTAAAGACTAGTGAAGAGAGACGTGGCTGTGAAAAAATGAAGGAAATGTAAATCTTTTCTGAAAAGTATGATGGGGAGAGAGAGGGCAGCTGAGGTCCAAGAGGCCAGCCCTCAGTAATTACTGTCACACCGTTGCCCTCCAAGTCTTCACTTCATCTCTCCCACAACAGGCAGCAGCACATGTAAGGGCACCTCCTGCAAACCGTCCACCTCCCGTCAGTGTGAAGGATGGAAGGACTCAGACAAACTTCTGTAGTGCTGCTCCCTTCAGGCGGCACCGAACACACCTGTGCCCCTTGCCCTCACCATGAGCTGTTGTGAAAGTTTTCGTTTTTCTACCAAACCACATTCATGAGCTCAGTAATTAATTCCTTGTTTTCTCATGACATAGCTAGAATTAACATACTGATCCTTATTATTTGAAATACCAAAACCTAGTATGGTTCAAGATGAACCCCTAATTAAACGAGGAAATGAGGAATGCCATAATACATATCAGGAAGAACTATTTTGAGGTTGTTTTGTTGCTGTTGTTTTTAAGAGAGAAACATCAATTTGTTGTTTTACTTATTTACACATTCATTGGTTGTTTCTTGTATGTGCCCAGACCAGGAATCGAACCCACAGCCTTGGTATATTGGGACAACATTCTAACCAACTGAGCTACCCAGCTAGGGCCACATTTTGAGACTTTTGATGTTCATTTTTCAGCTGCTACTAACTACAAAGGGAAAATGTATTTTCATATATTAGGGAGATCTGGCAGTTACCACTTTACTGAGCCATCAAACTTAGCATAATTAATAGTGAGACATTCTGACCTGTTGTGACTCTAGGGTGATGTAATGTGACGTACATAATGTCATCTATTAAGTATTCTTTGCAAAAAAAAACATGTTTACCCTGAATCTAATACAACCTGTAGATTTATTTCCATTTTGCAGGAAATGTAGGCTTACAGCAGCACTGTTTAACAGAACTTTTGGTAGTGTATATCTGCATTGTCTAATACAGTAACCATCAGCCTATCAAAAGTTTAATTTTATTTCATTTTAACTAACTTCAATTTGAATTTAAATAGCCACATGTGGCTAGTGGCTACTATATTGGACAGGAGAGGAGCAAGTTAACCACCACAGGAAACAATTACACAATGGGACATTCTACAAGGTAACACACCTTGAGTTTTCAGAAAGTCAATTTTACTATTTTTTTTAAGTGGTATATTTACACAATGGAAGGAACCCTTAATTTATGTGACAGCATGGATGGACCTGGAGATTATTATGCTAAGCAAATAAGCCAGACAGAGAAAGACAAATACCATATGATCTCACTTATATGTAGAATCTAATAAACAAAATAAACTGACAAACAAAATAGAACCAGAGGCATGGATATATGGAACAGACTGATCAGAGGTCAGAGGGGCGGGGGATGGGAGAAATTGGATGAAAGAAGGTGAAGAGATTAGCCAAAGAACACATATGCATAGCCCATGGACACAGACAATAGTGTGGTGAGGGTCAGAGGGAGGATGGGTGGGAGCTGGGTGGAGGTGGGTAAAGGGGGCAGAAATGGAGGACATCTGTAATAGTACCAACATAAATAAATAAATAGCCCTAGCTGGTTTGTTCAGTGGTTAGAGAGTCAGCTGGTGGACTGAAGCGTCACTGGTTCGATTCCAGTCAAGAGCACGTAGAATCTCAGCTGCAGGCTCCATCCCTAGCCCCAACTGGTTGGGGCACGGGCAGGAGGTAACCAATCAATGTTTCTCTTTCTCTGTCTCTCCCCTCCCTTCCACTCTCTTTAAAAATCAATGGAAAAGAAAATATCCTCAGGTGAGAACAAAAAAATAAATAAAAACAAACTAACTTCTCTTATCTATCATATAATTTCAAGTTTAAAACAAAATAAATAAATAAAATGGGAGGAATGTTCTACTTTAAAAGAAATTAAAGAAACCTAATATCCAAATGATAAAGTTTGGGGAAACTTAAATATGACCTCAATAATATAATTTTAATTAGTTATTCAGAGGAGTGCCCTTATTTTTAGGAGTTGCCTGTGTAAGTAGTTAGGGAATGAAATGTTATGTCTGTAACTAAGTATAAAACGGTTGAGAGGAATATCTCTATATCTTTATCTATCTATCTAGAGGTAGAGGAGGGAAAGAGAAAAGCCAATGATTGCAATTGTTGAATCTAGGTTAAGGGTGTACTGGTGCTTATGGCACTATTCTTTCAATTTTTCTGTGGATTTGAAAACTTTCCCCAAGAGTTGGGGGACGGGGACCATAGAACTAAGCAATATTGACTGTGTCTTCAGTTTTTTCCATTAATCTATTTGCTATTTGTTCATTTTGTCTGGGCCACCAATTGCTTATAGATAAATGGTAGTAAACACCATTTAAAGAAATACGTAGCCCAGCCGGTGTGGCTCAGTGGTTGAGTGTTGTCCTATGAACCAGGAGATCATGGTTCGATCAGGGCACATGCCCAGGTTGTGGGCTCACTCCCGGTGGGGGCATGCAGGAGGCAGCCAATCAATGATTCTTTCATCACTAATGTTTCTCTCTCTCTCTCCCTCTTCCTTTTTCTCTGAAATCACTAAAAATGTTTTAAAAATATTTAAAGTTGAGTCAAATACCTTAATTTTTCTTATAAATCAATCCAAGATTATCGTTCTTTGATCTTAGCAGAATGCCTCATGACAGTCTCCCTGAAAAGTGGTTTGAGAAGCTGAGTAAACTCTTCTAAATAATAATGGTCTTTTGCTTCTACTCTCAGTCCCTGACTTTGACAGCAGCCAGGGCCCTGCCTTGTTCTAAGCTAAGCAGACCATGGGAACTTGGCTCCCCAAAGTGATCTTTTCCCACTCTCTGCTTTTGGAAAAAGAAGTAACCCTCAAACCACACCAGAGGGAACCAGGAGCACAAGTGGCTTGTGTCCTTTGCTGTAACAAGAACTGGATGCCCGGTTGCTTTATCAAAACACCCCCACTGAGAGCCACAGTGACAATAGGTCCTTACCTGCCTTAACAGCTAGCACTCCTCTGGGGATTATACAGTTCAAGAGCAAACCAGTTTTAACCCATTCTCGCTCTCAGAACGAAGCCTCAAAAACTCCATGCGGGCAGGCTGGCACTTTACCTACCACCCTTCGTGTAAGCCCTGCAGGTCTGTGTCTCTTTGTACCTACTCAGCTGCCCCTCCCCCCATGCAGCCTTTGATACTCTTTTTCCATCTTCCCCCGAAGGAAAATGATTAAAATCCCAAGACTCAATATTATCACTTTATTCAGGAGATAATCAAATACAATACAGGGCCAACACTGAAAAAATAGCTGTACATAAATTTATATAAATCGGCTGCATTGTCCAGCAGAGACTCAGTCGTTGTAAACAAGGAGGGTGCCTAAATGACGGCAGTGTTTCGAGCAAGTGCCCCCCCGCCTCACTCCCTGAGTGAAGACGGTCCCAGGTGGAGGTGGTCCTTCGGCAGGAAGTGTCCCCTCACTCCCTGAGCGAAGACGGTCCCAGTTGGAGGTGGTCCTTGGCAGGAAGAGGAAGCAGTGCCAGTGCACAAGCCGTGCCTCCTGGCCCGCCAACGGTCAGCGGTAGGCTTTGTTGAACTCCTGGAGTGCCCAACGCCTGTCCTCAGTTGTCTGCTTGAGTTGGGTGTACTCTTTTACCAGCTTGTCAAACTCCTCCCCAAGGACCTCATAGGTGTTTAGGACCTGTCGGGATTTCTCCATGTCCTGTTTTTGTAGCCGAATGGCCCCCTCCAAACGGTCCCTAGAAGCCCGGGCACAGAAGATACAATATAAGAATCTGGCTCCTCAGAAAGTAGACAAGAATGAGGACATGTTAAAATGAATGAGTTTAGAGAGTATGGGAACCAGCATTGTTCCCTGCAGCAAGAGGACTTCTGCTGAATAGCTGTACCAAGCTCTTAGGAGTTCTCACCTAATGAGACGATGAACTTCTACTTTCTCAGCCGTGTAAGTGTCAGACAAAATCTTTAGCTCTTCCATCCTGACAGAGGAAAGAAAGAAATGTGAAGCTGAGGATCTCTGACAGCAGCAGAGTTAGGAATGGGACACAGCACCTGCCATGGTCAAAGGTGTGGGCTAAGCAGTAACGGGATAAACAAGGTCACTCTGAATCCTAAGCAATTTATCTCAGTCAAGCCCCTATTTCAGAAAGCTTTCAAATAAAATAATCAAGAATGTTGAAAGCTTTGGGGTAATCTGAAGGCTAATACTGCTGTGTGACATTTACTGGATCCCACAAGGTGCTAGGCATGTTAGAGAGAAGAGAGATGAGGGCAGGGGTTATAGGGGGTGGTGTATCCCTTAGATCCATAGGGCTCATAGCTCACCTCAGCTTAAGGATCATGGCACTACACTTGATCTCCAGGTACTGGGCATTGATGCGGTCCAGCTCAGACTGAGTCTTCAGCCGGTGCTCCTGAAGCAATCTGTGCAGTAAGGCGAGGCAGCGGAGAAGCACCTGAGTCCCCAGGAGGCAGGAGGAAGCGATGGTAGAAAAGAAGGCAGGTCAGAAATCCTTGGCTTCCCCAAAGTGCCCCTGGGGTCCGAGTAAAAGAGAGGAGGCTACCCCCCTGCTCCAGCAAACCTGGGAGTAGATGGCTCTCTTCTTCTCCAGCAGCACCACCTGCTCCTTCTGCTGGCTCTTGGCATCCTGGCACTGCTGCTTCTCACTCACCAGGATCTCTGCCAGTTTCCATACCTTTGCTGCCTTCAGGGTTTCATGATCTGAATCTGGGCAAAAAGTCAGAGGACTGAACAGTAAAACCCTAATTGCTACGGACCTTTTAAGGCCATTTTTCAGTGCCCCTATCCTACATCTAGCCCTAGGAATTCTGTCTTTACACAGGTTTTCTTCTGATGTCCTGTTAAAAATGGCCCAGTTCTCATAATTGTCTTCACTCTTTAATTCCAGATTTGGCCCTTAATTCTTTTTTTTAAATATATTTCTTTATTGATTTCAGACAGGAAGGGAGGAGAGATAGAAACATCAATGATGAGAGATAATCATTGACCGGCTGCCTCTTGCACACCCCCTACTGGGGATCAAGCCCGCAACCCAGGCATGTGCCCTTGGCCAGAATCGAACCCGGGACCCTTCAGTCCGCAGGCCGACGCTCTATCCACTGAGCCAAGCTGGCTAGGGCTGGCCCTTAATTCTTAAATCATAGAAATAAAGACAAGGGGAACACCTATTAGCCTGAACTTTCCTCTGTATTCTATGCTGATTCTCCTGAGAACTAACTCATTCTTCCCTGCAGCAAGAGGACCTCTGCTGAATAAAAGGTCCAGCTGGCACAGCTCAGTGGTTGAACGTCGACTTATGAACCAGGAGGTCACGGTTTGATTTCCAGTCAGGGCACATGCCCTGGTTTGAGGCCTTGATCCCACTGGAGGCGTATAAGAGGCAGCCAATCAATGAGTCTCTCATCATCAATGTTTCTATGTTTCTCTCCCTTCCACTCTGAAATCAATAAAAAAAAAAAAACATTAAAAAAAAAGAGTTCTCACAAAATTCCTTGCTTTTATTCTACCAGCAAGGAAACAAACATCTCCAATGTCTCCAATGCTTCCCAGCTTCTATTCCAAATCCAAATTCAAATATATTGTTCTCAAAAGAGTAACCCAGGAGTCCTGAGGACCGGCTGTGACCAGAACAGAGCCAGCACTCACCGGAATTAGGATCATGGTAGCAAAGCAGAGTGAAACATTTCTTCTTGAGTTGCTCCTCCACTTCCAGTGGGAGCCGAGCTCTCATCCACACAAAATCCTACAATCACAGAAACACAGAGAGATGCAAACAGACTGTGAGAACTAGGAAGATCCAGCCAATGAATACATGATGACAACAATCTCAATGATAACCAAAGGAAATGCATTAAGAGACATCAGGGAACCTTGGCCAGTGTGGCTCAGTTGGTTGGAGCGTCCTCCAGTGATGGGTTCCATTCCCAGTCAGGGCCCACACCCAGAGATTGAGGTTTCAATCTCTGGTTGGGGTGAAACCAATCGATGTTTCTCTCTCTCTCCCTTCTTCTAAATATGTTTAAAAAAACAACCCCCACAAAAAACTTATGTGGCTCAGTAAGTTGGGCGTCACCTTGTACACCAGGAGTTTGCCTATTCAATTCCCGGTTGGGGCACATGTCCGGGTTGAGGGCTCCATCCCTGATCGGGGGTATGGCATGCAGGAAGCAGCCAATCGATGTTTCCCTCTCACATCGATGTTTCTCTCTCTCTCCCTTCCTCTATCTGAAAAAAAAATCAATAAAAAAATCTTTAAAAAGACAGCAGAGAGATTCATTTAAAAAATGTAATGCTTTTAATAGGGATGTGCAAAAAAACAACAAAAACAACTATCAGGAGATAAACACAACACAGGGCTGACACTGAAACATAGCTGTACATGCGGAGCACTGTTTATAACAGCAAATGCCTGAACAGGGAGATTCATTTTCAGCCCAGAATCATCTGACTGTCCAGATCCCACACTGATGAAGAAGAGTGGGGAGGTACGGGCACTGGAAACACCTTTCTGGAAAGCAGTTTGGCAATATGTTCTATGTGTGTATCCTTTGACCCAATGACCCCACTTTGAGCAGTAATACTTGGGAAATAATCATATAAGGGCAAAGACACATATGAATTAGCATGTTCATCAGTGTGGTTTCTAACAGCAAAAATGTGGAAACAACTTTAAATTAATATCCATCAATAAGGTTAAACAAATTATGTTTCATCCATACAATGGAATCCTGTCAGTTATTTAAGCCAATGATGTAATAAGAATAATGAGCACTAACTATGTTCCTGGACACTGTGCTAAGAGTGCTTTAGGAAGTATCATCTTATTTGCATCTATTTGTTGACTTGAAAAGAAGTCCAAAATATATTAAGTGAAAATATATTATATTCTCTGTGCAAGCATGGAGGGTATAATACTATGTCAAGTTGTATTATTTATTTCTAGATATAGTATTTCAGCTATTACTTTCTTCTGTGTAATGTATTTCTTATCTATTTACGTTTGACCACCAGGAACGTGTACATTTTAAAAACAATAAAGCTTAACCAAACGATGTTCAAATACACAGGAGAAATTACGCCAATATTTGCCCGTTCCCAACCTCTGCGGGCGGCATGAGCTCCAGCAGGTCGGCTTTCTCCAGTCCGAGCAGCGGAGGCGTCGCCCTCTCCTGGCTGGGGCCTAAGAGCTGCGTTAGCTGAGTCACAAGTAGCTGCTGTTCAAGGGTCTCATGAAACTGAGAAGAATAAAAACAACAGGAGGTTACTATAGAGCTTCTTTCACTCCACCTCCTCCATCCTCATGAACCAGTTCTTCACACATTTCAAAGTCCTCAAATATGTCATCCTCTTCAGGTAACTTCCCAGCTGTCAGTGCCTTCTCCTGTCAATCTTTCTTTTCAAAACCCTGACAAAACACCCACCTCTTCCCCTCAGAACTACAGTCCATTTCTCTAGCCATTACATGAAGCTCCTACTTCCCTCGGATCATATAATCAGATGAAGCCATCGGTGGCCTGCTCATTCCTATGGTAACCAACCTCTACTTCATCTCTCCTGCCCCACCTTTTTGTCCTCAGAAGTTAAATTTGTGTCTTGTATCTTCACATAGTAGTCCACAAGCAGCTCTCGGATGACTCTTTGTAAAATCTCAGACCTCAGCCATGTTGTCTTATGCAGTCGAACCTCCTTCCATGCCTAGAAAATTTTAAAAATCCCAGTTAGGAACCTCTCTCTCATAAGATTTTTCCTTCCTCTAACATCCCTTCAAATAGGGCTCTTACCTGAGCCTGTTCCTTTGCCAGGGAGAGGCTTAAGCCACTCTCGTCCACGTGTTGTGAGAGGCTCAGCAGCAGTTTGCTGAAGTGTGGATTCTGTAACAGGTCCTCTTCACTCAGGTTACAAGGAGGAAGCTGTCTGCTGCACACTTTAATGCGATGTCCCCCATTGGGACAAAAAGCAAAGAAGGTATGAACTCTTAATTTATATAATTGAACATAACTCTTAACATAACTCTTAAAAAACAACAACAACCACCCAGGTTTTTGGTAGGAAAGTTTCCTAATTCTAGTAAGATTTAAAAATCCACAAATAGCCCTACCGGGTTTGGCTCAGTGGATAGAGTGTCAGACTGCGGCCCAAAGGGTCCTGGGTTAGATTCCAGTCAAGGGCATGTACCTTGGTTGCAGGCTCCTCCCCAGCCCAGGCCCTGGTCCGGGTTAGTGCAGAAGACAACCAATCGATGTGTTTCTCTCACATCGATGTTTCTCTCTCTCTTCCACTCTCCCTAAAAATCAATGGAAAAATATCCTTGGGTGAGGAATAACAAAACAAAACAATCCACAAATACCTTGGCCGGTGTGGCTCAACTGACTGAGCATAGTCCCATGCATTAATAGGTCACCGGTTTGACTCTGATCAGGGTACATACCCAGATTACAGGCTGGATCCCCTGTAGGGGATGTGCAGGAGGCAGCCAATCAATGTTTCTATCTCTCTCTCACTCTTCCTTCCTCTCTCTCTAAAATCAATAAAAACATTTTATGAACAAGAATTCGGGAATGAGTCTCTAATAAAAGTAAGATCTTAGAAAATGGAAATACAGTTGAAAAGCATGAGATAAATCAATAAGGGACCCTTTAGTAGGAATCACCCCAGTACCCCAAATGGCTCATTCATACAGAATAACTAGAGTTCTTGAGGAAGGGGGGAAAAATGCATGTAAAGTTCCAACTTTGGATATGATCTCTAGTCGCATAAGCAACTGAAAGTATACTTTTCTTAAGAGTAAATTTAAAAAATTTAACTAACCAAATTCTCCCTATTGTAAATAGGGTTGAGTAACCCATGGATGCACAACAGCACATGCATGAGAAAAAGTGCAAGAAAATGGGAACCTGTCATAATTCCATATGTTCAAGGGGCTTTCTTTTTTTAAAAAAATATATTTTTACTGATTTCAGAGAGGAAGGGAGAAGGAGAGAGAGACAGAAACATCAATGATGAGAGAATCATCGACTGGCTGCCTCCTGTACGCCCCCTACTGGGGATTAAGCCCGCTACCCAGGCATGTGCCCTTAACTGGAATCGAACCCGGAACCCTTCAGTCCGCAGGCCGATGCTCTATCCACTGAGCCAAATCAGCCAGGGCAAGGGGCTTTCTTTCCATTTCTTTTCTGAAGTGCTTTCTGCTGGAGGCTTCTGTTTTCTCCCACTTACCAAATACTAACATTTTCATTCTCTGGACCATCATACTCAAAGTCCTTTACCATCATACTCAAAGTCCTTTACCATCATACTCAATGTCCTTTTACAGGATAAGAAATCTCTCTCCCTTCCCCCCCAAGGCAGAATGATCAATATGGAAATGGTCAAATATAGAAGATTCAAGTCTTTGAAGAATTCAAGATATAGAAAGGACTTGAGATATGGAAAGAATTCAAGATATTGGAAGAATCTGAGATTTTGGAGACAAAATATTAAAAAATTTAAGATATAGGTAGAAAAAAAAAGATATAGCTAGAAAGGAAGCATTTAAGGAATTTACTGGCCACCCTTATCTTCTGGATATGGTTGCTCACACAGCATGGGAGCATTTTGAATTTTTAGTCTACTGCACAAGCAGACACTGATCAGGAGTCAGTGTAATCTGTTCTCCAATAAGACAGTGTTGAAGAATCGTCATGCATCCTAATTTCCTTAGAAACATAAGCTTCTATGAGAGAAACCATACTGGTGAACATTATAAGTCCTTTTTATAATAGAAGGTAAGAACCTGGATAAAACCTCTCTGGACAAGTCATAAAACTCTTGCAAATGGCTATTCTTACCTTGTTGGAGTATTTCCATCCCTTCTCCAGGTGAACAGAAATCCCCAGACGCCATCTGATATTCTTATCTTTTGAATCCATCCAGAGAAAACAAAAAGATGAGTTGGCTGGATGCTCCAGAGAAAACTACCTTGGGTTCAAATTTCTATTGTTTACAAGCTGGGGAGGGACCTCAGGGAAGCCTCTTAACAAGGAGGGACTATATCACACATCCAAGGTCCCAAGGTCTTATACAAGTTTTATAGACAAACAGACTTATCATCAGCAAAACATTTTGCATTCTAAACACATAAATGTTTTCACTTGTTATAAGCTGTCTAAGAGGGAGCCTCCTTAAGAAAGAAAACTTTCCAATTCACTAGGCCAGTGATGGCGAACCTATGACACGCGTGTCAGCACTGAAACGCGTAGCCATTTCTGATGACACGCGGCCGCATGCCGAGGATGAAACATTTGCTGCTCCTGAGGATGAAACATTTGCGACTAGAGTCTTGGAGTTAGTTTTTTCCTCAAAGTGACACACTACCCGAGTTATGCTCAGTTTTTGGGCGAAGTTTGACACACCAAGCTCAAAAGGTTGCCCATCACTGGTCTAGGCTAAGCAGGAGGATGTCCCCTCTCTTTACAATTATTTCTTTTTTATTTTATTGATTTAAAAAAATATATTTTATTGATTTTTTTACAGAGAAGAAGGGAGAAGGATAGAGAGTTAGAAACATTGATGAGAGAGAAACATCGATCAGCTGCCTCCTGCACACCTCCTACTGGGTATGTGCCCGCAACCAAGGTACATGCCCTTGACCGGAATCGAAACTGGGACCCTTTAGTCCGCAGGCCGACGCTCTATCCACTGAGCCAAACCGGTTAGGGCTTCACAATTATTTCTAAGTTAAAACTGAGCTGCTGCTTCTCAGTTACGAGTGAACTGGGGGAAAGGGAAAAAAAAAAAAAAAAGAAATCAAAGTCTACTTTTTCCCCTTCGAATCACTCAGCTATTAAATTCCACAATAGTTTCTTGCACTTCTTTAACTTGTCCTTTCATCTAAGATGTGTTGGTAGTTTTTTTGTTTTGTTTTTATCATTAATTCCAGAAACACCCTTCAGGAGTAACAAACCATTCCACACTTGAACAACAACCGGTTTTCACATAACAGCAGTAGTAAAGGGCACCTTGAGGAAAGAGCATAAGAAGACACACAGGGCCCAGCCAGATGGCTCACTGGTTGAGCATCCATCTAGGAACCAGGAAGTCACCGTTGCATTCACGGTCAGGGCACAGGCCTGGGTTGCAGGCTCAGCCCCCAGTGTGCAGCATGCAGGAGGCAGCTGATCAGTGCTTCTCTCTGATTACTGATGTTTCTATCTCTCTCTCTCCCTCTCCCTTTCTCTCTGAAATCAATAAAAATAAAAAAAAATTTTAAAAAGGAGAAGACAGACAGGGAGGTCAGTGCCAAAAGACTAATGCAAAGGTGTGGTTAATGCAGCTGAGGCCAGAACACAGAGTACACTGAAAAGAATGACATCAATACAAATCGGCTGTGATGGGCTCTGTTGGGCCTCTGGAGACAAAACACTTCCCTTGACATTATTTTCCATTTTGCTGCTTCAACCTCTCCTCTAAGGTATCCAACTCCAAAGGACAGCTGTGCCTCCCCAAGCAGAACAGACACAGGAGGTTATTATGATTTAACATTTCATGTTCACAGAACGTTTGGTTTACTCCCTCGTCTGATGAGTAGTAACATCAAAGTAATTGCTCATTTGTTTGGTAACACGGTCTGGAGGGGGACGCGGCTGAGGAGTCAGGATGCTAGGACTTAATTTGCAGCTCAGCCATTGTTCTGTGCGAACTTAAGGGAGATGGTTTTTTGTGCCCAACTTCTTCCCACCTGCAACACGGAGATAACAGTCCCTGCCTTGGAGAGACCTGAAGAATTAATAGCACAATCTTACTTGTCAACAAAGCCACTATTTAGGGAAGCTCAGTGTTTTCGCAATTATCTCTGACCGAGGCCTGCAAATAAAAGTTACGCAGACACATTTCACTCGCCACGATGAGGACCACCCTAAATTTCAAAAAAGTCCTCTGTTCTGGCCTCCGCGGGGGAACTGCCTACTTGGGGGGGGTTTAGAGCGCTTTTCTTTCCCCTTTTTAAATGTCAGGGGGCGTGAACCGCGGCGGCAATCGAGCTGGACTCTCCACCCTCTGCACTCAGACGTGTTAAAACGCTGCGACGGGGACCCAAGCATTGGCATGTTCTGACTCAGGCGTCTTTTAAATTCTTAGAGCTGTCTTTACACGCTGCGCTGAACGTTAAATTGATTTTACAGGTATTTTCACAAGATGTGACCCTTACAGGGCCCGAGATGAATCAAAATGCGGAGCGCGTCCTCCGGCGCCTACTTCCCTTCCGCCCGGGCAGCCACGGCTCCCCAAGGGCGAGGCGGCCTCGGCCCGGGACTGGCCGGGGGGGCCCCCCCCGGGAGCTCCTCCTCCCCGCCCGCCGCCCGCCGCCCGCCGCCGCCGCCCCTAAAGCAAACCTGCGCCCCAAGGGCGGCCGGAGCTCCCCGGGCGGTGCGGAGCGAGCTGGGGACACCGGGCCCCGCCCGCGTCCGGGCTCAGGAACTTGCCCCTCGGCGGGCGCAGGGGCGGGCGGCGCGGGGCTCCGGAGGCCGAGGGGGCGGGGCCACGCTCCTGGCGGGAACGGCAGGCCCCGCCCCGCGCCGGGCGCCCCGCGTCCACGCCCCCGGCCGCAGAGCCCGGGTTTGGAGCCCGCGGGGGAAAGGGCGCCCTTTTCCCTGGGCGCCTGCCCCACGTTGCGGGCAGACGTTGATAAAATGGTAGTGGTTGCCAACTTTTACTGAGGGCCGTCAGCGAGCCGGGCGCCGTGCCGAGCTTTGTACTTGCCCCGCTTCCCTCATTTAGTTCTTACCGGAAGTCACCGTCACACCCATTGTCCTGCCGGGACAACTAAGGCGCAAGGAGGTTAAGGGACTTGTTCGGGGTCACGCTGGCAGAGTGGAACCGCTCCCCACCAAAGAGCCTCCTCACTGGGCTTGTCTTTGTTTTTTGTTTTTGTTTTTTTGTCTTGTTGTTTGATTATGTTTTTATTGTGTGTATGTTTCTAAGAGAAAGGAGGGAGAGGGAGGAAGAAACATCAATGTGAGAGAAAAACGTGGATAGGTTGCCTCCTCTGCCAGCCGCGACCTGGGCATCTAATCGGCAACCTGGACATGTGCTCTGACCTGGAATCCAACCTGCACCCTCTCCGTGCACAAGGTGACCCCCACTGAGCCACACCCGACAGGACCCTGTCATCTTTTATCCCCCCCCCCCCCCCCCCCATCTCTCTCTCAACTATATGGACATTGATTGTTTGCTTAACAAGAAGTCTGGAGCTGGGAGTCCCAAGGCTTCTCAACCCATCCCAGGAAGGAAGGAAGGAAGGAAGGAAGGAAGGAAGGAAGGGAGGAAGGAAGGGAGGGAGGGAGGGAGGGAGGGAGGGAGGGAGGGAGGGAGGGAGGGAGGGAAAAGCTGTCTTCCTATAACAGTTTGGGAAGAAATTCTTTCCCAGAAGCACCCACCAGACTTTCCCATGTGTTTCATTGGCCAGACTAGGATGCTTTCCACTTGCCCCCCAGATCCAGATCCTGCTCTTCAGCCTTCTATGTATCAGGTTAGGACTGCCGCTAAGGACTTGGGGGTTCCCATATTCCCTGACTGGTTTCAGCCAATGGGGAATCCCAGCAGGAGGCTGGAGGGAGAGAAGGCAATGATGGGAGGAGGGGGACAATTCTCCTGACTTCCTCCATGGGCTTGACCTCAAGTTGGCTATGGACTTTGACCAAAGGTTATTGTTCTTCTTAAGTCCCCCCCCCACCCCCGCTCTTTGTCTTAAACCCCATCACTGTCTTCTTTTCAAAGTTGAGTGAAATCTGTTATAGGTAAATTATTTCAAAAATAATATTTTATACTAAGTAAATTGCACCAGGGTTATCAAATCTCTTGCATCAGAGGAGAAACTGGTAGTATGGCTGGTAGGGAAGGAATCGCAGGCTAAGTGTGCTGGGTGGTAGTTTAACCTTTTATTTTATTATTTTATTTTTTTAAGGCATTGTTTTATTTATTTTTAAATATATATATATTTTATTGATTTTTTTACAGAGAGGAAGGGAGAGGGATAGAGTTAGAAACATTGATGAGAGAGAAACATCGATCAGCTGCCTCCTGCACACCCCCTACTGGGGATGTGCCCGCAACCAAGGTACATGCCCTTGACCGGAATCGAACCTGGGACCTTTCAGTCTGCAGCCCGACGCTCTATCCACTGAGCCAAACCGGCTAGGGCTAACCTTTTCTTTTAGTACCAACTAGGGAATCATTCTAGCAATACATAGGAGAATAGTGTGATCCAGGGCAGAAATCTTAGATCCCTGGTCATCTTGTCAGCTGCCACCCTTCATGCTTAATATTAAAGTGCTGTTGTTTTCTAAAGCTTTTAAAAATTATTTATGCTTCCTCAGCTCTGTAGTGCAGCATCATTCAACATCAGGCATAATGCCCCTAACAAATGGCACTTGGAAAAAATAGCAGGCATGTTTTGGTGACTCAGAGCTGATCAGGAATCTACTGAAATTTCATGTCTTATATTTGTCAAGTTTTCTAATATGGTACCACAAAGCTTTGGCTAAGGAGCGCTAAGTATTTGGGGCATGAGATGGTGAGGGGTACAATGGCCGGTCTTCAGGTCGGAGGGCAGAGTGGAGAGCCCTGGGAAACCTTGAATAGGATCAAACCTTCATATGCAATCATCTGTTCCGTCTCTGTCTCTGACAAACTGGGTGACCTTGGGCTCCAGTTTCCTGATGTGTCAAGTGGAGGAAATAACATATTTTTTTAGCTTCTCCAATCTCCCAGTGTTGATGTAATGATCAAATGAGATAATGGCTGAGAAAGTACTTTGGAAAGACTATCAAAGTGAGATGATTTAAAACTGACATATATTCAGCACTTACTAAGTGCCTTGGGAGAGACACAAAGAATAATATATGACCCAGTCCCAGACCTGAAGACATTCAGAATGTAGTTGAGAAGATAAGACATGCACATGGAAAGCAAATAATATAAAGCAGCAAAGGTGTCAAAAGAGCTGTTGAGATTACACGTTCTAGAGAAGCTCAAATAAAGTACATTTTTCCCCTGCAGGAATGAATGGGAAAGGCTATGAAATAAATTTTTATTTTACCTGGGCCTGAAAGGAGAGAAAATGCGGATCGTTTACAATGGAGGCAACATCCCAGCAAGTGGAGGTAGAGCTAAGGAGTTCAAGCTGTATTCTGGGTCCAAGAGGAGACTGGACCAGTGAAGTGCTGGATTTCACAGGCCAGCTCCACATAAGACTAGAAAGTTGAGTGGATAGACTACCCTGGTAGTTAAAACTGAAGCAAAATACTGAAAAAGGATCTTATAATCAGACACCATCTGATGTCCATGAGCAAGAAAGTTGCAAGAGGCCATAGAATTCATTCTCTTTCTTCCTATTCCTACTGCCCTCCTTCGTGTGTGTGTGTGTGTGTGTGTGTTTAACACAGATTTATTGACATAGTTTGGCATGCAAGTGTACAGTTTATTATGTTCTGACATAACTATACATCTGTGAGACCATCACCACAATCCAGCCAGTGAACATACGCACCATCCCTTCAGTCCCTAAGTGTTTGCTCTGCCCCATTGCCATTCCTCTCTGGCACTTCCCAGCCACCAATCTGCTTTCTGTTACTATAGATTTGTTTCTATTTTCTGGAATTTTATATAAATGGAATAAAAAAGGTACTCTTGCCCTAGCCAATTTGGCTCAGTGGATAGAGCATCGTTCTGGACTGAAGGGTCCCAGTCAAGGGCACAGGCTTGATCCTGGCCATGGTCAGGGCACATGTGGGAGGCAGCCAATCGATGTGTCTCTCTTTCATATCGATGTTTCTCTCTGTCTCTCCCCCTCTCTTCCACTGTCTCTAAAAATCAATGGAAAAAATATCCTCGGGTGAGGATTAAAAAAAAAAAAACAAAACAAAAAAAGTACTCTTTTTTTTAAAAACAAAACAAAACATATTTTATTGATTTTTTACAGAGAGGAAGGGAGAGGGATAGAGAGTTAGAAACATCGATCAGCTGCCTCCTGCACACCCCCCACCGGGGACGTGCCCGCAACTAAGGTACCGAACCCGGGACCCTTCAGTCCGCAGGCTGTCACTCTATCCACTGAGCCAAACTGGTCAGGGCAAAGGTACTCTTTTTTGGCTTCTTTCACAGCATAATTAATTTTGAGCTCCATATATGTTATTACTAGTATCAATAATTCATTCTTTTTTTTTTTAGTTCATGTCTTTTTATTGCTGAGAAGTAGTATGAAATCCTCTTTAGAAACCTTAATTTGTTTGGGTTTGTATTTAAGGAGGTGCTTTCTCCAAGACCCCAGGTGCCTATCTCAGTGCTTGGCGTACGGAGACACTTATTTATTTGTTGAAACTCCCACAGAGCTAATATCTTATATAGTTTTATTTGTTCTGGGGAATGCTTGGCCTTTATAGGCCTATCTCTTCATCAGCGTTGTTCCTCTCACCTTCTGCTATGTCATATGCAAAATTACAATAATTCCCTTTTTTTTTTTTTTTTTGCTAATCCTCATGGGAGGATATTTTTTCCATTGATTTTTAGAGAGGCTGGAAAGAGGCAGGAGGGAGTGAGGGGAGAGAGAGATGTGAGAGAGACATACCGATTGGTTGCCTTCCACACGCACCCAGACCTGGGTTGGGGATCGAACCTGCAACCCAGGTACATGCCCTTGACTGGGAATCGACCCCTCATCCCTCTGGTATGCAGGCTGATGCTCTAACCACTGAGAGCAATGCTGGCCAGGGCCAATCACCTGATTCTTAAATGTTCTTTAAGGATAAAGCCAAGAACATGCTCAAGTATTCCTGAGCTAGACTCTGGTGGGGGACGGGGGCGTAGAGAGATAAATTAGGTACAATAGCTGCCCACAATCTAGCTCTACCTTCTTGAAGCGGTTGCTCTTGATCAAGCATTCAAAAACTATTCATGTGTATGTTTTTAACTTGAAAAATGTAAATGGGAATCTGAGAAAAAGTCTACTTAACCTTTCAGACTTGTTCATTCCTTCGCTGCGTTGTTTAGAATTACAGAGAAGACTGGAGGCTTGCTGTGACATTGCAGGGACTCTGCGTCCCACATTCTAGCCAAGAAACAAAATTATGCTCCAAAGATAAAGATTTCAGGTGAGTATTTAATATTTGATAAGTATTTTACTTATCAAACTAATGGAAACTTTTAAGTAGAATATGTCTCACACTGAAAATGTGGGCTTAAATACTTAAATAACCAGTTTCAAAGGTAGGATGACATTAAAATAGCCATTGGACTCTGGAACCACACTTAAAAATAATGCCATACCACTTTGAAACTATCTGAAGACAAGTAGCAGGAATATATTATGGTATTTTGGGCCCATAAACTAGTTTCAGGAATTAAAAATTTTACAGGCAGTCAAGAGATTTTAGAATTATTTTCAAGGATGTTCACTAGAAAATGAAGGTATTCAGAGCCACAACTATTGATGATTAAGCTTGAAAATTTCATGCCCATTGTAAGTACATGATTTAAGGAGAAAACAAGTGGGTAAGAAATATGTAATCAACCTATGACATCAAATGAAAATTTTAGAACAAATGTTCATAATGTGCTATTTTTGCAATTGCCTAACCCTTCTAAGGGATTTCAAACCCAGCCCCTGTGGCTGCAAGGGTTGCCTGTCTTGTTCATGGAAACTTGTTGTACAATCGGGAATCAGCCTGATTTTACTTTAAAACATTATTGTGAACTAGAATATAAACAAGGCTCCTTGGGGAATTTTAGATCTCAAAGAAAAAGCTGAGAAATTTGGCTCCAAAAATGGAACAGATTGAAACAATTTTTACCAAAGGAATATGAGACAGTAAAGGAAATTGATTCAGAAGAAGACAACTAGTATCATTTTGAAAAGCTGGCTATGAAGCACAAGGTGTGCGGTTCCTGTTATAACGATTGAGTGTGCTGCTGTCATGCTAAAACATGTACCAGGCTGATAAAAGTATTTCCCTGGCTTTTAAACTGTTGGTGACACCGTCTTATACTGAGTTACAGGTGAAAGAGATTTTCTCCTGTAAAAATTGTATCAGAACCAGTGAGAGAAACAGGCCGACCAAAGGGCATTTGGAGTTTCATGCTTGGGAAAAACACATACTGTAAATTTTGAAACCCCTCCTATGATTAAAGTGCTAGGACAAAAAAGCAAAAACCTTAAGGAAGGTAGCAATTTAGTATACTTCCTAGATTCCATTTACCAAAGAGAAATTTTGCTAAACTAATTTACAGTATGCAACCATGGTAGCTAAGTAGATGAAGTATTAAATCTGTGTTTCCCATGATTGGGTTGCTTTATTAAAAAAAAAAACAAAAAACAACCACACAGACCCAGCCCAGCCGGTAAGGCTCAGTGATTGAGTGTCGACCCATGAATCAAGATGTCTTGGTTCGATTCTTGGTCAGGGCATATGGCCGGGTTTCGGGCTCAATCCCCACTAGGGGGCATGCAGGAGGCTTTCTCTCTTATCGATGTTTCTATTTCTCCTCTCTCTCCCTACCTCTCTCTCTAAAAATTAATAAAAACATATTTAAAAACACACACACAGGCACAGGTAATTCTGAAATGGATGCTTTTCTTGGTCAGTTAATTTATTGGTACCTTCCAATGATTAATAATGAGAGGCTCTATGGATGGGAGGACATTAAGTTCATCCAAATCAAGGGTTACTGTCTCAGATGTCTGCGGGAATCAGGCAGGTAAGCAATTTGTGAAGCATACAGAAGAGGGAGTGGTAAGGAGTGTGACAAACTAGGAGAGAATAAAGGAGCAGCCATCACCTGGTTCCAACCGATTGTTGCCATGTGGGAATGGAAGACATATTTGATTATTGAAAAAAAAAAAACAGCAATCCAGCTCTTCATATACAATACCCAGATTTTTATGTGAAATTTCCTGAATGATCAATGCTGACAACCAGTTATTTTATGTGTAATAATTATTACAGATGCAATACACATGTATTGTATAAAACTAGGAAATGTAGACTAACAGCAATAAAACATTTTCACCAGAGATCACCTTAGTGCATATCCTTTCAGATCTTTTTTAATAAATATATAGACATATTATAAATAAAATATGGTTATTCTGTATATATGGCTTTGGAACTGGCATTTTGTTAATGATTTTGAACTTTTTATTTTAGTAAATTTGCACCTCATCTAATCCCATCCATACTAAAAATTTCCCAATTGACCCCAGTTACCTTTTATAGCAACTTGTTTACACCAACAGGGAATCCAGGACCATGCATTATGTTGTTATCATATACCTTAAGTATCTTTTTTTTTGTTTTGTTTTTAAATATATTTTATTGATTTTTTACAGAGAGGAAGGGAGAGGGATAGAGAGCTAGAAACATCGATGAGAGAGAAACATCAATCAGCTGCCTCCCGCACACGCCCCACTCGGGATGCGCCGCAACCAAGGTACATGCCCTTGACCGGAATCAAACCTGGGACCCTCCAGTCCGCAGGCCGACACTCTATCCACTGAGCCAAACCGGTTTTGGCATTAACTAGTAGTTTTGACTTTCATACAGCCCAGCCAGTGTGGCTCCGGGTTGAGCGTCGACCAGGAGGTCACAGTTCAATTCCCAGTCAGGGCACTTGCCTGGGCTGCGGGCTTGTTCCCCCATGTGGGGCATGCAGGAGGCAACCAATCAACGATGCTCTCATCATGGATGTTTCTATCTCTCTCTCTCTCTTCCTTCCTCTCTCTGAAATCAGTAAAAACATATTTTTTAAAAATTGTACCGACTTGCTGAAGAGAGCCAGCCAGGTGCCCTGCAGAAAGCCTCACCTTTTAGATCTGTCCAGTTGGTCCCTCCTAGTGTCCTTTAGTTTGTTTCTCTGTCCCCAGTATTTCCTGTAAACTGCAAGTTACATCTAATAATTAATTCTCTTTGGGAGCGGGGAATGGCTAGAATATGTACTAGGTTGGGTTATGCATTTGCCTCACACCAGAATCGGTCTACTGGCGAGTGTTACTAAGACCCATTCCAGAACACAAGTGATGACAGTCTGATCCCTCCAACATACATTTTTGGCCTCAAGACTGTAAACTGATAGTGTTACTTGGCACCATATGAATGTCCAGTTGTCCCCAACCATTTTACCTATGGTTTTAACATCAATTAATAATCTTTGCCAAATCAATACTTTTATTAAGTTCACCAAATGCTGTTTTTCAAATTCTATCACTCTTTCTATACTTATTAGCTGGCATTTTCCTCCCAACAAGGGTACAAATTAGTTTTATAAAAAAATAACTGCCAATAGGCCAAACTCAGTTAATTTGGGGGCAGGATCTGGTTTATGGGCCTCCACTTTCTGACCTACAGTTAAGCCAGATAAAATCTCACCCCTGTCATCTGTACCCTGGAGCATTAGGTCTTCTGTTTCTCACACTCAATCACTTTGCACTTGTCGAAATATTGCTTGTAATCCTCTCAAGGCATTTTATGTATTTTTCTCCCTGGCTAGACTGTGACCTCCTCAAAGGCAGGGACTCTCTTGCAATATATTTCCTTTGCTTCTCCTAATGTGTGTGTGTGTCTGTGTGTGTGTGTGTGTTTTAATGGTTTTTAGAGGGAGGGAGAGAGAGAGGGAGGGAGGGAGAGGAGAGGAGAGGAGAGGAGAGGAGAGGAGAGGAGAGGAGAGGAGAGGAGAGGAGAGGAGAGGAGAGGAGAGGAGAGGAGAGGAGAGGAGAGGAGAGGAGAGAGACATTGATTTGTTGTTCCACTTATTTATGCATTGATTCTTGTATGTTCCCAGACTGGGGATAGAAGATAGAACCCAGCTTGGCCTATTGGGACAACGCTCTAACTAACTGAGCTACCTAGCGAGATCCTTTCCTACTGTGCTTTAAAGTTACTTTGGCTACTGCTAATTCTAATTAACAACAAAAAAACACCAGTAAGAACCAATGCTTTCATTATTGTTCCCTGGCTTTCCCACTAAAACGTTCCCTAAATATCTATCATAATAAAGTCCTTATCACATTTACAGTTTACCTGTGCTGTGGAAATGAATACCTGTGATGGAGTGAGGGAAAGTAAGTCTTTGTTGGTCTTCAAAAGTTAGAAGTCATTTTCTAGATGTGACACTGGGTAAGCCCCATCATCGCTCAGAGTTTCTATTTTTCCATTCAGTAAAATGAGGTGACTGGGATATCTTTAAACTCACACCCAGATTGGCTCTAGGTCTCCAGGATACATGCATAAGCAGTGCCTTTTACTGTATTCCTCCTAACCCATTTCTCCCTGCTTGGAGAGCACCTTTGCTTCCTTCACAGTCAGCAGTACCCTATCCAAACTTAGGTGCGATAATACCCACAGCGGACAGAATTTTGCCTCTGATGACTCTCCTACCATCCGTCAGACTGGTCTAATCTACACATCCCAGGGAGTTTGCTTATATTTCCACGGTCAAACCTTAGTCTTTTACAACTAGAGCCAAGTGTTGATATTCCAAGGGCCCTATCCAAGCAACTGTCACAGCAGAGGCCGCGTCTTAGATCTTCTTGCTGCAAGGGAGGAGAGGATGGAGAGGGCTGAGATTGGCGGGACCCTCATCCTTGCAGTGGAACCTCACCATTAGGGTTCTGAATGACCCCAGGCCAGATCTGGGGTATGGGTCTTTCTAAAAAAAAAAATGGAATAAAGATGTTCCCCCCAATCCTTTTACTTCAGGTCTAATAGTGTCCTTATTCCCTCTGTATAGGTATAATATCAAGGACCAACCAATTGGCTTTATGTGCCTGGAATTAGCTCTTTCCCTAGAAATAAGTCAGACAGAGAAAGACAAATACCATATTTCACTTGTATGTGGAATCTTCAGAACAAAATAAACGAACAAACAAAATAGAAACAAAGTGTCCTCCTCGTTGGCTGAGGACTGTCTCCGGCCTGACTATAAATTTCCTAGTCTTGAGAGCTCCAGATGGTGAAAGGGGAAACATGTCTGAGGAGTAAGGCGGAGAGAGCAGCCCGTAACAAACAGGCCTAGCCAAAGCGAACACCCAGCGTCTCCTGCGAAAGCCTGCATGAACCCTGTCCTGTGACTCTAAAGAGACACAAAATGGATCCATAATCCTTCCATTTTCTCCCTTACCCCGCTTTAGGCTTAGTGGCTGTTGATGAAAATCAGGTGGTGAGTTGCCACAGTCTACCTGATGATGTATCCTTGGCAGCACCCTATGAACCTCACTTCCAACTGTAAATGTTAAACAGAACTATTAAGGATGAGCAGCCTCCCAGTACGTAGAAAGAAGGGAAACTCTTGCGATGCAGGGTACACTTTGGAGCCTGCCGGTAATGCAGGGTGGCTGGGCCTGCTGTTCCCTGGGCCTGTCCTCATCAAATGTTAGCACTGTTTTCCCTCAGGAAGGAGAGAGTAGCCACAGTGGCAAGAAGAGTCTTGGTGAGCAGAGACCTAGATACGAATCAGCCAGTCAGCAGCAGATGGAGCTCGAAATCAGAGTAAAGCACAAGGATCAGAATGACGGAGTAGACAAGACTCCTAAGAGTAAAGACAGAACCGAAGAGATGGATATAAAGCTGCACACACTTATCTGATTTCCCAGGCTTGGAGCACCCTGCTGAGAAAATTTCCCAGTCACAGTCTTTGTATTCACTTATCTATAATAATAAAAGCATAACGTACTAATTAGACCGGACGACCTTCTGGACAAAGCTGGGGGAAGCCCGGGTCCCGGGTGCCAGAGGGAAGCTGGTGCTGGCAGCGGGGGGGGGGGGGGGGGGGGGGGGGGGGGGAGGAAGGCCTACTCTTGCACGAATTTCGTGCACCAGGCCTCTAGTCCTCGCTAATAAAAGAGTAATATGCAAATTAACCATCACTCTGCTACATAAGCCACGCCCGCCAGCCAATCAGGGCAGGTATGCAAATTAACCCCAACCAAGATGGCTACCAGAAGGGAGGCTTGGGTTTCCCCAGCAACAGAGGAAGCCAAGCTTTCCACACACTCTGGCGGGCCCAGGCCTCCACTCAAGGATACAGAGTTTCAATTATAGAAGGTAAACAAATCCAAACAGAAATGGTGGCAGCCACGGATGGAGCAGGAGGCTTGGCTCCACTCCAGGCTACAAAGTTTCAATTGTAGAAGGTAAATAAATTCCAGATACCAGGGCCTCTGCTTGGGTCACCAGGGGCGTGGCTGGCCTGCAAACCACCACAGGCCCTTCACCCAGGCCTCTCCATGCCCCAAGGGAACCCCACCCTGATCCCGGACACCCTTCAGGGCAAACCAGCTGGTCCCCACCCGTGCACCAGGCCTCTATCCTATCTAATAAAAGAGTAATATGCAGATTAACCATCACTCCAACACACAAGATCAAGATAGCTGCTCCTATGTGGTCAAAGATCCTGCCCCCATGTGGACACAAGATGGCCACCACAAGATGGCCAGCAGGGGAGGGCATTTGGGAGGGACCAGGCCTGCAAGGGAAGGCAGTTGAGAGGGACCAGGCCTGCAAGGGAGGGCAGTTGGAGGCAATCAACCCTGCAGAGGAGGGCAGTTAGGGGTGACCAGGCCGGCAGAGGAGGGAAGTTGGGGGCAAACAGGCTGGCAGGGGAGCAGTTAGACATCAATCAGGCTGGCATGGGAGTGGTTAGGGGGTGATCAGGCTGGCAGGCAGAAGCGGTTAGGGGAAATCAGGAAGGCAGGCAGGCGAGCAGTTGGAAGCCAGCAGTCCTGGATTGTCAGAGGGATGTCCGGTGGGATCGGGCCTAAACGGGCAGTCGGACATCCCTCGAGGGGTCCCAGATTGGAGAGGGTGCAAGCTGGACTGAGGGACACCCCCCCACCCCCGTGCACGAATTTCATGCACCGGGCCTCTAGTTTAATAATAATAGTTCAGAATCCCAGTTGTAGAACAAGTAATCTAGTATCAGAACATTTATCCCTCCAAAAAAGTGCATTCCCCCACCCCTCCTCAGGCAGTCAGTGGTATGAATTTGAACTCTCTCACTCACATTCACATGGAGGTCTCTTTGCATTTCCCTGGATGGCTGGCACAGTCATCTTAGAATAACCCCTAAGTGTGAAATGTCTGTTCTCAGGAGTCATCATTTCCACTGTGAAATTCTAAGTGATAGAGAATGAAGACTAAAGATCCAAGATTAATTATCGGATTAATTTGCCTAAAACCAATTTACCTAGAGACAATTAGTCTAAAATAAATATTTATCAAATCTGCAGCATTTTCAAAAGGATCTAGCAGATTCACCCTTTCACTTTTTAATGATGCTATCTGTATAACCTTGAATTGTTAGTCAACTGAATAAGCCACATGCCTGTTCATTTGCTTCGGATATATTGGCATTTTAACAGCATGGATGTAGAAGTTAGACCAAAGCATAAAATCATATTGAGCTTCATTTTTTTTTTCAAGGCATCTAATTTGTAAAGGAATATTGGATTAAGAAACACACACAAAAAAAGATACACAAAATGTCTGTACCAATTATATTTATTGCTAGAAACTTTAAGCTTTTTTAAAAAAAGTGTTTGAACAGTAAATAACATAAAGGTAGGAGGAAGCAATCTTATCATTTACAAAGTGCTGCAAATTTGATAAATTTATGTTACTGATAATTCAGAAGTACTCTTGGATGAATAGATATAAATCCTTGAAATACCCAAAGCATGACAAAAAAGAATAGAATACCTAAATGGCTAATAAAAATAAAAATAAAAAAATACCCAAAAGGGATTTGAGCTTTTGGCAGTGGTAGTAACTTTAAACACACAGGTTTTCAGTGAAACGGTTTTAAGAGATCTAGCTTTAGGTAAACGAATTTCAGCAAAAGTGAACTAGAACCGAGTCAAAGTGTTTTGCCCCTCTGGCGCCCCAGAACCTCAGAGTTTGGGAGTTACAGTAGATGTAATCCTGGATCCCTCTGAAAGGCGGCAGCTCTGGAGAAGTGAGCTGCTGCAAGGGAACCAGGTGCAAGAGTGACCTGAGAGAAGGGAGTGAGTATGTGTGTGTGAGAATACGCCCGTGGGTGCATATACTGGGCAGGAGGGCTCGATGCACTTACACCTGGGGAGTGTGAATAGCTTGAAGCTTCAAAAATGTCTCCCCCAGCAATTCCATACCCCGAGACCCACTCATTACCACCTCCACCAGCTGAGGAGAAGTACAGGCACCCCGTTAGGTTTCCCGGGCTCACGTGAGTCCCTGAGAATCAGGCAATACCGGCAGCAGGCCCACCTAGAGCTGGTCTCTATTCCCAGCCTGGAGGTGAGCAGCTCTCTTAGTCCTTAGAGAGAAGGTGGCCAAGAAGTAACACATTTATAAGGTCCACCTCTTCATCTAGATACAGAAATAAGATACTGTGGTGTGGTAAGAACCTGGTTGCCCTCCTATCTGACCCCATGTATGGGGTACAAAATAGTCAGGAGCTTCCATGATGTCTTCCCTTCCTATAATCCAGGACAACGTTGCCTGATTTACGCACAGGCTTATCCTGGAGATACAGACTGGAATCAGGCCTTTACAGTGTATTGGAGCCGCCTGTGTGTGCTGAAGCACATGCTACAGCACAGGCTGCACATGTGGAAAGGAGGCCGGTCACCCCCACCATGGTAACTGGAAGGTCCCTCCTCCACCATCCATTTGGAATGTCATGATCTTTGGGTCTCTGGCCCTTGGGGCCCTCCCCAAAGGACTCTTCTGCCAGGCCTGCAAAGTACATCCTTTGCCTCAGCTGGCCTCAGGGGCCCACTGGCCAGAGGACTTTGTCAGTGGTGGTGATGCAGCGGCAGTGACTGCAGCTCAGAGATAGTTGGCAGGGGGCTGTCGAGCGCTGAGCCGCTGCATGTGACAGCTGTGGCAGAGCAAGTGCCCGTCCAGAGGGAAACAGCAGCAGCCTTCTTCATCACTCAGCTGCATCCGGCAGTCCTAGGGGAAAGGGACGCCTAGTTCACCTCGGCCCAGGCACCGTGGACATTTAGGAGTCTGCCCTTCTCAACCCCAGACTTCTAACGACCAGGAGAAAAAAGGGTGGGTCGGAAGGGATGGACTCCCAGAAGAGAAACCTGAGAAAATACCTCAGCTGGACACCAGGTGTCGCTGCTATAGCAAAAATAATAAGAAAGGCTCCCATCTCCAGTGGATACCAGGAGACCCTTTTCAGAAAGGACAAAACAACTGGGACCAGAGAGAGTGGCTGGAGGATGAGCTGGAGACTGGAGATAGGTCAGAGCACTTTCCTAGAGTTCATGGTCTGCACTTTCCTACAGTCAGGTCTAGGGCTTGACTCTTCCCGGGGCCCCATTCCAATTTCCCAGGAGTCCGGGCCCCCAACACTCACCTCACAGTGGTAGCACTCAAAGTGATAATCTCGGTCCATGGATATCACCCTCACAATGTCCTCACAGCCCTGAAATAATGCAGACCCCCATGGAGATGAGAGCAGTTTGACAGCCCCAACTTCACCCTCCCCTGTACAGGCCCCTCCCACCCAACGGGAAGATCATACAAAGGCCTCCAGAGCCTCTCTGCAATCATCTGTAGCTTTCCGATGGGCTTTGCAAATCCTGCTGGAACTTCCCCCTCCCTTTCCCTGTCTCCAGGGGCTTGGCTTTGCCTATCTCTACCAGCTGTAGGGGAAGCAGAGGGGAGGGAAAGGGGCAGGCGGCATAAATAAAGGAGGTTAAGCTGGGGACAAGGAGGTCCAATAGGGTCTGGTTCCTCCTTGTCTTTGGCTAAGCATAACCTCAGCACACACAGGATAAATCATTTCCAACCTTTTCCTACAGGCCCTGAGGATTTCCCCCTACCTTTTTCCAGCCCCTACTCTGGCCTCTGGTGACCTTGACCTCAAAGAAAGTCTGCCTCCCTGGACTGGGAGAGAAGAGACAGAGCCTGGGCCCAGTGAGGCTGTCAGACATGTCCAGGCCCGGATGTTAGGGTCAGGGTGGTAACCCTGAGAGCAGAGTCACACGGGAATCTTCACAGAGTACATTCCTCAGCACCACAGCATCCCAAGGGAGTCCGGGCCGCACGTTCCCATCCCTTCCCCAGAGGCAGCAGCACTGGCTGCCCTGCAGGAGAACCCAGACATACTGACCTCCGAGGGGAGGATGGGTTGGCAGCACGCCGCACATTTAGGAGCATAATTTCTGAAAGAGAGAGGGCAGAGGTGAGCTGAGATTCGGAAATCCTGAGCCCAGTTCCGCACCATACCGCGAGGGGTGGACTCACTTGTGGTAGTCGGTGACACAGTACACCTGGTTGGAGAAGTCTACTGTGAAGGGGATGCCATCCAGGCACTTGTTGCACACGATGCATCGGAAGCAGCCTGGGTGATAGGACTTGCCCATTGCCTGTAGGATCTGGCTCAGGGGGTGGGAGGAGAATCAGTCTCCCTCCAGTCCCACCTTCCCAGCTACTCATGTTCCCTGCTGCTCTCACAAAACTCACCCAACCCCCTGCTATCCTTCCAGAAAATGCTATGGAATCTGAGGGGACCAAAGAGCCTTAAAGGGGAGGCAGAGCCCTGGCCGGTGTGGCTCAGTTGGCTGGGCATTGTCCCATGCACTGAAAGGTTGCCTGTTTGACTCCCAGTTAGGGCACATGCCTGGGTTGTAGGCTTGATCCCTCGTGGAGGGAGTGCAGGAGGCAGTAGGTTGATGCTTTTCTCTCCTCCTCTCCCTTCCTCTCTCTCTAGAAATCAATGTTTTAAAAAGTGGAGGCAGAAACCCTGAAAAAGGTTTTAGAGAGCAAACAGGCTAGTGGTTCTCAGCCCTTGCTGCATAAGGATCATCCAGGGAGCTTTTAATATTTTTATCTTTAAAATCCTCACCTGAAGACATGCTTTTATTGATTTTAAAGTGAGAGGAAGGGAAAGAGAGAAAAACACCTACCAGTTGTCTCCTGCTCACACTTTGTCTGGCCGGGGATTGAACCTGAAACCTAGGTATGTGCCCTGACTGGGAATCGAACTAGTCACATATTGGTGTATGGGATGATGCTCCAACCAACTGAGCCACACCGGCCGGGACACCCAGGGAGCATTTATTTATTTATTTATTTATTTATTTATTTATTTATATTTATATATATATTTTTTTAACCCAGGGAGCTTTTAAAGACCAGCAAAGCCTGGGTGCCACCCCAGAATTTTATCCAGGCGGATTCATCACAGGGTCTGGTGAGGACCCAGGCTTTGGCATTTTTCTTTGCTTCTTCTCAGGTGATCTGCTAGGCTGCCAGGGCTGAAAACCACTGATCTAATCCAATCCCTCTTTCTTATAGAAAAGAAACCTGAGTTCCAGCTGACCCTAGCTAGTAGCAGAGGGGGATTCAAACCCAGAACCCCACACTCCCAGCTCAGGTGGAGGGCCAGGCCGTGCCTGCAGGATTAGGGAGGGGCCCGATCACACAGGTCTAGGGGTGGCAGGGTTAGGGGTCAGGACTTGATGTCAGAGGCAGAGAAGCCACTCTCAACAGCTCCTCTGGGAAGGAATGGATGAAAGTGATTCATCTGCTCAAAGTGTCCCCTTCCGCCCCCGCCCCCTCTCAGTATCCATTTAGGCCCTGATTCCACCCCTCAGTCTCACTCACAGTCTCTGCTAAAGCCATTTGCTTACCTTTTCCAAAATCAAATGACCACAAACACAGCATTTCTCAGCTGCCTCCTGAAACCCTGAAAACTAGAGACCAAGGGTGGATGTTATAAACTGAGAATGACCTGATGGATGGAACCCCAATGGGCCACCAAAAAGGGGGTCCTAGTGTGGGAGCCAATTCTAAGCCCAGGGGTCCCTCTCACTCACCAGATAATCTTCCTCACAGTACACAGAGCCGTTGACGCTGTAGAAAGCCTTGCAGCGCAGAGTTCGCCCTGGAAGCAGCAGAGAAGGGGCTGGAGCCTAAGCTGGTGCCCAGGAACAGGGCTCCCCGGCTTCATGCTCTCCACGGCGGTGTCGTGTATTTAAATCTGGGCTTGGGTGCTTATCCCCCTCCCTCCCCTCACAAAAATCCCCTCTGACACAATTCCAATTTGCTTTAGTCTCATTCCTGCCAATCTCCCCTCTTCTCTGCTCACTGCTCCTCCAGCTGCTGCCTCAACAGTTTTCTGTAACTCTGTCTCAAATGAGTGCCTTCCTCCCCAGTGCGTGGGGGTGGGTGGGGGGGGGAGCCACCTGGGGAAGCAAAGCCAACCATAGGCTGGAGTACCCGGTCAAAGGAACTCCGAAGCCCCAGCTGGTTAGAGAGTCAGCTCTCAGACTGAAGGGTCATGGGTGCAATTCCAGTCAAGGGCATGTACCTCAGCTGCAGGCTCAATCCCCAGCCCCGGTCTGGGTGTGCAGGAGGCAGCCAATTGATGTGCCTCTCCCACAGCCACGTTCCTCTCTCTTTGTCTCTCCCCCTCCCTCCCACTCTTTCTAAAAATCAATGGAAAAAAAATATCCTCAGGTGAGGATTAACAACAACAGCAAAAAAAGGAGCTCTGAAAAAGGTGGTGTACAATGTGCACAGAGATGCTCACACTGTCACAGGCTT
Organism: Cnephaeus nilssonii; assembly: GCF_951640355.1. Taxonomy (NCBI): domain Eukaryota; kingdom Metazoa; phylum Chordata; class Mammalia; order Chiroptera; family Vespertilionidae; genus Cnephaeus; species Cnephaeus nilssonii. The sequence continues at coordinate 33,130,857 of NC_137075.1, read as the reverse complement.
TGCCCTCTGGGACCTTTCAACCTAGGAGCCTCCTTGCATGAGCATAGCTCTCCTGTTCGCCTAGCCCTGACGGTCTCCCTCCCGGACAGGCTCTGCGGAGGCCGGGACTTATTGGAGTTACTGCTGAGGACAAAGTGCTTTGTTTGGGGCAAAGTTGGTCCTCTTTTCTGCGGCACTAGGCTCTTCCCCAAGCTTAGAGGGACCCAGTCTCCAGGGTCAGAGGCAGCTCAGGATGTCCTATGAGCAGCCAAGGCAGGACCGTTCCCCACGTAACTAACACCTAGGAACTTCTCCAGGGCATCTAAATTGTCAGGAATGGGGGAGAAGTGAGACCATGGCGGAGAATGAGCAATTTTCCCACCTTTGCCCTCTTCTCACCAAAATCTCCACTTCTAGCTCTGCCCAGAGGTTTAGAAAAGCTGACTTAGAAACTCCTGAGACACAGGGGAGTACAGAGGAAAAGAGACATACCCGGAAGGGGTCCTATAAACAGAAGGACAGACAGATAGATGAACCTAAAGAGAACCAGGCAGAGGCTGAGGTGTGGAGGAGTGAGAAAAACTGAGTGCTGGAGTCAGACAGGCAGAGATAGGAGATTAAAGGGTTAGCAAAGGAATCAGAGTGGGTAAGCAGTGGGGAGGAGGTAATGAGGGACGTGAGGGCAGGGCTGGGGAGTTAAGGCCACGGGGAGCAGGTCCCCTCCCCCCTTGCCTTGGGCCTCCTGAGCTAACAGCGGGCATTCCTGGAGCATGATGTCATCAGCTTGGCATGGCCCGGTGGCCTGCACTCTGGCGAGGTGGCTGAACTCTGACCAGCCAGGAGAAAACCCCCCTCTCTGCCCCGCACAGTTCCCCACTCCCTCAGCCCACCCCCGCCGTTCCTACATTCCAGTCTTTCACTGTCGCCCTAGGCAACTTGGCTGCCCAAAACCAAACCCTAGGGAGGAGAGGCTGGAGGGTCAGGCAGGAGTCCAGGCTGGGCAAGCAGGGAGGCAGAAAAGGAAGGAAGAGAGGGGAGGAAAGAGGCTGAACAGAGGGAAGATGACTCCAGAAAGCAGACCCCGCATGGGAGCGAGAGAGCCAGGTAGGGCACAGAGAAGGGAAGCAAGAGAGAAGGTGGGGCAGCAATGGCGGTCCAGACACATGGTGGGGACAGCTGCTCCGTGAGCGGATGAAGAGGCACAAGTTCTGCTCCTGCTTCCCTAGGCGCTTGTGACTGTATGTGTGTGGGGAGTGCTGGAGGCCTTGGGCCCCGGTCCAGATCTGGGGGCAGCACTCACCACAGGAGCAGCAGACAAAGCACTGGGTGTGGTAGAGGCTGTCCAGGGCCTGGCAGGCGTTGCTTTGCCCATAGATGCCTTTGTTGCACTTGATACAGGTGCCTGAGGGGAGAGATGTTGTCAGCATCACATCCTACTCCCCCTGCTCAAAACCTGGGATTCCCGGTCTTTCCTGATTGTGCCAAGTACCACCCGTCAGAGCCTCCCTTTGCTGGGCTCCCTTCTGGGAAAAGAGGGTAATAAGAAATGGAATGAAGCAAGGTCTTGGCTGAGTGGATCCATTCTTATTTATTGATTAACCAACAGATATTTATTTTATGGACATCTATTTTGTGCCTAACAAAAATACTGTGCTCAATACTGTGGAAAACTGGAGGTATGTCAAAGATATGGTCCCTGGCCTTCAAATGCTTACTTTCTACTGGGGAGAAAAGACCAAGCAGGTGAAGTATGATCCTTGCTGCACTGTGTGGGGCAATAGAGATGCCAGTCCATCCGGGCCCGGTAGTAGGCTCAGCTCAAAAACACTCCCTAGGGGAAGGAGGCCAGGCCTAGAAAGCCTCTCTGGGACCTGTTTCTCCTTCTGTAAAACGAGCTGGTGTTCAGCCACAGAACGGCTTCTCACTGCTCCAGACCTCCAGGCTTCCAAGGGTGGAAAAGAAGGATCTGGCTCAGCAGTGGGAGCTGTGCAGGGGGGACCATGTGAGCATGACTCCTGTGGGGAGGTGGCTGCTGAGAATGCAGGGTGTGTTCCCAGGAGGGTGGCATAGGAAGTGGGGGATGGGTGATAGAACCCCTAAGGTCTCTCAGTCATCTCCCATCATGGGAGGGTCAGAGCTGAACTACTTCCCTCCACCCCCCACCCCCCTCCAGCCCCTCCCCCCCCTCGCCACCCCACCAATGCATACACCTGGCTCTGGCACCCGCCTTTCCTGGGTGTGTTCTTTCCTCCCTCCACTCCCCAATTCCAGGCCCATGAGTGAAGGTGAGGGCCTGTCTTTGGGGAGCAGATCCCAACGGGCCTGCCTCACCCCGCCCCACCTCTCCCCCTCGGCACTCTGCCACACTCCTTGCCTGTTGGGGCCCATCCCAGTTTTTGCCCAGAGGCTTGGGAGCCCGTGCAGCAGCTGCAGCAACTGATGGGCCCAGGCCTGTCCCGCTCCCACCCTCTGGCAGCTGGGCAAGGCTGTAGCCAAGGAAGAGGGCCCCTCCTGAGGACAGGAGCAGGAGGGTACAGTTAGGCTGGGGGTTCTTACAGAGGAGCCTACCTGACCCACAGGGAGAAGAGGCCCCTCCCTCTGGGGTCAACATGTGGCCCCCCCCATAGGAGTGAAGATCTGCCCCAAGATTGCCATGCCAGGAGGCCCGGGCAGAGCCATTTCTTTGGGACATTATGGGAAGATAAGAGCAAACTGCTCAGGCATGTCCGCCTCACCTCCTCTAACCCAGAAATCCAAGTCTAGGTTCTTCTTGTCATTTTATTGCACTTTATCTGAATTCATTTTTCCTTTTGGCTCTGATGGTTTAGCCAACGAGACCTCTTTCCATCCAACACCCCTTTCTCCTGGGCCTCAAAAGAAAATTTGCAAGAAGCATCCGGTTACTTAGTCTCCCTCGACCAAAGCTTCTGCTGTGGGCTTTCCTCTCTGAGGGCGGAGGGAAAAGGGTGGGGGCGATTGAATTGGGCCAGGCAGGCCCCTTCCAGTCTGCAGCCCTACGACCTCTGTTCCTCCTCTGCAACGCCCCCTCCCTGGCTGGGGTCCTCTCCTTACTCACATTTCTAGCCATAGAGCCTAGAGCAGGACATGGATGGTGAGAAAGGTGAGGAGATGCTTGGAAAACTGAAGAGGCCCATAGCCCTGGGGGTGAGCCCTCCACTTCTTCCTGTTCTTCCTATCATCACAGTCAGATCAGTATTTACACAGTGAAGGGGTGCCTGTAGGTCTTGGCTAAAAGATATTTCAAGACCCCAATATCCCCCCCATAGCTGAGACATAAAATCAATACTCTTAAAGAGAACTACGTGGGGGCAGGGGGAGACAACGATCAGGTTTCCTTTAACAGCAACAGAAAAAGAAGAGGCGACTTATAGCTGAATTCTGAGCAGGTTATGGCCAAGCGGAAGGCCAGGTTATTCCGGCAGTTACACTGGGTTAGCCATCGGGGTGATGGTGACCCGGCGGTCATGCCTTCTGCCCTGACTTCCGGATGGGGAAACAGAAGCTGCCACCGCCAGGTCTCGGTTTAAATGCCCACGCACGCACCGAGCCAGCGGGGCTGGGGCGGGCAGCAGTAGGGTCCCTGCTTTCCGCCCCAGAGCGCCCCCTCCTCCCTCCCAGGCTCCATGTCCTCCTCGGCGGCCCAGCTCCGCGCGTGTTCGGAAGCCGTCCCCCGCCCCCCGCCCTCCTCGCCCCACGCCTCCGCCCTGCGCGGCGCGGCCAGCCCCGCCCGCGGGCACCTGGAGCTCGGGGACAGGAGCCGGCACGCACGCGGCCCGCCCGCCCTGTCCTCCCCCCGCGAATTCCCCAAATTCCTGCGGGCGGAGCCTGGGCCCGCGTGGGGGCTCAGCGCGCAGAAGCCTGCAGGGGCAGCGCCACCGCGGGGGGAGCCGGAGGGGGATGCTCGCACTGTCCACCGGTCCACTCCCCAAGAGGCCTGCTACCGCGGAAAACACCGAGATCCCAGAGCTTGGGGGACTGGGGCTCACGAGAGAATCCGGGGGGGATTAGAATTCAGCAGGAGAGGTGTCCCCAGTCCATTCGAAACCCATTAGGAAGGGGAAGACCCTCTAGCCTCTTTTCTAGCCCCGCGTCTCCGCCTCCAACCACCCGGGGCCGGCGACTTGGGCCGTCGGGTGGGTGAGGAGCAGATGCGGTGCGGGGTCCCGTCCTTTCCCTAACCACTCAGCTCACTCACCGAAGTAGTCCTCTCTGGCCTCGGGCTCCCGCAGGCGGGGTCGGGCGGTCTCCGGGACGAACGGACCCGGTGGCTCCTCGAGACCAGACGGCTCCATCCCCGAGGGATCCCCACGGGCACCGACCTCACGGCCACCTGTGCCCGCCGTCAAGCGCAGCAACGCCGTGAGCTCCTCCTGGTATCGGGCGGCCGCAGCGCAGTCCCCGTAGCCGGTCACCGAATGTCGTCCGGGTTGCGCCCCTCGTCTCTCCAAGGGCCCCGCCGCTCCCACTCCGGACCCGGCGAGAGACCCAGGGCTGCCCAGGGCCGGGGGATACGAGTGGCGGCTTTCCTGGCAGCCGAACCCCGGGGGCCGGTGAGCGCAAAGTCGGTCTAGGGCAGCGTGGAGCTCCGGATAAGTGGACGGCACCCCTCCAGGGGAGTAGCCCGCCGGAGCCCCAGCCAGAGGGGGGCCGAACAGGCACGGCCCGACGGGCAGGGGGCTGCCGTGGCGCTGGTCGTAGCCCATGCTGATGCCGCTGGTGCGATTGCTGCAGGGTCGGCTCCCCCCGGCGCCGCCAGCCCCCGCCCCGTCCAGCAGCAGGCTGCCTCGGGGGCTGGACGGCTTGCTCGCGTCGCTGGCAGAGCTGCTGGCAAAGCTGGAGCGGGGGCTTAGGGCTGGGGCCGTGGTCTCCAACCGAAAGTCTGGGTTCAAGGACTGAGGTAGAGGCAAGGCCCGGGTGGGAGGCGGCCCCCCGGAAAAGGAGCCCTCGTAGCGCGGCGCCTCAAAGGAGCCGCGCGGGTTCCGCTCAGCGTCCAGGGGTCCTTGCTCCCGGGCTGGTTCCAGCGGCTCATCCCCAGGTCCCCCGGTAGCTCCACGGGGCCCTGATTTTCTAGGTCCCCCCGACCCACTCAGGCGCCCTTTGCCCGGCCCGGGGGTCCCATCAGACCGGCTAGATTCACCCTTTCTGCGGCCGAACTTAGCGCTGCCGGAGTCCGAGAGTCTTAACTTCTCCAGCAGGCGACTGGCTTTCTCTCCTAACCGCTCCATGCCCTCGGGCCTGGGGCCTCCAGCCCCCTCCCTGCCCCGCACCCTGCAGCGTCTCGGCCACCGCTTCTCTTTGCCTGCGGCCGGGCTCCGGTTCCCCAGGGGCACAGGGTAGGCACAAGGATTTAGCGGGCGGCCCAGATGCCCGGCGCCAGGAATCCCCCAGCATCCCCCAGCAAGAGGGGCTGCGAACCCCCGCGCATCAGGGGTGAAGCAGGGCTTGAAGGGCCTACGGCTGTCCCGTCCGCAGGTCTATCTGTCCACGCGTCGATTTGCCCAGCCGCCCCACTGCTCCCGGCCCCCGCCCCCCTCGCTCTCACACTCAGCACGGACGGAACTTCTCTCCCAAACTTTTGTCTGCCTGGCCGGATCTACTTTCCGGGAGGGGCGGAGCACCGAGTGAAGGAGAAACGGGGGTGTCTGCGCAGGGATCTCTGGTGCGCGGAATGGGGCGGTGGGAGCTGGTGCTCACTGTCCTGGAGGTGGAGATTCGCCGCCAGCAGAGGAGAGGAGGGCAAGTTTGGGCAGTTGCTACTACATCACTCGATAATTGGGGCAGGGAAAAGTTAGGGTGGGACTCTTTGTTTGCAGTTGGAATGCGCGGAGGGGCACGGTGGAATGTCGTGGTCTAGAACGGGGCGACGCGAGGCATGCTCTGTGCAAACACCACTTTGTTCCTAGTGTGGGGACTGGGAGAGATGGAGAGAGACTGATTGAGACGGGGAGGGGTCCATAAAGAGGAAGACAGGGAAAAAGAAGAAAGGTAGGTACATAAAGAGTTTCAGAGACGCCGACGTAGTGTCCAAAAAGGCGAGGAAGCCCCTGTAGAGAGGTGGTGGAAGACAGGTAGCGAAAGGAAAGGGAGCAAAGGAGGTTGAGGGTGGTGCAGAGACCGAAGGATGAATAGACTAGGAAAAAAGACAAATTTGTGCAAGTCCAGAAACAATGAGAGATAGAGATAAACTGTAATAAAAAGACACCCCTTCCTGAACCCAAAGCTCTGTTTAAGGAGGGAAGGAACTTTAGTGTCTGTGTAAAAGGAGGAAAAGGTTTGGAACTAATCTCTAACTTCAGATTAGGACAGATAGACAGACACCCCCTGGTGTTGGGAAATGAAACTTTTTAGCAAATATTTCAGGTGACTATGGAATAGAAGGTCTGGTGTTAGAGCTAGCGAATGCCTCCCCCCCCACCCCCCCACTTGGGTTGGCCCACAGGAGATTGACGATAAAGAGTAAGAATTAAGAAGAAGAAAAGTAATGTCATTTAAAGGAGTTAGCAAGTGAAAATGATCAGGGTGGAAAAGAAAAGGGCTGATATTGGCCATACTAGAAGGGTCAAGAACAAGGAAAAGAAGAAACCGTGGTTGAAGCTAAACATATCCAATTAAATACTCATCAACTGATTTTGCCCAGACTAACACATCAGGGGCAAGGGATGGAGGAAGTAGAATGGAGAAGGAAAATGACTCCTTTGTATTTAGATAGAAAATGAATAGGAAAGTCACATGCAAACAAATCATGCATATTATTTTTGTCTCAACATTTTGAACACCTTTTATAATCTTAGTGTAGCCTTAGGGAGTGGGAAAGGAAAGGGGGTTAATATCTTTGGGAAAATTAATTTGGTACAAACTATTTGGCTTCTTTGTCCTAGCTGCATTGTTTCCCTGACCTCATCTCTCCTGAGAATCAGCTTCTCTGTTTGCCTGGTCAGGCTTACAGCTTTTCTCTGATCCAGAAGAGAGTTTACTATCAGACTGGAAGCAAGGAGGACTGAAAGCATTAGTAATAGAGGGGAGCTATCAGATTGCATCCAGAACTTGCTGTGAGCAACATCTTCAGAATTAACCGTAGGGCTCTCCCTCCTTTCCTGTCTCCAAATGGGGAAGGAGAACCTGAATTCTTCCTCCCAATTATTTACATCCAAAATATCCGAACAGCCTCTAATATTTGGGAGCTTTGCTCCGTTGGGGTGAGGATGAGAGAGTAAATCTTATGGAAAGTTGAAAAGCCATTAAAGGAGGCCCACCCAGGAGTTGGTGGTGGCAGCAGTGAGCACAGTTGGAATCAACGACCTGCATTTTCAGGGGGTCACAGGAAGGGGGAGAGGGGTACACTGAGATGGCATGCTCCAATAGGGCTCACAACCTCAGGGTAACCAGTCATTAGTTTAAACTGGAGTCAGGAGCTCCACAGGCCCTGTTTTCCATCCCAAAGACTTTAATTAAGGTCTATATATACAAATGACTGCCAAATCCATATCTCTAGCCCAGACTTTCTTGGATTTAAAAAATTTGAGTACGAGTATCTACTTGGTTGTCTCAAAGGCATACAACACCCTAAACTGACCTCACCTTCCCTGCCTCCTGAAACTGGCTCCTCCAGCATTCCCTGAGTAAATGGCATCCTTAACCACGTAGCTGCTTAAGCCAGAAACCTAAACATCAATCTTATGTCCTCCTCCCTTAATCTCAAATCCATCTAAGTCCTATCACCAAGTTCGATCAATTCTGCTTCCTAAATATCTTTCACATCTGCCCTCCCTTAATCACCACTGTGTCTCTCGGGCCGCCATCTTTTCTCCCCAGAACCACGGCCAGAGTCTCACTGCCAAGGCTTTCCCCTTCCAAGCCACCTCATAACCTAAGGTCAAGTAATTCTTCTAAAACACAGAGCTGGGGGCGGTGGGGGAGGGGGGCTGGGCTAAAACACTGAACTGATCAATTCATTTCCCTCCTTAAAACCTTACAAGGATTTATCATTGCCCTTGAACTGAAGTCTAAACTCTTTAAGATATTTTACAAGGTCTTTCTACCTCTCCAGCCTCTTCTCCTCAGCATCATCCCCTCCCCAAAATGTTCTGTAGAATTGTATCTTGTCTGTGCTCTCTAGTACCCGTTATTCCTTATGTTGGGCACACTCTCCTGGCCTCCCTTCCCATCTGGTTAACTCCTCCCCATCTTTCAGGTATCAGGTTAAACACCGCTCTGAGAAGCCTTTCCAGACCATCAGCATAGGTTAGCTACCCCTCCTGTATACTGCAGGGCACCCTACAGTCCCTCATCACTCTTAGCACTATGTATTCCACTGCCTACCTACTGCCTGGTTTTCTGACTAGATAATAAAACCTTAGATCAGCATCTGCTTTGATCAACATTGTATCTATAGCACAGTATCTGACACCTAGTAAGCAATCAATGTTTGTTATATGGATGACTGACTAGAAAGCCATTTTTACTTCTCAGTCTATTCAAAATGCATACATTTTGTGTGCTGGTGTGTGCGTGCACATGCGCGCGCACACACACACACACACACACACACACACACACACACACCTGCCTCAAAATACTGCTAGGCTGACAAAACTAGGAAAGAGCTCCAGAGCCCTATATGTGCACACAGTGGTAGAGCGGGTGCCAGTGAGACATGGGAACTCTTTTAGCCTTAATTTCCTCATGTGTAAGATGAGAATAATAAAATCTGCTTTATATAATTCAATAAAGCTATTACATCTAAATCCTAATTCCCAAAAAGGGATGGAGCCCCAGTTCTGCTCAAAAGAATCAAAGACTGAAACTGCCCACCAGGTGGCAGTATTACCCTGGACTGGTTCTGTGCGGCTTCCACTGCAGCGCAAGACCCGCGGTCCTGGGGAAGCAGAAGGTGCAACCAGGACTGCTTCCCCAGAGCTTGGAGTGAAACCCAAAAAATAACAAGACAAAACAAAAAACTCAGAGACCCGGGCATATGTTGAGAAGGCCTCATGTTTCTTAGACCCATCCTCCTCCTCCTCTCATCCCAGGCTCTTCTGAGGCATTGTTTATGCTTGGGAATAAGCATTTTCCGGCTTGCCATTCACAATGGGGGGAATTTCCCCCTTTCAGATAAGTCTGTTATCCCCCAGAGCTGCCAGCTTTCGTTTCCAGTGGGGCCTGTGCTAAGAACAGAGGCAGACTTGCTTTCTCAGACTGCAGAGGACATCTCCTTCTTCTGGGAAGCCCCATAGCCCTGACTCTGGGACATGGGGAGTGGCAGAAGCCAGAGCTACTCTTGGTTATAGGTTTCACTCATCCTTTTCCACCTTGACTTCAATAAATGAATTCAAGTCCGGACAGCAGGTTTTATGGGACTGGTCAAAAGATAGGGAGACAGGTCCATTTTCATCACCTCCCTCATCTTCCTCTTCTTGGAAATTAGGATTATAAAGTTCTGGTGGAAGGAGCTGGGCCTCAGCAGAAGGTAATCGGTCTGAGGGAGGCCCATATATACGGTTGGCTTTAGTGCCATGCTTAGAGTTGGCATCCAGATGGTAGCAGAGCTCTGTGAGGCGCTGGGCCCGGAAACGGGGAGGCCTGGCTACCCAGACACCTGGCTCGTTAAGACTGTCCTCTTCATCTGACATCAGCTCTTCTGTCACATCCTTCCACAGGTGTTGTTCCTCAGGTCCAAAATGCCTCATGATACTGGATCGGTTGGCAAAAAGCTATAGTAGGAGCCCAGGACAGAGATTAGGGAGAGAGAAAAAACTATGGATTAGGTTTGGGGAGAGGGTTTGTGTAGGAGGAAGTCTGTGTAAAATGTGCCTGAGAGAACCCAGCCCCCAAGTCAAATCTTAGAACTGACTCACCCTCCTCCTCCTCTATCTGCCTACATTCTTGGCTCTCAACTCTATTCTTAGATGCCATGACCTCTGGCCCTTCCCACTGGTGCTTACTAGGGTTTAGAGTTTAGCATCTTGAAAGGAAGGCCTAGAAACCTACCCGGTATCTGCGACTTCGCAGTTTCTTCTCCTCTTTTTCCTTCAGTCCTTTAAAGGGGTTCAGGGAGTTGCGGTACTCACGCCTCTTAGTAAGGAAGTAGGCTACACAGGCTCCTGGCAGGGAGAGAGAAGGGAGGGAGCAAAGAGCAGTGGTTCTCAGCCCTTTGTTCTCCCCTAACACTACTGGGAGGGGGAGTATCACTATTTATTTATTTATTAAATATACTTTTATTGATTTTAGAGAGGGAGAGAGAGAGAGATAGAAACGTCAATGATGAGAGAGAATCACTGATCGGCCACCTCCTGCACGCCCCCCACTGGGGAACGAGCCCGCAACCCTGGGCATGTGCCCTTGACCGGAATCGAAACCGGGACCCTTTGGTCCACAGGCCGACGCTCTATCCACTGAGCCAAACCAGCCAGGGCAAGTATCACTATTTAGACGATGGGTTTTCTTGGAGTAATCACCCATCAGTAAACAAATTTTTTAAAAATCCATCATTTTTTATATTTTCTCTAGTATAATTGATGAAAATTGCTTAATTATTCATAATTTAGACTCGGTATTAATGAAAACTAAATCACCCACCTATAATTTTATACACTGTATATTTGGAATAATTTCCAGAGACTAGCTTCTGTCTCCATGCATTTCAAACCTTGCTTGTCCTCAACTACTCATGTATTTCCAGTGTTGTTCCCCATCGTACACATTCATATTGTGATACGAGCTTTGTTCCTGCACCGTTCTGGAGGCTGGGAAGTTCAAGGTCATGGTACTGGCAGATTTCATGTCTGGCAAGAGCCCACTTCCTGGTTCATATATTTTTTTTGTCTTCTCACTATGTCCTCACATGACAGAAGGGCACCACTATTCTCAAAACCTCCTCTTAGGGTTACTCTCCCTGCCCACATCGTTCTCTAACACTAACTCCTCTGGAGAGTTAAGTACTGGAAAAAGAAAACGCCAATGTTTTTGTAACTCCTTTCCCCCTTCCCCAATTAAACTAACCCCCATCCTACTCTGCTGATAGTGGATTACAAGTGCTTTCTTTTTTTTATCCTTGCCCAAGGATATTTTTTCCATTGATTTTTAGAGAGCATGGAAGAGAGAGGGAAAGACAGAGAGAAACATCGATGTGAGAGAAGAGCCCCAACCAGGCCGGGGAGGAACCTGCAACCAAGGTATGTGCCCCCGACCAAAATCGAACCCAGGATCTCTGGTCTGCAGGCCGACGCTCTATCCACTGAGCAAATTGGCTTGGGTTCAATGCTTTCTTTTTTTTTTTTTTTTTGTAAAAAGGTGGCTTTATTTGTCACTTGTTCACCTTATCTCAGTTATGCCATTTTGGCATATACAGTGACAGTCCCTGGAAGCTGGGGTCAGTCCCACCCACCATGGTCATTAACAGACCACAGGCCACGTGCCTGAGTGTCAGGGTCCCACTGATGGTTAGAGGCTGCAGGCCGGGGCTGGAGGGGGGTGAGGGGGTGCGGGGCTTGAGCCCAGGAGCCTGCCCACTGCTGCCCTGGTGTCAGAGGCCATAGCATTCCCATGGATGGGGCCAAGCAGACCAGAGGAGGTGTCAGGTCTGCTCAGGACTGGGTCTGACAAAGCCACATGTGATGTGGTATGCCCTGGACTGGAGCGGACAGAGCCACCAGGCCCATCCTGGTTCTGCGGCTGATTTGCGGGGTAGTTTTAAGCAAGTTGCTTCTCATCTCTTGGTCTGTCTGTATTCTGGTTAGCACTGCCCATTCTGGGGATCAAGCCCGCAAGTGAGAACTCTGAGGAGTCCTCCAGACTCAGACAGGTGTCAAGTTTCCAACTCTACTGAATTATGACATTGGCTTTCTTCAGCAGAAGTGTTCTTAATGCTTCAGGGTTAGCTACAGACAAATAACAAGAGCAAGGAAAATAGAAAGCCCAGGACATAGAACTCAGGGACAAAAGGGCTGGCCTGTATTCTGATCTCCTTTTCAGAACACTGTAGATTCAGGCCCCATATAAACATCATGCATAATGGTGTTCTAGCCCTTCCCTTCTCCCATTTTCGTTTTAGACTGAGTAGGGGAATAAAAAGGCTGTTAGAGGCAATCCTGTGAATATTGTAGATGAGAAGAAACCAAAAATAATCTTTTTTAAATCCACTCTTTTCAAATCACCTAAATCATCTCCACTATGCCTCTTCCCCTTTGCCCAGGAACAGGGAGAAAGGATGAAATGGGAGTTAACTTGGTTTTTCTCACCTTTCAGCTCCTTATCAGTGTAATTGTGGGGACTGGTCACCAGCTCCTGCTTGAGCTTTTCCAGAAGGAACTTCACTACTGAAATATTCCAAGAGGATTTGATGCTGCCACAAAGAGAAGAGAGTGAATAAAGCAATCAGCATTTTTGAAACTAGACAAATAGAGATTCCCAGCATTAATCAACTTTGTGATAAATTCCTCCATGGCAGAAGACAGGATATAAGAGGCAATTGTGTATCCAAAGCCTTAGCCTCATTGTTATATTAGAGCGGCCCCCTCAACTTCCCTTCCTCGGCAAAGTATGCTGTGACTCCTTTCCCTCAAGTGGATCATACCTTTCAGACCCATTGAATCTCTTGTCATTGGTGATGTGGTTATGCACATTGTGGACCAATTTCTAGGGGAAACAAACAAATAAACAAACACAGAATCAAACCAGGGGTGGATATGATGAAACCCTCCTCTGGTTCCTATGCATTGTCCCCATACAGTTCTCTACCTTTCGGAATCCTTTCTGTCAATGTCCTTTCTCAGCCAGAGAACCTAAACAAGTTATATATCTAATGCCCTCCCGTTCAATTAATTTGTGGGAAGACTCCAAAATCATCCCTGGCCTTGCTTCTGCTCCTAAGGAATATGATCACTAGAGCAGAGGGTCTCAGACATTTCCACAAACATACTCCCAGTAGCAAGGAGAGAACAGATATACATCAGGGCTATTATAAGTGGCAATTTCTTGAAGCCACCTACTCCTGCAATTTTTTAAAATTTCTTCACAACATATCTGTATTTTTTTTTTGCATTTTAATTTCTTTATTGATTAAGGTATTACATATTGGTCCTCATCCCCCCATTACCTTATCTGTATTTCTTTTAATATAAAAATATCTGTCTGGCTGGTGTAGCTCAGTGGTTGAGCATCAACCTATGAACCAGGAGGTCATGGTTTGATTCCCAGTCAAGGTACATGCCTGGTTGTGGACTCAATCCCCAGTAAGGGGGTGTGCAGGAAGCAGCCGATCAATGATTCTCTCGCCTCATTGATGTTTCTCTCTCCCTCTCAATAAAAATATGCTTTAAAAAATATCTTCCAAATTTTTCTAGTAAAATTGATGACCCAGGAAAATGTTCCAGGTATATCCCTTTGTACATCACCACAAATCTCAGGGGTACACACACCATGGTCTGAAAAACAGAAACCTAAAATAATAGAAATGTAAAGCGGAAAGGTCCTTGGAGACTCTGTCACCCAACTTTCCTTTCACATCATTAAACAGGCTGTCTTTCAGCTTTGCTTACACACCTTTAATGACAGGTCCCCACTAGTTTTTGAATCGGCTTATTCTACTGTTGAACATTTCTGTTAAAAAATTCTGCCTTAGATGCTCCAAAATCTGACCTGTTTTAACCATAATAGCACCTGAAATATTTGAAGACAGCTTTCATGCACTCACAAAGTCTTCTCTTACCCAGTCTAAACACTCCCACATCCTTTAGCCATTCCTCGTGACAGAGTTTCCCGACAGACATGTCATGAAACTATGAGGATCTTTGGTTTGCTAGTGTCTCTCTTACAACGTGGCACCTGGAATCAAATCTAACTCATCAGTTGAGGTCTGGCCAAAGGGAGCATTACTTCCCCAAGTGGAACTCTACACTTCTAGGAACGAAACCCAAGATGGTGTTACCTTTCTTAGCAACCCCATCCCTACGCACAGTGTCATAGGGTTCATTCATAGTGAACCTGTAGTCAAGCTCATTTTTCACATGGATTAACTATCTCTACCATTCTGCAGATTTTTAAAAAAATTTTTAATGTAGGATTTTAAATTTCTTCCTATTAAATTTAGTTCTGTTGTTTCTGATTATATTTTCATCCGAAGCTCCCACAGTTAATGGATGTGAGTGGTGAGCTCTACCCAGTTCTGAGTTGATGGACTCATATCCTGACCTCAAAACTTCAATTTCAGCCCTAGCTGGCTTGGCTCAGTGGATAGAGTGTCAGCCTGTGGACTGAAAGGTCCCGGGTTCGATTCCTGGTCAAGGGCACATGCCTGGGTTGCAGGCTTGATCCCCGGTGTGGGGCGTGCAGGAGGCAGCCAATCAATGATCCTCTCTCATTATTGATGTTCCTATCTCTCTCACCATCTCCCTTCCTCTTTGAAATCAATAAAAATTATATTTAAAAAAAACACTTCAATTTCATATTCAGAAATGCCCAATTTACCCTTCTACCTCTATGGCTGACTGACCATATCAAGTTAGGAAATTACTGTTCATTTTTTGTGGCTATGATCTCCACTCTATGAAAAAGACTATTATACTAGCTTCATATTTGATAGAGGTATTTTACCTCTTAGAAGTCCAAACTTAAGGAATCACAGGGAGATGTGAGAATGCTTCAGAAAGAATTTGAAAGAATTGCAAAAGAAGAAAGAAAGGGGGGAAAAAAAAGGAGTTACATAGTTTCCAATTCAAGTGGCTTGGAAGAGATGAGCTGATAAAAATCAAACCAGGCTTGAAGTGGAAAGAGACAATATTCTAGACAATAGAATTAAAACTTGTGTAAAGGCTGCTGGCTAAAAGTAAATGGATTTCCACAAGGGGTGGCTGGGATGCACAGCATTCCAAGAAACTAAGAGTTCTGGTTTGGTCCTTTTGGGTCCCTAGAAGCAATCCACAGACTAGTGAAGATCTGCAACTATCTCTCTCCCTCTAAACCCAGTCTGGCACAAGAACATTTTAAATTTTCTTCTGCGATGGGCAGCAAAGTTCCCTGACTGGCCCTCTAGATCAGTACTTTGCAAGTACTATAATGAGTGAACATACTGCACACTCCCCAGGTCTGCTGTTCCACCGGACTCTCCAAAGGGCAGGAAGAAACCAGGCCTCAACACTGAACCTCTTACTGGAGGCAGTAGGCAGGAGAGGAATGGAAGTGACAGGGGGAAAAAAAAATCCTCATTTTATGCAAATTAGAATTATCATACATTTACTCATAAATTATAAACACTATGAAGTTTGGGGAAATCCCTCAATTTCTATCACTGGCAGCAAAAGAGGACCTCTTGGGTCAGAAATCCATGACAAAGAAATTACACCCATTCCCTGTTCTTGATAAGTGAGGAGATATCCCGGAACATAACCAAAATTTGAAATGAAGGTTAGAAACCAGTTAAAACTGATTATGGTGTCTTCCTTCCTAAGGAAAATCCCTCAATGTAAAAACAAATCAAATGAAAGGGAGAATAAGGTAGGGTCCCTTAGGAAAAGGAAGAAAGAAGTAATGTAAATAAAGGAGGTATAAATGTTTTCAATCTTTGCTAAGACTGTAACAAGAAGAAATGGGCAATACTATATATTGTGATAAGATTTTGGTTGGATGTGAGTGGTGATCTCACTCCTAACCAGAACTCTGAAGTTACTCCATTAGCCATTATCCAGGGCATGGAAACCCATTGTAGTCAATCTGAACATTACAGTATATGGCTAAAGCACACCCCCAGAAAGATGTTTCGGGGCACAGATCCAAAGGACTATGGTCACCCTAGAACAGGTTTCTCAACCTTGGCCCTATTGACATTTAGGCCCAATAGCTGCAGGGGGCTGTCCTGTGCTCTGTAGGATGCTGGACAATGTTCCATACCACGGCTTTAGACAGAACTAGATCAGGTCAGTACCTTTTCTGCCAAGAGCCCTTGGACTCACTAAAATCCCCAAACTTTTACAACTGAGCTTAGTGTCTAATGGGCCTTGGCACCTTCGGGTTTTGGGACCACCTCAGGACACTCGGACTTGCTGCCCAAAGGGCCCCTTGCTGCTTCCCCTGAACACGGGTAATTTTCAGGCCGTTTCCAGTGCCTTCAGAGGTCAAACTGCTCAATCCCTTAAAGATCTTCCCATTAGGATTATTAGATCCCTGGGAGATGTGATATAATGCTCCCCTTTTTGTTTCTTTTATTTAAAATATATATATATTTTTATTGATTTCATAGAGGAAGGGAGAATGAAAGATAGAAACATCAATGATGAGAGAATCATTGATTGGCTGCCTCCTACATGCCCTACACTGGGGGTTGATCCCACAACCCGAGTATGTGCCCTGACCGGGAGTCAAACTGTGACCTATTTCATAGTCGAGGCTCAACCACTGAGCCACGCCGGCCAGGATGCCCCCACTTTTAAATGGAAGATATAAATTTATCTGGAAAAGCCTAAAAAAAGTTCCATTGAGCCCAGCTGGCATGGTTCAATGGTTGAGTGTCGACCTATGAACCACGGGTTACATGCAGGAGGCAGCCAATCAATGATCCTCTCTCATCATTGATGTTTCTCTCTCTCCCTCCCTCTCCTTCCTCTCTGAAATCAATAAAAATATATATATATATTTAAAGTTCCATTGATAGGTGGGGACTGCCTAACCCTAGAGCTCTGGAACAATCTCCTTCTTACCTCTCCCACTCCAGTAAGATTCAGGATACCATGCATTCAATATGGGAAGTTTAAAATCAACCCACACTTTACTCCTCATTTATCTTTCCAGACTGAAGAAAAATGCATAGAAATTGAGCTCACTCACAGAGAGTACCAGATCCCGCTTGCGCCTGGCGTTCTTCTGCCCACTCCCTCTGGTCCTGCACGGGGAAGCAGTAAACCCTAGAGAGTGTCTCAGCTCCCCAGCTCCCCCTGGGCCTGACTCTTCCAAGGCACCTTCCAGCGCAGCAGCAGCACT
Organism: Cnephaeus nilssonii; assembly: GCF_951640355.1. Taxonomy (NCBI): domain Eukaryota; kingdom Metazoa; phylum Chordata; class Mammalia; order Chiroptera; family Vespertilionidae; genus Cnephaeus; species Cnephaeus nilssonii. The sequence continues at coordinate 33,113,889 of NC_137075.1, read as the reverse complement.
GAGCATGTCCTCGGGGCGAGGCAGTGGCAGCTTGATTCCATTTTCTGGCCCTGTCTCTGAAGTTGCCCGCTGGATAGCCAGTTGTGTGGCCGGTGAGAGCTGCTTGGCATAAGCAGAGACCAGCACCCGCTGTACTGCACCCTCAGAGGCCACATAATCATCCACCAGCTAAGAACATAAAAAAGAATAGCCTATTAGCCAGCCAGGCTTAGGGGAACCTTGTTAACCATCAATCTTTGGCCAAGGATAATGAACAGAGAGTGGAAAGCAGGGGGGAATCTAGCACAGTCTTTAATGGTCAATGGCTTGTTTCTGTGGGACTCCAATAAGAGTGTTGGGCAAATATTTCTGTGTGTACAGGGCTTCTCGTGTTGGATCATTACCATAGGACTGATTACGAGGATAAGGCATGTTGCTGATGCTCTATTTGTGAGGGGTCATTTATGATTTGCTCTTGGGTATAAGAACTGTAGCTAGGTAAGTGTTTTGTCTAAAAGGGATTGGGGGAGGAAGTGATGACAAGAAAGGAAAACCAAGAGAAGGAACAGAAAATAAAATGGTAATAATAATAGAGAGGAAAACGGGAGAAAAAATGGGAACAAAGGAAGAGATACAGAGTCAGAAATCTCTAGAGAAGCTGGCACCAACTCCCCCCCCACACACTCCCATTCCCTTTGTGGGGCCAGTCTGTGCCCTCACCTTGATCCTGCCTTGGTCACATCCAACTGGCACTGTCTTGACATCTACTTACCTGCCTGTGCCCTCACTCAAGGACATACCGGGCAGGGAAAGGAAGGAGGGAGGAAGGGAAAGAGGGAAGAAGGAGGGGGATTTCTGCAGCTAAGAAAACGAAACAGTGAAAGTGGGGGTGGGGGACACAGAAAGAAGTGGGGGAGAAGGCTGAGATTGATAGACCTGTGAGGTGCTTTTTGCGCTGGGAAATGTAATTCCATCCTGTCGGCTTGAAGGAAGCACAGCTCAGGGTACTGCCTGGCCTGGTACCCTCCTGCTTCCTACCACCTTCCCAATTCCTCCTCCTGCGCCCCCAACCACGGACAGTCCTGGCCAGGCACAGCCTGAGGACAGCAGTAGTAGCTGTCACCCACCCACATAGCTAGGCCTTTGGGGAGCGGTGACCAGCTGCAGTGTGCACTGGAGGGGCACAGGGGAGTTGATACATTCCTTTCTCAGACCCACAATGGACTGGGCATTGCATCCCTTCCATCCACCTGTGTGTTCTCCTCAACTCTTGACTGGGTGTCTGGCCTTGTCTTGGCAGGGAGAGGAAAAGGGAAAGGGGAGAGGAAGAACCTGGTGGGGGAGAGCTGACAGACCTCCCACGGTCTCTCAAGTGGCTGCACATCTGATATTTTCCCATCTCTGTGATCTCTATAGTTGCTCCATCTCCCTCTCATACTTCCATGTGTGACATTCTGCAGTTTTTACTCTCCTCAGCCAGGATTTGCCTGCTCATATGGCCTTGAGCAATAAAGAAACTGAAATAGCACAAAGTACTTCAATGTCTTTTCCTGCTCACAAATATGCGGGCTTGCCTCCCTCCTTCTCCTTACCTTATTCTCTTACTGTTAACTCTTAGTGGCCCACTTCTTTCCCTCATTTTATTTCCTTTCCTCTACATTCTTCCCACCTTACCTCATATTCTCTCTAGCATAAATTCTCTTTCCATTTAGACTCACCTTTCTTTCCTGTGCTCTTTTTTCACTTTTTCTCCTTCCTCAGCCCTTCATTTCCACCTTCCTCTTTCCCTCATCTTCTCTTCTATTATCTTTGTCCTTCCCCTCTCACTTTTTCCTTCTGTCTCTCTTACCACTTCTGCCTCTCTCCCCTCTCATTCCCATCTCTCTGTACTGAATTCCTCTTGGCAAGCAGAGGGCCCGTGATAAAATATAAATGAGCCGTCTGTGCATGGCAGGCATTCTCGCCAGGAGAGGCAGAGAGCATGGAGCAGCTGAGACGGCCGTGGAGAAGGTGCCGCACAGCTACTGAGAGGGAGGGAAGGGCACCCCACACCACACACACCAGAAATGACCGACTGCCAAAGAGACTATGGTTCAGGGAGAAACAGGAGTGCTGATTGCCCTGAAGACAAAGGAAACTTGGTACTGTCTCTATTTTATCACACGTACAAACAAAAGAAAGGTTTAAGGAGGGGGAAATACAGAAAGAGAGAAAAAAGGAAAAGGCCAGGAAAAGCACTAAGAAGCAACAACACTCGTGTTCTGCTCTGCAGCAATATACTCACGGGATTGAGCACTGGGGCCCCCTCACTGGCAGCCGGGGTGCATCCCGGGAGCCGCCCATCTCTCTGAGCGGCGGGGAAGCCCAAAGGGCCAGGCCCTACAGCCAAGGCTGCTCCCAGCTGCTGCTCGAGCACCACCTGCACACCGCTGCCCACGCCGTCACACTCCTCTTCCGTGGCAGACACAGTCCTGCAGGCTCCCCCGGGACTCTCCTTGAGAGACCCAGGCTCCTCAAGTGGTGAACCATGTGCCTGGCTGTCCCCATCTTCATCAGGGGTGGACACCTGGCCTTGCCTCAGCTCACCCACTTCCTCCTGGAGACGTTTTAGCAATTCATTGTTGGCCCTGGCAAGACCCAGAGCAGCCTCAGCCAGACCCACTGCCTTATCCACCCGCTGGTAGATAACATGCAGGAGCTGCTCCGAACTGTGAACCGCCAGGCCATGTCCGGTCACTGTGATAGGGGTGCTGGGAGGGGGATTCCCACTCTGAGCGCCTGTGGTGCCCCCACCAGTCTCGCTCTTACAGGCACAGCAGCAGCATCTGGCCTCGCTGCCACTGGGAGGGGAGAAGAGGATGGTGGCGCTGAAGGACATGCTGATGGAACAAGGGGCCACCACTCTCACACTGCGGGGCCGCTCCCAAAGCTGTCCCCGGGCGACTGGACTTCACGAGTTTGTAGGAAACACTGGCCTCTGGATTCACTTTTCTTTCTCGTGGAGGAAGATCAGAGGAGCCTGGGCACCAGGCTGTGTGTTCTGCGAAGGAGTAGGCAAGCCGCGAAGGAGCACACAGTTCATGGCTGCTTCTCCTCGTCCTTCAGAGAGAGGGGCCTTCTGTCCGCAGATCCTGTGCTCCCCTCGCACCACACACCGCGTGTCACCTGCATCCGTTACCGACAGGGTGGTGCCTACAGAGGCTTTCCTGATGAACACAGTTCAGAGGGCAGAAGGCATTTTTCCTGCACCCAAGCAGGGAACCCCTACCACTCCAGCCTAAGGAGCAGGGAGGGGACTGGAGAGAACCCACCAGGATCTGAAAAGATTAGAAGATTAAGGAAGAAAATGTAGATCTGTAATAACACTAATGCATTTCATTGCTTTGACATCATGCCTTACGGAGTTCAGAACATTTCACATAGGTTATCTCATCCATCGGGCAGCTCTAGCAAGCACGTTACGCCAGGCCCAGAGAAGAGACAATGTGAAGAAGTCACATATTCTTTTCAAGGTCAGAGGAAGACAGCAGAATCCAGTTATCTATTTTCAACCTAGTGTTTATTTTTCTGAACTGATACCACTTTTTGTTGACATAAAGAATCATAATTCTGTCCTCTCCGTAATTTTCATAAAGATGCATTCAGAGGAAGACTCCCACTAGTAAATAAGAAATATGCTGTCCTGGCTGGTTTTGCTCAGTGGTCAGAGCACCAGACCATGAACTGAAGGGTCTTGGGTTCGATTCCCAGTCAAGGACATGTACCTTGGTGGCAGGCTCGATCCCAGACCCTGGTTGGGGCACATGTGGGAGGTAATCAATCCATGTGTCTCCCTCACATTGATGTTTCTCTCCCCCCTCCCCCCCGCCTCCGCCCTCTCCTCCATGATCTCTAAAAACAAAAAGTCAATGGAAAAAAATCCTCGAGTGAGGATTAAAATGAAAAATAAATATGCTGATCACTGCAGCCCTCAATATGTCACTGACCTCACACTATCATATTATGAATGCTTTGGGGGCGGGGGGACGGGGAATAAAAGGAAACGCTGGATCAGAGAACTGAGCTGCGGTAAACCAGGGCGCAGCGCCCCTTGCTGTGTTGTATACCTGGGCCTCCACCTCTGCAATCCTTCAGCCTATAGCCCCGAGAGATCCCTCCTGGGATCCTTCATCCCCACTTCACATGCTCCTTAAGGGAGAGGCAAAGCTCAGCTGGAATGTCTAAGTAGCTAAGTGCTGCCACTGCCCACATGACCTGTCCCTATAAAAGGAGAAACCAGAATAACAATGATAAACCAAACTGCCTCTCTTCTGAATCACTGTAGTTAAGCAACTAAACTACTCCAGAAGAGAGAGGGGGAAAAAGGTGTGGGAGGGTTGGTTTGTACCACTGAGAACACTCAAAGGAATTTCATACTGTCATCTTCTAAATGATACTTGATTATAGAAAAAAAAAATCCTTCTGCCTGAAGCTCCCCAAGTGACAAAATCTTAAGTATGTTTACAATTTCCTCAAGACATACATTTCTATCTTACCCTGTAAATTATAACATCACAATTAAAAGGAGAGGAGGAGGTTAGGAAAAATTTCTGCATATTGAGATTTTTTGTTTAGTTTAGTTTGGGATTTTTTTTGAATCAGCAATCTCATTTCAGAAACAGGTAATATCAATGCCTCTGAGGTACTAAAGTGTAAACCTGACAATACATTTTCATTACATTTAGTTATTATTAAAGAACTAGAGGCCCAGTGCATGAAATTCGTGCACGGTGGAGGGGGGCGGTATCCCTCAGCCTGGCCCACACCCCCTCCAATTCGGGACCCCTTGGGGGATGTCCGACTGCCAGTTTAGGCCCAAGTCAGACATCCCTCTCGCAATCCAGGACCGCTGGCTCCTAACCACTCACCTGTCTGCCTGCCTAATACCCTCAACTGCCCTTCCCTGCTGGCCTGATCGCCCCTAACTGCCTCTGCCTCAGCCCCCACCATCATGGCTTTCTCCGGAAGGAAGTCAGACATCTGGAAGATGGCTGGTTGACCCGGTCTAATTAGCATATTACCCTTTTATTAGTATAGATAATAATTAAAAAATATTTTTTAATAGATTTCAGAGAGGAAGGGAGAGATAGAAATATCAATGATGAGAATCATTGATAGCTGCCTCCTGCATGCCCCCCACGGGGGATCGAGCCCACAACCCAGGCATGTGCTCTGATTGGGAATCGAATCATGACCTCCTTCATGGTTCATAGGTTGATGCTCAACCACTGAGTAACAGCAGCTAGGCAAGAATAGTCTTTAATTTGTTCTTTCCACCCTTTATATCAAGAAATGCTTTCCTGCCCTGGCCGGTGTGTCTCAGTAGGTTGGAGCATTGTCCACTAAAAGGTGGCAGGTTTGATTCCTGGTCAGGGCACATACCTGTGGGTTCGATACCCGGTTGGAGTGCGTACAGAAGGCAACTGATCAATGTTTCTCTCACACATCAATGTTTCTCTCCCTCCCTCCCTCTCTCCCTCCTCTTCCTCACTCTAAAATCAATAAAAATTGAAATAAAACTGTTATTCTCTGGAGCATTTGAAATATTAAAAAAGAAAGAAAGAAAGAAAGAAAGAAATGCTTTTCTGTGCCAGATATTCACTTGCAAGAGCTGAACTCAAATCCATTATAGCCTCTCTGTCATTAGTCACTGGAAGGCACAACTAAGCCTCAAATGAAAGGTTAAAGCCAAATTAAAACTAAAGGTTAAAGGAAAGCACTAAGTGATTCCTATGTCAATTCATGGATAAATCATTTCTATCTCCTTTTCCTTCTAAATAAGGGCAAACACTGCTCCTGTAGGGTTTTTCATTTTTTTAACCAACATCATGCAAGGAGTTTAGTCTGAAACATGGGCATTATAAGAAAAAGAAAGTTGTTATGTAGATGGCAACATACTAATGCTTGTCAGTTGGGTTCAGTATTTATAAAATCAGAAATTAAGATGCATCTGCCCTAGCCAATTTGGCTCCGTGGATAGAGCATCGGCCTGCGGACTAAAGGGTCCGGGTTGGATTCCGGTCAAGGGCACATGCCTAGGTTGTGGGCTATATTCCCAGTAGGGGGCATGCAGGAGGCAGCCAATCAATGATTCTCTCTCATCATTGATGTTTCTCTCCCGCCCCCTTCCTCTCTGAAATAAATTAAATATATATATATATATATATATATATATATATATATTTTTTTTTTTTTTTTTTTTTTTTTTTTTAAAAGATGCATCAAATTGGGACACTGGGTGGGGACAAACTGATGACTGCTATACTCTTGCACCAAACACTCTTTCTTGCAAGAGGCCTTTATCCCACCTGCATGAGGTCCTTACCTTGCCTACATGCTGTCTGCCTTGAGCCTTCCCTCCCCTTTAAACCATCTTTCCCAGGTCATCTTTCCCAAACAGCACTAAACTGGAAATTGAAAAAAAAAAAGGAGGGGAGCGGGGTCCTTATCCTGCTGCTTCACTTAAGAGCTGTGTGAATTTGGGCAAATTATCACTTTTTTTCTGAGCCCGGAGTTCTCATCCCTGCCTACTTTGAGTGCTTTTGTTAAGATTATCCACAGAGCCAAAACCGGTTTGGCTCAGTGGATAGAGCCTCGGCCTGCGGACTGAAGGGTCCCAGGTTCGATTCTGATCAAGGGCATGTACCTTGGTTGCGGGCACATCCCCGGTAGGGGGTGTGCAAGAGGCAGCTGGTCGATGTTTCTCTCTCATTGATGTTTCTAGCTCTCTATCCCTCTCCCTTCCTCTCTGTAAGAAATCAATAAAATATATTTTAAAAAAAAAAGATTATCCACAGAGTAAGGCATCCACAGAGTAAGGCATCCACAGAATAAGGCACTCACAGAGTAAGGCATCCACAGAGTAAGGCACCCACAGAGTAAGGCATCCACAGAGTAAGGCACCCACAGAGTAAGGCACCCACAGAGTAAGGCACCCACAGAGTAAGGCATCCACAGAGTAAGGCACCCACAGAGTAAGGCACCCACAGAGTAAGGCACCCACAGAGTAAGGCACCCACAGAGTAAGGCATCCACAGAGTAAGGCACCCACAGAGTGCTGGTACACGGTCAGTGCTCCACAACAGCAGCTGGATGATATTATGACTATTCCTGAAACATTTGTGTCCCACCCTGGACACCCATCCTGATTTCCTAATCTTAAAAACACACACAAAACAATGCAATGGCTTGAAATGGAATTTGAGTGATTTCCCTTAAATTTAGTCTCAAATTTCTAAGAATAAATTCAAGTCTACAAAGATGCATTTATAGGTACAAAACCTTCTATTGTGCAAATCAGAAAGATAATTAAGAAAACAGAGTACTTGCAATTTATTTACTATATCTGGCTTTCGACCTAGAATAATATTCAACTTTTCTTGCATATTATTAAACTGCGTTTTTAATAATAAATATATTTTCCTATTGTGAATTCTCTTTGTTCCTCAAATTTTTTCTGCTTTTCTATTTTGTGTATTAATATACTTTGTCCATTTTAGAATGTCAGATTCAGGACAACAAATGGGTGTTTTCTTGAATTAAGTATAGTGCACTGTAGCACAATGGGAATTCAAATAACTCTTTTTTGATTTCCATAAATATTATTGCTGACTTAATTTCCCTGCTTCCTGCAATAGTCTCCCACATAAACTCTAAGACATTGAAATGAAAGGACAAGGAAAGAAACTGGGTCAGCAGGGAATAAAGGAATATTTCACATTATAACATTTACTAGCTAGATAAATGCTGGATAGTGATTAAAAACAAACCACTAGCCCTAGCTGGTTTGGCTAGGTGGATAGAGCATCAGCTTGCAGACTGAGGGGTCCCGGGTTCAAGTTCGGTCAAGGGCACATGCCCAGGTTGCTGGCTGGATCCCCAGTAGGGAGCGTGCAGGAGGCAGCCCATCAATGATTCTCTCTCATCATTGATGTTTCTATCTCCCTCTCCCTCTCTGAAATCAATAAAAAATATATTTTAAAAAACACTAATTTCACTAGCTACATATGTTTCCATTACAGAAAATGAACATTATTTTAAAAAAGAGGTTTTTCTAAAAATCCTTTATATGAAGTAAAACGCTAAAGAATGAGTCACCAAAATGGATTACCACTTCTAAGAACTCAAAGGGAAGACAAAAATCCCTCTATGCAAGGAACTAACAGTGTATGTGAGAATGGGAATGTCTAAAGAACAAAGCAGCCCAGCCCGTGTGGCTCAGTGGTAGAGCATTGATCTATGGACCAGGAGGGGCAGTTCGATTCTAGTCAGGGCACATGTCCAGGTTGTGGGCTCAATCCCCAGTGTGGGAGGTGTAGGAGGCAGCCAATCAATGATTCTCTCTCATCTCTCTCTTCCTCTCTATCTGAAATCAATAAAAAATATATTTAAAAAAGAATGTACATTTCAATAATTTTGATATTTTCCTCACAAATATTTGGATAAAAACAAGAAAGAAAACTCATCTTCTTTAGACAGTTCAGGGTGAGACTATCCATAATCTTAACTATTCCTTTCTTCCCAAGTCACATGTATTTTTGTTAGAACTAAATATATCACACTCTTGGCAGCTCCCTTGCTTGCTTTCTACCCATTTTGAGTTTGAATTTTCTGCATGACTGAGTTCACCTCCAAACTATGAAAAATAAAAGTTTTTTCACTACTAGATGTGTATGATATGGTATCATTCAGATGATATATGTTTTATAATGGGCCCTTGACTCATTCAGGGTCATGCTAGCAAAGGACTTCCTTAAATGTGATTACTAAAAGCATAGCAATTCATGCCATAATTTTCATTTTAAGAAATAAAAAAGGAAAATGCCACTTAAAGCTGCTGCTGTGCTGGTCAGCCCAGCTCCTCCATTTGAAGGTGCAAAATGGCTCACTTGTTAAAAGGTCCTCTGGAAACCTCCTTCTATGAAATGAGCTCTTGCCCTAGCTGGTTTGGCTCAGTGGATAGAGCATAGGCTTGCAGACTGAGGGGTCCCAGGTTCAAGGCTGGTCAAGGGCACACTCCTGGGTTGCGGCTCAATCCCCAGTGGGGGGGGGGGGGGCGTGCAGGAGGCAGCCAATCAATGATTCTCTCTCATTAATGTTTCTATCTCTCTCCCTCTCCCTTCCTCTCTGAAATCAATAAAAAAAATTTTTTTAAAAAGAAATGATCTCTTATCACACAAGAGTAGGTAAGCAAATACCATAAAATACTACTGTCCTGCAAAAAAAATGTAAGACCTCATTTTTAGGGGTTAAAGAGAGATGTAGACCTAGAAGGCAGAATCAGGTAAAATGAAAAGGATTTCACCTAATCAAAAAAGTTCCAAGAATAATTGTAGAGTGGTATGAGTTTTTAACTCAGTATAGCAGTTTTTATTTACATTTGCTAATATGCAACTTGGTAAAATTAAATTTTCTGGCTTAAGCTTTTTATATAAATATGCCTGATAGTAAGGATTCAGCCTGCATTTCTGGAGAAACTGAAAAACAAAAAACTAAAGCTATATCATGTGCCCAGAAAGCCCTCAGCAAACGTTAGTTGATCAAATATTAGTCAAGGTGGGCACCAGGGACAGAACTATTTCCGAAGAGACAGTGTGATTCAGCTACAGGCAGGGTGGCCGCAGCGATGAAGGGGGAACAGAGCTCAGAGCTCAGGCGCTGCCTCCGAAGCCACAGGGAACAGGGCGACCCGCCCGGGGCCCAATCCTGGGAGTCCCGGAAAGGCGTGATTCCCGGGGAGGTGGCGGCCAGCAGAGCGGCCCGAGCCGCTCGGGATCTAGCTGGGATACCGGGGGTAGACAACGTGGCCACGAAAGCTCTGCGGACCCCAGTTGAGGGAGGCCCCGGAATTCCCGCTGTGGCCCCGCTAGGCAGCCCTGCGCGGTCCCACCACGTGCGCCCCGCACCACCGCGCCAGCTGACTCAGCGCCGCCAGACCCGCACGCCTGCGGCTGAGGGAGACCGCGGCGCCCGTGTACCCGGCCTGCGCGCGCACGCGGGGAGGCCCCGCCCCGCCTGCCCTCTGGCTCCCTATGATTGGCAGTTAAAAGTGTGAGGGGAGCAGAGCCAGGGACGCTACTGGCTCCAATCCACAGTCACTCAACGAGCAGGGAAGGGAGGGGCCTCCTCAGGGAGGGACACGACTGCAGGCTTTTTCAAGGCCGGTCAGGCGCCATCTTTAACTTTTTTTTTTTTTTTAATTTCCTCGCTTTTGTTTCTCTTACAAAGCTGCGTGTACAACATTACAAACACAGTGGCCACAAACCGGTCCCCCCCCTCCCCCTACACACAAATCAGTTTCACACCTTTGGTGGTGGAAGGCTTTTCGGTCCTGCCGGCCTTGGTCACAAACCTTCCCATCACTACAAAGTGGCAGTTCCCTGGAGTTTAAAGGCGTTTTCACCTCGAGGGGCCTCGCGGATTCCCCAACAAAATCAACTAAGTTCAGCTTTGCTTTGCTCTGGTAGGAAGAACAAGCCACGATATATTCGTGAGAGGAACTACCTTTCTGACAAAGAAAGAAACTCAAAGCAAGGCTACCGGCCGGGAGCCTCGGGCCCTGGTTAAACCACGTCGCCTCCAGGTCGGGGCTGGCTGCGCCCCGCGCCCGGCGGAGGCCGCCCTTTCCCGGGAATGAACCTGAGAAGTGATGGTGAGGACTGCAGAGCTGCGGAGAGGAATGGAAAAGGGCGAGACTCCATTCGAAATTCCCAGCGCTGCCATCACTACGAGAGTCACTAGAATGGACTAGATTTCCAAGTTCTGCAGGTCTCAACTTGTAGAATGATCCACGTTAGAGAAGAGCTATTAAGCACTGGTCTGGCTTGCACTGTGAGGGAATAAAAAGGCATTCAGTTCAGGTACGAAGTGCAGAGAGCCCACACAGGGCCACTTGCAGGATAATGGGATTTCAAGATCTGTACGAATAATTTCTTCGCCGTGGTTACCTGGGTGTCTCAATTATTGCGTGAAACTAGGGCAGCAGGGGCGGGATGGAAAGGTACTGCCGTCCTCACACTGTAGTGACGACACTTGACCTTTGCGGTAGATCCTAACCGTCTCTTGGTGCTGCCACACTTGGACCTTCCAGTTCCTCCCTCGCCACCCCGTCGACTGCAGTGCTTTCACTCCAATCTGCAAACCCGGGGCTGACTATAAATACAGTTCGTGTGACTCCTAGTAGGAGACAGTGGTTCTGTAACAGAATGGAATGAGAATGCAGCTCAAATAACTGGAGGTTCTGCTCTCTAAGCTTGTTGTCCTTCAATTCATCTACTTTTCTCCGTATCTGAGACTTGAGCAGACGTTTTATTCCAGAAATGTGACAGGATAAAAAAAAAGCATTTCTCATCCCTCCTATTTATTATTTGCCTCTGCCTCCTCTGACCCCTTCCCCTCCCCAACTACCACCAGGAACACTTTTTGAGAACTGGATTTGACTGGATTATTTTCCTGATACTTGGCCAGCTGTGGGGCTTTTCAAACAAATCCCAACCTATAAACGACAATTTTGTCAAAAAGCCAAGAGAGAACTTCCCTCCTTGAACACACCAACCAAACCACACATAGAGGCCAAAACATACACAGCTGTACACTTAAGAACAGAGACAATAAAAAGCAAAACCACTTGAGCAAAATAGTCACTAAAAAAGGCTTTGAACCACAGATTCAATAAATTGCCTACCCTCATTTGCCAAACGGACTGTATACTTCCTGGCAATTATTTAATTATTCACCAATCTGATCCTTTAGAAGAGGAGCAGGAAAATACAGTAAATGCACACAGAATGAGGTGTTTGAGTATATGCTACATAGTGTAGAAATTCTTCTAAACTCTAATTTGCACACAAAACCCTGTTTTGATCACATTTGGGAACACAACAGGAAAAAAAAATTCACAGTCTAGGGGCTACTTTGCACACACAAAACCAAAGGCAATCACTGTTGAAAACAAAACCTAATATGGCATGTATACACACTGTACACATACACAAAGCACAAGATAAACCTTTACGATATTATTCGCTTCATGAAATACACACGTACTCATGAACATGTAAGACACGCTGTAAAAGGGGCTTTGGCCCACTCCCCAGGGAAATGATAATATCCAGACATTTTTAACCTATTGGCCTTGGACAACTGCCACATTCGAGCCACTTGTTTTTGGTCCTGCGTGAGAGAGTGTGTAAAACGCACGCCAGCAGCTTTGTGGAGTCGTAAATCTCCGCTTCCTTCGGCATTGCCAGTGGCAGAAATTCACATTATCCCTTCAGCCCGCTTAAAAAAACGAAATCTATACTTCCCGAGCAGCTACATTTTTTTAAATCCCTCGACCATAAAAATTTACCAGTTCTTAAAATGTGATAGCAAAAAGAAAAAAAAAAACACTCTATAAATTTGACTGGAAACAGTTGTACACGATCATCCTGCTTCTCAACTTCTTGGTATATTTAAAACCTTGCCGAGGAAAAAGAAAGAGGAAGAGAGACAGAAAAAGAAACGGGGGAGAGCGCAAATTCCCCTTAGCAACAGTTTCCTCACCCCAGCACTGCCACAGATCTCTATTTTCAAAAAATTTGAACACACACACCGAGTAGAGAGGGGGAGGAAAATGGAAAAAGGATACCCGAAGGTCGTATGGCTCTTTGTATTCGTGTGTGTGCAAAAAGGAGGACTCGCGGAGCCCGAGCCGGCAAGCCCCGCCCTCCCCCGGACGCCCGCCCGGATTGGCCGCCGGCGGCCGCGGGGCGCCCCGCCCGCGAGCACACGCGCGCCGGAGGCGCGGGCCCAGTGGGGCCCCCTGAGGGCCGCCCGACCCCCGACCCCCGACCCCCGACCCCAACGCCCTCCCCCCGGGGCCCGGGGCCCGCTCTCACTACCCACTTCACCTCTTTTTACTTCCCAGCCCTCCTCTCCCCCGTCCCCATCCGGCTCCTCAGTGCCGGGCGGCCCTGGGGCAGGAGGAATGGCCCCGGGAGCGAGCTCCTTCCGGCAATTGGCTAAACTTGGCCAACCGGTCGGTGAAGTTCCGACGGGGGTTTAGCGACGGGGACTCGGTCCGCGGGGCCGAGCTCAAGGTTTCCAGGTGGAATGTCTCCGGCCACGTCTGCGGCTTAACGCTCCCGCCTTAAGTGAACATTCCTACAACATGCACCTTTCTTCAGGAGAAAGCAATCTCACTCTTTTGGGGGTGTTGTTGCTCATCCTGACTCCCCAGTTTTCTCTGTTGGACTGACTACTTTCTTAGGAACCTAAATAAAATGGCTTCTCTTGACCTCCTGCCTGAAGACCTGGTTGCTTGTACCTGGATTTTTTTTTTTTTTAGTCCTCACCTGAGAATATGTTTGTTTTGTAAATATGTTTTCATTGATTTTAGAAAGAGAGTAAGGGATAGAGAAACAGTGACCGGCTGCCTCCTGCTCGCCCCTCCTGGGGAGCCCGCAGCCCAGACTGGGAAGCAGCGGTGGCCTCTGGTTCCCGGGTGGAGGCCACACCCCTGAGCGCCCCGCGGGCGGGGGACGTGGTTTACGGATTTGAGGGGAGAGACGGGAGAGAGAGAATCTGCTGCCTCCCGTGTGCGCCCAGACCAGGGATCAAACCTACGACCTAGGTGTGTGCCCTGCCTGGGACGCGGACCCACCGCCTTTTGGTGCCCCGGGCAGTGCCCCCACCACCCGGCCAGGGCTGGGCCTGCGTTCGCGCCCCCATATTCTGATCCCATGCCCTGCTTGTTCTGAGTTCCCACGGCTCTCACCTTTCACCCCTGATTTTTATTCCTTTGCCCAGGTGGTCTCCTGCGCCTGGAATAATGGCTGCCTCTTCTCTGACCAGTCAGTTTGTATCCATTCTTCACCTGTTTCAGTCAACACGGACCGCTTCCTTCTCTGTCCTCGCCGCGTGAGCTTCATGCTTACTCAGGGAAGCTGCACTTCATTGTTTTACATACTTCAGTAATTTCACACTAGTGAGCGGCTGGAAATCAGGGATCATATCTTTTAAACTTCGTTTTCCATTCAGAATCTTTTTATTTTTTCATTCTTACTGCACCAGCTGGCATAATTGTAGACATTTAGTAAACACTGAAAAAAAAAGTAATTTATAATTAAATGAGTGATTTTTTTTTTCCTGGCTAAGACATGAATTTGGAAATTCAGATCCCATGACAAGAATTTACCGTCTATAGCAACTAACAGTTGATAAATACTTACTGCGCAGGGACTGTTGTGAACACTTTACATATATTTACTTATTTAATCTCCACAGTAGTGAGTAGGTACTGTTACCCTCATTTTATAGATGAGATGAAAGAACAGAGAGTCATAATTTTACTAAAGTTATACAGTTAATAAGAGAGACCTGGGATTTGAACTCAGAAAAATCTATCTCCATAGCCCAAGTTCTTAACCACTATTCCTCACTGGCTGAAGAGCACAGCTCTTAAAAATATTGTTACCTGATTGCATCCTCACAACACTCCACGAGATAGATGGCCTGAATACTTCCAAAATATCAATGTAAGGAAATCACACACCAAGGTGACTGTTCCAAATTAAAGGACAATAAAGAGACATTACTAAATTCAAAATATGATTCTTGATGGAATCTGGGTCAGAAAAAAAACCCTATAATGGACTTTACCAGGATAATTGGGCAAAATTGAATATGATAAATAAAATATATGAAATTAGATGATCGGACTGTATCAGTGTTAAACAGGCGGATTATTGGCATCTCCATTTACAAGAGACAGAATCAGAAAGAGTTTACTACAAGTTCTCATAGCTAACAGGTGGCAGACTTGAAACCCCAAGCCAGCTGTCTTTTCCAGCCCCCACATTTCAGCACTGGTGGTCAGTCAGTCCTCCTCCATACACTTGTTGGTTCTCAAAGTCTAGAATGTTCTGATAGGATCTGGTTCTCAGCAGAAAGACCTTTAGTGTTATTTTCACTCTAGCAGCACACTAACTTATATCTTAGGCAACCCAGGCAACAGATTTCCCTGTTACATGAAAAATGAGGTGGCAGTATTTATATCCTTTGTTAAAAAAAATGTTTTGTTGTTTTTTTTTTAATTGATTTCAGAGAGGAAGGGAGAGGAAGAGAGAGAGATAAGAAACATCAAGAATGAGAGAGAATCATTGATCGGCTGCCTTCTGCACACCCCCTACTGGGGATTGAGCCTGCAAACTGGGCATGTACCCTTGACCAGAATTGAACCTGAGGCCCTTCAGTCCGCAGGCCAATGCTCTATCCAGTGAGCCAAACCGGCTAGGGCTAGTATTTATATTCTTAAGGGTTATACATTCTGTGTTTCCCTTCCCATGACTCCCATTAATTTTTTTGTTATTGTTAATCCTTACCCAAGGATATTTTTCCCATTGATTTTTAGAGTGAGTGGAAGGGAATGGGGGGGGGGGGGGGCGGGGAGAAGAGAGAGAGAGAGAGAGAGAGAGAGAGAGAGAGAGAGAGAGAGAGAGAAACATCGATGAGAGAAACACATTGATTGGTTGCCTCCCACACAGCCCCAATTGGGGCCAGGGATCGAACCTACAACCCAGATGCCCTTGACCGGGAATTGAACCCGCAACCCTTCAGTGTGTGGACCAATACTAACCACTGAGCAATACAAGCCAGGGCTCCATTAATTTTTTTTAATACAAACAGGAAATCACTAGGAAAATAGTAACTTTTTTAAAATATATTTTATTGTTTTTTTACAGAGAGGAAGGAAGAGGGATAGAGAGTTAGAAACATCGATCAGCTGCCTCCTGCACACCTCCCACTGGGGATGTGCCCGCAACCAAGGCACATGCCCTTGACCGGAATCGAACCTGGGACCCTTGAGTCCGCAGGCCGACGCTCTATCCACTGAGCCACACCGTTCAGGGCGGAAAATAGTAACTTTTGATAGTAATATACTAGGACAGCTCATGTTCTCAAGTGTACAAGTGATTATTTTCATAAATTTTAGGGGATAAAGGATAAACAGAATTGTTAACAACAATTATTATAATCAACATTTATTGAGGGTTTATTTGATGTCAGGCACTATATTTAATCAATTCTATGAGATAAGTATTATTATACTGTCTCTTTTATTGATGAGAAAACTGAAACTCAGAGAGGGAAGGTGACTTACCTTAAAATAATCGAACTCATTAAATGGTGGAGTCAGAACTTGAATCTAGGTCCACTGACTCCAGAATAGTCTCTGCCTAAATTGAAATCTGCTCTGTCTTGCTGTCTTACCTTCTTTTGCTCTCTTGTTCTGAGTCCATGAAAGTCAAGCTGTTTTTCTCCTGATGATCAATAGAATGTTCATAACCCCCATACATCTCCTGCAATATATTTTTAATTATGAGTCCATTTCTACAAAGGTCAGAGTTAAGTTGGAAAAGCCATTTCTTTTAAAGTTTCTTTTATTTCCCAAATGATCACTGGGGAATCTTTGGTAGAAAGTTTGAGTAAAGCATTTTTGTGCTATTAGGTAATGAGAATAGGGAGAAGATGCACCTTAATCACCTAAAAAGTTACAATTTTGAACTCTAAAACATTTGAGTTTCAAATATTAAGTTTTACAGGTGACTTGATTAGGAAAAGCTGCTTATTTGGCTTTGAATAAAGCAGATCTCTTTATTTTAAGCTGTTTCTGTTCAGTGATATCCAAGGGACCTCCACAGAGTGAAATCTAACTTCCCCTGGAGTGAGGCCAGGAAGTTGTTTTGGACAATCATTCATTAACACATCAGTGAGCACTTTAGAACAGTAGTGGAGGGAAATCCCAGAGCCCAGAGCCAGTTGAGAATATGTTCTCAGAGACAAGGAGAAGAAAGAGTCTGAGAAAGCTGAGATTTGGAGTTGAAAAAGGTTACATGTTGTATACCTGAAACCAACACAAAATAATATTGAATGTAAACTATAATTGAAAAATTAAATAAATATTTAAAAACCCAAAGAAATTTTAAGAAGAAAGGTTACAGAAAGATGGAAGATCATACAAAGGAAAAGAGAAGGAAGACAGCAGGCAGCCCAGAAGAGTGCTTACAGAAGAGTAAAGAAGGCACTCATGTTGTAGCTGGAATGAGGGCAGATTAGATTTTAAAGAAAAAAAGTTCCAAATTTGGCTGATTATTAAGTGCAAAAGAAATTATATTAACAGCTGGGAAGTTTTTCTTTAAAAACCAGTAAAATACAATGAGTACAAAAACATTAAAATGCAATAAAATTTAAAAAATTAAAGAGATAAATGCAAAAAAAGTTGGAGGAGGAGGAAGACAAAAAAGAAGAGGAAGAAAGATAAATTGCCAGCCAATATATGTAGATGAAACGATAGAATTTGAAAAACCAACATTTGACAACAACTAATGTAAAAAGTTGATTCAGAAAGGAGCATCAATATAGATGCTAAAACCAATGGGTGAAAAATTGTGGGAGAACAGGATAGTCATATGATCTCAAATAATCGACTTATTATTAGTTTACTAATTAATTACAAAGGGCAAGCATACCTTTACAATTGAGAAACCTAGCAGGCAAACTTTGCATCACCAATAATGTAATGAACTGACACTACGTGCATCCTGATGTGGTGCATTTAAAAGGTTGAATATCACCTAGGTAATATTCTTTTTAAATTTTATTTATTTATTTTTAATATATTTTTATTTATTTTAGAGAGGAAGGGAGAGGGGGAGAGAGATAGATACATCAATGATGATAGAGAATCATTAATCGGCTGCCTCCTGCACACCCTGCACTGGGGATCGAGCCCGCAACCTGGGCATGTGCCCTGCCGACCTGGAATCAAACCGTGACCTCCTGGCTCATAGGTCGAGGCTGAACCACTGAGCCACGGTGGCCGGCTAGACTCACCTAGGTAATATTCTTGCTAAAAATCTCACCTGAATCTCATCATGAAGAAAGAATCAGACTAATCCAGATTGCACAAGATGAATGATGGCCTGAACTCTACAAAGCATAAATGTCATAAAAGACTCACACACAAATATGAGGGCCAGTTCTAAATTAAAGGAAACTAAAAAGACATGACAAGTTCTTGGTGTAATAATGGTATTGTGGTTTTGAAAGAGAATATCTTAGTTTTTAGGAGACACATTAAGAAGTAAAATGTCATGATCTCTGTAACTTATTTCCAAAAGATTCAGTAAAAATAAATATCTATCCTATCTAATAAAAGAGTAATATGCAAATTGACCATCACTCCAACACACAAGATGGCTGCCCCCATGTGGTCAAAGATGGCTGCCCCCATGTGGACACAAGATGGCTGCCACAAGATGACCAGCAGGGGAGGGCAGTTGGGAGGGATCAGGCCAGCAGGGGAGGGCAGTTGGGAGGGACCAGGCCTGCAAGGGAGGGCAGTTGGGAGCAATCAAGCCTGCAGGGAAGGGCAGTTGGGGGGGAGGGACCCAGGCCTGCAGGGGAGGGCAGTTAGGGGTGACCAGGCCTGCAACGGAGGGCAGTTAGAGGTGACCAGGCCTGCAGGGGAGGGCAGTTAGAGGTGACCAGGCCTGCAGGGGAGGGCAGTTAGGGGCAATCAGGCTGGCAAGGGAGCAGTTAGGCATCAATCAGGCTGGCAGGGGAGTGGTTAGGGGGTGATCAGGCTGGCAGGCAGAAGCGGTTAGGGGCAATCAGGAAGGCAGGCAGGTGAGCGGTTGGGAGCCAGCAGTTCTGGATTGTGAGAGGGATGTCCGACAGCCCGTTTGGGCCTGATCCTACTGGGATCAGGCCTAAACAGGCAGTCAGACATCCCTCGAGGGGTCCCAGTTTGGAGAGGGTGCAGGCTGGGCTGAGGGACAGCCCCCCACCCCCGTGCACGAATTTCGTGCACTGGGCCTCTAGTATAGTATATAAAAGGCCAAGCAACCGGCCAACCTGCCAGCCGGTAGCTATGATGCACACTGACCGCCAGGGGGCAGATGTTCAACACAGGAGCTGCCGAGCGACAGCAACTTTGCAGAGTGCCCTCTCGCACTCCGGGACCCCTTGGGGGATGTTGGACTGCCGGTTTTGGCCCAATTCCCTGCAGTCCAGGCCTGCTCACTCTGTAGACGCCCTTTGAGCCCTGGTGCTGCCCCAGGTGCGGCTGGCCATGGAGGGACCATGCAAGGTTGGCTCCAGGGCATGTCCAGCCCATCCTGCCCAGTCCCGCCCCGCCAGCCACCTTCTAATTAATTTACTTTCAATGTGCATGAATATGTGCACCGACCATCTAGTAAAAATAAATATCTATGTATAAAAGGCTAATATGCTAAGTGTCCAACCGTTTGACCTGTTGCTATGATGTGCACTGACCACCAAGGGGCAGACACTCAATGCAGGAGCTGCCGAGCTGCAGTGACTTGGCAGCAGTGGTTCTTGGGTGACGCACCCCAAAACCAGAGAGGAGGGAGCCCGATTCCTCACAGGGCCACATGATTCCACCTTCAGCTGTGGGTTATGTTGTTGCTGGGGCACTGTCAGCCCAGAATCTGGTTTACTGTACTCACCCTGTATGACAGCAACTTTGCAGAGTGCCCTCTTGTACTCCGGGACCTCTCGGGGGATGTGAGAGAGCTGGTTTCGGCCCCATCCCCGCAGGCCAGGCTGAGGGACCACACCTGTCAGAGGGACCCTGCAGACACTGGAGAGGGACCGTGGGAGGTTGGCTCCAGGGCGTGTCCATCCCATCTCACCCAGTCCCACCCCACCGGCCACCTTCTTTTTTTTTTTTAATTAAATTAAATTTTATTTATTTATTTTATTTTATTATTTTCAATTTTTTTTATTAAGGTATTATATGTGTACATATCTTACCATTGCCCCCCCTCCCCGGCCACCTTCTAATTAATTTCCTTTCAATGTGCACAAATCTGTGCACTGGGTCACTAGTTAATAAATAAATGGCTATATAGAGAGATAAAGCAAATGTAGCAAAATGACATGTTAGTGAACCTATATGAAGGGTATATGGGTATTTGTTATACTATTTTTAAACTTTTCTGAAGTTTGAAACATTTCAAAATTAAAATATAAATAAATAACATGTTTTGCTTTAGCTATTTAGATTCAGCCCATTTTTGAGACAAGGAAATGGTCTCGTGGACTCTGAGTTTCCTTAACTGATTTTAGGACTCCATTATAATGCTTCAGAAAATTCCCAAGTGCATGTTAATAAACACCACCTAGGATATCAAAGCATTTCCAGGGGCCAGACTTGGGTAGTGGCTAAGCCTCTGTCCAAGGATCTAAGACAAAACAAACAAAATATGCTAGGGGAGATAACCTACAGAGCTACACCTAGAGTCAGTTTTTCAGGGGCTGACCATATTTTGTATGGGACTAATCCTGCCATTTGAAGAGAAAGATACCAGGAATGGGTAGGACTTCTTAAAACCACTTTCTATGATACGTAATTGTCTTCACTTATAAGGAGGGATGGCATAACATTTAAAAAATTACTTCCTTAAAGCAAGTAATTTTAATTTGTCCTAATTTTAAAAATTAATGTTTCATAGTATGTTTAAGAACAGCAAATGGCATCTTGAACTTCAACGGTAATATGGAGTCAGCCCTAGCCGGTTTGGCTCAGTGGATAGAGCAGACTGAAGGGTCCTGGGTTTGATTCTGGTCAAGGGCATGTACCTTGGTTGCAGGCTCCTCCCTTGTCTGGGACCTGGTCAGGGCTCATGCAGGAGGCAACCAATCAATGTGTTTCACTCACATCAATGTTTCTCTCTCTGTCTTTCCTTCTCTCTCCCACTCTCCCTAAAAATCAATGGAAAAATATTCTCGGGTGAGGATTAACAAAAATAAAAAATAAATAAAAAATAAAGATACAACTCAGAAACAATCAAATAGAAGAAATGAGCGGGGCAAGGTATGGGAGAAAGAGGGGTCACCCCTGCCCTCTCTGGGGTCACCACCCTAGCACCCCAGAGTGTTCCCCATCCCCCCAAAATAATACGGAGTCACAATACTGAGAAAGGTAAGTAAGAATCACTGGCATAAGGACACCATAGTGAAATCATTCATTCATTCATTTGTTCTTTAAAGTACATCTATTATATTATTTCTACTGAGTAGCCTGGACCATGCCAGACATTGGGGAACAAAGTACAATATAGTAAGTGTTTAACTGAAAATAAGACAGACATATCATGAAACAACCAGAGACCCTACATTGATGCTCTTTAAATATACATGCTTAAGGCTGTTCAAATGAGATGTGGAACACTGCTACCCTAGTCAAGGACACTTGGGCTCTGTTGACTTAGGCTGACCCAACTTTATGCATATTGTTTCTCTTAGGGAGGTACTTAGAGATATGGGACTATGCTGAATCTGTTGTTCTAGTTTAAAATGCTCTATTACTCTCTTTTCTAAAGATTAAGCTCGAGTATTCCATTGTGTAAATGTACCACAGCTTTTTTATCCACTCATCTGCTCATGAACAAAATAGATCCAGATACATAGAACCATGGAACAGACTGATGAATTTCAGAGGGAAGGCAGGGGTGGGGGTGGGTGGGTGGGTAGAGATTCACCGGAATTTATATGCATACTAGAGGCCCAGTGCACGACATTCGTGCACTGGCGGGGGAGGGAGTCCCTCAGCCTGGCCTGCACCCTCTTGCGGGGAGTGGGCCTAAGCCAGCAGTTGGACATCCCCCGAGGGGTCCTTAGCACTGCTACAGAGGTGGGAGAGGCTCCCGCCACTGCTACTACGCTCGGCAGCCGTAAGCCCAGCTTCTGGCTGAGTGGTGCTCCCTGTGGGAGTGCACTGACCACCAGGGGGCAGCTCCTGCATTGAGCATCTGCCCCCTGGTGGTCAGTGCGAGTCATAGCGACCAGTCGTTCCACCGTTTGGTTGATTTGCATATTAGGGTTTTATTATATAGGAGGACTAGAGGCACGATGCATGAAGATTCATGCAAGAATAGGCCTTTCTTCCCCTGGCTGCCGGCACCGCCTTTGCTCTGGCCCAGAGCCGCCTTTCCGCCTTCCCACACTGCCCAGAGGCCCAGAGTGGCTGGGGCAGTGCGGAACGCCTGCGTTGTCACCATGGTGATGATGCAGCGTCCTGCCCTGGTGGCTCTGCGACTGTGTATGCAAATTAACCCACCAGCTTTGTTGTGTTAATTTGCATACTCACTCCTGATTGGCTGGTGGGCGTCACGAAGATACGGACAATTTGCATCTTTCTCTTTTATTATTGTAGATATGCATACCCATGGACACAAACAAGTGTGGTGAAGGCTTGGAAGGTGCAGGGTGAAGGGAGTCAAGGGGGGGGGGGGGAACGGGGTGATATCTGTAATATTTTCAACAATAAAGATAAATTTTTAAAAAGATTAAGCTGTGAGTGCAGCCAAGAGACATAGGGTGATTATGAACCTTCCACAGAACCCTGGTGCTTAGTGGATTCCCTCTAATCAGACAACACTGTATGTCAGCACTTGAGATGAGCTGCTATAGTAATACACAATGGCCTATGTGCTGCTCTGTGTGCATGGGGAAGCTTAGAATGTACAATGTCCTGGGATAGTGATGGTGTTGAGGCTAGGCTGGGAGAAGAGCTGCAATAGTTGCAAAAATATCCCCTTGACTTTGGTCCCTTGTGGTGTACCCACATTCCTACTTGGACCTACTTATTTCTTTCTTACCCGAAGCACCTGCTATTCTTGTCTTTTTGGGAGTTTGTGGCCCCCCTCTCTTTATTTGAACAGCCTTGGCCCTGAGCATGTATAGAAAAAAGGGGATGTGTTAGCGATGTGTGAGGTGCATAGCCAGGGAGTATGTGGGTGAGGGGAGAGAGGATCTCTTCACAAATTTAAAAATGAAATGTTAAAAGGTACTGAATCTATGATCCTGACTCAGTTAGCCTGCTCCTCTTCTGAGAGAGGTTTCTACTTATCTGGTTTTGGCCTGGCTGGATTGAGGTTATTCTGAGAGAGCTCAAATCTCTCCAACCTTGCACAAGCAGTGTAGACACGGAGAGATTCTTGCAGAATCTAAGTGACTGTGACAGTCCAGGGGCAACACACAGAGGCACGTGCTCATTATGTACAGCCAGAGAAATTATCTGTCTCCAGGGGGACATGTTTCATTGTGCATTAGCTTCCAGCCGCTCCTTCCTCCCTATTCCTCTGCCCACTCTCTCTATCACTGTCCTTCTGAGTCTTCTTTCTCACTCCCTGACCCCCCTTCACAGTCCACCTCTGCCCATCAGTGTCTCCATCCATCTTCTCTGCCATGTCCAACTCTCCCTCTCCACTTTGCTCAATCTTCTTTTTGCTGGCCATGAGTCGCTTTTCTGTTTGTCTCTCATTTGTCTCTTGTTCTCTCACTTTCTCGAAGTCTATCTGTGTTTCCCTCTGTAACACCAGCTTTTTTGGGTTCCCAGCAGCTAGTGATAACCTTTTCTTAATACATTAAAGTGTATAAGCAGCACTTGGTTTATTGATTGACTGGTTTTTATTTAAATTCTACGGAGGAAAGAAAAGGGGATTTTTATAAAGTGAGAGAATTTTTTTATAAAGAAATCAAACAAAGGGAGATTAGAAAGAAGAGTCAGCGTGAGAGGATGGTAGGGGTGAGTAGGGGGAGGCATCAGAAAAGATTGGATTCACGATGTCTGATGTCCTATCAAATAACCTAGTCAGATATTCATGGCTGATGACAGCTAAATATGGACTATAAAGTGTTAAGATCAGTGAGGCTTGGCACCTAACTCAGACAAAAGCTTCAGGGAGAAATGAGCTGGGTTAAATAAACCCAAGAAGCTGATATGGGTAGGATTTCTTCTGCCTGACCCACTAACAGCTGTGAATGGGACATTTTAGAAATGTTTTTTATTTAAATGCTTCAGTGGGGCATAGCCCCTGGAAGCAAGAACTTGGCTCTGAGGCCCAGCCTGGGGAGCACTGCAGGAATGCAGGCGGTCAGCTGCCACGTGGGAGCGGGACCGAGGGGGTGGCCTGGGTCAGGCGGGAGGTGGCAGCAGCTGCTGATCAGGGCAGTTCCCATTGCTGTGTTTGCTCTCCTCTTGCTCACTATAATTAAAACTTTCCCAATATGATTCTGGCTTCCTAAAGGGAAACTAGAATTAAAAAACAAACAAACCAGCAGAGATGCTTGGTTGCAATTTATGTATATTTTAAACCATAAAGCACTTGGTCATGTCTTGAGGTCACTGCTGTTGGTCAGTTTCAAGATAACTCATTTTCTGCTGTAGCCCTGGCAAACAAACAAAAATAACAGAAAATAAAAAACCTAACTGTATTCACCAAATGAGATAGGCTCATGTCTCATGTAAATTCTTCATTGACCCAATCACCCTCTTTACTTCTGAGACAAGGGACACGCTCCCCCGTTTCTCTCCACCTTTTTTCACCTTCCTCCCTTTTCATCCCACCTCCTTCCTGACAGACAGACCACATAGAATCCGTGGACCAGAATAAATCTGTTGTTTTATTCCCCCTTGAAGGATATAACCTTCCACTCCCCACAAAGCTTTGACAGTTTTCTCATTTGCTAGCTGAGGAGGATATCAAGAGACGTTGACCTTCTGGTTTTGCCTAAAGAGGGAACAATCAGCGACTATTATGCTTCAGTCCCTGATTTGCTTTCACTGTGCCCTTCCTCCCCACTCCCCACGTCCTCACCTACCTGTCACCTTCCCTCATGAGCATTCTACTCACCCCATAGTGCACTGCTGCTCCCCACAGCCCCCCTTCCCTGGTGTGGAGATGCTTCAACCCCACAGCATTCCCTGCTAGCAAGAGAAAGCACGGGGCCTCTAGGAGTGTTTGCTCCCTATTTAATTAGATTAGTGCCATCAGTAGAAAGAATTAGATTTTGGTGTTACTGTGCTATCTGTGGAAAGAGGAGATATTGTCAGACATCGCTTAAAGAACCCTGTCCCTTGGATGCCTGGGAACTGCCGAGAGAAATTAATCTTCCAGCTATTTAAGGCAATTTCTTTTCCATCATCCTTTGTCAAGAGGATTGCATTGGGAAATTGAATCTGATGGGAGTCCCTGAACTGGTACACTCCACTCAACAGCATCTCTCCAACCCTATGTGGCATCCATCATCCCACACAAGCGGAGACATACATTGCTGCAAAGCCAACTTTCCACCAGTCCCCAGCAACAAGAAACCACACTGCACACGGGAGATAGGATTGGGCCTAGAGTCTTGCAGTTTTCCTCTACCTCTTCTCTACTCTCTTTCCAAAAAACCTACCACAAATTGATCTCTTCCATTAAGTGAGTTTTCCTTTTATCTAAGATCCAGGAGAGGACAGAAGCAGGGATATATGGCAGAACAGAACATGGGACTGTTGCTTATGCTTTTTCTTAAAAGCATAAGACTCAGCTAGTGAAGGTGTTTAGATTAAACACCCAAACCACTGCCAAAGCCAAGGGAGAGACAGAAACAGGGCAAGGGCAACATTGCTTTAAGACCATCTTTCCAAAGACTGATTTTTCAATCATGGGCTAAGAGCCTAGGGCCGTGGTCGGCAAACTGCGGCTCTTTGGCCCCTTGAGTGTGGCTCTTCCACAAAATACCACGGCCTGGGCGAGTCTATTTTGAAGAAGTGGCGTTAGAAGAAGTTTAAGTTTAAAAAATTTGGCTCTCAAAAGAAATTTCAATCATTGTACTGTTGATACTTGGCTCTGTTGACTAATAAGTTTGCCGCCACTGGCCTAGGGAGTTTTATGCTCTCTGGGGTCATAAAGAATTACAATCTTCAACTTTCTTTCCACCCTTTAGATTATTTCCAGGGCAGGTATATTCAGACTGTGTTCCTTGGGCCCTGGTTGGTGTAACCCACTGGTTATAGCATAGTCCCGTGCACTGAAGGGTTGCAGGTTCGATTCCTGGGCAGGGCACATAACCAGGTTGTGGGTTTGATACCCTGGGGCACATGTGTAAGGCAACCAATCGATGTTTCTCTCTCTCTGGAATCAATGAAAAACTTATCCTCGGCTAAGTATTAAAAAAAATATTTGTGTTCCTTGGGGCTTTAAGAAGTGCCAGGGAGCCGAAACCGGTTTGGCTCAGTGGATAGAGAATCGGCCTGCGGACTGAGGGGTCCTGGGTTCGATTCTGGTCAGGGGCATGTACATTGGTTGCAGGCACATCCCCAGTGGGGAGAGTGCAGGAGGCAGCTAATCAATGTTTCTCTCACATCAATGTTTCTAACTCTCTATCCCTCTCCCTTCCTCTTTGTAAAAAATCAATAAAATATATTAAAAAAAAAAAAAAAAAAAAAGAAGTGCCAGGGAGTATGTGTAAGTATGGCGGGTGGAGGTGGAAAGGGAGTATTGTAGCTCCAGGGGCGGGGAAGTTCAATGGTTGAGGCTCTGGACCCCTCAGTTCTATTTCAACCTGATTTAATTTCTTTCAGATGTTGGGATTTCTCATAAGAATTTTTTTAAAGAAAGGTTCTAATTTTTTAAAAGATCTGCATCCCAGCCAGTGTGGCTCAGTGGTTGAGCACTGACCCATGTACTAAGAGGTCACCTGTTCAATTTTCGGTCAGGCACATGCCTGGTTTCAGGGTTGACCCCAGGTGGGAGGTGTACAAAAGGTAGCTGATCGATGATATTTCTCTCACAAATGTTTCTCTTTCTCCCTCTCCCTTCCTCTCTCTAAAACCAATAAAAACATATTTTAAAAATAAAAAGATCTGCAAAAACAGTGTCCTAAGTGAGAGGATGACTGTACCTCTGCCTCTCACACAGTTCACCATTGGCCAATGGCTCCTCCCTGCTTTGCCCGCAGAGCAGGTCCAGGTCCATGCTGGCAGCTCCCCGACTCCAGGGAATCCTGAGGCCCTCTTCAGCAAAATGAATCTCCTTAGGCACCAGAGTCATTTGTTTTCCAAACTCCCTTCTCCAATCTCACTAATTCCCAATTTCCATGCATTTGACAAATGGAATTAACAAGCCTCGATCAGTTCCTGGCGGACAGCCCTCATTAATCAATAAGTCGACTGCATAGGCTGAGGGGAAGGGAAGGCGCAGGAAGGAGAGGGAGCCACAGCACGGGGAGGAGGCTCTACCCCTCTATTTCTATGAATGACCCCTCCCAAAACATGACACCCAGTTGTCATCAACCACTTTCTTCACTTTTGCTAAATACAAAGCAGTATTGTTTATGCCTTCCTCTCCCGTCAACCTCCACCTTTCCTGTCTATGCCTTCTCTTTAACAGAAGGCCTTGCCATCTGCTGCCACCACTAGCCTGGGAACCCCCTCTCAGTGCTGGGTGTGATGAATCAGCCATCTCTCTGCTTCTTCTCCACCCACATGTTCCAGTGCCAGTTCTGTGCTGCTTCCTGCCCAGGAGTATATAAGCCACCATCATCCCTCTCTGTCCCAACACATACGCACTGTAGGGCTACCAAGCTTGTGGTCACTACTGCTTTCGCATTCACCTTTTTGTCTTCTCTTTTCCTGGGGTCTAAGCTTTCCCTTCTCAATTGGTTTAAAATTCAAGATTTACCTTCTTCGCCTTTCTGCTTTGCATGTAACACTAGTCTACCCTCTGCAGCTCTGCCTGGTACAGCCCTGTGCATCTTTCTACCTCATCAACTTTTCATCTTTGCAAACGGAATCAGGAAGTCTCTCCCTCCTCCCTGCCCCTCTCCTTCTCCTTTGCTATTAAGTGGGGACATTAATGCATTCACTAGACAATGTTTTCACACCACTGTTTCCGGTAATTACAGTCACTTCCCTCCCACTGTCCTGGCTTATTTGACTGTAAAGTGCTTAGAGGAGGGACAGGGTGGAAAAAAGACACAACACAGGCTGAGGTCCAGTAGTGTAATGTTAACATCCAAGAAAGGAAAACCAATCTTCACCTCCGCAACAGCTCATTAACAACTCTTAACAACAGAGGTCAAAAAACATTGATTGTTTTTTTAAGCACCAGAGCTTAAAAAAACAATCAATACAATTGGGGACCCCTCCACTATAGAATGGGGAGTTGCACCCATATTACCAACAACAGTCACCCCAAACACAAGTAGCTATATCCACCCTCCTTCAGGGGGTAGATGCAGTGTACTTGTCATGTAAATCAGCTACATTATCACTGGAGACTCGGATCCAGCCATCCTCACGGACATGGTAGAGGTTGACCGAACCTCCTGAGTAGGCATCTCTATAGGTGGCTTGGTAGATGGCTCGACGGGCCAGATCATAGGCCTCTTCCACCTCTAGGTCATAGGAGTAACCCCGATCCATGACCCCATATGCATACACAGAGCCAGAACCTACAGAGAAGGTGACCCCCGAGATCCGGTTTCCTTCACTGTCCACGTAGTAGAGGCCTGGAAAGAGAGATGAGGTTAGCAGGAAAACAAATGACCACCCCTTTTGACATCTAATTCACCCTCCAAGGCAACAGATCTCCATCACTCTTGAAACCCAAGGGAGACCAGCAGAAATACAAGAAAAAAGCACTACTATAAAATTGCTTTAAAAAAAAAGGCCGGAAGAATCAAATTAAATATTAAGACTCCGGGATTTTACAACATACCAACCCATCTCACCTCACATTGTAGTAACCACCTTCTGTCCTCTCTGTATAATCAAAAAGCAAGTATAATTCAAATGACTTAGGTTTCAAGCACAGAACTTCTGTGTGAGATAGTATTTAAAACAATCCTAGCCCTCAAAGTTTAGACTATCTGGGGCACAAGACCTACATCCTACAGTAGAGAATAAAGCCCAGAGTTCCAAATCACTTCCCACTGTGGTAGCCACTAGCCACATGTGACTACTGAGCATTTGAAATGAAGCTAGAACCACGTCATGCAATGATATTTTGGATCTATTGGGTTAAATAAAATATTCTATGAAAATTTGTTTATTTTTAACTTTTTAAATGTGGCTACTATAAAGTTTAAAATTACATATATGGCTCACATTTTATTTCTACTGGGCAGTGCTGGTATAGACCAGGGTTTGGCCAGGCCAACCGCCTGTTTTTATAAATAAAGTTTTATTGGAATACAGCCACAATCACTTGTCTATGACTGCTTTTGCTCTAAAGAAGGACAGTTAAGTAGTTGAGACAAAGACCATATTGACTGCAAACCTAAAATACTTATTACTTGGCCCTTATGGAAAAATTAGCTGACCTCTCGTATAGATAAAAACTTAAGACAAAGATTTAATAAAATTTTTTATCAATTCCAGCTGCTTTTGTCACCATGTTCAGATTCAAACATCTTGTCCTCAAATACTATCAACGTTCTCCATTATCTACCAAACTCATCTCTTATGTCCCACCAAGACACAATTTCTGTTGTATTTTCAAGTTCTGTAATAGTTTCATTAATCTTTTTCCTATTTCAATGGTTCTCAACTCTTACTATGCACTAGAATAATCTAAGGAAACTTTAAAAAAATGTCTAGTAGTTACTCAAGGTATTCTTTTCCAATTGGTCTGGGGATGAGGATAAGCACAGGGCTTGTTTTTTAAGTTCTTTGGGTGATCTAATGCAAGCCAGGTTGAGAATCACTGCTCTCATTGGTTTTCAGGTTCAGATGGTTCTAATGTCCACCCCAATTTATCTCCTCCTCAGTCCCACTGCCTCTACCTTGCTTAGCGGGCTCACCATTTGGTTCCAGTTTACCTTCCTGGCTTTATGGATCTCCTCTTCACATTCCTTTAGTTCCGATTAAATTGGATTTCCAAATACTTCCCCCCAGCCCTCATGCTTCTCCCTTCCTTTGTTCATTGTTTCCATCCTCTCATTTCCACATCTTAGAAAATTGCAATCTGTCCATGAAATCTCCCCCAATTCCTCCCATCAGAAGTAATCATCTCCTCCTCAAAACATCACCATTTAAAAAATGGTATTCAGCCACAGCCGGTGTGGCTCAGTGGATAGAGCGTCGAGCCGAAGACTGAAGGGTCCCAGGTTCGATTCTGTCAAGGGCATATACCTAATTTGCAGGCTCAATCCCTGGCCTTGGTCGGGTGTGTGTGGGAGGCAACCAATCAATGTGTCTCTCTCACATTGATGTTTCCTACTGTCTCTCCCTCTCCCTTCCACTCTCTAAAAATCAATGGAAAAAAAAAATCAATGGAAAAATATCCTCAGGTGAGGAAAACAAAAAAGAAAAAATGGTATTCATCTCATTCAGCCTTATATTAAGTAATCTATGATCCTTTCTCATTCTTGCTTCTTTTTAAATATATATATATATATATATATATATATATATATATATATATATATACTTTTATTGATTCCAGAGAAGAAGGGAGATGGAAAGATAGATAAAAACATGATGAGAAAGAATCCTCAGTTGGCTGCCTCCTGCACACCCCACACTGGGGATCGAGCCTGCAACTCATGCATGTGCCCGGACTGGGAATTGAACCTCCACCTTCTGGTTCATAGGTCAATGCTTAACCACTGAGCCATGCCAGCTGGGCTCAGTCTGCTTCTTGAAGCAAGGAGTTGACTTATCCTGAATGGGACAGGCTGTCAGGAGGGCTTTGAGAAGGTACAATTTAAGTTATGCTCTAGCTTCCTAGATTTTTCTTGCTAGTCAGCTTCTGTACACTGTTACACTATTTCCATCAGTTGTAACAAACCAAATAGTTAAGGGTTCAAAGCAGCATTTCCAAGGTGCTTCCCTAGATCATGCAAAATAAATTAACTGTTCTTGCACAACTTTCAAAGAGAAAAGTGTCTCAATTTCCAAAGTAACAAACTGAGCTTCTCTTTCACATCCACTTTTTAATCTCCTCATTCGTCTCCATTGATATTCTCGAAAGCAAGTGAAAAAGTGGTGGATATCCCATAGTTGTTGGACAAAGGAAAACTAGGCAGTTAGTAAGCAGGTGAACGAATGAAGCAAAAACAATAGGAGAAAAGAATAACTATTTTTTAAAAATATATTTTTATTGATTTCAGAGAGGAAGGGAGAGGGAGAGAGATTGAAACATCAATGATGAGAGAAAAATCATTGATTGGCTGCCTCCTGCACGGCCCCTAGTGGGGGTTGAGCCCACAACCTGGGCATGTGCTCTTGACCGGAATCAAACCCAGGACCCTTCAGTCCGCAGGCGGATGGCTCTATCCACTGAGCCAAACCAGCAAGGGCAAGAATAACTATTTTTAAGCATTGAGGAGGAAAATTACACAGAAGGTGACTAGCTGTATTCCAATTTGACTAAAGGAACATTCAAAACTGGCTGAGCGTGGCTGGTGTGGCTTAGTGGTTGAGCATCGATTTATGAACCAGGAGGTCACAGTTCGATTCCAAATCAGGACACATGCCTGGGTTGCGGTCTCTATCCCGTGTGTGGCATGCAGGAGGCAGCCGATCAATGATTCTTTCTCATCACTGATATGTTTCTCTTTCTCTCTCTCTCTCTCTCCCTTCCTCTCTGAAATCAATAAAAATATATATTTTTAAAAATTGGCTGAAAAGAAGTTGACATCAGATACAAGGTTGAACTTCCTGGCCAAGTTTTTATGTACTGGAAAGGAAACTAGGCCAAGGAATTTCTTTTCAGAGATGACAGAACAAGACCTAGGGTGAGTATATTAAGCAAGGAAAGAAGATAGATGTACATGAAGGCCCCTTCTAGGCCAAAGAGTCCTAAAGGAAAAAACGAAAGAGAAATGACTAACTTTTGAGCAGCTACTTCCTATATATTCGGGGTCCAATACAGTAACCCTAGCCACATATGTCTATTTAGCACGTGAAATGGGGCTAATCACTTGTGGAAATATGATAATTTAGGCATTTTTGGATTAAATAAATTGTTAATTTAAAATTAGGTGTGGCTCACATTATATTTCTATTAGATCACACTGACTAGACTTTTTATGTCTATTATTATGCACTTCAATTCTCAAATATACTCTTAGAAGGTCTTATTACTTTATGGGAGACAGAATAGAAGCAAAAATATTATGTGCCAGAAACTACATGCTTTATGTGTATTACTTCATGTAACAGATGATGAAACAGATACTGAGAAAATAAGCAACCTGCCTAAGGTCACATGGGTAGGCAAAGACACAGCTAGTCTAACGCCATGCCCTTTTCCACACCACAGTGCCTTCCTTTAACAAAGAGGATTGAGAAACTGATCGACAGATCCCAGCAATGACCCAAAGCCTTTTCTTTCACTCATCTGTTCATCCAGTCCCTCCCCTCTGTAGTGTCAGCCCAAGAATTATGAGATTGAAGCTTAACTCACCAGGGCCTCTCTTATCCCAGCCACAGATCATGGTGCCCATGGACAGCCCCATGCCTTTATACTGATAAACCATGTTGGCGAGCAGTTTGGAGGCAGCTGCTACTGAGATGCGTTCCTTGTTTCGAAGCTCATAGATCCGACATTGCCGAGCCAACAGCCGCTCCCAGAAGCTGCAATCGGCGGCACCCCCAGCCATGGTGCCCAGCAGGTAGGGGTTGATCTCTATCACCTTCTTCACTGTCTGGGAGGCAATGTAGGCACCCGCTGTGGCCCGGGAGTCCGCTGCCACAATGACTCCATGTTGGAACTGTTAAGATCAGAGGAGAACACGAAGCAGGCCACGTTAGACCATGAAAACATCTCCCTGACATTTCTTTTTGCATCCGTGCAAACCCAGCACATCTCTTCCTCGGTCATTTTACACTTCACAACTTACCAGCAATTTTCAACCGGTGTGCCGCAAGAAATTTTAAAACATGCAATACCTATTTAGTCAGGGGCACTGACATCTTTCCCCTTAGATTGTCAAAAAATGACAACAGCCAACGCAATAGTCGTCCGGTGTGAATGAATCAAAATTATACCTATTTTGGGGGGGTCAGATATATAAAAAACATATATTTTGGTATACCACAGAAGTTTAGTGATCAGTTTGTGTGTGCCATGAGATAAAAAAAGTTGAAAATCACCGCAATATACTTTTCCACATATTAATGTCACTTGAGCTTCACATCAGTACCGTGACATAGGTATAAACAGTATTTCTCTCATTGTATAGATGAGGAAAAAGGCTTAATGAGAGAGAATGACTAGTCCAAGACCGTAGAGCTAGTTATTGCAAAGCTGGGCCAGGAATCCCAATAGCCTGGCCCCTAGTACTGCAGCGCTCCCTCTCCAGAGTCCCCTCTTGTCACAGCGTTTTCGTTATCCTCGCCCAGAGGGGCCGATCCGTTTCCAACACCTTCGGTGAATGGTTACAACCGCCTTCCCTCTGCCAAAGTTCCTTGCTGGGGCTGCCTCCCCTTTTCAGGGAAGCAGCAGCCCGAAGTCGCCGAGGGATCAACCTACGCAGCCTCAGGGTCTTTCTCCCTCTTGCCCCAGGTCCAGCACCCAGCCCCCGGCCCCCAGCCCCCAGGCCCAGCCCTCAGGCCCAGCCCCCAGCCCCAGCCCTCAGGCCCAGCCCCCAGCCCCAGCCCCCAGCCCCCAGCCCCAGCCCCAGCCCCCAGCCCCCAGCCCCAGCCCTCAGGCCCAGCCCCCAGCCCCAGCCCCAGCCCTCAGCCCCAGCCCCCAGCCCCCAGGCCCAGCCCCAGCCCCAGCCCCCGGCCCCAGCCCCCAGCCCCCGGCCCCAGCCCCCAGCCCCCAGGCCCAGCCCCCAGCCCTCAGGCCCAGCCCCAGGCCCCAACCCCCAGCCCCCAGCCCCCAGCCCCAGCCCCAGCCCCCCGGCCCCAGCCCCAGCCCCCCGGCCCCAGCCCCAGCCCCCCGGCCCCAGCCCCCAACCCCCAGCCCCAGCCCCCCGGCCTCAGCCCCAGCCCCCCGGCCCCAGCCCCAGCCCCCCGGCCCCAGCCCCAGACCCCAGACCCCAGGCCTCAGGGCCCAGCCCCAGCCCACCCTCTCCCGGCCTGAGCGAGACCCGAGGCCTCCCGGGGCAATGAAACCGCCAGGGGCGAGACGAGCGACCCGAGCCTCCGCCTGGGCTTCGCGGCGCGGCCACGGCGGGCTCGGGTCCGGGAAGGGCGCGGACGCGCGGGCCTCAGTCCGGCTCAGCGGCGGGGTCCGCACCTTGAAGGCCAGGGTGGTGGTTCCATGAAGTATTTCGATTCTCGGCTCCTCTGGGCCACCCCAGCTGGGCGCGGCAAGGCTCAGCCCATCGCTGGGACTACCCGGACCCAGGTCCAACAGATCTGCACGACCCCCGAGCCCGAAAAACCCGTGCCGGTTCACCGGGACCGAGCTCTCCAACACACTGGCCAGCGCCATGTCTAGTAAGGGCAACAGGGACCGCCTCCGAGGACGCCTAGTAGACGCCGGCCGGGCAACGTCTTGCCGTCACAGCTTCACTTCCTATTAAATCTCAGGGAGGAGCCATTTTAACTCCTGGCAACCACGCCTCCAAAGACCAGAGCCAGATGCAGGGGACCATTTTCGCCGAGCGGGGAGAAAAAAAAAAAGTGGCTTCACTACCCTTAAATTCTAAAGGGATATGCCTGCCATTTTAGGTGTTGTCATGCGAGCGGTACTGGATTAGATTAACCTCAAATTCCTCGGAAGCGATCGGAAACGTCCACGTCGCGGGCGGGACGCGAGGCCGGCCATCTTTGAGAAGGGCGTGACGGGAGGAAAAGGTTCGGACACCTCAGCGGAGGGCTGTCCCCGCCCAGCCAGGGGTCCGAGCATCACTTCGCGTCTCCGCTGCTTCGGCACCCTAGTAACGCCACTGAAATGGAAAATGCCATTTTGTTTTACTGGATAAAATAATGATCTACTCTGAGGTCATTTCCCTACGAAGTTAGTTAAACCACATTTGTTTGTGGTAAAAGCGCAACAAAAAGGAGAAAAAATAAAAAGAGAGATAAAGGCGCAACAAAATAAAAGTGCTGTACTTCTTGTTTGATAGCGTTAAGCACCGCATACCCACGTTCTCTAGCAGTAACCAATTTTTATTTATTTATTTATTTATTTATTTATTTATTTATTTTAGTAACCAATTTTTAAGATTTCATATTCTCTTTACTCCCACCCTCTGGTGGAAATTCTAATGAGTAATGAAGTGCCCAAAAGGCAGATGGAAGAGTAAAGAAGGGAAAGCAAAGGGCTTAGTTAATCTACAAACTAGATTTTTCATTTCATCTCCTGAATAACGGAGTCGTTTACAATCTCAGAGGCTGGAGAGAGTTTTGGCTCCATAAGGAGGAGGAGGAGGAGGAGGAGGAGGAGGAGGAGGGGGAGGAGGGGGAGGAGGGGGAGGAGGGGGAGGAGGGGGAGGAGGGGGGAGGAGGGGGAGGAGGGGGAGGAGGGGGAGGAGGGGGAGGAGGGGGACGACCCAGAGGTTCTCTTAAGGTTGTTAGACGAGCTCTTTATTCAGGAATGTGGTAGTTAACTGTCTCTCCCTCTCCACCCACCTTCAGTTTCCAAGCCTTTTGGGAACCATAACAAGGAAGTGGGCAAAGGTATGAAAGTTGCCTCCAGCTTTATGGCTTTATGAAGTCAGCGTCTGGCCTTCCTTGTTGGGTTCCAGCAGTAACACCCATCAATATCTAAATTCCACTTTTCCTCTGATGCCCAGCTCAGCCCCTTCTCTTCCCCAGCAAATTCTGCATGTGTTGTATTTTTAGTGCGGGAATTTGGCAACCCTCCCCGACCTCCACCATCAGAATGTAAGAAGCAGAAGGTCCTTACCCGTGTCTCACACTTGGATGGCATTGAGCAGGTATTATTTTGCAGTCACCTCTGCATTGCAACTAGTCCTCCTCCTGACTTCTCTCAATGGTTCTTTTACTCTGCCAGTAATAGCATTTGCACCTCTTTTAAAGCACTTTCACATTTTACCTACTTTTAAGTTTACATTTATCTCCTACTGGATTGTGAGCTTTTAAAGACAGGCATTTCTCTGCTATTCATCACCACTGTGTGCTTAATACATGTTTGCCAAATGAGTACCTGAAAGCATGACAATAATGTTCTTCCAGTCACAGGCTTGACGTCCTGGCTCAGCTTTGACAACTCCCTTTCCTTTCCTCCACATACAGAAAGTTGCCAAGTCTTGATGATTCTTCCTCTACAGTGTATCCCACCTTCTTTTCATGGTAGCTGATACTTCCTCTGACTTGTCTCCTCACTCTTCAATCACTGAAATGTTCTCCTAACTGATTTTCTGGGCCCAAAAATGTACTCTCTAATTCATTCTGCAAAACACCAGATAGATTTTCATAAAACAGCATCTTGATCTTATCACTTTGCCTGCTTAAAAATGTACTATGGCCTGGCTGGTGTGTCTCAGTGGTTGAACCAGGAGGTCACAGTTTGATTCCAGGTCAGGGCACATGCCTGCATTGCGGGCTGGATCCCCAGTGTGGGGTGTGTAGGAGGCAGCCAATCAGTGATTCTCTCTCATCATTGATGTTTCTATCTCTCTTGCTCTCTCCTTTTCTCTCTGAAATCAATAAAAATATTTTTTTAAATTAAAAAAAATGTACTATGAAGTTTAATTCTTCAGCATGGGATGCAAGGACTTCCCTGATCAATTCCCAATTTACTTTATATTAGTTCTCTGTTCCACAGTCCCTACTCATGGGGACCAGAAAAGGGAAGTACAAATGATAAGAGCTGCTGTTGGGCCTGGCTGATGTAACTCAGTGGTTGAGTGTTAATCCATGAACCAGGAGGTCATGGTTCAATTCCCGGTCAGGACACATGCCTGGGTTGCGTGCTCAATCACCAGTGTGGGGCGTGCAGGAGGCAGCCAATCAATGATTCCCTCTCATCATTGATGTTTCTATCTCTCTCTCCCTTCCTTCTGAAATTAATAAAAATATATATATTTTTAAAAGAGCTGCTGATGGTAGGAATGTAAATAGAAACAGCCACTATGGAAAACAGTGTGAAGGTATAAAAAAAATTAAAAATACAACATATGATCCAGCTATAAAAAAGAAGGAAACTGCCATTATGACAACATGAATGAACCTTGAGAGCATTATACTAAACTAGAGGCCCGATGCACGAAATCCATGCAAGAGTAGGCCTTTCTTCCCCCAGCTGCTGGCACCAGCTTCCCTCTGGCACCTGGAACCCGAGCTTCCCTTGCAGCCCCAGCTTTGTCCAGAAGGTCATCCGGAAGGATGTCCGGTCTAATTAGCATATTACGCTTTTATTATTATAGATGGAATGTCAGAGAAAGACAAAACTCTATGCTCTTACATATAAGTGAAATCTAACAAAGTTGAATGCATAGAAACAGAATAAAGTGGTGGTTGCCAGGGACAAGGGTTAGGGAAATGGGGAGAAATGGTCAAGGGGTACAAACTTCCAGTTATGAGAAGAATATGTTCTGGGGATCTAAAATACAGCATGATGACTATAGCTAATGACACTATATTGTATACTTGAAAGTTACAAAGAGAGTAGATCTTAAAATATTCTTATCATAACAACAATAACAAAAATGTGCAGTGAAGTGTGTGTAAACTAAACTTATTGTGGTTAACATTTTGCAATCTTTATATATATAAAAGGCTAAGTGTCCATCCGACCGGTAGCTATGACCACTGGAGGGCAGATGCTCAATGCAGGAGCTGCCATGACGTGCACTGGCCATTTAAAAATAAATGGCACCACGGACCTGGCACTGACAAACCAACACTCGGGCTTCCCCCAAGTGGGACACAGGCCCCGCCACCTCCCCAGAGTGACACCCCACCAAATCACAGCCAACACTTCCAAGATCCCATGGTGCAAAATGTGGCCCACACCCCAGCCCAGCCTGGAAACAGTCACTGTGAGTGCTGGGTAATGACGTCACGTAGCAATGCCCGGCTTCCTCTCTCTAGCGACTAGCCTCCTTGGAGTTTCTTCAGGGCAGGAACCTGACTTGCTTTATAGCCAGGTGCAAACATTTTACACTTTAACCAAATGTTTGTGAAGTGTTTTCCCGTGCCTCATCTCATTTGATCCTCACAGATGTCCTGGAGTAGGTAGATAGGAGACTCAGTAGAATCCTAGTTTCTTTTCATTAGCTGGAAAATGGAGATTTAGAAAGTTTAGAAACTTGACCCGACTGAAAAGAAGTAAGAAATGGTGGACCTTGAAAATGACTTCAGGTTTTCTCACTGTGCAGAATATAGTCAAACACTGCTGCAGTTAAATATTTTACCCTTTGTTCTCCCTGCGTGATCTACAATAATCATCTGCTTCGTGTAGATATTTATTGCTATGTTGCTAACAATTACCTGAAAGAGAAGTTGGGGTGCTTCACTGGGCTGGAAAAAGTTTAGCTAAATCAGAAAGCAGGTCTAATTAAGCAAATTTATCTACATATATATATGACTTGCACATGTACAATACATATAAAGCTCTTGCTCGTGCCAATCGCCTGCATGTGCTTTGATCTGTCATTGTCAATTGTGAATTTGGTTGACACTTCTATTATAGAGAAAGGGTGAATAGAAATATTAAAATATTTCTTCTAATTAATTTCCTTTCAATGTGCACAAATCCATGCACCGGGACACTAATGTGTGTGTGTATGTGTGTGTGTGTGTGTGTGTGTGTGTGTGTGTGTATTGAATCATCATATTGTACACCTTAAACTTACACAATGTTATATGTCAGTTTTATCTCAATATGGTGATGGGGGGAGGAAAATGATAAATTCTGTAAGTTCATAGGTGGGAGAGGAGGTCAGAATAGACTGGGGTGAGGTTGGGGGTCCAGGAAGGCTCTGCCAAGGAGGTCTGGATTTATTCCCCTAATGGGGTCCCACTGCTCCTCAAACCCACAAACTCTCCTCTCTCAATCCATACCTGAGAAGAATTTTCAGAATAGGTGGTACTTACGCCAGACTTTGAAGGATAGGATTCAAATAGATGAAGAGAAGGTGGGAGATAGTGTGAAAAGAGGTTGTGGTGGATGGATTAGGATTGGACCATAATGGGCCTTAAATGCCAGCCTAGGGTGGAGAAGTGTTTGGATTTGATCTTGTACCCTTCAAGGTTTCTTAGTAGAAAAAACACAGGATTTGAGTAATAACTTAGGAAAATATATCAGTGTGGAGGATAAGATTAGATGGGGAGATTGGAAGGTGGCTAATTATAAGGCCATTCAACTGTCCAGATATGACTTGATATTGGCCTGACCTAGGGAGGTGACCATCCATCCATATATAAAGAGTTTTAAGACTTAGTCTTTAGAAAGAGTAGACATTCTTATCTCTGTAGTAAGATTTCCATGTGGTCCTACACAAAGGAAGGGAGAAGTACTGGTTGGACCTTAGCCTGACCTCCTGGTTTCTCCAGTCTTTGAATGACATGTTTACACTTGCCTTTGTACTGAGACCCCAGGTAACTGATGCCACAGCCCCACCATCATTATGGCTGGAGGGTCCAGGCCCTTTTCTTTGTGTATGGGTCTGTTTCTTTGAATAAAGCCATTCCCATGGCACCCGTTTAAGCTGCAATGTTTAGTAAAATATACTCCACTAGAGGCCTGGTGCATGAAATTCGTGTATGGGGTGGTGTGTGTGTCCCTCAGCCCAGCCTGCACCCCCTCCAACCTGGGACCCCTCTCACAATTCAGGACTGCTGACTCCCAACCGCTTGCCTGCCTGCCTGCCTGCCTGATTGCCCCTAACCGCTTCTGCCTGCCAGCCTGATCACCCCCTAACCACTCCCCTGCCAGCCTGATTGATGCCTAACTATTCCCCTGCCAGCCTGATTGCCCCTAACTGCCCTCCCCTGCTGGCCTGGTCACCCCTAACTGCCCTCCTCTGCCAGCCTGGTCACCCCTAACTGCCCTCCCCTGCCAGCCTGGTCACCCCTAACTGCCCTCCCCTGCCAGCCATCTTGTGTCCACATGGGGGCAGCCATCTTGTGTGTTGGAGTGATGGTCAATTTGCATATTACCTCTTTATTATATAGGATGTGGTGCTAGAAGTAGTTGTAGCTTGTCACTCTGCTCTAGCCTACTTTGTCTTTCTGTACGTCCAGCTGTCAGGGTCCACCAACTTCATTGCTCAACCACCCCTGGTTGGCCTAAGACTTAGACTCAGCATAAGGGGGTCAAGGTCAGTTGTTTCTCCTGCCTTAGAACCACAAGCCAATCACTTGCCATTGTGAACTATTGGGCAGAAGGGGAACCATTAGATGTTTTTCAGCTACATGCTCAGAATTATAACACAAGTCAGAGAAGCTATGCTGCTGGACAACTGCCAGGGTGCCATCTTTGTAGGCAGATGGAGGTTCATATACACCCCCAAAGCAGAGGAGAAAGAGAGCTCCCCGACCCCTGGCCCCTCAGTACCTTACTTTTTCAAAAGGTATTTGAGTCTCCCCCACCCCCAGACTCTTTTGCTCTTTTCTCTTTTGTCCTTGTCTCAGCCCTTTTCTCTTTCCCCACCTTGACCATGAGGTGAAAATGTGAGCTGACAGAGCATCATGGTTCTCTGGCCCCATACCTCTGAGGCGAAACCCCATATTCAGAACCCCCGTCTCGGTGGGGCCACAGCACCCTATTCCGACTACTTCAGAGGACTGATTTGTCTTTATTCATCCTCCGAGGCTGGGCGATCTTTTAGGGCAGGGACAGGAAAGACAAGAGGAAGCCAGCTCTGTCCCTTTGGCTCGCACCTCCTTCCCTTGGCAGTTACCCCAGCCCCACCTTGCTCCAGGTGCTTGGGGGGTGACGGACAGGAGACTCCTTGGGTGAAGCTCAGGTGTGTCAGGGGCAGCGTCTCCCCAGCACTGGAAACTCCGCTGGCCTCGTCCTGTCTCCCCTCAGCGCTCCTCCTCTGAGGAGGGGGCTGCTCCCGCAGCCAGTCCCAAAGCCGAATTTGGGACGAGGGAGAAGTGAAGCCATAAATCACACGCCTTCCTTGCCCGTTCTGGCTGCAGCACAGCTTTCCTTTAGCGTCCCTTCTCCCCCCCCTGACGCACACACAAAGCCCCGTCTGGCTCCTTCCAGCCCTCACTCGGCTCCAGGGATGGCTCTGCAGGAGGTGTGCAAGTGGCAGGCTCCGGACGCGCAGGGACTGACCCCTCACCTGTCTCCGGCTGGCGGCTGGGCCGTGCCCCGGGGCTGTGACCCTCAAACCTTCCTGCAGACCCACGGCCCCCCGCTGGCCCACGGCACCACCACGCTGGCCTTCCGCTTCCGCCACGGAGTCATTGCTGCGGCCGACACCCGTTCCTCCTGCGGCAGCTACGTGGCGTGCCCAGCCTCCCGCAAGGTCATCCCCGTCCACCAGCACCTCCTGGGCACCACCTCGGGCACCTCCGCTGACTGCGGCACGTGGTACCGGGTGCTGCAGCGGGAGCTGCGGCTGCGGGCCCTGCGGGAGGGCCAGCTGCCCAGTGTGGCCGGCGCCGCCAAACTCTTGTCAACCATGATGTCCCGCTACCGGGGGCTGGATCTGTGTGTGGCCACCGCTCTCTGTGGCTGGGACCGCTCCGGCCCTGCCCTCTTCTACGTCTACAGTGATGGCACCCGCCTGCAGGGGGACATCTTCTCGGTGGGGTCGGGGTCTCCCTATGCCTACGGCGTGCTAGACCGCGGCTACCGCTACGACATGACCACTCAGGAGGCCTACGCCCTGGCTCGCCGCGCCGTGGCCCACGCCACCCGCCGTGACGCCTATTCTGGGGGTTCTGTAGACCTTTTTCATGTGCGGGAGAGTGGGTGGGAGTATGTGTCACGCGACGATGCCTGGGTGCTGTACGCGGAGCTGCGGAAGCTCCCGGAGCCGGAGAAGCAAGAGGAGGAGGAGGCCGGCCAGGCCCATCCTGAACCTGCCACCCCCCACGGAGCTGGTGACGGTGGGGGACTTTCGGGGGGACTCGTACCAGGAGACTCGGGGCCCCCTGCAGAGCCTGAGACTCTGTAAGAAGTGGCAGGACTTGGGGTGAAGGACGGGTGTGAGCAGCCTCCGTTTCATTTGTCCCAAGTCTCCCTCTCTTCCTGCACCCTGAGCGACGGATGGCTCTGCCCAGCGTGTTCCTGTTGGCACCCAGTAGATTGGTCCAGCCTCCTCCTCAGCGCCAAGTCCTTTCAGAAATCCGTACTGCGTGCCTGCTGTGTGCCAGACGCTGTGCGAGGTGCTAGACCCTCATCTCTTGCCATCCTCTTTTCTGCTTTCTCCCCCCTCCCCCCGGTCTTTCTTCCTCCTCCCATTTTAGTCCTCATCTCAGCTTCAGAGCCTGTCATTTTCGCAGCTTGCTAAGGTGGGGAAGCCAGGAGGGGGTGAGGTGGGGAGTAGCCCGAAGGACCCGGGCTGGAGAGGCAGGGCCGAGCACTGCGGGGGCCCCTGGTGCGTGGCGATGGGCTTCTCATCTGCTCCCCTCTGCTGCCCCCCGCCGCCCCCATTTCATTCTAACTGAGTGAGTACAGCTCTCGAGGTAACTCTGAGGTAAAAATTATCCTCATTTTACGGGAGAGGAAACCTTGCCCGAGGTCACACAGTGAGCAGCACGGGTGAGACTTGGACCCAGACCTTCGGCTCCAGCGCAATGCTCCTTTAGCACAACTTCTCCTCCCAGGTCCTCTGCCTCACTTTCCTCCCTGCCACCAGGACAGAGCCCTGCAGGCATCTGGGGAGGGAGGTGGGGAGAGTAGCGGGCCAAGCCCATGCCAGTGGCCAGGGGTGACTGAACCCCAAGGATCCCGAGGGCCTGGAGGGAGGGGTGAGCCCAGGG
The DNA here is from genome assembly GCF_951640355.1 of Cnephaeus nilssonii. Classification (NCBI taxonomy): domain Eukaryota; kingdom Metazoa; phylum Chordata; class Mammalia; order Chiroptera; family Vespertilionidae; genus Cnephaeus; species Cnephaeus nilssonii. Next base: position 33,071,222 of record NC_137075.1, on the reverse strand, counting down.
AGGCTGCTCGCCCTGAGCCTCACGTGCCCTACCTTCCAGGGCCTGGAACGGCGCCACAGCTCACCTGTGCGCTGCTCTTTCGGGTCTGTCATCCCCCTCCTTTCTGGCCCACCGCCTTCCCTTTGCCTTCTTTCCAGCCTCTCCTTCCTGTAGCTGCCTCTGGGGCACGCAGGAAAGAGGGAGATGGCTGTGCCCGTGGGAACGATCCGGTTAGCAGGGCTTCTGCCCCTCCTGGCCCCCTCCTGCTCCCTCATAGGCCCTGACTTGGAGCTGCAGGAGGGACACCCCAGCCCCTCCGGTTCCCAGAGAAAGCACGGTCAGCCAGGAGATGGGACCTGAAGGAAGGCTGCTGAACCGTCTTCCTCTTATCCCACTCCTACAGCGTCCATCCCACGGATAACAGCCACTTCCCCCTCCTGACACTCCTCCCAGCCCCTAGCCCTTCCTTGAGTTCAACCCTGCACCTCGGGCTAAGGGGTCATCCAGGCGGGAGCTGGACAGACAGAGGAGACCTCCAGGCGCGGGCCTTCGGGGGAATGACTGGAGATGAGGGAGGAAAGGTCAGGGAGCCCTAGGAAGGAAAGCAGTGGGGACGAAGGGGCTGAAATTGTGATAGGGAAAAGCGGCTGTAGAAAGGTGCCCAGGCCTGGCCAGTGTGGCTCATGGTTGAGCATCGATCTATGAACCAGGAGGTCACGGTTCGATTCCCAGTCAGGGCACATGCTCAGGTTGCAGGCTCGATCCGCAGTGGGGGGCGTATAGGAAGCAGCCAATACATTATTCTCTCTCATCATTGATGTTTCTATCTTTCCCTCTCCCTTCCTCTCTGAAATAAATAAAAATATATTTAAAAGAAAAAAGGTGTCCAGGCCCTAGCTGGTTTTTCTCAGTAGTTAGAGTGGCAGCCCATGGACCAAAGGGTCATGGATTCAATTCCCAGTCAAGGCCATGTACCTTGATCCCTGGCCCTGGTCTGGGTGTGCAGGAAGCAGCCCATCAATGTGTCTCTTTCACATCGATGTTTCTCTCTCTCTCCTCCTCCCTCCCTTCCACTCTCTCTGAAAATCAATGGAAAAAATATATTGGAGTAAGGATTAAAAAAAAAAAAAAGTTGCCTAGTACAGGAGGACCAGCCCTTCGAGCCAGGGTCCAGAATATGGCCAGTGGCCTGTTCAGCAGCCCTTCTTCACCCCCCGCCTGCTCCTCAGCCTCAGGGAAGGAAAGGCGGGACCCTGGAAAGAATAATGGGGGGTCAGGGACCCTGGCTCGCCTAGTCCTGGAGGAGCATAGGAGGAAGGGCGGCTTTGGCTAGGATTCAAGTGTTTAATGGAATCAGGCATAAGAGAGGGCCTCTCCACGTGCAGAGATGTGTGTGGGTCTTGTGTCCTGGTATGAGTGATCCAGGATGGGTGTGTGCACATGAGTGTGACGGGTGATGTATGTGTGGTTCCTGAGTGCAGAGACAGGAAACAGACTGGAAAAGAAGGAGCAACACTTGGATAAGGAGAGCAAGACCTTACTGGGGAGAAAGCCAGGCCTTGTCACTTCTTTTGGGAAAATGCTCCAGAGCAGCGGTCGCCAACCTTTTGGACCTCACGGACCACCAGTCGTCCAAGGACCATGGGTTGGTGACCCACTGCTCCGGAGTAAAGAGGAGGTGGGGTCAGGGCTCATCCCACCCCTTCTACACCCTCCTACCCTTATCCTGAGGCCCTGGGAGTGAGAAGTAGAGGAAGGGAGCGGTGGTCTGGAGCCTGGGATTGCCAGCTGAGCCCAGCAAAAGGCTTTCTGGGAACTGCAGGTAGCTCAGTCTCCTGGGACGTTCTGTGCCCCTCCACTTCCCGTGGACTGGGAGGGAGGATGGAACCCAAAGAGAGCAGCACAGGAGGGGAGTCCTCCTTCCTGTGTCTCCTTTACCCATGGCCTCTCCCCTTTTCTTTTTCTTTCATGGTCCTGCCCTTCTTCACTCCTTTGACAGGTTCTGTCCTTCCAGAAGATAAGGTATTTGAGACCAGAGATAAGCCCAAGGGTCTTGCTGACAAGCCTGTTTCCCCATGCCCTGTTCCCCCGCTAAGTTTAATGAGTTGGGGAGGACTGGCCCAGAAGAGGGTGTGGGGAGGGTTGGAAGAGCAGGCAAAGGTATGCATTCACGTCAACATACCCCTTACTACCTAGGAGTGGCCCACGGTCAGTTCTGCTTTTCTCCACTTATTCCTGAAGCTTGATGCAGATATCAGAGAGAGACCCAAGGGGTAGAGATCTTGCCTGTCCTGCCCTGAACTGGAAGGCCTTGTTCCTCTGACCCTGCTGGGTGTGCTTCCTCACCGGCACCTGAGGCCTTTAGGGGACAGACAGCTGCTCTTGCACAGGCCGTTGGGCAGTCAGGGGTCCAGTTCCAGCCTTCAGCAGAGGAAATGACAACTCCGGCACTGGGGCCAGGGTGGGAGGTGTGAGAGAGGGCAGTAACCCTTGAAGCAGCTTTCCTGATTGCCAGCACCCCACACTTGGAGTGGAGGGACACCAGGACCTGTCCTGACCCACCTACTCGAGTCTACAAGAGCCCCGCCTGGAGTTAGGAGGGAGGCCTGGGTGCTCACACTGATCCCTTCTCTGCTCAGGGAGTGGACATTGAGAGATGCTGGCTGCTCCTGCTCAGCTCCCACCCCAGTTGGCTTTGATTCTGCCTCTCTGGTCCTCACCCTCCTCCTTTGTGCTCCATGAAGAGTAAGACAATGGCTCAGCCAGCTGGCTCAGTGGTTGAGTGTTGGTCTATGAACCAGGAGGTCATGGTTTGATTTCTGGTCAGGGCACATGCCCAGGTTGCAGGCTCAATCCCCAGTGGGGGGTGTGCAGGAGGCAGCCAATCGATGATTCTCTCTCATCATTGATGTTCCTATCTCTCTCTCCCTCTCCCTGCCTCTCTGAAATCAATTAAAACGTATCTATAATAATAAAAGCATAATATGCTAATTAGAACAGACATCCTTCCAGATGACCTTTCAGATGAAGTGGGGGCTGCAAGCGAAGCCTGGGTCCCGGGTGCCAGAGAGAAGCCAGTGCCGGCAGCCAGAGGAAGGCAGGCCTACTCTTGCATGAATTTCGTGCACCGGGCCTCTAGTCTATTATAATAAAAGAGTAATATGCTAATTAGACCAGGAGACCTTCCGGACATCCTTCTGGACAAAGTCAGGGGCTTGGCCAGCCTGCAAACCACCCCCAGGCTCTCGCTCAGGCCGCCCTGCCCCCCGGCCCAGGCCGCCCCACCCCCAGCAGGGACCCCAACCCCATCAGGGGGCTGGCGGCCTGCAAACCGCCCCAGGCCCCTCGCCCAGGCCAGACCCACCCCCCAAAGGGACCCCCACCCTGATCCAGGACCCCCTTCAAGGCAGACCAGCCAGCCCCCACCCGTGCACCAGGCCTCTATCTATACTAATAAAAGGGTAATATGCTAAGTAGACCGGATGTCTTTCAGGACAAAGCCATGGTGGCGGGGCCCAGGCAGAGGCAGTTAGGGGTGATGAGGCTGGCAGGGGAGAGCAGTTAGGGGGATCAGACCGGCAGGCAGGCAAGAGGTTAGGAGCCAGCGGTCCCAGATTACGAGAGGGATGTCTGACTGCCAGTTTAGGATGACATCCCCTGAGGGGTCCCAGATTGGAGAGGGTGCAGGCTGGGCTGAGGGACACCCCCCTCCATGCATGAATTTCGTGCACTGGGCCTCTAGTATATATATATAAAAGAGAATAAGACAACGGACTGGGCAGGATTAAAGGTTGGGGCAGCAGGCCCAGGTTCAGTGTGACTGTGCCATCTCACACTGGCCCACTCTTTCCCCAATGGGCACCACAGGCCCCAAGATAGATTGGCTTGTCCCCCCACACAAACATTTTTTCTTAGTCTGAAGTCCCTCTTCTTTTCCTCTTAGCCTTCCTTTTTTTTAATCCTCACCCAAGGATATTTTTCTATTGAATTTTTTTTTTTAGAGAGAGTGGAAGAGAGAGGGAAAGACAGAGAGAAATATCAATGTGAGAAAAACACATCGACTGGCTGCCTCCTATAGGAGCCCCAACCAGGGCCCAGGGAGGAGCCTGCAACCAAGGCCGAGGTACATGCCCTTGGCCAGAATTGAACCCTGGACCCTTTGATCTGCAGGCCAACACACTATCCAAACCGGCTAGGGCTCTTCTTGGTCTTTCATCTCTCCTCCTCTCTTCTCTGTAGCCCTCACCATCTACTTCTTTCCATCCTTCCCTCTGGCCAATCTTAATTTCCTAGGACAGTTTGAGAACAACAGGAAACCCAAAGAGTTGGTGGTAGGAGTGGGGCACAGGTCATTATTTCCTTACTTCCTCAATGGAAGCAACGCCAACCCTCCTCTGTCTAGAGCAGCGGTCGCCAACTGGTGGTCCGTGAGGCCCGAAAGGTTGGGGACCACTGATCCAGAGGGACTTGACGTGGACTGCCCCCCAAAGGAGAGAGAAATGAGCCGGAGGGAATAAGCTTAGGCCTCTGCTCCCGCCCGTTGGCACAATGAAGCTCCATACAGAAGCCTGAGTGCAGAAACAGAACAGGGCTGCAGCTTTACAAAATAAAGTGTTTGTTTATTATGAAATTAGAGATGGAGGCTCCTCCCCATCCTCCCTCTTTCCCCTTCCCCAGCTGCCTCCCCCCTTCCTTCCCCTCCCCTCCCGCTGGGGCCGGGGAAGCACACCAGACAATGCCCAGGGCTGGGCTGCCAACAGCCAGGCAGAGCTCCAGGGAGGCAGCCAAGTGTGTGTGTGTGTGTGTGGGGGGGGGGGGTGGTGGTGCTGGAGCTCTCCCCTGGGGGTGGGCTGGCTCCCTTTCTCTGCCGGAGGCCAGGAGAGCCAGGATGGGCCATGAGTGATGGATGGAACCATGCGGGAAGGTCTGTAAAGACAGGAGAGCCTAGTTAGAGGTAGTGAGTGGGGGAGGGCTTCGGGCCACCTGCGCCCCACACAGTCTCGGGGCACTGACCTGGGGCAGAACATCCCCTGCAGGAAGATGGGCAGCAGTGGCTGGAAGTTTCTCTTGCTTTTGGGATGGACAAAAAACAGAAACCCAGTCACAGGGACCCAGGGAGAAACGGGGCAGATGTGGCAGGAGACAGACACAGAGCACGTGTGTGGGGGCAAGGGAGACAGAGAGCACGTGTGAGATTGAGAATCCGGAGACAAAAACAGAGCCAGGGAGAAGGTGGAATCACAGTGACGGAACAGAAGACTCAGTCAGAGCCACACAACCCAGACCCAGACAGAGGTCCCTGGAGAGAGACAGAAGACGCAGGAGGAGGGAGGTAGGAGAGGGTGGCCTTGGGGGGGGGGGGGGGGAGGTCAGGGACAAGGGACACAGGGATGGGGAAAAGGCTTGGGGCCCCTGGGCTGCTGCCGCCTGCTTGGACACGGGGGTTCACTCAGAGGGCCGGTGCGGGCTGCCCCACCAGGGCCGGCAGGGCAGCCCGACTCAGGGCGCCGGGGGCTCCTTGGCCCCGTACAGCTCGGCCAGGGTGCGGAAGAGCGGCCCCCAGTCATCCAGCGGCTCCGCGGGGCCGGGGGCGCCGCCGGCCTCGGAGCCAAGGGAGCTGAGGGAGCCACAGGACGAACCGCGGCCCTCGTAGCCGTACACCTGCACCGAGTCGTAGGGCGGCACGCCGGGGTCCTCGTCCGCCTCCCGGAGCCGCAGCGCCAGGAGCTGCGCCACGTCGGCGGGGCCGGGGCCGGGGCCGGGGGGCCGGGGCTGGCGCGGCGCCCGAGCCCGGGGTAGCACGTCCCGGCGCGCGGGAGGCCCGGGCCCCGGCAGGGCCCCGTCGGGGTTCTGAAGGGCGCTGATGTCAAAGGCCTCCGTGTCCTCCTCTCCGCCGCCCTCATCGTCGTAGGTGATGATGTTTTCCCTGACGTCCTCCTCCTCCAGCACCATCAGTGCTTCCTGCTTTTGGCGCCGCAGGGCCGCGAAGAGCACCACCAGGGCTGCGGGCAGGCGGAGGGGCAGTGAGCCAGCGGGCAGGCAGAGGGCTGGACCGAGAAGGCAGCGCGGCCCCTGGGCGGCAAGCCCTAGGTGTGGCATCTAGTGAACGCTGTGTGAATCCAGACTCCAGCCCTTACTTGTTGTGTGAGCATGGGAAGTCGCCTAACTTGTCCCAACCTCTTGGACCCTTAGATCGATCACTTGTATGGAAAACAGGGAAAGCATTTATCTCGCAGGGTTGTCAAAAGGATGAAGTGAAATGCCATGAAGGGATGTGCCCAGTGCCACATGTGGCCCAGAGCTGGGGCTCAACACAGTTTTTATGGCTTGTTACTGCCACTGCAGACCAGCAGGGCAGGCATACGAGGCCAGAGCTTTTCTCTGGGATGCATCAGGCAGGGCGACAACCCGGGCACCAGGGTCCCTGTAAGCCCTCGGATGGGTTTCCCTAAGTCCAGGGTCCTGATGCCTCTCCACCTCCCCGAGGACCTGGACCCCACGTCTATGTCCCACTGTGGCCCGACTCACCAAGCAGGGTGCCCACACAGGTGACGATGGCGAGCAGGGCCCCGGTGCTGAGCCCAGTGGGTGAGAGCTGAGCCTCGGGCCGGCAGGATGCCACGGAGCCATCAGGCCGGCAGCGGCACATGCTGACGGTCACGGTAGCAGTGCTGCTCAGTGCTGGGGTCCCCCAGTCCCACAGTTCTATGGGAACTAGGTAGGGGGCCTGGCGGGGCGGAGCAGGACGAGAGGGCAGCAGCAGGCTGGCGGAGCCGTCTGTGGGCGAGAGGAGGTGTTCCGACATCTCCTGGGATACCTTCCCAGGAGGGTCAGGCTGGCCCATGGAGACAGCGTCCCCTGGGGAAGGTTTACAATCAGACAACATGAGCAAATCCACATCTCCTTTCTGTTGGGAGGAGGGACCAGATAGGCGGGCAGGGGTCAAGCAGGCTGGAGATCGAGAGGAGCAGGGAGGCAAGCACGGGCAGGCCACCCACCTCGGTTGTCCCGGACAGTGAAGTTGGCATCGGGGCCCAGAGGACCTTGAAGGGAGACACGGCTACTGTTGCCAGCTTCATCTCTGTCCAAAGCCCGGATGACCTGAACCAGCTGGGAGGAAGAACACAGGCCTTTATGGCGTGGGCAGCCAGAGGTCTTGAGGTCCCAACCCCTCTGTCTCAGCAGCTCACCTGGCCAGGGGCTGCAGAATCACACACGAAGGTGTCGTAGGGCTCAGCCAGCTGGGGAGCATTGTCATTCTCATCCAAGGTCTGGATGGCGACTTGTACACGGGAGGCCTGTGCGGAGCTATCTGAAGCCAGAACATGAACACATACACCCCACACACGCATACACAACATACATGGTGCATGGGCATGGATGTCACATGCAGCACACGGCATGCACATGCAACACATATGCAGGCAATTTGCAAGTAGCAAACATTTTGCAATGAATGGAACAAGACCAAGTGCATACAACAGTCATGTAGTGCCCAAGATATGTGCAATACACAATATACATTTGACAGGAAGGTAGCACCCATGATTTACATAAACAATAACCCACATGTAGGGCACATACACCATAAATGAAGGGTAGACAGAAGGTGCATACAGGTTGCATTTAGACAATAGCCATGAAATACACAAGCACAGGCATATCATATATTAGGACACTCAGCATTTAAAATAAATGCAACATACAGGAAGTGGATGTTCAGTGTACACAGTGGGTACAGTATCCCCCACCCCCCAGGGTCCAGATAATGCATTTTCATGCCCAGCATCGGTGGGAGGACACACACACACACACACACACACACACACACACACACACACACACCACGCCCCATCAGAGGAAGGCTGTGGTGCAGCAATGAGTATCACTTAGAATTGACCTTGGGGAGGGAGGAGCTGCATGCTGCACAGGGTACAGAGCCTGGCCACCACAGGCAGACGCAGGCCCCTCTTCTCCCATCCCTTCATCAGGTGGCTCCCACCACTACCTGCCTTGCTCCTCACTGCCAGTGGCCCCAAGAGAGAATGGGGATACGTGCATCCCTGCTCACTGTAGTGCTCACCGCTCCTAGGCTGATCCCTTTTAAAAAATCCCCCCCCTCTCCCCCCAGGCTGATCCCTTTAATATAGCCCTCCCCGCCCCCTCCCCACGGAGAGAGCTGAAGGTCGCAGCCTGGCAAAGGAGGCTGAGTGGGCTGCCTGGCTAAAGGTTGGGGATACACCAGAGACGGGATGGGGCTGGGATCCATTCCCTCACTGCACTAAGGGCCCAGGATCTGCTAGTTGATACTGGGGTTCCAGCGGGGAGCAGGACTTGCCAGAAGGGTGAAAAGACAGTGAGGGGACACACACACACACACACACACACACACACGGCTGGTTATGTGTACACAGGCAGCCATAACACACACTATATATACACTCAGGAACACTCAGGGACAGACAGGCATGCACTGCCACGTGACACACAGCTGCATGGACATAAACACAACCCTGTACAAGTACGATTTAACACGGACGACGGCAGTGTGGTGGAAGGACATAGCTCAGACTCTCCAGCCTGACTGGGTCTCCCTGCTCCATCACTTCATCTCTGGGTGACCTTGGGAAGGTCTTTAACTCGCCTTTGCTTGAGTTTTCCCATTGTACAACGGGGAAATAATCCCCCCCCCCACACACACACACAGATCTGTGGTGATGATTAAATGAATACATCTACATTTGGTACTAAGACCAGTGCCTGATATACAGTAAGCAATAAGTTATTATTGTCTGTCCATAAACACTCACATATATAAAACAACAGATACAACCGGCTACGTGTACCTATCATGATACACATTCAATTACACATGTGCATAAATCATGTAAATGTAATTCTACACACTCAACTACATGTACATATATATATATAGACATGTACTCGTAAATATATATGTGAGCATATGTACTTTTCATACACATGGAATTATACTCACACGTAAGTGCACAACACACAGACACATACATTAGCTCTTGACTGACATGCAAACATGTACACACCACAGTGACAACTCCCATAGACGGGACACAGCAAATGTAGTACACCCTGGGCGTGAGCAGGGGTGATAAGGGGAGACTGACAGAGGGGAGGGGGTCTTCCTGCCTCCAGGGGCCAGAGCTGCCCGGAGAGAGGCCGCGGAACCATGCTGTGGTGACTGGTGACTGACAGGGGCGGGAGAGGGGCCAGTCTTCTCCCCTACCTTGAGGATTCCCCCAGGGCTTCCCTGGGAGTGGCCCCCAGGGCCCCCAATCAGCCCCCACAGGAGGTCCTAGCCCTTCCCTGGCCCTTGGCTTCAGCCTGAAGCAGAGTACGCAGGGCAGGTCTGCCAGGGCGCAGGCTGGGATTCTTAGGGGTTGGGAGCTATTTGAGGTTACACTTACTTTGGAGATGAGAAAAGTCAGGTACAGGAGTGAATTTAAGGTCAGGAGAATGCCCTAGCAGACCCACCAGCCTAGGAGAGCAGGCCTGCCTGATGGTGGTGATCCAGACCGGGGACCCTGTACACGGGGGAGGGTCGGATGGCAGTCCCCTCCCCTCCCCGCCCCCACGCTCAGGGACAGTCCCTCTGCCAGGAGGCTGCTGCCTTCTCCAGGGCCTCCTGGGGGCCCAGGACTCCTCACCAAGCTCCGTGGCCAGCACTGTGAGGTTGTGCCAGACTCGAGCCTCGCGGTCCAGGGGCACAGCTGTGCGGATGGTGCCGTCCTCAGGCTCGATGGAGAAGCAGCGCTCCACATCCGAGTGGGGGAGGATGGAGTATCTGGTGAAGACAGAGCAGAATCGGGGCTGATCTGGGGGCAGGGCCACAGCTTGCTGCTCTCCCTCGCTCCCTCCCTCCCTCCCTTCTGTTCCCCTTACTGGGCCTCCTGCCCCATGCACCCATAACCATAACTCACATAGGGTCCCCTTAAAGACCATGTCCCTGGGAAGTCATCAACATTAAACACCTGTCATGAAACTCAGGGGGCCTGGGTTTCCTTGGGGTCGGGGAGAGAGACAGAAAGAGGTAGAAGTGGGGAGACACTGCCTGTCTTTCAGACTCCGGGCTCTGTCCTGGGGACCCCGGGATCTGTGTTCTAGCTCTGCTCTGCCCCAGACCCACTGTGGGACCTTGGGCAAATGGTTTAACCTCTGTTTCCTCAACTTCAGAATGGGAATGATCCCAGCTCCTCCCTCAGTGCTGTGGCCGTGGCTGGCTGGGAGGGGGAAAGAGGGGTTCTTCTCTAGGCACAGTCCAGGTTTGACTCCCAGCTCTGCCACTTACCGACTGCGTGACCTTGGGCACGTTACTAAACCTCACGGGGCCTAGCCTCCGAAAAGGCTGGTGATGAGAACGCTACTTCACAGGGCAGTTGTGAGAATTAAACGTCAGTGCGACATGCTGCGGGAGTGACCCCAGGGAGAGCGACCAAGACCGGTCACACTCGGCCGCTGACATCCCACCCGCTTGCACTGCCACTAGGAGGCACCTCTCCCATCCACCCAGGGGGATGGGTGGAGGGTCGGGAGTGTTGAGCCAGGTCCTCCAGCCCTCCCCTGGCCCCAGGCCCCCAGGGAGGGAGACCTCTGCCAGGAGGCAAGTGTGACTTTTGGTAAAGGAGACACATCCTCCAAGGGACTAGACCGCCACTGGGCCCCTTCCCCCAGGCCTGGCCCTGCCCTGACTCCCTCCACTCACCTGATGAGGCTGGCGGGGGAGTCCAGGTCAGTGGCTGAGACCTGGCCCACCAGGGTCCCAGGAGCCTTGTTCTCGGGCACCACCAGATGGTAGGCTGCCTGGGTGAAGGCGGGAGGCTCCGGGGCATCCTGCACAGCTATGCGCACTGAGGCCACATCCTTGAAGGGCCCTCGCCGCAGGTAGGCTGGGTCAATGAGCGTGTTGGTGGCCTCCACACGGAAGGAGTAGGAGTGACGGGTCTCAAAGTCTAGGGACTGTGGCAGGGGAGGTGGAGTGACTGAGACACGCAGAAACCAGGGCAGGCCCAGGCTCCCGGAGGGTGAGGCGTCCTTTCCCCACAAGCACCCAGTGCTCAGCCCGCCTCAGAGAGGGCCCGTGGCCTCGGTGGTCAAGGGTGGGGGCAGACGACTTAGTGAGTAACTCTGGGTCTGCCCCCGGCTCTATCACAGACTCTGATATATGAAGTCTTGAGCCCCAGGCCCTCATCTGAAGGATGAGGGGATGACCATGATTTCTGAGCTCTAACATAGCTTCCTGAGTCTGTTCTAGGCCAGTGAGAAGCGTGTCCCGGGGCAGGAGGTGGGTATGAGTGAGTCTGCAAGTGTTGGCTGACGAGAGGCTAACCTTTCGGACAGTGAGGAGCCCGTCTCGACCTTGGGCGTCTGTGCTGATGCTGAAGGCCTCGGACCCCTCCCCATCTAGGATGCTGTATGCCATGAGGGCGTTGTCCCCCAGGTCTGGGTCCTGGGCCCGAAGCCGGCCCACCAGGGTGCCCGGCCCAGCTGTCTCCACCACCGAGAACTGGTACAGGCCTTGGGGGTGGATGGAGGGGAGACATTCTCAGAGAGGTCCCCAGCCCTCCTCCCTCCCCCAGCACTTCCTTCTTCCGGAGCCTGGCTGGGGGAGGAGTGGGGTGGGTGGTCAAAGGATGGCTCAGGTGGCAGCACTGGCCCCTTACTCTGAGGGAACTTGGGGGGGTTGTCGTTGACATCGCTGAGGGTGACTGTCACTGTAGTACTGCCCGACAGCCCCCCCATGTGGCCGCCCATGTCCTTGGCCTGAATCACCACCAAGAACTCCTCCTGTGTCTCTCGGTCCATGTTGGGGATGGCGGTACGCACGACTCCTAGGGAGAGACACTGGGTCAAGGGGTGCCTCTCCCATGGCTCCCCCACCACTCCTGACCCGTCCTCACCAGTCTGGGGGTCCACGGAGAAGAAAGGCAGTCCATCCAGCACCGTGTACACCAGCTTGGCGCTGTTCCCATAACTGGGGTCATCGGCGTCGTGAGCAGTCACCTGGATGACTGATGTCCCTGTGGGGGATCCCGGCACCCCACTCAGCAGGGGCAGGGCCAGGAGGGGAAGAATAGTAGATGAGGGGAACCCAGACACGAGCAGGCCTGAATCGAAGGATTAGGTTTTGGGGCAGAAAGCAAGGGGAAGGAGAGAAGAGGAGGTGGGGTCTGCGTGTGTAGACTTGGGGTACTCACCGACGTTAGACATCTCAGGAACTGTGGCGTGGTAGGGCCCGAGGGGGAAAATGGGGGGATTGTCGTTGATGTCTTGCACTTTGATGATGAACTCTGATGGGGGCTCCAGGGGACGGTTGGAGGCTCGGTCCACGGCTTGGGCCAGTAGCACATACTGGGCCTTCTCCTCCCGGTCCAAGCTCTTGGTGACATGGATATTGCCTGTGGCCTCGTCAATCACAAACACGGTGCCTGCCCCCTCCCCGGTCAGCAGGTACTTGGTGCGGCCCTCACCCCGATCCACATCCGAGTGCAGCTGTAAGGGTCAGAGGCAAATGGCAGCAGGTTCCACACACAGGAACAGCAGGTTAAAGAGTCTAAGTCGAGGACTGAGTGGAGTGTTAGGAGTCCTGAGGGACCAAGGTCATTGCAGAAATGATGAAGTTACAGGGCAGGGCTTGAGAGTCAAGGTGGCCATAGGAGGGCTTGATCCTTACCTTGCCAATGAGGACGGGCTCTGGACCGGCATATTCCTCGATGACAAAGAACTGGTTCCACACCCAGCTCCTTCGGGTCCGCAGCAGTGCTGGTCCTGGGCCCCTCCGGGCCCCTTCCCAGGCCCGGGCTGGGGCTGCCAGGCGCCCCATGCAGCCCCAGCCACCCAGCCAGGCCAGCAGGAGCCTCACCAGGCCCCACATGTTTGGGCTCTAGCCAGGCAGGGCTCTGTTCACTGTCCCCAGGTGCTGAGGCATGAGCTGACTGGGGCAGAGGGGCACATGCGCTGGGGCTATCCCATGGATCCACACCTGCAGGACAGGTAGCTGTTCAGGGTCAAGGCAACACTTAACCCTCCCTAAACCAGAGGTCGATGCTCTACGGAACCAGACTCCCACGGCCCAGAACCCAGACGAAGACAGAGAGCAGACAGTCTGGTCCTTCCCTCCACCCGGCTCTGCCTGTATTCACCTCCAGCCCTCCAAGCTGATAAATCTCCAGCCAGTCAATTCCGAATAGAGAAGCTGGGGAAGAAAAACAGGCGAGGGGGTGCTGGGAGGGCTTGAAACCCCATGTTGGACATGCAGCAGGGGGCTGGAGGAGATGGGTACCACCCGGAAAAGGCTTACCACCCAGGGGTTGGGATTCGCGGAGTTGCCTAGGGTCAGGCTGAAATCACAAGGAGTGCAGCCTGAAACAGGCTTGAGAGCCCTTGGAAGTCCCTCCCCCCCGCAGGAACCTGCCCCTGGCCCACACTGCCGGCTGAAGTCCTTGAAAGGGACCTGGGCTTATGAGGCAGAGTGGGGGGCCAGAGCTGAAGGAAGAGGGGGTAGAGTTGGGGGCAGAGCCAGTAGACTAGGGAGGAGGAAGAGACACCGCGTGATTGGGGGTGAAACCAAGACTGGACTGTCCAGCAGAGACAGAGACAGAATGGCAGTGAGACTGAAGGAGAGATCAAAGGAGGCTGCCTGGTGTCTGAAAGGCAGACAGGAGCCGTAGGTACTGGTCTGGGGAATGGAAGGGAAGGGGCCGAGGGGCTTCGTGTGTGTGTGTGTGTGTGTGTGTGTGTGTGTGTGTGTGTGTGTGTGATGGGCAGGCAGGTCAGCCTCAGCTGCAGGGGTCAGACCAGGCCGCCTGAACTTCATTCTGGGAGGGGGTGGCTAGGAGGGGCTTCGGGGTGGGAGCTAGAGTGAGGACCCTCCCACGGCCATCTCCTCCCTCTGTCCTGGAGGGGGGTTCCCCGCAGGTAGCTGTGGCTGCCTCCATCCTCCCTGGGAGCAGACACACACCTGATAATCCTTCCCCTCCCGAGGGAAGAGGAAAGCCGGAGGGAAGCCGGGGACCAGAGAGGGAGGCGGGACGAGGAGGAAAGGAATAGAGTGGAAAACAGGATGGTGGGAAGGGGAGAGGAGCGGGAAAGAATAAGGGAAGGGAAGGGAAGGAGAGCGGGAAAAGAGAGGAGAGAGACAGGAAAGGAGAGACTAAGGTAGAGGAAGAAAAAGGCAAAGAGGAAGTGGAAATGGGGAAAGACAGGTCAAGAGGGAGAGAGAAGGGTTGGGGAGACAGGGAAGGGACAGAGATGGCAAACTGGCAGAGAGAAGAGACATCAAGGGAGAGGAGAATGGGGAAAAGAGGGCGGGAGGTGCGAGGGAAGAAGAGAAAGAGGCAGAGCGCGGGAGAAGGGAGCCGGCAGCAGGCTCTCAGCCGCGGAGCGCACTGCTCTGAAGACACCGCAGACTGCGGGCCCCCTGCTGCCGCTCCGCGGATCCCCGACCCCGGGCTCCAGGACAGGCCCTTACCTGGCGGTGTCGAAGGGCCCCGCCCGGTGGGGAGCACCCCCGCACGCCCCCGTTGCCGGGTCCCGGGGGCGCAGCCTGAGCCGATCCGAGCGGGCGCCGCGGCTCCGCTGCAGGTCTGAGCGGCCCCGGCGAGAACAAGGGAGCGAGACGGAGGGGGCGGGGGAAGGAGGCTCCGCCTGCGGAGGAGCGAGGCAGCTCCGCGCCGCGCGGGAGCGGAGAGCCCAGCCTCCGACCCTCCCCGGCCAGCCCGGCCCGCGCGGCGGGGGCGGGGGCGGGGGCGGCGCCGCCAGGCCGCTGGGCGCATACAGATGCACCACCCCTCCCGGGCCGGGTCCGCAGCGAGGCTCTTGGGTGGACGTCCTGGCCAGGTCCCCAGAGCTGGCGGGAGGGTGCACCCGAGAGTGCCAAGGGGGCCGCATGCCCCCCACAGCGGGGCCGTAGGGCGAGCTGGAGGCTAGGAGGGGAGTTAGGGGCCACTGCGGAGAGGCCCGCTCGCGCTTGCGGGGACCGGCCTCGGGGGCGGGTATGGACCCTGACCGTAAGGCGGCGTCATTTGGGGAGCCTGCTGGGGTGCGCTTCAGGATGGCCTTAAGGTCGAGGGAGTCCACGGGCTGGGCCCAGGAAGCAAGGCACCAGACTGGCGGGAACGGAGGTGGGGAGTGGAGCCTTTTTGGGAAGCTCATTAACAGGCGCCTACCGAGCGAGCGGCTGCCGCCCCCTGGCGGCAGTTGTGGGAGGCTCCTTGAAGGTGAAAAGCAGGTGACCAAAATGCCTCCAGCGGGACTAGGGGCCTTCCCCTCGACCCCGCAGTGAGGTAGCCCCGATCTGTGGTGTGGTTAGAGCCAAGGCAGGGAGGGAGGCGGTTAGTTCGGTTCTGGGAAGCAGCAGTCTGCAAAAGCTCCGCTGGCTCCAGCCAAAATCCACAATTTGGCTGTCACCCAGGGCCCTACCCAAGGAAAGCCACTCACACACTAGTTAAAACTAAGTCAGATTTTTATTATTTTCCATAGACCACATCATTTAATAATAAAAAAAATAAAAATAAAAATTGAACAAAAGGAAAAGGTGGATATAAAGTGAAACTGGTGGGCAGAAGGCAAGGGCTGCAGGACAGAAAAGACTGGGAACTGCAGGGGCCCTGGGACTCAGGAGATGCTGATTCAGCTCATAGGTGACCCAGTCCTGGCCCCAGCTGTTCCCAAGAGGGGGTGAGAGTACCCAAAGGAGGTGGTGAACAGGATGGAGAAAAAATGAAAAAAGTTGGGGCTCCTGGCTGTGCCCCAACTCTGGGCCACCACCTCCTTCTCTAACCTAGCTCTTCCCTCTCACAGACTTCATGGGAAATGAGAGGAGGGCTAAATCCCGATAGGTTATGGGGCACAGGGGAGGAAGATGGCCACTGCTCCATTTGGTACGTGGGGACAGGTGGCAGCCATACTTCAGCACTGGGCAAATGGCATGGAAGAGACTGTACCTATCCCTCCGTGGCCTTGAGCCCCCACCCCGGGGCAGGGTGGCTGATGCCTGCAGCTCTCCCTACTGTTTTCCCAGCTAGCGGCGCCCACCCCGGTCCCGCACAGGTGTGCTCCGACTCCGGCTCCTGCTGTGGCGCTTGGTGTCTCTGCGGTCCCTCTCCCTGCCTCGTTCCCGGTCCCGGTCCCTTTCCCTATCCCTGTCACGCTCCCCCCTGTCACGCTCCCGGTCCCTCTCTCTCTCCCGGTCCCGCTCTCGGCTGTGCTCTCGCCGCTTCTCTCGCTCCAGCTGTCGGTTCCGCTCCCGCTCTGCTTCCTTCTCCCGCTCCTTTTGTTCTTCTTCTTCTTGCTCCTTCCGCCGCTTCTCCCGCTCCTTGGCCCGTTCAGCCCTCTCTGCCTCCTTCTGAACAATCTGCAGCCGGCAGGAAAGGCAACAGGCATTTCAGTCCAGCTCACATCAGTCCTGCTTTAGTCTATTTGCACCCAGACCAGGCACTCCTCGCTCAGGGTCACTGTTGGCTTTGCTGTTAAGCAGGAAGAATGTGTGTGTGTATGTGTGTGTGGGGTGTGGGGGGGGGGGGGGGGGGGGGAAGGGGAGGGGGGGAGGAGGTACAGCAATGACATTTGTCCTTGTCTCAGAGCCCCAGTTCCTCCAAGTGTTTATCTTTTACATTCACAGCAGGTAGTGGGCACCATCCATACCTGGCCTCCGGTATTTCCCTAGCTGCCTATATGTGAACAAATCTCTCTTCTCTTTAGTTGAGTGGCATAAACCTAAAATTCCCAAAAGGCCTGTTACAAAGAAACAAATTTAAAAAGCAAAACCCTACATATTAAAACAGAGAAATGGGTGAGTTTATACAACAGATTTCTCTGCCACCTGAAATTAATTTTTAAGAAGCACAACTGGCACAGCCAGCTTCCTAGGATATGTGCACACAGTTCCTGTCTTTGTGTCTCCCTCCACACTCAGGTTTGGCTTCTCTACAGGGCAGTCTCATCAACGGTTTCTTAAAACTGCCTCTTTCCGTGATGCTCAGTTTCCCCCCTTATTACCCTAAGCCAGTGAGGGCGAACCTATGACACGCGTGTCAGCACGCGTGGCCATTTTTGAAGACACGCGGCCGCTGAGGCGGCCGCATGCCGAGGATGAAACATTTGCGAAATGTTTTTTTCCTCAAAGTGACACACTACCCGAGTTATGCTGTGTTTTGGCGAAGTCTGACACACCCAGCTCCAAAGGTCGCCCCTCACTGCCCTAGGCGGTTCCTTGGGCCCCAGCCTTGCTGCAGCTGAGCAGGGCAGGAAGGCCAGCACCCACCTGGCTGTCAGTGAGGGGGAGCCAGTAGATGCAGGGAGCTGCCTTGGTCTTGCGGAAAAGGTCGTCCAGAAGCTTGGCCGGTGGTTCCTCCTGAGCTTTTTCTGAGGTGCAAGAAAATGAGTCAGACTTGATGCATAGCGCCCCCGGGTCCCATCCCACTTGGGTCCCTTTGCCATGTACCAGCGGATATGTGTGCCCCACAGCTAAGTACCTTTCTTCTCACTCTTCTTTTCTTTGGATTTCGCACGTTCCTTGCGGCGGCGGTCACGGGACCGTGATCGGGAACGGGGCCCTTCTCGAACTTTGTCCCGATCCCATTCACGCTCCGATCGAGTTCGCTCCCGGCGCTCCATTTCCCGTTCCCGCTCTGCCCACTGTTCCCGCACTGCCCGCTCCTGCTCCCTCTGCTCTGCTCGGGGATGCTGTGGTGGCTGGGCGGGGGGCGGGGGTGGAGGGTGCAGGGGCCGTGGTACCCCCTGCTCCTCTGTCTTAGTTTCAGAGGGACGGTCCACTAAGAGGCCCCGGTGATAATCCAGCTGTGAGTAGAGGAGGGACAAGGACAGTCAGGATGGAGGTGACATCACTCCCACAGAAGGAGCCTAGGTACCAGAGGACAGAGGCGTCGGAGCCCATGGTTCAACTAAAGGGACCAAATAGGAGGAGGAGAGACAGGAATCTCAGGAGGGGATGGCCTCCCTGCCTTTACCTCAGTGTCTTACCTCATCTTGCTCAGCATAGTCGGCACAAAGGAATTTGGGATTGGACTGGGGCCATTTGACCCCGTGCAGAGCCGTGCGAGTAGCAACTGCTTCTTCTACTGTTGAATACTGGTGGGGGAAGGGAGAAGGCAGAGCGGTCATAAAAGGCCTTTAACCTCGCCCACTTGCTACAATGCCCTCAAACCTGTCACGCTGGTCACAAAAAGAAACATGCCATAACCTAGAGCTTCATCTGCTCCTCACCGTTACAAAGCAATGAGACTTGATCTTGTCAATCCAGAAGGCCTCTTCCACCAGAGTTCCTGTACGTCCCAACAATTCTTTCAGTTGGCCTAAAGTGAAGGGACGAACCTGCCAACCAAAGCGGAAGAACAATACTCAGAAAACTAATATCAGGATTTCCCAAGCCCCTGTCACCGGAGTACAGCTTCAAAGTTTGCTGAGGGCACAGAAGTGAGGAATCCTCTGGTAGTAATGTGAGAAGAATGGTAACACTCCCTAAGGCGTTATATGCCAGCCCTTCTGCAAATTCTAAGAAAACTCTACAAGGTGATATTTTTTCTCCCCATTTTTCAGATGAAAAGACAGATTGTGGGGTTAAGTAACTTGTTCAATCTGTCTCTTTAGGAGTTGACCCTAAGAAGTATGAGTCCAAAGCTCAAACTCAACACGTCTGCACTGTGGGAAAAATAACTTACCAAATTGGAGATGTGCACAATGTTACTGATCTTTCCCCGGGGTGGGGAGGGCACTTGAGCAGTTCGGACTGGATCATCAATTGTAATGGAAACTCCAGACTTCTGCTGGCTAATGGAACGTCGTGTTAAAGTATCTCCTAAAGTCACTATCAAATAGAGCACACAAATGGTTTTCAGTAGGGAACAACATGGCTTTTTTTTTTTTGAGAGAGAGAGAGAGAGAGAGAGAGAGAGAGAGAGGGAGGGGAAGGGAGAGGGAGAGAGAAACATAGATGTGAGAAGTATCAACTGGCTACCTCCTGCATGCCCCCTACTGGGGATCAAGCCTGCAAACCGGGCATGTGCCCACCTTTTGGTACATGGGACGGCACTCAACCACCTGAGCCACAAGGACCAGGACAACATGACTTTTCTGGACTCAGGAGTTACTCTTCCATCTAAATGTGTTGAGCACCTATAATGTGCAAGGTATTGTCTAGGCTAATCTCATTAAGGGGATTCAAAGATTATACAGAGTCAAAACTAGCCCTCAAGTAGCTTAATAACTTAGGAGGGATAGAGAAAGACAGATAAATAAAATACTATATAAAGCTGGAAAACATTAAAAGAAGTCCAGACAAAGTGCTCTGGGAATTGGGGGAGCTGCACTGTTTCACTCATGAGTGGTTCACCCACCTTTCTTTACTTCATGCTCCACAGGTGGGGGCAAGGCCACCTCTACTGAAACCTGGGGAGGTATAGGGGGTTCTGCTTCAGGCTCTTTTTCTTCTTCTTCTTCTTCCCTCTGCCCATTCTCCTGGCCCTCTGCAGGCACTACCTACAAAGAATCAGATGTGGAGGGATTCTTAAACACTAGCATATTCTTTTCAGCCTCCGGTTTCCTGTGAGAGAGGGTCGTACTGTTGACCCAGCATGTGTCTTCCACTAGGGGAAGATTTCATCATTAAGTTCACCTCCACCACATCTTGGGATTGTTAATGCCTCAACTCTGTCATGAGGAAAACTAAGCCAGGAGTTCCATAGATTTTCTTCTGCATAGGGTTAAGATAGTAAATATTTTTAGGCTTTGTGACCCATACAGTTTCTGCTGCAACTATTCAACTGACTTTATAACACAGAGCAGCCACAGACAAGAGTACATGAACTGGTGTGACTGTGTTCTAATAAAACTTTATTACAGGCAACAGATTGGATTTAGTAGTCCACTGATTCCTAAAAGGACCAATTAACCCAACTCTCTGCAGACTCCATCATAGCTCCTTGGTTACCTGCTCTGCCTCCACTAATCCCTCCCTCAGCACTGGGGTGAAGGAGCCTTACCTGAGTAACAGTCCGGCATATTTTCAGCCCTTTGTCATGGGTCCCATCGTCACCATTGCGATCGGTTTCATCCTCAGAGATTCGGGAGTCATCAGCATGAAGATCCACAACAGCCTCCTGCCCCGCCAGGGGTTTGATGTCGGGGATGAGGCTCTGGGACACAGACACCCCCCACCCCGTTACACTGGGCCCATGTCTACTCCCACCTCAACGTGTCTCATCCTCCCTCCCCTGGCCCCTCCCACCTCACCTTGAGTGACTCGGTGGTGATACTGATGGAGGGTTTCTTCTGTGTGGTGGCTGTGCTGGCTCCCCAACGCCGCTTCCGACAAGGCTGGCCCCCCTCTGTGTCACTGTTTCCACCTGGCACCCCCTTGGCAGCTGCTGTTCCCAAGAAATAGGACCCAAAAGTTAGATGGTCTCAGGCCCTCTACTGGTTCGTACAACACCCAGATAGCCTTCAATTAGAATTTTAGTAAAACGTTAACTTAAGGAACTTATATTTGGGGACTGGGGAAACCATGCTTCAAAATAAAAGGACTGGAGCCACTTCCTGACAAATGAAAGCTACTCATCTCTGAAGGCAACAAGGAAGAGTAACCAGTTTACATTTTTAGTGGTAGAAATATCTAAAGTTCTGGGGAAGAAAGATTGAGGATATGGTAATGCAGAAAAACAAAACCATAATACTAAAATCTAAGTTAAGATCATGATGTGATCTGATTATGCTTTAGGTTAATTTTCACGCTACAGATTGATATTTAAGTTATAAAGATCTATTACACTTTTGTCAATTTAGAGTTCCTCATTGGAAAAACATTAAACATGTTACTGTTTGAAGTGTGGGGCACTCTCTTTGCCTCGGATACTCTCTTAGAATAAGGCATAAACTGGTAAGCACTATATAGGATTCCCTCAAACCAACTCCTGGTTTTGAGAGTTCAGACACCTGAAAGACTAAATACATGTAGGACTAAATAAGAAATGGTGAAACATCTCACAATCTACCTCACTAGAGTTAAGAAATGTGACTGGGGAAAAATGACAAGGATTGTCTGTTTTGAGTTTCAAAATGGAACCCTACATATGACAAAAAGATGTAGATTTGCTGTGTGGAGGTCATGAGGCAGGAGTGGGTGACCCAAGAATGCCATTGAGAGAGAATGGGAATTTATTTCTCCGTGAACTCTGGTTTTTATGCTATTCTTGGCCTTTATCAGGGATTTGGGGCTAGACTTACAGACAACGGAGATCTTCCTCTTGAATGATTTAGGCAGCGAACTCTGTATAGAGAAGAAAAGGGGAAAAAAGAGAAAGAGACACACCCCACAGAGAGGGGGGAAAGAGGTTAGATGGGGCAGTCTTAGCTTTAGCTTCAAAGACACAGAGAGAGAGACACAGAGACAGACAGAGACCAAAACAGAAGCAGCAAACGGCAAAAACGAAGCAGAATCAATGCAAGTTAGAGAAATAGAGAAAAAAATAAAACCAAACATCACAGCAGGGAAAAATCCTCTAGCTCATACCACACTATGTATTAGCTTAACCAGAAATAAGCTGGAAGAGGAATTCAGAAGCCTCCCAGCCCTTCCAAGTTGTTAGTCATGTCCTTTCCCACTGTCTATGGGGGAAGGGGACACCCAGCCCAGGCTGTGCCCAGAACCGGGTCATCTGGCCTCCTAGGTCCTCCTTGCTAACTTGGGGAAAACATGAGGAAACCAACTTTAACAAGGTAACCATCCTCCTTTCTCAATGTCCAGGCTGACATCCACTCACAGTGGTTCTGAGTCGTTAAGACAGCTGTCAAGGTTGTCCAGACCCCCACCCCCACCACGCTGGAAAAGGGCAGCACTGGACCCACTGGAGATGAGGCCCCTGAGAAAAGTGCCCGGAAGAGTTTTAAGGTGTCTTTGGTAGAGGAAGGTTTCTACGAAGGGCAGATTGTCCCCAGGAGCCTCACACAAACTGTGCAACTCTAGTAAAGCCTTCCTGTTTCCTCTGAATAGGCTTAAGCCGTAGGGGCTCTGCCAAGGACCAGAAACCTCCAAAGTTGATTTCAAGTAATTTTCTGTCCCAAACACTCAGTGGGAGAAAGACTATGGACAGAACAAAAAGAGGAAGAGAGAGAGAAAAGGGGAATAGAGCATTTTTAGACTTAATGCTTATTTCTGGAAAAACTAAGAACTACCACCCTTCTTAAGGGCAGGGAAGTACCCTCTTGATAAAATCCCCTTTCGCCATCCACCCCCCACAACCCCATCTGTGTAGTCTAACCAAGCCTCCCTGGTCTCCATTAAGGGCCAGCCTGACCCCTAGCCAGTCTGCTCTTGATGGGTAAGTTAGTGAGAAGGAGAAAAAAGTCTTAATTAAAACAGGAAAAACATGAACCAAATAAATAAATAAATCCAATAAAGAAATCAGAAAAAGAAAAAGAAAAAATTAAAATAAAACATAAAATAAAAAGAAGAAGAAAATAAAGAGGAAAATAAACTAGGAATATGACAAATGTTCCAGGTACCATCTCACACCTGGGATCTTCAGTTCAGCCAATCGCACCTCACTGTGTACTGTATCTAGTCAACCGCCGGTCCAATCAGAATGAGCCCTCCCTGCTAGGCGCTGTGCAATTGGTGGGGGGTTGGGTTGGCAAAAAAGGTGGGCGCACGGCGTGGTGGTCAGCTCGGCAATGCCAGAGTCCTCCCAGGGGCGCAGGGGGGGCGGGAGGGAAACGTGTGGGGGGACGCTGCCCAGTTTCCATGATGTCAATATAGTTCACTGGTGGTAGCCGGCTCAGCGAGGGGTACAGGGGGAAAAAGGGGCAGAGACATCAGTCCCAGCTCTGTAGGGGCATCATCTTGCAGTCCCTGATGAGATGGCCTGTGAGAAGCAGGAATGGTCCTGGCCTTTTATCGTGAGAGGCAGGCAGGACCCTATGTCCACCAGTGGCAAGCTGCAGCAATACCACCACCCAATACTTGGATCCAGGTGATGACTCCAGAGTCCCTTTCTCCTCTGCCTGTAACTGGGGAGGGGGGTCCTCTCACCGAGTGGGATCATGGAACCTCTGATGAAGGCAGCCTGGGGTAGAAGGTGATAGCCCCAGGACCTGGCACACATTCAGCATCAAGGTCAGAATGCTTTTCTTCTGAGAGTTGTGTGTGGCATCTTCTCAGGGACTCCAGCTGAGACAGTGGTTCCAGTCAGGTGGATGGATGAGCTCCTGCCTCCAGGGATGGAGAAGTTGGAGCAACCAACATGCTGCCCTTCATCATGGACAACAGGGACCAGAGGAAAGTCCATCTGATGAGCAAGTGATGATACATGGCTGGGCTGTCATCAGCATTAAATCCCTGGGCTCAGACCCTAGACTTCTCAGCAGGGTTCCTAGTCGTCACAGCTTAAGCCGAGAGCCCCACTCGGTATTTCACAGCATGGCACTGTGCTCACAAACATTGACTCTGTAGGAGGTCTTGGTGCCCTAGACGGGGATCCCAACAGTCTGCAGCAAAGGAGGTAACCCACAGTCCTCAAAAGAGTAAGGGCATGTGGGCAGGCGCCCCAGCACTGACACAAGTTCTTCTTGGGGTGTCCCAAATAGGGAGATGGTGCAAGTCCACCCCTTTCCAAATGCTTTTTGCTTTCTCAATACAAGTCTCTCCAGAACAGTGCTCTTCTTGGCCCCCTGATGTAAGCAAGGCAGGGAGGCAAAAGGGGGCCCATCACAGGATCCCATATACATGCCCCCCTCTGGCCAAGACACCTGGACAGCAGACTCGGCTCTGATTGGGCAGCTCAGTAGCAGCGGGTGGGTCCAGAGGAAGAGGCGGCATCAGCGATTGGCCAGTTGGGCAGGGTTATATTTTACGGGCGGATTATCGTACATGAGGTACTTGGACAAAGTTTTAAGAAGGACCTTGTAATAAATAATATTCTGCACATCAAATCACTTTCACCGGCCCCACCCCCCGCAACACACACCAAAGAAAGGCTACACACACAACAGTCCCTCCCACCCTGTTACCCCATTCCCAAACCCAGCTAATTCTTTCTGTTACTTAAGAGCCAGGTGGACTTCGCTGGCTCTGATGGGAGGAGGCCCCTGAATTGGATGCAGGATAATATATATGACAAAAAAGGAGGTAGAGGGGTCACAGAAGTGGAGAAGGGGCCTTTGGGATCAACCCAGGTGTGGGTTCTAAGTAGCTACATCTCTGCAAGGAGACCACTGGGGGGCAGATGACAAACAAAAATTCCTCAGCATGGCTGGTCAGCTGAGAACCACCAAAGCCCACTAGATGGCGTTTAGCTGTAACAGACTTTTTAAAAGGAGGGAAAGCTAAAGGAGTTCCCACAGGGAAGAGCTGGAGAAGGTGGCAGGGAAAGCTGAGCCCAGGTCTTAGATAAAGGGCCATTAACTGACTTTCCCATTAGTTACAAGCTTCCAGGGTCTGGGCTGCATTACTTCCCCATCAAGGAAAGGGGAAATAATGAGCCCTGTCCCCATCACAAGGGGTCTCCCTTGCTAAACCAGCGAACTCTCCCTTGGCCCTACTCTGATGGGAGTCTCTGCTAATCCCCTTCTTTAGCTATCCAACTGTGGACGAGGGATCACCAGGGTGGTCCACTCCTTCCCCTAGGTCCACTCCTTTCCTCCCACCCAATGGGCAGCTTGAAGATTTACCTCTTTCTTCTCCTCATCCTCAGCACTGCCCTCCGGGCGGTCATCATTGCTGACTTGGTCTGCAACAGGGATGGGGGGCTCTGGCACCTCATTTTCAGGTCTGTTTTCATTTGTATCCATGGTCACTTCCTCCTTCTCCTCACTGCCAGTATGGGGAGAGGTTGGGAGAGAAGAGCAGGAAAGAACCAAGGGGAAGAGAGAACAAAATGTTAGGTTTTGGATCAGGAAACCTCCATGCCTCATCTCTTGGATGGGCTGGGAGAGCTGCTTTTCACACCAGACGAGAGATTCCCTCCTCCCCCCCGCCCTCAGGAAAAGTGGGAAAGTTTTCCTTG
This sequence comes from Cnephaeus nilssonii, assembly GCF_951640355.1. Classification (NCBI taxonomy): domain Eukaryota; kingdom Metazoa; phylum Chordata; class Mammalia; order Chiroptera; family Vespertilionidae; genus Cnephaeus; species Cnephaeus nilssonii. The sequence goes on along the minus strand of NC_137075.1, from coordinate 33,046,194 downwards.
GGGAAGTGCATAGATCAGAGCAACCCCAGATGGGATAAAGCTGTTATTTGTTGGGCCAGGACTCCAACTGTTCTTAGGTAATTAATCAAAGTACTCTTACATGAAGACAAACAGCCCCCAGTCCCTCAAAAGTGACTGTGATTTGTCTACAACCTTGTGGCCTCTCTGTCCCCTAGTCACAGGCACCTGTATTTTACAAAATTGCATACAAACTAAGGGAAGCCAGATTCTTGGGAGAAAGAATGACCACGGCTGTGGCAAATGATCCCAATCTTGTGTTTAATCAACTGCTTAATAAGTAAAGACCTACTAACCCACAGGATCTGGAGACACCAGGAATGGAGAGATGGTAGGGGTGGGGGCTGTAGGGAAGTTAGGGTGGTGAGGGTTCAAGCTTCAACAAGAACCCTCTCTCATCTAAACGGAAAAGCTAAAACTGCTGGAGAGAGTATGAAAGCTCAGAGAAGAAATCAGGCCACTTTTACCTGCTCAGAGGTGTAGGAATTGTTCTTACTTTCTGCTTTCGCCCAGTTTCTCCCATTCCCTCATTCCAACTTCCAAGAGATAAAGAGAGCAGCCTCCCAGTCAGGACACACCCTCCCCCACTTCATGCATCTTGCCCCCACAAATGCAGAACCCACTTCCACTCTCCCCCAATCACACACGTTATCTCTCATTTAAGGCAATGAATACCAGAGACTTACTTCAGATAAACTATTTTCCTCTCCTTTTTCTGTCTTCACCCCTAACTTCTATCTCTAATCTCATCCCCACTATCACCCATACACTGGGATAAAAAAAAATCAAATTGAGATGATCAGGGGCCTAAGTCTCAGAAGGGAAACCAAACCTCCCCAGGCTGCTAATCACCACCAGGAAATTCAGCATTCCCGACAGGCTGACTGACACTCAGAGGTCAGAACAGCTTCCCAGAGCAAGCAGGGAGGGATGCACAGGAAGGGGGGAGGGGAAATTCGGAACTGTGCCCCCAGCTAACAGGCCCCCGCAAAAACACAAGATTCAACTCCCTAAATCTAAAGAAAAGCCTTATCCAAAAAATACCTATTTCCTACAGAGAGAGGACAAGTGGGGCCAATTAGAAATCAGGCAGGAAGGACAAAGGGGGAAAGCAGAATGACTGAAAACAAACCAAAACGAAAGACGGAATGAAAGCCATGGGGCAGAGAAGGAAGACGAAGTGGGCTAGGTCAGTGGGGAAAGAGGATACATGGAAATGTGAAGCTCTCACCCTTCTTTGCTTTCTGATAACATGATTTTTTTTTCTCCCCCTGGAAGTGCTGTTTATCCCTTTCTGGAATGGAAGAAATAACAAAAACCAAACAAAAAATCCTAAAAAATTAAAACAAAACACCTTCCTTGTCCCAAGATCCCACCACCTCCTCCCCAGCCACCCGATCCAGAGAGAGAAAATCGAGATGGAGCAACTGGGGATCCAAAAAAATGGTAAATGGAAGGGGAGGTGGTGGTGGTGGTGAGGGGAGGTTAAAATAGATCTGGATTTTAAGAGATAAGCGTTAAGTCCTCACGGCAAACCCCGAGTTCGGCTGGATTGGTCTCTCTGGAGGAGGAGGAGGAAGAGGGCCAGGCTGCTGGTAGTGGCTGGCTCTATTGTATTAGCGGAGCAGCGGCGATCAGCCGGAGACATGCAGGGCAGCCATCTTGCCACTTACCCAGCAGCCCGTGTGCGGAGGGGAGGGCCCGCTGCCGCAGGGGAGGGGAGGGGAGGGGAAGGAGGGGAGGGGAAGGAGGGGAAGGAGGGGAGGGGAAGGAGGGCGGCGCTGAGTGAGCACGGCTCTGATCCTCTGGCCGGCCACCGGGCGCTCACTGCTGGCTCAATAGGTCTGGCCCTTTTCCTTCTTTTCTCAGGTTACAACAGCTACCCAGGCCTAACCCCGCAGGGAAAGGGTGCTCTCTCTCTCCTAGTCTTCCCAGGGGGCGGGGAGGGGGCTGGGTAGAGAGGACATACAAAGTTACAGCTGCTTGCCTGGAAGATTCCAGAGAACAGAAGCAAGGAAAACGGCAGAGCTGGGAGTGAAAAAAACGATTAGAGGGCAGATAACAATGTCAAAGTTGAAAGAGACACAGAATGGAGGTTCACAAGCAATTTTTTTATGTGCCCACCTCCCGCTCTTCAAGAAACCAGACATGAAACCTCGAAACCAGATCAGCCAGCTAGCTGGTCACGGTGGGGAGGTAGGATAAGAATTAGTACCATCCAATCACTACAGTAACTGGCTGCTCACCCCAAACATTGACGTGTTTCACTCCAACCTGTCCTTTTCCCGCGGATGTTGGAAGAAGTGGATAAACAGTTCTTTTTCCAATTACCAGTGTGGGGGTAGGTGGTGTGGGGGTGGGTGAGGGAAAGGTGTCTCTGAAGATATGACAGACAACTTTGTTTCATAGAGTCTTTAATAAGGTCACCCTGCCCCAGAGTCCACTGGAGACAGAAAAGAAAAGGATAAACAGGGCAAGGGGACCTTGGATAGCTGAAGCATGAAGGCAATTCTTGGAGCAAGGGCTCCAAGGTGAGGGCTCTGAAGTGGGTAAGAAACTGAAAGGAGAGCGCGGTTACACCAGGTGGGGGTGATCTGATGGGCAGAGAGTGATTGGGAACTAAGTGGAAATTATTATGGGCATCTTCACCAGCCTAAATGTGAAATGGGAAGCTGACTCTCATCATTCATAGAGCATTCAGTAGATGCTCAATATAATCATTTGTGGACTACAAAGGGGCTCCTTTTGTATCCTAGTAGCAGTAGAGGTTTAACACTTCTGAGTACTTAACCAAAAGCTTAGTGTTTATCTCATTTGCAATACCAGAGCTTTTAGGCAAGAATAAAATTTCCTCCCTGCTGCTTAAAATCTTAATCTTACATGCCAAATGAATGCTAAAGAGGTCATGCAGTTTATTTTATCCGTTATTATAAAAGTTCCCTGTCTCCTCAGTAAGATTCGGAGCTTTGGAGTCAAACTGGCTAGGGCCCATACAAGTTGTGTGATACGGGCACGTTTCTAACCCTTTCTGTGCATTTCCTTCTTAAACTGTAAAGTGGGAATAACAATACGTATCTCATGGAACAGAGTAACGGTTCACACTTAAGGGTCTGGCTTGAACAACACCCCAAGTCAGTAAGAATGTGCATAAATACAAGTCTGATTAATAGGCCATTATCTCATTTGATGTCACCTATAGAGCTTTTTAAAAATTTTTATTTCCTCAAAGAGTAGACTTCTCTGTCGCTGATACAAAGGCTTTCAGTAATTGGCGTGACAGATTTTCAGCAATGTCCTTATCACTTTGTATGACTACTGGTTTACTTGCCCCTCACCTCCATCCTGCAGGGTTCCTCAGGGTCAGAGACTATAGGCTTTGGTCCCTAGCCCAAGGCCTAACACAAAGAAATGCTCAGTAAATACTTCTGAATTAGGTTGTCATTGTGGGTATCAAGTGGACACTCTAATAAGTGCTTGCTCAACTCTAAGTTTTCCTGTTAAAACATTTCTTTGGCTAGAATTCCCACAAATAATGTTACCTTTAAAAATCCTCAAATAAATACTCCCTGTCCATCAACTGTCCTAAAATACTTTCAGCTGCCAATTTGCGTCTCCAGAAGTAGTTTCCTTGGGGAAAAACAAATTTTCTTTACTGGAAATTTCACCTTTTTAAAAAAATAAGAATTTTACCATGTTATCCTTGGGCTTCTTAAGGCACAGCAAGTTTGTAATACTGCCCCATAATCAATTTTGTAGGATCCAAAACTTCCCAAGGCTTTAAAAGAAGAATTCTTGAAATTACCCCAAAAGGGAACTCAATTTACTTGCAGGACCAATCCAAAAGCCTTGTTAGCTATGTGTCAGAGCCCCACACAGCTTTTCCTTGTAGTCTCTGACTTCCCACTTATTTTAGTTCTTACACAAATGTTTCTGATATCTTTGAAATATATGTGAAATTGCATGGGGGTTAGGGTTGGGGGTTAACTACCCAAATTAAACAGCATTTGTAACCCAGAAGAAAAGGATATTACTACTTGGAGGCTAACAACATCACACTACAGTTAACAAATAAATATGAGTAAAATTCAGAGAGGCTAATGGAAAAGAAAATTTTGTAAGCGTATGTTTGAAGTTTAGTTTTTGTAGAAAATTCATGAGGTGATGTGAAAGTTAATTAAAAAAAAAGTGGACTTGACTACTACCAGGCACTGAGATATTAATACAGAACACTCTCAGGAGCATACTAGTTCCAAGATAACAAGGACAGTATGATTTTGGGGGAATATGTCCTTAGATACCAATTTCTCAGTGAGCAAATTCTACTGATGACAATAAATTCTGCTTTTTTATTATGCATCATTTGGCATAATGGCACTGTAGGTCCCCCATGGGGAGTACCAATTACGGTGTCATATTGGCTTAAAGGACCATTTCCTTCCTCCTATTCAGGCAAAAAGCCCTAAATTTCTCTTGCAAGGTTTGTATACACAGTAAGGCTGTCTTCAGAAAATTTCAGGTTTGAATCTACAACTGCTCCCATAAAGTTTTTTTTTTCTCTTTCTCCCCCCCCCCATTTTTTTTAATGTAAAAAAGAGAATATCCTTATTTTCTGTTTTATGAGGACATTTTTGTTATATCCATAGCAGGCAGAAGACTGTATTTTGGAATAGGGCTCAACTGAAATCGAACTGAGGCTCACAGATTCCTGCTCCAAGCAATGAAAAAGATACCTTACCCCATAAATCTAAAATTCCTCAGGGCACAATCAGAATCAGAATGTATTTAGCCAAGCACAGCAAAAAAGTTAGGCAATCTCTTCCAAGTGGTGAGAGGTCCTTGAAGTACAGTCTAATTTTTTTTTTTTTAACACTTTACTGAATCAATAGGCCCTATGCTGTTTTTATTAAAGTCATGTGATTTCTTAAGATGGAGCAAAACCAAGGTTAAGCCACAAAAGGTCTTTCCCATTTAATACTGTAGATCCCACTTTTAAAAGTGGCCAGGGTTCCTAAGGTCACTGGCTAAACACTAGAACTGGGGTGGGGGAGGAGGGATGTGAAAGCCCAGGAGTGTTGTGAATTAGTTGTACCAGGACCTCTCAGAATAGCCTATGGGTTTAGGCCTTTGGGCGTGTCTTTTCGTTAGGTTGCTGACTAGACCATTTCAAGATAAGTTGACGGAAAGCAGGTAAGAGGAATGTGTGTGAGTTCCTCCTAAACTCACATGCATTTCTAATCTACAGGCTGTTCCACTGAACCTTGTCTAGGCAACAATGGACAATCATAGTATTTGCCCAAAGTGCCACTTGTCTATCACCTTGCCAGAATCATGTAGATTAGATTACCTTAGTCATAAAATGAAGATCAAAGCCACCTTTCACTGGGGAGAAAAACTGTATATGACTCCAAGCCTCATTTGTCCTGGACTCCAAAATCCAGAAATAAAGGTGCTTCAAAACAGCGTAAAGCACTGTTCTGTTGCCAGAAAGAACCTCACAGACCCACAGAATTTTAGGGCAAGCAAAGAGCTTTTTAGAAAATTACTTGCTTCTCAAAGTGCATCGGAGGCAGTTTCTCATGCCCACTCAGTAGCAAGTTGTCAACACCTACTTCCAAACTGCCATTATGCAAAGGCCACGCTGTACCCCCATGGGATGGGGATGGGGAGGCAAGTATTATCACTGGTTGATGGACATGAAAGGGAAGGTGTCACCCCATTTCCTCATCGATGGTGTAGCTGGGGAAATCCTGAACACTTTCCAGAATCCGCTGAGTTTTCACTTTATGATCCTAGAAGAAAAACCCTTTTCCAAAGAGAATGTACTCATCCCAAAAAGGAAAAACAAAAACTTTTCAAAGGAAGTAGAATGAACTTTCGGCTTTCAAAAAAATAAATAAATGTAATGCCCACAAGATGGCAGCAGAGGCAAGAATGTTGTAATGGACAGTAACAAAGGTAGTGCCAAGGTAAAAGCTATAAAGAGTATAAAACTATTATTAAAGTCATTAGAAAATGAGATAATAAAATTATGTCACCTGCCCACCACCCTCCAAAATCAGAAGTAAAAAAATAGTCTAAAATTCTCAGAAAAGTGTAAATGATTAGACTTTTACGTAAAGGAAAAAATCATACTGATAGTATAGTGTTAAAATTACATAGAAACAATCATGGAAAAACTTTAGGCCAACTGTCTATATAGGACATTCACCAAAGCAGTACCAGATTCCTGATGTCTAAAAGTTAAGCATCTTATTTTCACAATGCTTTTCTTTTTCATTTCCCATGAGAATTTGAAGCCAGGAATTCTGGTTCAATGGCTTTTTAATTTATAATACTTGGCTCAGAATAATGAATGTTCAATTACAAATTTAATTTGACGAGTATTTTTCTAGAACTAAATACAAGGAAATAAAAAACTCACATTAATTATCTAAATGATAAAATCAATTCAAGAGTCTTAGGGACCCAAGAATTAACTTTGGACTTGATATGGATGGACTTCACATTTTGTTGTATACTGTAAGAGCTAACTTAACTGTGTCTAATAAAATGATAGCAAATAAACAAGAAAAATACTGAAACTAAAACACAGCAACACCCTTCTGTGTCTTTCTTTGTAGACCCTCAATATCCTTTATTAACCTGTATTCCGGGCTTAGATGTAGCTGGTAAATGAGTTAAAAATTGAGTAAGATGTTTTGGGTCAAGTCCCTCACACTGTCTTGAGTTTGGAGACAGAAGCCTCTGCTGCCTGCTCCTTAAAGGAATCAACTATTTTGGCCAGGTGATCCCAGATATGTTTCTTTACGCTCTCACCACCACTTTTCAGACTCTCTTAAGATTTTTGGTGGTAGCTCCCAACATAGTAACTGAAGTCTAGCCGTTGTCCAGACAAAGCTCTGCCTTCACGCTTTAAAAGGAAACTAGGACTGCTTAAAGAACTCTTGCGAGCCAAGAACTACCACACACTCCAAGTTTCTGTTATACCCGAGTTGAAATATATCACTTACACAGTGTGATGAATCCTTTCTGATTCTGGTAGGTGAGAGGTTGGAGTCTCTGAGGTTTGGGGCTGTGTGGCAGCTGGTGGCTCTGCCTCTTCAGCTTCACACTTCTTTGGGCTCTCCTGTCAGGACAAACATAGCAAAACAAACATAGCAACATACTTAAATCGGCTGGGTTTCTTGTCTTTAATCTGGAGCTGGTAAAAGGCATAGCAGAATATACACCGTACCAACTCTACACATAGCTCTATATATCTTTGTTATTTCATTTTATACAGTGGAATGGAATATTGCTTAAAGAATTTCCATGCCAGCAATCATTTTATTAGAATTCTTTTTCGAGAGAACCAGGAAAAGGCTTCCTTTTGAGCAGAAAAAAGGAGTTTTGTGGAAGAATTGACCCCGAGAGTCCTGGAACTGAGAATTTAGCCTTAGGAACCAGGGAATTGGAAATAAGTGGAATCTAACAGGTATCCCCAACCTTCTACATTTCTAATGAGCCTTGTCCAGATTGACCTTTCAGTTTTATAGTTAAGACAAAAGGGAAAATCATGCCTAATCCTCTCTCTCCCTCTAGGGAGAGGGCATAATAGCCTACCCGTTCAGGCTGTACCCTCTGAGTCACATGCTTTTCGGCTGGCTCAGGTTGGCTCATAGGCCTCACTTGAATAGAGGATGATATGGAAGTCCTCTCCTTTGGCTCAAGGACCTGCGGTTGTAGCACTGGTGGAGTTGCAACCTCCTGACCAGAAGAGGGATCTTTGGTTTCAGTGTAGCTGGTGTTGCTGTCCCTGGAGACTCCAGGGCTCAGAGACTGAAGAAATGAAACACATAAAGCAAATTATTTTATATGATGTGTGTCCAGTAGGTCACTGGTTTTCCAACTTCTGCTGACCCAATTGAATATTTTCAACCTTTTTGTCCCTGTGTTTATTCCTGTTTGAGTTAGTGACCTCCCTGGCTTCTTAGATTATTCAACAAATTACTTATTAAGCCCCACTAGGTGCTGGGTACTGGAATACACATGTTAAAAGGCATGTTCCTAGCCTCAAGAAGTTTATAGTTTAGTAGAGGAGATGGATAAATGAACTAAAAAAAAAGTTCAAAATTCAAATTCTTTTCTTTGGAATCAAAGGGACTCAAAATGAAAAAGGACCCATTTAGGGATCAATGAATTGAAAATTAGATTCTGAAATGAGGGGAAAGTAATCACTGAACTGGGGACTAAAGGAAGCTTTTCCTATTTCTGCCAGAAAATATGATAGGTTCTCCTGTGATTGAAAAACACTGGCATACAGACAGAACATCAATGCTCTCTGGGTACTCCCATACTTACTTTTCTGCTGTTGCTTGATGCTGAACGAGAACGGGAACGTGACCTAGACTCTGATGTTGATCTGGAACCCATCTTGGATCTACCACGAGGGTTGGCATGAGATGCATCTCTCTGCTTAGATCTTGGAGGTGAGTGAGACTGAGAGCCTGAACTATCAGGAGAGCGAGATCTTGATCTAGAGCTGGAAGATGAAGATGAGGAGGACCGGCTAGAGGAGGAGTCTAACCGTTTCGATCTCTGGCTTGGGAGAAGGGTATGAGAAGCCCCTCTGCCTTCCTTCTGTTCCAAAGACGGCTGTTTAAGAGATTCCTCAGTGATCCCTTTGGCCAGTGCTAATTCCTCGATTTTTAGAGGGAGTGGTTGACCAGATTTGTCTAACTCAGTTTCAAGATCCTTCTGGGTTGAGGATTCAGCTGGTGTGCTTTTCTGAACCAGAGGCAGGACACTCTCCTCTGGCACTTTCTCTGCTGGAGATTCTGCTTTGGTGTCTGCAGGACTTGACAAGAGAGACAAGCCTCCCGCCAACTGGACAGGATGCTGAGATATTAATAGCTCCCTGGCCTCAGCTTCCGTATTAGGAGGAGATAACTGAATGAGAACAGGGGGGGCTGGGCCTTCCATGGGCTCTATTTCTTCTTCACTCTGAAGTTGGGTATTAGGTGGTGGTGAAGATGCTTCCTTGGTAAGTAAAGGTGGGGGAGTCTCCTCCTCGCTGGCAGTTTGCTCTGGTTGTAGCATAACAGGGGCCTTCTCTAGATCTTCAGTCAATCGAGGAGGGGAAGGGGACTTTGATTTTTCCTCTAAGCCTTTTGAAGGCTTTAATTCTCTTTCTTCTTCAAGGGGAGAAGCTGTTTTCATCTCTTTCTCCTGCTGATGTCTGGCCAAATGACTTTTTCTACTAGCCTCTTCCTGGGACCTTGTAATTCTCCCTCCTCTCTCTAGCCCCTCCTGTTCCTGGGATTTTATGGTTTGGGATCTCTCATCCATCAGCTCTTCTGGTTTTGCTCTGGGCATCTCTTCCCTCTCTTTTTCTTCCTCTAACTGTTTCAGAACTGGTGCATCCCTCGATTTTAACCCCTCATCATCATCTTCCTCTTCCTCCTCTTCTTCCTCCTCCTCCTCCTCCTCTTCTTCCTCCTCTGTTTTCAAATTTCGATCTGCTCTGACCCTTAGATTTCTGGAAGGTGTTTCTTGATCCTCTTCTTCCTCAGCAGCCTGGCTGCACTCAGACAGTTTAGCTGCTCTTGCCTAAAAAAAAGAGACAGATATACAACGATTCCAGGTATATTAGCTCACTATCAACAGAAGAGAAAAAGTATCTGAGACACACACAGGAAAGAGAAACTCAATGACGTGCTTTCAGCAACATAGAAGTAAGTGTGACAGTAGATAAGCATGACTAATGTGGACTCTAATGAGAAGCAAAATAGTGACCAAAAGGAATACAATAATGAACCTTCTGGTTCATTTTTTAGCTTCAAGCTTGAAAAATAAATATAAATTGAACATCAATAAAGTGGGGGGGGGGGGGGACTGATCTATTATCATTTAATGTGATTATTTTTGTCATTTTGGTATATTTTATTTTCCCCCATTATTTCTTTTCCATAGTCATAATTACACTATATATACAGGGTGTGTTTTTTTGGCTTAACAACAGATTTTTATTGTCTCATAGTTTGGGAGGCTATTACAAGTTTGAGATCTAGGTGATAGCCAAAACTCTGAAGGCAGTAGGAAGGATCTGTTCCAGGCCTCTCTCCTACCTTCTAGAAGTTCCTTGAACACTTCGAATGGTGTTCTCTCTGTGGATGTGTCTGTCTCTGAGTGCAAATTTCCCCTTTGCGTAAGAATACAGTCATATTGGATAAGGGCCCACCCTGATAACCTCATTTTAACCTGACCCTGTTTACAAATAAAGTCACATTCACATATACTTGGAATTAGGACTTCAACATCTTTTGGGGGATGCAATTCAACCCATAACAGCAAAGTAGATGTCTATATATTCTCAATTTGCAGCTACATCTTCTTCCCTTTCTCTGCTCTTCACATTCCTTATTCCTCAACAGCCATCATTAAGATCAGTCTTTGAGGATAAGTTCAAAATATATTTCTTTGAAAAACATGAAGTTATTAGTGGAACACCTAGAAAAATTTAAATAAGATGACTAAATATATACTTCTGTATTCTGCTCACTTAACATCATATCATAAAGCTTTAAGGTTTTAACTGAATAATTACTTAGAAATCTAAGGCCAGAGCAGATCTAAATTAAAAAAAAAAAAAGATGAAAGGGAGGAGAAAGAAGATGAGTATATAGAAATAGAAATGTAGAGAAACCAACTCTGAAATAGTCTGAGAAGGAAGAGCAGGAGATATCCAAAGCATTATCAAAGAGGAGATAGAGGCTTTAAGAGGTATTTGACTTACCTGCCTGACCCTGGATGACCGTCTTTCTCCCTTCCTTGGTTTCTCATCATCAGAGTCACCTTTCTCTTCAGAAACAGAGGAACCTTTTCCTATCAAATGAAAGAAAATCAAGTCACATTCATGACATGAACACTCATTCAAGGCTGTTTTCTAAAACATAATCAATCATAGCATATGAACTGGTCAATACATATTTCTATCAATTTCTTTTACTTCTATGCAGAAGACTATATAAAGCCCTAAGGGTCAAGATCTTAATAATTTCTGCTATGTATGTCTGAAATATTTTTAATATCTCAAAGCCAATTCACTTAGTACAAATAACTCAAATGTAAAATAACTACCCAGGGCTTCAAACTGTCTAACAAAGATGTACAAATACTAAGTGCAGTTCTTTCTTTTTTAAAATATATATATTTTTCATTTCAGAGAGGAAGGGAGAGGTAGAGAGATAGAAACATCAATGATGAGAGAGAATCACTGATTGGCTGCCTCCTGCACACCGCACACTGGGGATTGAGCCTGCAACCCGGGCATGTGCCCTTGATCGGAATTGAATCCAGAACCCTTCAATCCGCAGACTGACGCTCTATCCACTGAGCCAAGCCGGCTAGGGCCAAAGTGCACTTATTTTTATAAAATGTTTTCTCATTCTGAATTAAAACTCAAGATCCCACTAGGTTCAATGTCTAATTTTTTTTTTAATTTCCTATTACTACCACTGGTTTTGACTAAAATATTATGATTAATATGCCAGTTTGTAAAATAACAATCTCATGAAGTACTTGTAAGCATGGTTTTCAGAACCTTAAAGTTCTTAGAAATTACTAGAAACAAACAGGACAAGGTTTCAGAAATGAGCCCTTCTTAATTATGTGTTACATATGGAGCTCAAAGTGAGATTTTTTTAAAGGAAAAATAAGTTATATTAAAAGAATGCTTGGGCCGAAACCGGTTTGGCTCAGTGGATGGAGCGTCGGCCTGTGGACTGAAGGGTCCCAGGTTCGATTCCGGTCAAGGGCACGTACCTTGGTTGCGGGCACATCCCCAGTAGGGGGTGTGCAGGAGGCAGCTGATCGATGTTTCTCTCTCATCGATGTTTCTAACTCTCTATCTCTCTCCCTTCCTCTCTGTAAAAAAATCAATAAAATATATTAAAAAAAAAAAAAAAAGAATGCTTGGAAACTACCAATCTAGATCATTCCAAATAATAACTCCATGTAAAACTGAAAAAACTTTCTCTCACATTTCATGAAGGATGGTAACTGTGGGTAAATAGTATTTAAACTGGCGGCAAATAAAGCAGATAGTATGATCTCTAACTCAAGGGCAGGATTTATTTCTATATTTCAACAATCTAAAATGAACTAGAAGACTGCACATATTTTATAAAACTTTACTCCATGATCACCTGACTAACAAGATCTCTGCATATACACCATTTTTTATCTGGGTTAGTGAATAAAGATTTGCATTATGGGTGTGTGTATAGGATCTATGGTTAAGATATACAGTGACAGGCCAGATTCTTTAGTAAACATGTGAAGAATAATCTAAAAAATCAATAAATAATGTAGTGGCTATAATAATCAATAATTTCATAATTAAATGACCTGGAATAGGTTAAATTATAAAATTAACAAAAAGGTATTTCCCCAAAGCACAGCTCCTTTGCAAGTATAAAGGAGAGGAACAGATTTATTGATAGTTTTATAAAAAGGAAAAAAAAAGGCAGGTGTGGGACAGATGCATAGGCAGAGCATAGAGGATTTTTAGGGCAGCAAAAATATTCTATATGATACTGTAATGATGAATACATGTCATTAACATTTGTCCAAACCCAAAGAATGTACATCAATAGTGAACCTGAAGGTAAACTATGGACTTTGGGTGATTATGATGTGTCAATGTAGGTGCATCAATTTTAAGAAGCGTACCACTCTGGTGAGGGATGTTGATAGTGGGGGAGGCTATACATATGTGGGGCAAAGGACATATGGGAACTCTCTGTACCTTCCTCTCGATTTTGCTGTGAACCTAAAACCACTCTAAAAAACAAAAACCATTATCCAGGTGCTCAAGAGTTAAAAAAAAAATAGTTAATCAGGTTGGAGGGAAGGTTAAAAGTTTTAAATTGCAGGTATTTTAAGCTTATACATAGATAATTTCCTGACCGGGAATCAAATCGTTGACCTCCTGGTTAATAGGTCTATGTTCAACTACTGAGCCACACCAGCGGGCAAGAAAACAAACATTTTTAAAAGAATAAAATCCTGCCCTGGTCAGTTTGGCTCAGTGGATAGAGTGTCGGCCTGTGGACTGAAGGGTCCCGGGTTTGACTCTGGTCAGGGGCACATGCCCAGTTTGCAAACTCGGTCCCTGGTTGGGGGCGTGCAGGAGGCAGCCAATCAATGATTCTCATCATTTATGTATCTCCCCCCCCCCCCCTGAAATCAATTAAAAAATAAATTTAAAAAAATATCCTAAACTCTGGAGGGAAAACCTACAGAGATTCTCAGATACTCCTCAAATACAATAAAGTGCTAAATTCATAGACCTATCCATCCCAAGTACTTTTATCACTGCAAGTTCTATATAAGAAACATTTTTGATTTATTTTCAATATAAAAACAAGAGTTATAAGCACATATCTAAAGTCATATGAGAGATGTTTTGTGTTTAATAACAGGCTTTCAGTAAATATATATATGCTCTGATTAAATAAACATAATTTTCGGGGGGCGGGGGAGAAGAACATGTACAAAGTTGTCCAGACATAAATGTATGAAGTTAGGTATATATAAGCAAATAGCTTCTTTTTCCATCTATTGTAAGCTGCATGCTATTTTATTGGATCATATTATTTTGATACTGTAAAATGGCAGTAACAGGATTCTAGATGATTACCCCTTGGGAAGCACTTGAATAGTAGTAAGTCATCAAAAAGATGAGGGTAGCCCTGACCGGTTTGGCTCAGTGGATAGAGCGTCGGCCTGCGGACTCAAGGGTCCCAGGTTCGATTCTGGTCAAGGGCATGTACCTTGGTTGCGGGCACATCCCCAGTGGGGGGTGTGCAGGAGGCAGCTGATCGATGTTTCTCTCTCATCGATGTTTCTGACTCTCTATCCCTCTCCCTTCCTCTCTGTAAAAAATCAATAAAATATATTAAAAAAAAAAAAAAGATGAGGGTAGCCCGGCCAGCCTGGCTCAGTGGTTGAGTGTTGACCTATGAACCAGGAAGTCATGGTTCAATTCCCAGTTAGAATCGAACATGCCTGGGTTTCGGGCTCAATCCCCAGTGTAGGCATGCAGGAGGTTGCCGATCAGTGATTCTCTCTCATCACTGATGTTTCTCTCTCTCTCTTCCTCTCTGAAATTAATATAAATATAGAAGAAAAAAAGAGATGAGGATAAAATGGGAAGGGCTGTTCAGAAAGTTTTGGTCATCATTGAGTTGTAAAAAACGTGACAACATGCAACAAGAGGTTAGTAAGCAATACAAAATATAAGGAAGAGACGAGGAATCTCTTTGTAGCTCTTTGTACAAAGCTGATAAGATGAAGACAAGCTTCTGGGAAAGCTGCCATCTTCTATTGTAAGTAGATGGCCACATAGTGTCCTAAACCAGATGTGAGTAACGTGTAGAAACTGAGCACCTTTAGCAAAAGGTGGGGCTAACAGTGGTAACAGGTTAATAAATGTATTTCAGGAACTGAAAAGCAAGTCAGGGTCAATTATAAGATCTCCAAGACTCCAAAGCCAGAAGCTTTCAGGAGAAAGGAAAAGATGGCTGCTAGCTGCTAGTCAATGTAGAATGTATTAAGGTGAAGAATGTAAGAGTCATATTGGAAAGTAGTTTCTTCATCCTAGAAAACAAAGCCCTGGGCAGGATTTGCAGGACCCAAGTAAGGTAGCTAAAGATCACAGCAAAGCCTGTGGCCAAAGGGTATCCTTCAGTTGGAATAAAATGTAGGAATTAAGAGAATGGAGACCAGGCAATGACTCCAAACCTAAATCTGAGTGATGGTAGCTGTATAAGTAACATTATCTAGCATTTCCCTAGAACCACAGCATCCAGATTTAATATGAGAAAAAAGAGTAAGTACCACATGCTTTGTAAGCCAAAGGCTGGCTACCATCCCCTGGGGCTATCCCTTTGTTAAAGAACCTGTATTCTAAATATTCAAATTTTTTAAAAAAATATATTTTATTGATTTTTTACAGAGAGGAAGAGAGAGGGATAGAGAGTTAGAAACATCGATGAGAGAGAAACATCCATCAGCTGCCTCTTGCACACCCCCCACTGGGGATGTGCCCGCAACCAAGGTACATGCCCCTGACCGGAATCGAACCTGGGACCCTTGAGTCCGCAGGCCGACGCTCTATCCACTGAGCCAAACCGGTTTTGGCTAAATATTCAATTTTAAATATTTTGTAATTTTTCTTCCTACTTTTCCTACATCAAGCTCTTTTTGAAGAAATTAAGGATTTTTGAATACCCAGTCGTGATGATTAAGGAAATCCAGACAAATTCTGACTATTGGAGGGTGGACACTGACTCCCCACATCTTAGAAAATCGGATCAAAGTGATGGAGACTTAAGAAGTCAAGAAGGGACGCCCGGACCTGACCAGTTTGGCTCAGTGGATAGAGCGTCGGCCTGCGGACTCAAGGGTCCCAGGTTGATTCCGATCAAGGGCATGTACCTTGGTTGTGGGCACATACCCAGTGGGGAGTGTGCAGGAGGCAGCTGATCCATGTTTCTCTCTTATCGATGTTTCTAACTCTCTATCCCTCTCCCTTCCTCTCTGTAAAAAAAAAAAAATTCAATAAAACATATTAAAAAAAAAAAAAAAAAAAGAAGGACGCCCAGCTGGCATGCCTCAGTGGTTGAGCATCAGCCTATGAACCAGGAGGTCACAGTTCGATTCCCCATCAAGGCACATGCCTGGTTGTGGGTTTGATCTCCAGTGTGGGATGTGCAGGAGGCAGCCAATGAAGGATTCTCTCTCATCATTGATGTTTCTATCTCTCCTTCCCTCTCCCTTCCTCTCTAAAATCAATTAAAAAATAAAAGAAAAAAATATATATATATACACACACATATATATATAAATAAATGTCAAGGAGGAAAGCCATGGAGGATTTTATAAACAAACTAGAGCAGCGGTTGCCAACTGGTGGTCCGTGAGGTCTGAAAGGTTGACAATCGCTGGTTTAAGGAAACCTTTGGATCAGTAGTCGCCAACCGGTGGTCCGTGGACCACTGGTGGTCCATGAGGTCCAAAAGGTTGGCGACCACTGAACTAGAGGCCTAGTGCATGAATTCGTGCACTGGTGGGGTCCCGCGGCGTGGCCTGTGGGGACTAGGCTGAAACCCGCAGTCCAACGCCACCTGCTGCTCCCGCTCATCCCGGCCCTGCTGCGCCTGTGGTGGGCTCGCACTGTCAGTCCAGATCAGGAGAGGCTCACGCTGCCACAACGGCACTTGCCAGCTGTGAGCCCTGTGTCTGGCACCCATGAGCCGTGTCTGGTGCCCATCCGTCAGCTGAGCAGCGCTCCCGCTATGGGAGTGCACTGATCACCAGGGGTCAGCTCCTGTGTTGCGTGTCTGCCCTCTGGTGATCAGTGCACATCATAGCGACCGGTTGCTTAGGCTTTTATATATATAGACTAGAAGCCCAGCGCATGAAATTGCATGGTCCCGCCCACTCGCGCAGCCTGGCTGTGCTCACAGCCCCACCCACCCACGCCCTGCCCACCTGCCCACCGCCCCACCCACCCGCACAGCCCTGCCCACCCCTGTGTACCTCGCCACGCTCACAGCCCCACCCACCCGTGCCGGTCTTTGGTTACGCCGTTAGGGCCACTGGGTTTTTATAATATAGATTCTTCCTTCCTATTTGGAATTTTGTCTACAGCACATAAACAGGAGGCTGCCAGAATAAAGTCAAGGATCCTGATGAAATATAATACTGAAAAACTATTCTTTAAGTCATTCATAAATTGATCAATAGAACTATAAGAGGACTTTAAAACCAGAAGTCACATTCCCTGAGATTCTCAGGGTAGGGCCCAGGAATCCATAGTCTTAAAAAATAGTAAACTAGCCCTGGCCAGTGTGGTTCAGTTAGTTGGAGTGTCATTGTGAGCACCAAAGGTGGCATGTTCAGTCAGGGTGCATATGGGAAGCAACTGATCGATGTTTCGCTCTCTCTGAAACCAATTAAAACAAAACAAAACAGCCTGGCTGGTGTAGCTTAGCAGTTGAGCCTGGATCCAGGAACCAAGAGGTTATGAGTTTGCTCCCCGGTCAGGGCACATCCCTAGTAGGGGGTACATATGGGAGGCAGCTGATTGATGATGTTCCTCTCTAATTGGTGTTTCTCTCTCTCTATCCCTCTCCCTTACTCTATTATAATTACTACTTTCATCTCTTTTATTTTTCAGCTCTCTCTTGCCTTTTCTTTTACCTGTTCCCCCTCCTCCCTCCATTAATGACAGCCACAGGCAGGGTCCTGCTGACATTAAGTACTGAGAGACTAACTACCCTCACTCTACATCTTTGCTTTTGAAACCTTATTTCTATGTCAGGATACATTCATTTCAAATTCCAGTTGTTTGTTTTTGTTAATCCTCACCCGAGGATATTTTTTCCATTGGTTAAAAAAACATTTTTTAATTGATTTTAGAGAGGAAGGGAGAGGGAGAGAGAGAGAAATATCAATGATGAGAGAGAATCATTGATTGGCTGCCTCCTGCACACCCCACAGTGGGGATTGAGCCTGCAATCTAAGTATGTGCCCTGACAGGGAATTGAACCATGACCTCCTGGTTCATAGGCTGACGCTCACCAATGAGCCACGCCAGCTGGGCCACTGAATTTTTTTTTTTAAGAGACAGTGGAAGGGAGTGGGAGAGATAGAGAGAAACATCGATGTGAGAGACACACATCAGACACATCGATTGGTTGCCTCCCCGCATGTACCCCAAGGGGAGACAGAAATGGAGTTTGCAACCGAGGTATGTGCCCCGACCAGAATAGAATCCGAGACCCTTCAGTTCACAGGCTGATGCTCTAACCACTTAGCAAAACCAGCTAGGGCTCAAATTACATTCTAACTGAGACAGGTTTTTTTCTTAAAATGAGTTCCTTATCAAATCATGTTCCTATCAAGAATTTTCAATGGTTCCCCCATTACCTTTAGAATAAAAAAGCTCATACACATTGGCTTGGTATTTCAAAGCCTTCTGCAATATTATCCCAATCTACCTTTTAAATTGTTTCTCTATTTTTGAATATGAAAGAATACTTTACATTGGCTAGATTCCTTTGATACCTCTCTTTTAAAGATATCACAATCATTCCTATCTCTATACCTTTGTTTCCTCCTAAAAATACCCTAATCTGTGCCAATTCAAATCTTACCCATTTTTAAGGCTTAGTTCAAATCCTACACCTTCATGAGGCTCACTCTAATCACACTAGTCCTCAGAATGCTCTTACTCTTGAATTCATATGGTACATGTGTCTGTACTACTTATATGTCACTTAAAAACGTGACATACCACATTATAGTGTTAATTTTATGTGCAATTATCTTCTCTCCCTAAATAGATTTTACAAATGTGCTAACTCCCCATATACATATGGAGATATGTATGTAGCAGAAATTCAATACATATTTTGAGTGACTTTTGTTTAAGAAACACTGACAACTAATTTATAAGTTTTACTCTTCCTCTTGGCTTTACAATCAAGGAAAAAAGAGTGCTGAGAGCAAAACGGATCAATTGAGGGTCTGCTACTTTTATATATGAGGAGAAAAGAAGTTTCTTAAAAAATGTATTTTTCTCCAATCATTAAATACCTCCTAAAAATCTATTTTCAGGAAGAATTCTATATTAATCAGAAGAGCCAGCAACTTTCAAACATTCCAAAAATGTTAAATATGAAATTATCACCTTCCCAAGACCACTGATAAGATCAATAATGATTCAAAACAATAACACTGATTCAAAATACTTGTTAATTTACACATTGGTTTAATATAGCTATCTACTGTACACACATCTTATATACATATTCTCCTAAAAGGATATTGTCTTAGCCCGACCAGTGTGGTTCAGAGGTTGAGTGTCGACCTATGAACCAGGTCATGGTTCGATTCCTGGTCAGGACACATGCCCAAGTTGTGGGCTCGATCACCAGTAGGAGGTGTGTAGGAGGCAGTGATCAATGATTCTTTCTCATTATTGATGTTTCTCTCTCTCTCCCTCTCCCTTCCTCTCTGAAATCAATAAGAAATACATTTAAATAAATAGAAACAAAATAAAAAAATAAAAGGATACTGTTTTAGATAGATAGTTCCTAGCAAACAAAGGCTCAATTTACAGACTTTTGCTTGAGATATTATGCAAAACTAAGTGCTTAATAATGTGAAAAATTTAATCTTGCCTGAACCTAGTCCACACACTGGGTTAGAGCTCACATAATACTCTGCATTGACTTTCATAGCACAAAGCACAATTGTAATTAATTATGTAATAATTTGGTTTTGTCCATCTTCTCACTATAGATTTCATTAGGGCAGAGACTTATTTTTCTCTACTATATTTCTGGTGCCTCGCACATGCCTGGAGTAACAGGTGCTCAATAACAATTATGAATTAATAAACTGCAGCAGATGCCCTCTGAGGGATGACTGGATGTGCAACTCAAAATATATATAATTGATGAAGAGGTAAAAGAAAGTCATGACGTTTGCTAAATTCAGAGGTAGAAGAGGTTAAAGAGGTACAGATGAGAAGAAAAATCATACCACCTTACAAAACATTCTGAGAGGTTAACACAACAGAGGTGAAAGCAGACTTCAAAAAGGACATAATTTCCATGAAAAAACATGTCAAATATCAAGTCACAGAGTTTTCCTGGGACTTTAATGGAGGCTTAGTATGAAAGGAGGTGTAACTACCTCCCCCCACCAACTACGCAGGATTGACAAAATTGCGCAGTGGGGAGGGAGATACGTACTGGGCGAATGTCTGCTGAGCTCCAGCTGTGGTCTCTCCAGGCTGCTCTGAAAGTCAGGAGGCAGCAGGGAAGCCACTCCCTCAGGATGGATCATCTCGTCCTCCGACTCAGCTGAAGCTTCTGCAAAGTACAGATTGGGTCGGGGCAGGGAGGGAGTGAAGGGCTCAGCATGTGGGAATATGTAGAGGAGTGAAGGAGGTCAGGCAAAGTCATGGATACAGAGTATATACTAAAAAGAGTGCTGTACATAGAGAAAAATTCCCTAGGATTAAGCTCTACCTCATCTAAAAGGGTGGCTTAATTTACTTATTACTCTTCCTGTTGGCAGGAATCCTTTTATAATAAGATAGTCAAATTGTCTTCTTCCCTGACAAAGGTAAATAGTAACTCACTTGGCATAAACTATCAAAGCAAATAAAATAGTCTTAGGCTGACTTATTCTCGAAATTGCCTAAACAGGCCCATCTACTCAGTTACAGGAACAAGAATGAAGAACTCCTTGTAAGAAGTGACAGTCTGGGCTTACCTTCAAGTTCTGCAGCTTCTCGAGCTTCACGTTCCAGACGCTGCCTAAGTAGCTCCTGCTGCTTTTCCAGATACTGCTTTATGAAACTGTTCTGGCTCATTTCCTCGCCAATCTGTGTTGAGGACATGAAAAAAAAAAGTCTAGGAAAGCAAACTAGGAAAATGCAAGGAAGAAAATTCCATGGAGCAAAGGTCTACCCCTTATATCTGGACTCAAGAAAGATGATTAAAATGTTGGATGGCTTCTTTTTAAGCGACTTTTATGTTGAAGATAAAAATAAATGGTCCTATGGTTCACAAAAAATGGCAAAAAGAGGAACTGCACATAATTTCTTATTTTAAATATTCAGTTCCCATCCAAAAAGTAATGCACAACTTAAAATACAAATTCCTGTAAAAGTATGTCTTTTAATCTAAATTTTTAGATAATAGAAAATATTATCTAAAAATAATCTAAATTTTTTAGTAATATCAAGAAATAAAAGGGGAAAATACTAGGTCATACTATTTCATCTTCTATTGTTAACAAAAGACCAATCTCTACCTATCCAGGGAACAGTTTAACATCTCCAAAATTCAAGTACAGGACTTAAAATATATGAAAGCAAGAGACTAAATAAAGGGATATCCATTCAGCTTTAGACAGAGTTCTAAGTCCATTTTCTTTGGGTGATAAGAAATACTTGGTAACAATATTTAAAATGCAGTTGCTTAATTCTTCCCATCCTTTTTTTTGCAACACAGACTCCCACATCAATCTTCTGCCCTTCAGCTTTCTCTCCACAAGTCCCCCACCCGAGAGAGCCTTCTTGCTTGGCAACTGTTATTAGAACTCCAGAAAAAGGAAAAAATCTAAATACTTTCTATGTTACTAGTCATCTTTCCTAAGCATAGTAAATGTTTGCCTTCACCTAAAATATAGATGAGTTTCTTGGTACTCAATGGACATTGATGAAGTGCAGGTTGCACATATTAGAGAATATATGTATTAATTGCAAAAGTTATAATAAAAGCAAAGCTTCAAAGACTAAAATGCAAAAGGAATATAATCATAAACTGATTAATTTATGCAGTGTCTTATGCTTAACTAAACCTCTGTAAACGGGCTATATTATAATACAGCTTAATGAGGCGATAACAAGGGAATAAGAATTTTTCCACAGTATCTTGGGACTTCATCTAGTACTGGAGCTGCACATCACTGCAATAACAAAGATCTGGATTTTTCCTTTAAGTGCATGACACACTACAATGATGAGATTTTAAAACGGAAAAGAATCTTAAGAGATCATACAGTCTAAGATAGAGCTAAAATGTTAGCTTTTAAGGTGGTTTTTTTTTTTTTAAACTGTGGAATGATTTCTTCTAAAAAAATCTTATGCAAAAACTCAATATACAAACCAGACAAAAATAGATCTAATTTAGTTTAAGAGAGGAGTGTGAATCTCTGCTTACTTGGGACTAATGTATCTTCCCCAGAAGCCCCCAAAAAGCAACTCCACAAAACCCCAGCAGAGTAGTTATAGTACTATGGATCTAGTTCAACCTCTTTATCTTATACACAGGGAAGTTGAGGAAACCAAGGCTTCCAAAGGTTAAGTATGCCCTAAGTAACAGAATAATTAATAATGTTTAGGAGTAACTTCATGGTTAGTATTAACACTTTTAATGGTGGATGATTTCCAAAAGATTGAATTCTTAGAAAATCTATGTCAACACAGTATTTCCTTAGCCAAGCATTTTCCTTACATTTTATATCTATATTCAAAGACCACTATTTTCCCCAAATCAATGGCAAATAAATGACTTCAGATCCCAGTACAACACTTAATCAGTTGGAGCCACATTTTTTCCGCACACACCATTTCAAGTATCAGAAATCAACTAACATCTCCTCTGATTCTGTTCTTGAATTCTTTATTAGAATTCAACTGTCCTGGTATGAGGACATTTCTGACCAAGGGAACTTAGGAAATATTGGTAAGGAATTAAGCATCAAACATACATCGTGTCCTTCCAGGTATCTGTGCATCTAAAGAGTCTACCCCATCTAATAACCTGCTTTCTTACCTGGGAATTGGGCTGAAATGCAGCATGGGGCGTTGAGTGTTTCTGTAAATTTTCTAGCATTAGAGCCTGATATAGAAAAGGGCAAAAAGTCAGAAAATAGGAAAAGAAAACAAACACCCACCCCTCCCTCAATCTCTTCGTTAAGTGCAATAACTAACCATACACATTTAAACTGTACTCCTTTTCCAGGGACCTAAAAAGCCCTTCACTAATACTGTTCTCATTTATCTTCAGAAGACCCTTAAAGGTAGCCATGGTTACTGCTCCCAAATGTACAGAGGTAGAATGTAGGCACACAAGAGACAATCAGGGACTTGGCTATGTAACAAAATCAGTGACAGAACCAGTGCTATGATCCCTATTATCTTCTGCACTTCTGACTAGTGCTCCTTCTAAATCTGACCCTGCAGGTAAAATTACTTCAAATACTCAAATCAGCTTCAAATACATGAAACCAACATGGGGCTGCTGGCTGTGGGCTGATTGAATTACTAGGTCAAACAGTTACCCAGGAGTAGATCTACTCGAGATTCTTTCCAAAAAAGTGACACGTAGATTTAGCAAATTTAAAAATTTTCAAAAAGGAGACTACAGAACAGAACGAGCTCAGACTCTGTAAACTATGCTCCAACACACACACACACACACACACACACACACACACACACACACGAGCGCGCGCGCCCGCACAAGAAATGTCAGCTTATGTATAAGCAACGGTCTGCCAACTTAACCCTTGAGCCAACCCAGCCCTAATGCTACCCACCACATGTCCTAATTAACCCTTATTAAAACCAAGACATCCTCATCTTCCCTCCATTCACACAAACCTGTACACACCAATCCCCCCATCCACCTCATGGTTATCCCACCCTAACTTACTCAAACCTATTCAAAATCCCCAACATATACCAACCTGCCTCACCTCTCACCAATATTCACCAAACTCCAATCTACTCAAATTGCTTTTGAATGCCCTGTAAATTATACACCCCTCTCTAACCATGTCCCTTCAAATTAAGGATTCTCTTCACCTCACCCCCTAAATAATCAGACACCTTGACTCTACTCCAATCCTATTATTTGGGATACCGATACCAAGCCCATCAACCCCTCCGCCTAACTATACCCCTAACTCCGACCCAGCCCAACCCGCCCCCCCCTTAAGCCAGCAACGCCGGTGGTTGTAGTGGGATTTAACTCCTTCTGCAGCGCATGCGCCGAAACCACAGACACAAACAAGGAGCGGGTGGGGGCAGGAGGAAGGAGCTTAAGACACTCCGGGAGAGTAGCGCGCACCCTCCCATTTTGGGCTCGCGCCGCTGCCGTTAAGGCGGGAACCGGCGCTATCTCAATTCCAATGCGAGCCTCGCCAACCACCGTGCGCGCGGCTCCGGAGGTTCGCGCTGGCGGCCTGAGCGAGCTCGCGCCGAGCCCGGACACTGCGCCTGCGCCGCGGCAGAGACTCGTCTCTACCGGGTCCGCTCCCCTCCGACACCCCGGCAAGGCCGTCTCCTCACCCCTTTGAGCCGCTTGACCAGGGCACTCTTCTGCCCACTCTTGGCTAGGCCTCGTTGCTCCAGTGCGGCCTTCAGGTCGGTCACCCGCAGCGCCTGAAGAGGCTTCCCGTCCAGAGTCACCTCCTCCAGCTCCGCCATCTTGCGTGAGGTACTCGGGTCCGTCCCGACGGCTTCGGGCATCTTCGGTAATTTCCGCCAACGCCCTTCGAACGTACCGATCTGACCCCGCCCACTGCTGTAGTCAACCCCTCGATTACCACTCAGAACTCTCCGGGTTCCTCCGGAACTGCTCGGGTGTTTCCGTCTCCACATCGGCACCAATCGGTTCTCTCCATCCTAGAT
Organism: Cnephaeus nilssonii; assembly: GCF_951640355.1. NCBI lineage: Eukaryota > Metazoa > Chordata > Mammalia > Chiroptera > Vespertilionidae > Cnephaeus > Cnephaeus nilssonii. The sequence continues at coordinate 33,021,911 of NC_137075.1, read as the reverse complement.
GCTCCCCCCTCCCTCGCCCTGCTTTTAGAATTCGGTTATCTCCGTTTCACCGAGGCTTTGAATCGAATCTATTCGGAAGCCCTCGACTTTGGCATAACCATGATCGGAGTTACTCGGCTCTCTTCGGACCTAAAGCTGAGGCGCTGAGGTGCTTGGGTGTTTGGAGCTGGTCCGGGACCGGAAGTGCGTGGGCCGTCTGGCTGGCCTTGCTTAGGGTTTTCAGGAAACATGGAAGCGGTGGCGATAGTTGGAGCCTAAGTACTCTGATGGTCTCTCGGTGCCCTGTGAGAGGAAAGGGGAGGTAAGCGGGGTAGAAGCCCCTCCCTGGGCTGGGTGAGACTCGGTGTTTGCGGGTCACCCTCGTAGGGCAAGTCTCCCGCTCTTCTACGGAAACAGTTGCCGCCTCCCATCCTATTAAATCCCCACCACTCCCATCTAAGGCTACGTTGTTCTTTCATACTTTGAAATGCCAGGCTTGGTGGCCTCCAAAGTGGGCAAGTGGCAGCACCGTGTCTTCGGACTCAGATTGAACTAATTCATGATCACTGAACTTGAGTTTGCCATGGAAGCCATGTCTCAAGACTTGGGAAAGTTCTCTCTTTCCTCGAAAAGGAGATTCAAGTTCCTTTCTGAGGAATTGCTTCCTGTTAAGGCCACTGAAAAAAAGACAACCTCTCCCAGGACTGTTTTGGTACTGAACTGATGTTACTGCTTGGGGGTTCCTTTCTTTCTTACTGCAAATAATCCAATTTGCAGTAGAAGAAACACAAACAGTAAAATAGCTCATATACAATAGTAGTTTAAGGTTTTCATTGTTGGAGATTCAATTATGGGCCTTGAAAACTATTCAAGTTGGCTGACCTTCTAGTTGCATTAGTGATGCAAATCAGTGTCAGGGTATCAACAGGTATTATATTAACTTTTTAAAATTTGATTTTAGAGAAAGGGAGAGAAACAGAGAAACATCCATTGGTTGCTTCCCAAACGTGTTGTGAGCAGGAATTGAACCTGCAACCTGGATGTGTGCCGTGACCAGGAATCGAATCTGCCATGGGAGGACACTACAACCAACTGAGCCACCTCCCCAGGGTTCAATAGGTAGTATATTAAACATTAAGGAAAATTTTTCAAAGACATGAATTGTCATCTACAGCAGTGTAGTAACACTGTTAGATCCCTAAGCCACTAAACCAACTAGACTTTTTTCAGTCTTATATAAACAGATTATTTTCTTGTTTTTCTTACTCTGTTATCTTATTTTGGGCCAGGCGCCCATCACTTATTCTGCTCTTTTAATTTTTTCCTGGTGCTTTACAGGAAGTATAAGGAAGTAATGGATGTTATGAAATTCTTGGCATATTTTAGAAGTAATATGCACATATATATATATATATGCACAGTAGTGCCCCTGTGCAAGGATTTGTGCAATTAGAAGGTGCCTGGCGGGGTGGGATGGGCTGGACGAGCCCTGGAGCCAACCTCCCTCGGTCCCTCCCCAGACGGCTGCACCTGGGGCAGCACATCGGCTCGAAGGGCATCAGTGGAGAGAGTGGGGTCCCTCCAGCAGGTGGAGTCCCTTGGCCCAAGGGGTCCCGGATTGCAAGAGGGCAGTTCTCGGGTGACACACCCAGAATCAGGCTCCCTCCTCTCTGGTTCCAGGGTGCATAACCCGAGAACCGCTGCTGCCAAGTGACCACAGCTTGGCAGCTCCTGAGTTGAGCATCTGCCCCCTGGTGGTCAGTGCGCATCATACCTACTGGCCAGTCGGATGGTCGCTTAGCCATATATATATATATATATGTAAATATTATATAATGGTTTTATTTCCCCTTCACTGTTGATATTGCTGGAATGATTAGTATCTAGGTCCTCCCTGACCAGCTGCATGTACTTGATTAAAAAATGGGTTCCTTTTTTTTCACTTAGGGAAGATGTGATAGACCAACATTAATAATTGTTTTTTTTCCTTTACTCAACATGAAACATAGGAATAGGCAGGAGAAAATTAGCAAGAAATGTATTGGAGAAGCTGGAATTATTGAGGGTCAAGGAACAGCAGGGAAAGAGGAAGAGAAGAAAAAAGAAAAGAGAGGTGGAAGGGGTCAAACAAAACAGAAGACTGGCACAAAAGGTTACCATAGCCACAATTCCCAGAGCAAAGATGTATGTAACAAGAGTATTTGGCCTTGCAGATTGGAAATTGATCTTAAAGAAGCACAAATATCTTTTTCCCTGAAAAATTCTCCTGTGGTGCCAAAGTAACAAGAGGATGAAATCATCATTCAAGGAGACTTTACAGATGACATAATTGATGTCATTTAGGGAAAATAGCCAGATGTTGATCATGATAGCATCAAACATCTTGGAGAAGTGAAGAAGTGATTTTTAATTATCTAAACTGAGAGTTGATGGGCAAAGGGAAAGAGATTTTTTGAGAAAATATATATTTATCCTACAGTGTAAACTACCCTTACCCTTGGCATTTTCACAGTTCTGTACAAGGCTGCTTTTTTTCTTTTTTTTTCATTGCTATAGTCTAATAAACAAGGGAGAATCATGCTTATGCATGAAATAGAATTTAGTCCAAAAATTTTGGTCACTTGCCCAACCAGTGTGGCTCAGTGGTTGAGCATTGAACTATGAATCAGGAGGTCATGGTTTGATTCCCGGTCAGGGCATATGCCCAGGTTGTGAGTTCAATCTCCCTTCCTCTCTGAAATCAATAAAAATATATTAAAAAAAAATTTTTTGGTCACTTGAAAAAGTGTTGGTTATTTTTAGATTATAAGAATGATGGAGGGAAACAGTGGTTAGGGAGAGTAATAGGTTTGAAAAAGAGAGGAAGGTTGGCAAATATAAAATGAAGTTATTCTTGAATGATTTCTCTAAAGTAGTTGGATAACAACTGAAATAAAGGACCCTGTTTTCCGGTAAATTTGTTTACCGGAATTAATTAATTAATTAATTGAATTGGTAATTTTCTTTCTTTAAAATATATTTTTACTGATTTCAGAGAGGAAAGGAGAGGGAGAGAGAGAGAGAAACATCAATGGTGAGAGAGAATCACTGATTGGCTGCCTCCTGCACGCCCCATGCTGGGGTTTGAGCCCACAACCTGGGCCAGGCAAAGTAATTTTCTTTTTAGATGCTGATTGAATGTGATAAGGTTCCTTGTTGTTGGGAAGTTATATTTTAGTTGATCTATCTAAAGAGTATATAACTGCTTTTATGTTTCAGGATGCCACTGGAATCATCTTCATCTTCGGTGCAGCTGTCCTTCCCATCTCTCTTACCCTCAGTGCCAGGCAATTCTATTAACTCTCCCCTTCCCCCAATGTCTTACATCACTTCCCAGGAAATGAAGTGTATTCTTCACTGGTTTGCCAGTTGGTCAGGTCCCCAGCGTGAACGTTTCCTACAAGACCTGGTAACTAAAGCAGTGCCAGGAAAGTTACAGCCATTGCTAGAAGGTCTGGAGCAACTTAGTGTGTCTGGAGCCAACCGACCACCTTGTATCTTTGAGTGCCAGCTGCGTCTTTGGGATCAGTGGTTTCGAGGTTGGGCTGAGGAGGAGCGCAATGAGTTTGTCAGGCAGCTGGAGGTCAGTGAGCCAGACTTCGTGGCCAAGTTTTACCAAGCAGTGGCTGCTACAGCTGGTAAAGACTGATGGGCATTAAAATCAGAGAAGAGAACTATAGTTGATGGAGCCGAAACTACAACTCTACAGTGAGAACTTCAGATGTGCCACTTAAAGGTCTGGGGATGGTATCCTGATTCACTGACTGAGCTTGCTGACTAGTACAGGCCTGGTTATTGCAATGTTTACAGCACATCCGCTGGACTACTAGTGTAAATGTGTTCCAGCTAAGCAAATCCAGAGTAGCAGTCTGCCTCTAGCTTACTTCTTTCCAGGAGATGTCAAACCCTCAAGAATTTAATGGCTTTTGCAACTATAACCAAACGGCACCTACACATAATTCAAGCCTACTGCTGGCCCATGGGGATATAAAGTAGAACTTTCCTACTCCAGAAGCCGGAGAGAAGGACAATAAAAGGTCCCGTTTTTGTATTTAGCTGGATTCAGATGTCTGGTTTCACCTCCCTTAGCAGATTCAGGCACAATTATGTGACATCCTAACTACTAGCTTTCCTGTGATGATTTAGAAAAAATTATGGAAAAATCAGAAGAGGGAGATAATTAGTTATTCCTTCCTCCACACTGATGTGTGTTTGAATCCAAATAGTGATGACTTTTTCCAAAAGCATATGTGATATGCTTGGAGCTGTTAGAAGATATTCTGTAAGTTTGCTCTATAACAATATGAAAAAAAGTGACATTCTTTAGAGGTTGAAATGTTTATTTTTTTTTAATCAAAATAAAGAATGAATCTTTGGAATCATAAGTCTCTACCTTTTTTTCATTGCAAACCCAGTATGAAAAGAGGCATTCTGAGAAAAGTAGAATTAAGTGTAGATAGTAGATTGACTCCCATCCAGTTGTCTTCCAAGAAATAATCTATCCTGCCCCCACCATGCTCTGGGTAACATCACACCTCCCTTATTCCTCCAAATGAGCCCCTTGTGCTTTGGAGCTCTGATGAATGGTAAGGGGCAGATGGTCCCACCTGAAGAGTAGCTCGTTTCTGATAGGCCACGGTTCCCAGTGCACCCACCAGGATAAGCAGCATTAGGCAGAGCACTATTGACAGACCTAGATGGGTCATGGAGGAATTATGACCCGAAGTAACCAGGAACCTAGGAACATAGAAGTAATATTTGGCTTGGAATAATGCCTAGGCTTAGGAGGTGAAGGGCTTTACCTTTATTATCATACATAGAGCTATAAAACCCTGCTTTATCTAAACAGAAAAGAGTGACTAGAACCTGAAAATAGGAATATGACCAATATCCGTCTTGAGCATCTTAGATTGTTGGAAGGAGACTTGACAGTGAGGGAAGTGGCCTAAGGGGAAGGCTGGCTAAACTGGTGTTTAGATAGTTAGACATGGTGCCTGGATAGTGCTTAAAAAAGGGAGGGGGGCCGAAACCGGTTTGGCTCAGTGGATAGAGCGTTGGCCTGCATCTGGAGGGTCCCAGGTTCGGTTCCGGTCAGGGGCGTGTGCATTGGTTGCGGGCGCATCCCCGGTGCGGGGTGTGCGGGAGGCAGCTGGTCGGTGTTTCTCTCTCATTGATGTTTCTGGCTCTCTATCCCTCTCCCTTCTTCTCTGTGAAAAATCAATAAAATATATTTTTTTAAAAAAAAGGGAGGGATCCCTATGTCCTAGAGATGGGGGAACTCCACTATCATGATGAGAGGGGTGTCCTATAATGATAGGCCTGAGATAATCATGTCAGGGATCCTTATTTCCTGAAATAACCCTGTCTAAACTCCTGTATACACATGAGTAGGTGCTTAATAAATACAATTTCAAACATCTGGACTAGGAATTGGGAAAAACATCTACTTGCAATGTTGTCTTACTTGCTATATTCTGTGGTAAAGTTGGCTCCTCCATAATATACTTCTAGAGGCTTCTTCTGGAGAGTCAGGGTCAGGGCCCTGTGCAGCATACCAACCGAAGGGCCTTGGCAACCAGGGGACTTCCACAGATGCACAGTGAACACCAGATGAGTGGTAATTGAAGGGCTGTGGAAATAGCACCTAAATAGACATTTGGCTCTATTAATGGAGCGCTAGTCCCTGGAAGGCTATATCTCATGAAATCTCATGAAACATGCAGGTTTAGGAGTGGGATGAACAGAAAATCTCCAGAAGACAGTTGTGAAGTAAAGGACTTAAGCATTCTCTATGGCCCATCATAAAAATCCTCAGCCTGAATTGCCCCTTTTTACCTTCCAGTGCCTCCTCTGCTCACCAGAGCCTGTAGGATTGCTTCAGTCAACTCTTCTCCTTCTTCCTTCCCTAGGGAATGGCCTGGGGGCCCAGCTAATCCGAAAGACAGCCTGAATAACAGGTCTTGGGTTGAAAGACTCTTAGGTGGGGAAGTAACAGCATCTGTATCTTCATTAGTCTGACACAGCCGACCCCGGGGACAGAAGAGAAGACCATAGTACCCAGGTATCTGAAAGGAAACATGTAGCAGGTTATAGTCAGTTACTTGCTCAAGTCCTCCTAAGAAAAATGTACAGTCTAGATCAGAATCTTGGGCTCAGTGGCTACTTAGTAAAAAATGAACAGAAAACAGTTTGGTTATACCACTGTACAAACATTTCCAAGTTTCTTTTTGCCAGTGTGTTACAGCTTTTTCACCTATGACACCCACCTGAATAGCCTTTCCTGGAGGGCATGAAACCCAGGGGGATCCCTCCAACTGCACCTTGTAGGCTCCCCTCTCTGTGCATTGATGTAAGTAGCAGTGGCCAGTGAGCTCCTCTTCCTTCAGGTGTGGCATCTGAGAGGGATGTCTGACCTTGTCCCCAGGGAGCAGTTGTGATGTGAGGTTGGAAAGGAAGCAACGACTCTGGGAATGGTAGATCTCCCCATGGGGATTCTCTGCCCCAGGTGGGAATCCATTTTCCTTTTTCCAGCATTCACTCTGAAGAGCAGGGCAGAAGGTAGAGTAGTGTTTGTCCCGATGTCTTTGAAGTTGACTCCTCTCTAGGTCCACTCAGTTTCACTCTGTTTTCTAATCTACTCACCCGGTTGGCCAAGGGCTTGTACATGCGGCAGCCTTCCAGCACAGGGTCTGAAGAGCAGCTTCCCTTGTCCAAGTGCAGGTAGTGGCAGCCCAGTCCACTGTATGGGAGAGATGGGAGAGTGACACTTGGATCACTGACAGCTGCCCAGCCCCTCAGCCACTCAGCACACACACACCTGCCAGTACAGAAGAAGTCTGAGGAGCCAGTCCCACATGTGGTCACCAGGCCAAATTCCAGGCCAGATCCTGTTTGAGAGAGAGGGAGAAAGAGCATTCAAAACAAATGAAGCCCCAAACATCCTCCAGTGCTAGCTATGCTTACAGCCTCCATTACATCTTAGCAGCAGATATTCTTTCCAGCCTCTCTCACTTCCCCCAAGCTGACTTCGGTCATGTGTGCCCTCTGTGATGCTCCCTTATTTCTCTCTCTTTTTTAAAAAAATATATTTTATTGATTTTTTACAGAGAGGAAGGGAGAGGGATAGAGAGTTAGAAACATCGATGAGAGAGAAACATCGATCAGCTGCCTCCTGCACACTCCCCACTGGGGACGTGCCCGCAACCAAGGTACATGCCCTTGACCGGAATCGAACCTGGGACCCTTCAGTCCGCAGGCTGACGCTCTATCCACTGAGCCAAGCCAGCTAGGGCTCCCTTATTTCTCACCATGGCCCCACAACAGCTCCTCTGCAGCACTGTGGTTGACTTGATACCAGCCTGAATCTTTGAAAGCAGCAAGAGTGATTGGGTCTAGTCGAGTGCGCTGGGCACCGTCGAAGATAGCGGTCATTATAGAGCCTTGGAGTAGTCGGGCCTCCCAGTGTGAAGACAAAGGGCCCTACTGGAAGAGGTAGCTGGTTGCTACCTGGCTGCTCCCTCTTCCTTCCATCACCCCAAGGTGTTCTTATTCTTACCTCTTCTTCCAAGGGGGCACCCAGTGAAACCCCTGGCACTCCCAAGTGTTTAGCCAGGCTGTGGCTAACAGCTGGGGTGGTGAGAAGCAGCTGTCCCCACTCATCTCGCCTTGTCACCTGTTGCCTTGTAGAGCAGTTCTCTCCAACTGAGCACAGAAAGGGGAGAAGGCAATATGAGGAAAGGTGAGGTAGAATTGGAAGGAAGAAGTTCGTGAGATAGTAGTAATTCCTTGTAGTTGACATTGTGGGAAGGCCTCTTCCTCATTCCTCTCCTTTACCGCTGGGTCCTGAGGGGCAATCCCGCCACTTCTTGAAGAGTTGTCCAGAGAAACCCAGGGCATGGAGCAATTCGTGTAGTGTGGCCTAAGGACAAATGACAGCAGAGTGAGGGAACTGGGTTTGCAACAAGATTAGCCAGCCACTCTATAGCCCCTCTGCCCCATCACTTCTTAGAAATTGAGACACCTTCTATTCCATCCCCCCCCCTTTTTTTTTTCTGTAAGAGAACATTTGTTTGGTAAATCACAGAGTTAGAAGTAATTCCTAGAAAGAAATGGGTTTAGGAAACAAGTTATTGAGATAATGAAAGGATCCTTGGAGCTTGGGAATGAGAAAGCTAATGGTAACTTGCCTTGGGTGGGGAGGTGGAGGAGGAAGGGAAGGGAAGGGAAAGAAAAGGCAAGAAAAAGGAAGGGAAGAGAAAACTAGGGAAAGGCATGGGCGGTGTGCTCTGGGGAGGGAGAGAGCCTATTCCATCCTTAATAGGTTCTTCAACTTCATGGGAAGCTGAGTGACCTGCCCCACCTCACCCAACCTGTCACTATACAACAGTCACCATGACGATGTCACTATGGTTGAGGCTGGGGCTGGTGAGATGTTGGGCACAGTAGACAATGGTACCAGCAAGGGGCCTGTCTTCTGAGTCCAGTTGGCAGCAGGCAGCATAGGCAATGACAGAGGGCTGTGGATGGATGAGTCAGGACAATGTATGGGAAGAAAGGAGAGAAGTGGGGTAACACAGAAGAAATCTTCCTGAAAATGGAGGTTCAGTGTTACCAAGGGATGGTATAAACTTTAGAGGGTTTTTAACCCTCACCCAAACTTCATCAGCATGTCCAAAGTTACGCCAAATAAGCACAATTTAATAAAAACTGCTTTTATGCGCCTTGCCCCTCATTTAAAATTAAGAGAGGCAGAGTAGGGAAAAGGGATTTGATTTGAACCTCACCTCTCGGTGGCACTTGGAAGTGTGGGCAACCCGCACATACAGGAGAAAATCAGTATTTTGGACGCCAGGCCCATCTGGCTGGACCAGTTGCGGGGGACCCTGCTCTGGCCACAAAGCATAACCATGGAGATGGGCATCAGGGATCTGGCCGGGAGTGAAATGTGACATCTAGATTAGCAGGTGTGCTGGAAGACATGGCAATAGGAAACTGGGTACTAGGAGTGAGGGGAAAAGAGTTTCTATGTCTAGTGTGTCTTAGTGTCACCTAGGCAGCTGGTCAGAATAAGGAATTCTACCGTCACCCACCCTACCCCAAATCTCTGATTTAATAAATTGCCAAGGGACACAGGGCTCAGGAACCTGTACTGCAAGGGAGCACATTAAGTAATTCTGATGCTGTTGGTCTTGGAGAGATCTAAGCAGGCTCTAGATCTGCAGATCTCCAACGCTGAGAATTTAATCTCACCTTTGCACCCAGGCAACTTTCTCCTTTGTACCCTGGGTTCAAGAGGCTGCATCTGCAAAGAATGAATATCTGTAGGTAAGCTGGAGACATTTCTGGGTGCCCTGAAGAGGTATTGTACACATTCACAACGACATGAACTCACCTGTGGTAGTTTGGAGTATCTGGGTCTCCCCAGACAGCATGGCAGTACTGTGCAGGGTCTCGGCTCAAAAGCAGGGGTCCTTGCACTGGAGGCACTAAACGAGATGAAAGGTCCATTTCACCGCAGTATCTTGGAGTTCCAGTTCCTCTTCTGTGGTGGTCTTCTGCCTCAGTTCCCTCTGTTCCTCAGCCCTCCCTGACTCCTGTTCTTCCACGCACCTGCCAGGACACCCTGGAGTCGCTGAGCAGCCTCTCTCACCGCGGCCAGGGCTCGGGATTCCCCACTCATCCCATCTCCCTCAGGATCCCAAGCTCCACCGGACACAGGGTCTCTTATATGGCAGGGTTGGATTCGGAGGGGCTGAGGATCACGAGAGCCAGGGAAGGTGAGGGGGGAAGAGCGGAAGTTCGAGGGGAGTTGGGAGGAAGGTGGCCTGAGAAGGCTCACAGACTTCTGTGTCTCGTCATGGAGACACCTGCGTGCGGCAGCCCCCAGCAGCAGCAGCAGCAGCAGCATCTCCTTCGGTGTCCTCCACAGCCTGCCCTGAGGCTCTCTCCTGGCCCCTCTTCCCTGCCTCACTTGCTTCTGGCTTTCCTTTCTTTACCCTCTCTCTGCATATCTCCTCCCTCCACTTTTGCTTATTTTTTTCAAGATGTGAGTGTTGTTGACTAAATCTACAATTCCTGCCAGGAGGTCGGATGTGAACCACAAGAGCCAAAGTTGTCTCTTCCCAGAGGCGCCAGGGTGGAGAGCTGGGTGAGGGGCAGTGTTATTCCCCAGGCCTGGCCCACCTATGAAGGAACTCACCTAATCAGCTTCCTTCTCTCATCCTAACTCCCCTGCCCTTCTTCTTCTTCTTTTTGAAAAATATATTTTTATTGATTTCAGAGAGGAAGGGAGAGGGAAAGAGAGATACATCAGTGATGAGAGAGAATCATTAATCGGCTATCTTCTGCACGCCCCCTACTGGGGATCAAGCCCACAATCCAGGCATGTGCCCTTGATCAGAGTCGAAGCCCGGACCCTTCAGTCCCCAGGCCAACGCTCTATTCACTGAGCCAAACCTGCCAGGGCTCCCCTGCCATTCTGAGTGGACAACCTCAGAACCTTCCCAGAACTAAAATGTGGATTTTAACATAATGGTGTGTGTGTGTGTGTGTGTGTGTGTGTGTGTGTGTGTGTGTAGTGGGACATTCTTTGCTTCATAGGTATCTGCCTAATTCAGTGATGGGCAACCTTTTGAGCTTGGTGTGTCAAACTTCGCCAAAAAACTGAGCATAACTCGGGTAGTGTGTCACTTTGAGGAAAAAACTAACTCCAAGACTCTAGTCGCAAATGTTTCATCCTCAGGAGCAGCAAATGTTCCATCCTCGGCATGCGGCCGCGTGTCATCAGAAATGGCTACGCGTGTCAGTGCTGACACGCGTGTCATAGGTTCGCCATCACTGGCTAGTTCATGGAGATGTGCAAATAGGGCACCTGCACTTCACTAGCCCCATATCAGAGCCGGGTGGACTCTAAACTGCCAGAGGTTGATGCATCTCCTCCATCTGTGTAGGAGACTTAGTAGGTGCTTAACAAATACATGTTAGGCCCTGGCTGGTTTGACTAAGTCAGTGGTCGGCAAACCGCGGCTTGCAAGCCACATGCGGCTCTTTGGCCCCTTGAGTGTGGCTCTTCCACAAAATACCACGTGCGGCGCACATGTACAGTGCGATTGAAACTCCGTGGCCCATGCACAGAAGTCGGTTTTCGGCTCTCAAAAGAAATTTCAATTGTTGTACTGTTGGTATTTGGCTCTGTTGACTAATGAGTTTGCCGACCACTGGACTAAGTGATTAGCGCATTGGCCTGGGCACTTAAGGGTCACAGGTTGGATTGCTGGTCAAGGGCACTTACCTTGGTTGCAATTTGATCCCAGGCCCAGGTGGAGGTGCATGTGGGAGGCAGCCAATTGATGTGTGTCTCTCTCCACACTGATATCTCTCTTTCTCTTCCCCCCTCCTTCATCCCTTCCGCTATCTCTAAAAATCAATGGAAAAATATCCTCAGGTGAGGATTAAAAAAACCCCAAAAAACAAAAACAACAAATATGCCCCAGCCGGTTTGGCTCAGTGGATAGAGCGTTGGCCTGCGGACTGAAGGGTCCCAGGTTCGATTCCAGTCAAGCCTGCACGAGTTGCAGGCTTGATCCCCAGTAGGGGGTGTGTAGGAGGCAGCCGATCAATGATTCTCTCTCATCATTCATGCTTCTCTCTCTCTCTCCCTCTCTGAAATAAATAAAATATATTTAAAAACAAATACCTGTTGGTTGACTGACAGCTCCAAGGAGAGGCTGTTGTATTCACAGAAGCCACTTACAGGCATGCGGGGAGGGAAAGGCGACTCTTAAAATGGACAGTGATGGAAAACATTCAAAGATGTCCTCACCGGACTCTTGGAACTCCCTTTGTTTTCTTTGCTCATTCTGTGCTTTCACATCCTGTTGACTCTGCCTGGATGCCCCTCCTTCCCTGCCTGCCTGGCTAATTCCTCCTACCTTCCCTGTAATTACTCTGGGAAGCCTTTCTTAACACCTCCAGCCAGAATTCCACACCTGCCAGAGGGGGAGGCCACCTCTCCTTCCTGCTCCCAACAGGACACTTGTCATCTTTTATAGTTGTGGCTCAGCGGCTCTCCCTCCACGTCCTGCACGCTTTCAAGGTGGGTGTGCTTCCGGGCTGGCTTTGTATCCACAGCACTCGGCATAGCTCAGAGGGCTTAGTCTTCAGTGTGCGGACAAGGAGCAGAACCTAACCCTATTATTTAACTTCTGAAGAGGCAGGTCCAGGGTGCAGTGACGTAAGGCAACAAAGCTAATTCAGGACAGAGAAGGCTGGGGAGGCCGACTTTTATACTCTTACATTCCAGAGCTGTGGCTGGCACTATCCATTACAAGGGAGGTACCCAAACTCTGGAGCCAAACCCACTCTGGCCCACTCTATCTATGTAACTTTAGCCAAATGCCCCAGTTTTTCCATTTCAAAAATGGGGATGATTGAACTTGCCTGATAGTGTTTTTATGAGGAGTAAGATTTGTAAAGTGCTGAGAACAATGTCTTGTTTATGGTAACGAAGTCAAGTAAAGTGTGCATATTCTATAGACATTTTAACTCAGTGGAGAAATATTCCATTCTTATCGACATGTGTAAAAATCTTCAGAGGACTCTTAGTTTTTGTCTGTTTTTTAAAAACTGATTCTTGTTTTATCTCTAAGACAAACCTAGTCTTTTTCTCCAAGTGTTGGAAGAAGCCCTTTTCTCTCCTGACTGGGACAGGGCAACTGTAAACAAAACCTTGGGGTGATGGACTCAAGGTGTGCGTGGCTCTCTTCAGGTTGTCTGGCTCCCACCTGGAGCCCCTCCTATGCTTTGCTGCCCCCTTGTGGTCATACTGAGGAGGGTGCGCCCTGCCAGGGTAGGCATCCTAACTTCACACACACTCACAGAACTTCATACCTTCTCACAGAGGAAGCCCAAGAAACACCTCGAGTTTCTTCTGCTGGAATACCTCTCTGATGAGTGTGCCTGGCAAACTCTTCCTCGTCTTTACAGATCCAGCAGAGAGGTTAGCTGCCTGTTGAGACTTTATTCCCCAGGCTGAGTTAGTTTGCATATCCTCTGGTCACTAATAGCATTTCTTGGGTCCCGGGTCCGGGTGAGGCCGCGGGCCCCTGGATCCGGGTGAGCCTGGCCCCGGGTCCGGGTGAGGCCGCGGGCCCCAGGATCCGGGTGAGCCTGGGTCCCGGGTCCGGGTGAGGCCGCGGGCCCCAGGATCCGGGTGAGCCTGGGTCCCGGGTCCGGGTGAGGCCGCGGGCCCCTGGATCCGGGTGAGCCTGGGTCCCGGGTCCGGGTGAGGCCGCGGGCCCCTGGATCCGGGTGAGCCTGGCCCCGGGTCCGGGTGAGGCCGTGGGCCCCTGGATCCGGGTGAGGCCGTGCCCCTGGGTCCGGCCGAGACCAAACCAGAGGGAGTCGGACCTGCATTGCCACCATTTGTCCACCATCCAGAGCTGGGGGGTCAGTGCCGACATGTACTCATAAGGAACTGGTGGACATTGATATTGGGTCTCAAAAGAACTGTTGGTCCAGAGGGAAACTCACTACAGACTGATTCATTTGCCTGTCAGCGTAACTGTTGTTGCTCGTCGCACATTCAATTCTCATAAGTATATCTCTAGTGACACATGATTTCGCTCATCTAGGGGAAATGGTGAACAACATGGACTGATGAACAGGAACGGAACCAGAAACAGGGAGGCACCGATCGGACTGTCGGGCCTCAGAGGGAGGATGGGGGAGGGTGGGGGGAGAAGGGAGAGATCAACCAAAGGTCTTGTGTGCATGCATAGGAGCCTGGCCAGTGGTTGGGTTCAGCGGGGGGTTGGGGCATCCGTGGGGAGGGGCGTGGGATGGAAGTGGGGGGATGGGGACGAATGTGTGACACCTTAATCAATGAAGAAATTTAAAAAAAAATAAAAAAAAATAGCATTTCTTTCACATCTTTGAAGTAGCTCTTATTATACTCTCCTGACATGTATTTTTGTGCTTGTTTCCTTGCTAGACTCTGGAGGGTGGGGGTGTGCTGAATCTGATTCATCTCTGCCTCTTTGAAGAGGTATGAAGTAGGTGCAGAGAGGTAGTGGGGGTGAGAGATGAAAGTGAGGCCAGAGCAAGGAGGTAAGGAGAGAGTGTGAGGATAATAATTTTATTGAGCACTTCCTTTGTGCCCATTGTTCCAAGCACTTTAGACTCATGTAAACCTTTCAGCAACCATACAATGTAGGTATCATTATAGTTCCAATTTTTCAACTGAGGCACAGTGAAATTAGTCAACATAGGTAGGTGGTAAAATGTGGGATTTGAACCCACATAGGTAGTCTCCTGAGCACAAGCTTTAACCCATCATGCAGTAGTGCTTCTCAAGGGCACAGCATGGAGGAGAAATAAAGGTGTGATGAGCCCTGACCCGTTTGGCTCAGTGGATAGAGCGTCGGCCTGCGGATTGAAGGGTCCCAGGTTCGATTCCGGTCAAGGGCGTGTACCTTGGTTGCGGGCACATCCAAAGTGGGGGCCTGGCAGGAGGCAGCTGATCGATGTTTCTCTCTCACCGATGTTTTTAACTCTCTATGCTTCTCCCTTCCTGTCTGTAAGAAAAACAAAAACAAAAAAATCAATAAAAAATATTTAAAAAAAAAAAAAAAAGGCTGTGATGAGAAGAACAGGATGAGAAAGATGAGGCCAAAGAGAAAAGGTGGAGATGAGGAGAGATCATGGGCAAGGAGAAGGTGAAGGCTATGATGAGAGAGGGTGGAGTTAGGAGAACGGAAGTTAGAGTGATGGGGATGAAGGTGAGAAAGGGCATGGAGCTAGGAAGTTAGATAGGTATAAGGAGAAGTGATGTTGATGAGGAAGGGGCAGAGGTGAAAGATGATGTGGGATGTTGGACAATGTGGGAGGTGGAGAGAGGATGGCTGAGCAGAGCAGTTGTCCTACGTGGTGTATCAACCATAGGGCTGATCATCTAGGATGCTGACCTCCCAGTTCTTTCACCCTTTTTTCTCTGACACTCTTCTCAATTCCACCTTAGCAAGCCACTCCCAGAGTCATGCCCAGAGCCTTATCACCAGAAACTGTAGCACCTATGAAATAACCGAATCAATCATCCCACTCTGATATGATCTCCTTTCCTTATGGTCTGTTTGCTCAAGTCGGCTCATTGCAGCTGTTCTACGAACTCATTGAAGAACCACTGGCCCTTCCTGTCTTTTCATCTCTCCTGTCCTCCTTAGCTTCCAGGTCCACCACTAAACCCCTGTTTTGTAAGTGCCTTCAGCTCCCCGTCCCAGTCTGTCCTGTCCATCCCACCGCCCCAGATAAGATCCATTTGTTGCCGAGCCGCTAAGGACAACTGAAGGAAATCGCCCCAGAACAGACTGCTGTCACTCTAAATTTGTCATCATCCACTTTAGTTGTGTGCTTCCAAGTCAGAAATATCAGCAATCAGCTTCCTCTTCCACCCTCGGCAACTAGGATTTTACTAGTATGTCTTCAAGCCTCCTCCTCTGAGCCTCCTGCTCAGTCACTTGCAGTCACCTCTTCTTCCACCGTGAGATAGAAGTCAGCCTCTGCCTGCTACTAACCTAACTGTGTCTGCTGCCATCCCTTTTGTCTCATTAGGAGGGAAAATAATCTTCCTTTGGAAGGTGTTTCCTCCCTCTGGTACTCTGGATCCCATCGATTGGAGCAGGATGTGGTCTCAGCCCCTCTCTGACCTCACCCCCGCCCCTTGGTCTAGTCTGCCTGCCCCTCCCCAGTCTCTGTCAGTGACGGGGAAGGACTCTTTCTGCTAGGAACCCCACTTTTTTGCCAGACTGACACCTACGTACCTTTTAGGTACCCACTTATATTACTTCCTCAAAGAAGCCTTTCCTGACACTTTCAAATCAAGAGCCCTTATACACATCTGTTACAGTCACCTTTTTACTTTTGCCACATAGCACGGTCCACAATTTAGAGTTACACATTTATTTGTGAGATTCCGTTCGTCTGTCCCCCTCACGAATCTGTAAGCCCCTCAAGGACAAGGACTGTCCTCCCTGTTTATCCCGTAGCTCCCATAACCAGCAAAGTGCCTGGTATGGAGTAGATGTTATTAAGTATTTGGGGGCAGACAAATGACTGTAGTGAGAAGGCAGGAGGGAGCTGAGGGAGGAGGAAGGGTGAAGATGGGGGGTGAGGAGACTGGATGGAGAATGAGGAGAGAAGATGGTGATGAGGAAAATGAGCAAAGGTGAGGCTAGGGATGGAGGGAAGAAGAGGTGAGGAGAGGACCTCTGGGTCTGAGTAAGGCTGCTTGGGAGGTTTGAAGGCAGAGCTGGTGGGCGGGGCTAGCCTTTATCTTGGGGTGCAGCCCTAACCTCAGATGGTGACAGAGCTGGAGCCAGCAGGGGTTTTGCAAACCGTCCCGATTGCAGCAGGCCAGCAGTCTCACTCGGGACAGGCGGGTGGGGCCTGGGCTTATCTCCTGAGTACAGTCCTAACCTCAGATGGTGACAAAGCGGGAGCTAGCCGGCGTTTTGCAAACCGTCCCGATTGCAGCAGGGTTGGATGGCCTGGCCAGCGGTGACAGTGCTAGGTGTGGGGGCAATGGGTTGGACAGTTTGAGGCTGGGTTGAGGGCAAAGCTTGGCTTGAGGGACGTGGGGAGCGGACCCAATCTATGTACGGCTTGCCTCTACCTACCCCAGATCGCTATTTATAAAAGAGAAGGGGGAGGCTCTGTAGGTGGGTCTCTCCCCATTAGGAAGCCTTCCTTTTCCCAAGTCCTAGGATACTTCTGCTGCTCCCTGAAGTCAGAATTGGTGGCCAGTTGCAAGCATTTCCTCTGAAAATACCCACCATCTCTCCATGGGTTAGCCTTGGGGAATTTTTTATGTGCCACTGAAGTTTTTCCTGAGGCCAGGCCAGGCCTGCTTATCGGAGCAGCTGAGAGAGGCCACCAGGAGTCCCGTCCAGGTGGACCATTGCTACTTTGGAGCAGCCCGGGCTGAGTACTGAGAGGAGAGAGAGGTCTGCCTGCTGGGGGCTGGCGAGGGTGACGGGAAGTGACCGGCCTGTGGAAAAGGAGAGGCACAGGCCCTCAGCCCGCCCTGGCTCTTGTTGCCTCAGCATCTCCTCTGCAGCCCCCTCCATCCCGTAGTCCCCTCACTGGCTTGGAACAGGGGAGGGGGTGGAGATGAAGAGGCCCCTTCCTACCTCCACAACCCCAACCGGGATCTTGCAACACTGGGATGGGGGCCCTGGGGGCCCAGGCATGTGGCAATCCATGGGGGGTGGGGTGGGGAGGTGTGCACGGAGCAGGGGGAGAGGCTTTCACAAGCAGCCTCCACCGCGACTGACCTTGGCAGGCTCACCTTGGGCAGCTTCCCCCTCTCAGACGTCTCTCCAAACAGCCTTCCTCCTTGCTGCTTCCCTGGGGCCTGAGATCCCATCTTTCAGGACAGGACTTCATCCTGCTCCCCAGCTATGCTCATGAAGGAAAAGTGGGTCCGGGCTGTGGATTCTAAAGCCATAGGAATGCTTTAGATTTCTCTCCTTTCCCCCCACCTATTAACACCCCTCCAACCCACTCCTGTCTCCTTCCCAAGAGAGACCTTGCTTTTTTTTTTTCTTCTTATAATATATTTTTTATTGATTTCAGAGAGGGAGGGAGAGGAAGAGAGAGATAGAAACATCAATGAGGAGAGAGAATCATTGATCAGCTGCCTCCTATAAGCCCCACACTGAGGATCAAGTCTGCAACCCGGGCATGTGCCCTGACGGGGAATCAAACCCTGACCTCCTGATTTATAGGTCGACGCTCAACCACTGAGCCACGCCGGCTGGGCAAGAGAGACATTTCTTGACCATTCCAGCTAAAATAGCTTCCCCATCTATTTATTTGGTTTCCCCAATGGGTATATGCAAATGGAGTAATTAATGGATTTAATGAAGGTGCTCTATAGAAGTGAGAACGAACAGGATTAAGGGAAGGCGGCAAGGAGTGGTGAAGTGGGCCTGGTGGCAGCAGGGGGGCATCACCCCACAGGCCATTTGGGCAGGAATCCGGTGAGAAGGCGCTGTGAAGAGTGCCTGTCTTGTCCTGGGAAGGGTTGGGGACAAGCACCTCACTTCACTCTCCTGTCTTAGCTGGTATGTGGCAAGATGGACAAGGAGGGGCAGAGGAAGACACTCAGCACATTGGTTTGTTGCCTTTTTCTTTCTACCCCTTCAGCTGGGAGCGGGGTTGTCTTATTCACCACAGTATTCTGGGCACCTTGCAAGGGCCTGGCACGGAAAAGATGCTCAATAAATACTTGTTAAGTGTTACTTTGGCCCAAACGCGTTGAGGTCAGCTTAAAAGCCTCATTCAAAAAGTGTGACATCGGGCCCCGGCCGGTGGCTCAGTTGGTCGGAGCATCATCCTTGTACACCAAAAGGTTTGGGGTTTGATCCCTGGTAGGGGCATATAACTAGGTTGCGGGTTCGATACCCCGTTGGGATGCATTTGGGAGGCAACTGATCGATCAGTGTTTCTCTCTGTCTGTCTCTCTCTCTCTAAAAATAAATAAACAGCCTGGCCGCCGGCTCAGTGGTTGAGCATCCACCTCTGTATCAGGAGGTCATTGTTCAATTCCTGGTCAGGGCACATGCCTGGGTTATGGGCTCAATATCCAGTAGGGGGCATGCAGGACACAGCTGATCAATGATTCTCTCTCATCAATGATGTTTCTATCTCTCCCTCTCCCTTCCTCTCCGAAATCAATAAAAATACACTTTAAAAAATAAAAGAAATTTTAAAAGGTGTGACATCTGGCTACCTGTCGTCTCCCCCTGGAATATGACCTGCCACAGAGGATGGGATGTGCTCAGCACTCTGTGTCACACTGGGCCGGGTGTTCCCTTCTCTCCCAGTGGGGCTTCTCCAGTCCTGGTGCCAGCCACCCACCCCGAGGAGCCCCTAGGGTGCTGGGGGCTGGGAGGAGACACAATTCAGAACTGTGGGAAAGAAGCCTGGGGTTAATGGTGAAGCAACCCAGGTCCCATCACCCAGAACCCTGAAAATAAGTCAAGGGGCAGTGGTCTTGAGGTGGGAGGAGGAAATCCGGAGGTTGAGTCACTCAGTGTGTTCTGTACAAACCCCCCTTATGCAACCCATCCCCCTGGGCTGAAAGGAAGGTGCAGGATTCTCCCAGGCATTCACAGAAACTGGCACCTCCCCCTTCCAAACTCAGACGGCTCCAGTGGGTGAAGTTCAGATCTGTCTGCCCAAACCAGACCTGGGACAGGGGATCCAGGGCATAGATGTAGGAGAGATGGTGCTCGAGAGACACCAAGGCAAAGGCAGGAGAGGGATGAGTCCTGGGTAAGGCAGGCATGGTGCCCACGAATGCCCAAGATGTGGGAAGGCTGTGACACTGGGGATGTGGAGAAAGGGAGAACGGGGCGGATCCGGACCCCAGCCTTTCTGCGTCTCACAGAGTGTTTCCTTGGTGTCTGATGCAGGCTTTCTCAGCAGTGGCTTACAGTCATTGGTGGTCTAGAGGAGACTCTAGCCTGTATTGTGTCTCCCTGTCTCTGTCAGGCACCCCTGATCACTTATGAATGAATTCAGTTGCCCTGCCATGTGCTGTATACCTCTGAGGGGAGGTGTGAGCTCAGAGTAGAGAGACAGGTGCCTGTGCTGAGACAGCAAAGGGACTGAGTGAGCGCTAGGACAATGTCTCTCATGCCCTCAACCGCGTTATCTATAAAATGTGGCTCACATTATCTTGCTTCTCTGAGGGCCAAGCCCACTGGATGATCTCTTGAGGTCTTTTCTAGCACTTCTTTTGATCTATAATTTTATGGAGCTAATCTTGGTTCTGCCTCTAACCAATTGTGTGATTCTAAGTCCCTTCCCGTCTCTGAGGCCTCAGTTTTCTTACCTGAGAAAATGAGAAGTTTACATGAGATCTCTGAGGTCCTGTCAGTTCTAGCAAAGTGGAATAATAACTGTTCACACTGACCCTGGCCCAGGCCCTGTTCATCTATGAACATAACAGCACTATGAGGTGGGGGCTAGCCCTACTCCCATTTTGCAGATGAGGAAACTGCAGCACGGAGAGAAGTAGCTGGCTCGAGGTCACGCAGCTACGTAAGCAGCAGAGGTTAAATTCAAATGGAGGCTCTCAAGCACTGTACTACTGTGCGTCTTAGGTGAGAGTTCTGTGAAAAAGAAAACACTTTGGACACGGGGTTTCACGGTCATCCTCCTCATGATCAATTTTCTCATAAACAAACAGGCCTCCAGACCTTTCCCAACGGATTCATCCCCTAAGCGCTCAGATGCTCATGCATTAGGGCCCCAGGGGATGAGGGACAAAGATGGGAGCGGGTGGGAGGGAGCCATGGGGACACGTCAATGGGGTAGACTGGAGCTGTGGATCTGGAGAGCAGAGACTAAGTCCTGGGTCAAGAGCTAACGTCCACAAGTATAGCAGAGTCATCTGGAATTTTCCCCTTGGTCACCTGGGGCAGCAGCTCCCGGGTGATACCTCCAGGTGACAGAGAGCAGGGCTTGGGTCAGCAGGGTCTGGGTGGTGCTAGGTCTTCCTCCAAGCCACAGAGCTCTGTTAGGACAGTAACCAGAGGCTGCTCTCGGTCCTGTAGGATGCAGGAGGGCGCCTTCAGTGTCCAGAGGACGGGGGCCGGGGGCGGAGGGGGGAGACAGAGTGACAGACACGCTGTCTGTCCAGGTGGTGTTTTGGGGGAGAGCTGTGGGCAGCGTATCTGCTGATTATTTGGAAATATTCCCAAATATTCACTTGGGCATGGAAGCAAGAGGTATGCAGAACTAGCCACATGCATTCCCAGGCGCTTGCTACAGCTCCATTTGCTGCCTTTCCTCTGCGTGGCCGAGGCGCACACACACACACACACTCACACAGGCCCAGGCCCAGTGTACAGCCCCAGTACCAAGTCATCGTGCACTTTTATTCAGCTTCAGAATCATAATGCTGAGGCCTGCCCTCCGCCCTTGCCGCCTGCTGCCATTTGTCCATGGTTTCTGTCTCAGGCTTGGCCTGTGAGGGGCTCTAGGACGCCAGCAGGGCAGGGGTCCCCAGGGTCAGGCGGGGGCGGGAGGGGGCGGGTAAGGTGCCCATAGTCTACCAGCCGGACTCAGCTGCAACCCCCCACACCCTTGATGAGGTTGGCGGCCTCGGGGATCTGGCGGAAGAGGTTTCGAAGGGTGTCCAGCTCCTGGGTCAGCTGCTCCACGCGGCTGCGGAGGCGCTCGTTCTCTGCCATGTACTCCAGTACCTTCTGCTGCGTCTCCAGAATGCGCCTCTTGGCCTTGTCCCGACTCTTGCGCACGGCAATGTTGTTCCGCTCCCGCCGCAGCCGGTACTCCAGGCTGTCTTTGTTGACCGCCTTCTTGCCCTTGTGCGAGGGGCCCGCTGGAGAGGGAGCCTTCAGCAGGGGACTGCAGGGGGGCGCGGCAGCAGCCATAGGGGCCTGGAGGGGAAGGCACAGAGAGGGACAAGAGGTGAGGGCTGGCCAGGAAGCAGAGTGGAGGCAGGGCAGCAAGGCCGGCAGCCAGAGCACCCTGGGGCCTCAAAGGGATACGGGTTCCAGAGCCAGCTCCTGGGTCCCAGTCCGAGCAGCCTCTGCCTGCCGGACGCACAGGGTCCTGGCTCTGACGAAAACCCCCTTTCATGCTCCACACTCTCTGAGGATACTTTCCTTCAATCCATCCTGAGTCTCCAATTCTGTGATCAGCAAGCATTTCCTCTTCTAGAAGCAGGCGGCAGAGAAATGAGAGGTGGGCAGCAGAGAAGCTGGGGGGCTGAGGTCAGGCAGGTCAGCTGGCCACAGGGACTGCAGGACATTGGGCTTCAGGGGGGGGAGTGGATCCGCAGAGAAGGAAGCAGGGTCATGGTTGGGTGGTGGGCGCAGAGAGCTTTGGGGTGAGTCAATTTCACAAAGCAACGCCAAGCACAGACTCGCTAAGAACGTAAGCAGGAAGCTCAGAGTTCCCCCATCCACAGGGGCCTCTCTCCAGCCCCGGGAAGGCACGGAGGAGAACTGACCTGCTCTTACCTTGAGGACACGCAGGGGCTGGCTGGGCGCTGCTAGAGCCGGGGGCAGGTGCATGGCCGTCTGCCCACAGTGTGCCACTTGGTACTGCAGAGGATTGTAGCCGCTGCGGCTGGCCCCGCGGCCGCCCTCGGGGCCCCGAGGCTCCTCCTTCACAGCCACGGCCCTGGGGTCGTAGCTCCCCGGGCTGCTGTAGATGCCAGGTCCCAACGCCTTCCTGTCGGGGCCGAAGGTGTGTGGGGGGTAGGCGAAGGGCCGAGGGTCAGGTGGCAGGTAGTGGGGGAAAGCCGGGGCTCCGGAGCCCTTGAGGCCTCGGGCCTCCGGGGATGGCTTCACCGCGAAGAGGTCGGAGAGAAGCTGCTCCTCCCCAGACTCGATGTAGGCAGAGAGGTCGATGGAGGCCTCGTGCTCGCACATGTCCCCCAGCTCCCCAGGCCCCGCGCGGGCCCCTGAGAATTCGAGTGGCTGCTGGCCAGCCCGGGGCTCGCACTCGTAGTAGGTCCCGTGGGACATGGCTGGTCCGCCCCCTGGGCTCCCCGCCCCCGGGCCCTGCTCTTGGGGCACCTTGGGGTGCCCGGTCTGCCCTTCCTCGACCTCCCCCTGCCCTAGATTTGCCCTAGATCTGCCCTCTCGGGCTCCTCGGTCACCCACTCCTGCCTGGCCTCTCTCCTCCCTCCTCTGTTTCCTTTTCCTTCCTCTGTAGTCAATGCAGCTTTTCTCTTCCCTTTTTTCCCCCCTCTCTCCCTGGGGTGACTCAGGGAGGGGCAGGGCGCACCCCGAGGGAGGGATGCGGGCCTTAGAGAAATGGGGCCCCCAGCCTAGTTAGCGGTTGGGCACTCTTTGGTCGGGATCCAAGTCAGAGCTCTGAGCTGCCCAGGAGCTGGTGCTTCTGGGCACACCGCCCCAGTCCCCACGGAGCCCAGGGCACGCCAGCGTCCTTGCTGAGGGCAACACCTCCCTCTGAGAGTCCTCTTCCCTCCAACTTCCAAAACGTTCTGTGCAGAATGAGGTGCCAAGCCAGAATGAACAGAGAACACCCTCTTCCAGTGCCGACCCCCGGTTTTGGCTGAGCTCCTCCCTCAACACACCTCTCTCTCAGTCCCCCAAAAGGCTGGGCTCCACCCACTCCCAGAGGCAGTCAGTTCCTTTTGTAGCCCCACCTCCCAGGGCATCCTCCTGGGTGCAGGCCAGGGGGCGTTTGAGGGGCTTAGGAAATAGTGATAGGTTCTGGGACCGAGTCATACCCAGGGCCTGTGTGGTGGCACAGAGCCCGCTCATTCGCTAGGTTTTTGCACAAGGTCTGTGCAATAGCCCAAACCCTCGTATGTTTCCAGCTGTGGCTAGCTTTAGCAGCCTGGCACCGGCCCTGAGTGCCCGGCTTGGCTGAGGCTCCTGATCAGGACTTGGACCCTGTGCCCCAGGCACAGGCAGGTTGCTGCCCCAAGAATGGACTGTCACACTCCCCTGGTGGCTCCAGAGCCTCTTTTCCTGCTGCCCTGTGCTGCCAGAGCCTCAGGCTGGAGCTCTGCCTTGCTCTGGACCTGGGGCTCTGCCCCATTTCCTGTGCCCTGGCTGCAGGGCTCAGGCACTCTCCACAGCTCGGTTTGCTGTCTTTCCTTCTGCATAGCCATTTTCTGACCTCGATGCACGTCTCTTGGGACCACTTCCTCTTGTGAGGCCTGAGAAGCCTTGTCTTTTGTCATCATCTCTTCCTGGGGCTCTTGTCTTTTGTTATCACCTCTTCCTGGGGCTCCTCCTGAAGAGGAGAGGCTCAGGGCTTGCTCTCTGTACTTTTGGTCTCATGGGAGGTCCCTTCTCCCTTCCCTTTTCTTTTTCTCTGGGAACTCCCCACTCCTTTCTGGCAGAGGCACCAGCTGTGTCCCTGTTTTTATGTGTCGAATTATATCTGTAAAAGGGACGATAGTTCAGTGAAAAGGAAGGACACATAGAAGTGTGTTACTGTCTCTTTTATCACCAGCAAATGCTGGGAGTGCCTTGTGGGGAGCTAGAAGGTTTATAGGTCCAGGCCACAGTGGGGGAAATGCAGAAGGGATGGGTGTGGCATTAATCACTAAAATGAAGTATGCAAATAGAGCTGCTTAAAGGTCAGACAAGTTACCCCTCCAGTTAGTGTCCTCTTCCTCCCTCCCAACACCACAACACCCCAGGAGCTTTCTCTAAAAGCCCTGACCTGGCCCTAGCCGGTTTGGCTCAGTGGATATAGCGTTGGCCTGTGGACTAAAGGGTCCCAGGTTCGATCCCGGTCAAGGCCATGTACCTTGGTTTTGGGCACATCCCCAGTGGGGGGTATGCAGGAGGCAGCTGATGGATGTTTCTAACTCTCTATCCCTCTCCCTTCCTCTCTATAAAAGATCAATAAAATATATTAAAAAATATATATATTTTTAAAAATAAATAAAAGCCCTGACCTGGCCCTAGCCAGTTTGGCTCAATGGGTAGAGCGCCAGCCTTCGGACTGAACGGTCCCAGGTTCGATTCTGGTCAAGGGCACATGCTTGCAGGCTCAATCCCCAGTAGGGGGCTTGCAGGAGGCAGCCAATCAAGGATTCCCTCTCATCATTGATGTTTTTCTCTCTCTCTCCCTCTCCCTTCCAGTCTGAAATCAATAAAAATATATTTTAAAAATAAAATAATAAAAGCCCTGACCTGGCATGGGAAGATCTGCGTGCATCCCAGAGACAGCTCTCAGGAACCATATGGGGAGATTTGTTCTGCCTTCTCCCCGTTTCTCCAGACCCTACAGCAAGCAGGTACCACAGCTGAGCCAATTCCGTTTGGCGGCAGTGCCTCTGTGAACCATCAGGTGGCAATGTTGGCCCAAAATCTGGACTTGAGGGGCTGCTGTGGTCAGGAATCAGGTGGCCGACAGAGGGCAGTCTCCCACAGTCCTGACCCCGAGAGACAGACGGGGGTCTGTGGGGGAGGAGGAAGAGGGAGCACAGCTGGGATGAGGACTTATGGTGCCTTTACTGGGAGAGTGGACAGGCTGATAGGGCCTTGTCTCAATGAGGAGAAATTCTGTCCTTCCCCAGCTTTGAAAATACTAGCGATGACCGTGAAGGCCTGGCATTTTCTGGTGTTATGCTTTTTCAGTCATTGAAACATACACTTTTTTCATGCTGACAGTTTCCTTGTGAGTTAAATAGGAAGGTAAGCAAGATAGATGGTATTTTTATTGTTGCCTTATAAATGAGGAAAATGAGCAGAGCTGCCCAAGGTCATTCAAGCATGCTGCGTTCATCTTGGGGGAAAGGGCAATGGGTTAGTTCTTGATACCCTCAGCAAGAAGGGACAGGGAAATGGGGGAACTGTGTGTCTCAGAGAGCCTTCTTTGGCTCAGTCAGCCACCCTGGGGGAGGGGGAGAGCATCAGCAGTGAGCGAACAGGCGCTGGAGGAAGCAGGGAGGTGTGCAAATAAAGCCCGCAGGAAATGAGAAAGTCGCACAGCTCTGCCGGGAAGATAAGTGATCTCAGGTCTCTCACCTTCCAGGCTGGTGGCTGACATTGCTGGCTCACTGACATCAGTGTTTCCCAGTAACCGAGGGGTATGGCCAGGCTAGAGCTGCTCTGGATGTTTGGGCAGGGGAGGAGTGGGTGCTGGGCTGGAAGGAGGGTGGGGAGGGTGGAGCCAATCAAGGGCTCGGGTATATCTGGGCTCTGTATAATCGTTCAGGAGCCGAAAGAAAGCCTCCTAGGTCAGCAGAATCATTTTCTCTTTGCTCCTGCAGTTGCTACCTGTTTGCATTCACTGAAGTAATGCATGTGTATTATCTTACTGACTCTAACCTGCCTCAGTTCAAAGGCCACCTCTTTTACCAAGTCTTTCGGACAGGGAGGCAGTTGAGCACATCGGGGAAGTGTCAGAGATAACGACTCAAATCCTGCCTTTGTCACCAGCTCCATGACCTTGGACAAGTTACTTAATCTTGTCAAATGGCAGTAGTCATGCCTACTTGATCAGGTTGTTTAATTAAACTTTGAATAAGATAACGCAAGGAAAGTAATGTTCAGTCTCTTTCTGCCCTTCCTTTGACCACCCATTGCAGTTTATCTGTGTCTCCTAACGGGATACTGTCTGCAGCCTCATCTGAGGCTTTAATTTGACAAGCGCTTTTGAACACTTAGGTGCCAGACACTGCATGGGATCTGGGGATCTGGCAGGATCAGCCCCTGCCTGCAGCAGCTGGAGTCCAGCCACAGTGGGCAGTCAGTGATGCTGTGAAGGGCACACATCTGTGCCACGTGTGTGCTTTTCTTTGTATTTAATTACTTAATTTATTGATTTTAGAGAGAGTGGAAGGGAGATAGAGGGAGAGAAAAACATCAATTTGTTGTTCCACTTATTTATGCATTCATTGGTTGGTTCTTTTAAAAATATGTTTCTATTGATTTTTAGAGAGAGGGAGAGGGAGAGGGAGAGGGAGAGAGAAACTTCAATCAACCAGCTGCCTCCTGCATGCCCCCCACTGGGGATAGAGCCCACAAGCCAGGCATGTGCCCTGACCGGGAACTGAACCATCGACCTTTTGGTGCATGGATGACATTCAGCCAACTGAGCCACACCACTCAACCAACCGAGCTACACCGGCTAGGGCAGTGGTCGGCAAACTCATTAGTCAACAGAGCCAAAGATCAACAGTACAACGATTGAAATTTCTTTTGAGAGCCAAATTTTTTTAAACTTAAACTTCTTCTAACACCACTTCTTCAAAATAGACTCGCCCAGGCCGTGGTATTTTGTGGAAGAGCCACACTCAAGGGGCCAAAGAGCCGCATGTGGCTCGCGAGCTGCGGTTTGCCGACCGCTGCCGCTAGGGCATTGGTTGATTCTTGTATGTACCCTGGGGATCAAACCTGCAACCTTAGGGTATTGAGATGATGCTCTACCCAATTGGGCTGCCTGGCCAGGGCTGCCATGTGTGTTCTTGCCTTCTCCTCCCCGACTATCTGCTCTTTGAGGGCAGGGTCAGATACATCTTTTGGACCTCTTCAGCTGTAATGACCATATTGCTTGAATTAAAATTAAGAACAGGTGGATTGACATGTATTAGACCCTGTCCTTGTTTGGAGTCCCTCCTTTGTGGGCAGCCCTCCCACTGCCTGAATATTCTTATGAGGAAAACGGAACAAAATATTTGAAGTCTGTGCTGATTTGAAAAATTCAGGAATAAGTTGACTATTCCACAGCATATAACAAAATTCTTGTACACAATTAATATAGTCACACAAAAATTGGTTTGTGACTATATTAATAAATGAATGCTTAAGCAGCTATGATTTCAGTGACCTCCAAAAGTCTCCCAAGTTCCCTAAGGTCTGAGCATCTGAGTTCCTAGCATTAAAGTGACTGACAGGATTAAGACAGGTGAAAGCCCAGGTTAAAAATAAATGCATGTTGCTCAGGAGGAGACCCACATTTACTCCTTTGACCAGGTTGAAAAGATCAGCAAGTGTCATCTTACAGAGAGACAGGGGGCCCCCAGGGACAGGTGTCTCCATGGAGCAAGAGGGGGTTGGCGAGGTCTAGACTTGCCAGAGTGGGGCAACATAGAGGACACCTTGGGCCACTCAGGGAAAGGCAAAGTGTCTTTTGGGGAAGAAGGGGTCTCAAAGGGTGGCTGTGAAGCTTGGAGAAGGGCCTCTTGCAGAAGACTGGCCTCTGTCCAGTTGTGCCCTCACTCTTTTGGGACAACCTTGGGCTGGGAGATTGAGGAACACTGTGAGATTAGATTCCATGCTCTTTTTCTCCCCTCCTCTAAAAGTACTAAATATGTTAAATGACTTGCCCAAGGACACACAGCTGTTTGGTGGCTGACCTGGGGCGCAGAGCCAAGTGTGTGTGCCCCTGTTAATAGCAAGCCTCCAACCTCAGTCTAGAAGAACACCAGCCATATAACCAGAGTGTTAGGACCAGCCAGGACAGGGAGTGGAGGCATCTTGCCTGCCTGTGTCCTCACAGTGGCCAAGGTGGTAGAAGGTGATGTTTTAACACCCTTCCACCCCCACCTCCCCTCCTGCCCATGTCTGTCAGCAGTGCTGGCTCTGGAACAATGCCGTCCCGGGACAGGCAGTGGGAGGGCTGCCCACAAAGGAGGGACTCCAAACAAGGACAGGGTCTAATCCCATCAACTTCCTCTAGCAATTAACCCAAAGCATCAGGAGGTCCTTGTCCCTCCCGTAACCACTTCTTCCTTTGTCCTAGTCCAACTGGGCTTAGTCCCAGCCCTCCCAGTCTTCCACCTAGAAGGGGCTCTGTACAGCTAAGTAGAACCCACTTCATCTCCCAGTCTCTCCCATCAAGCCCCTTGGACTCAGCTGGGTGCTCTCCTAAGTCCCCCTCTGTGTCTCTCCACAGGGTCAGGCTGTCCCTTTTTCACTTGGCTCTGGCTGTCCTGGCACCAGAAGCCTTTGATGACTAAGCTGTGGGAACCACTTTTGCCTTCACCTCCCTCCATTCAGCTTGGTGCCCCCATTCCCACCTTGGGTAGTGATGAGGTTCTTCCCAGCCTGCTAGCCTGCAGGCTCTCAGCACAGTGTGCAGAGCAAGAACTTAATAACACTTCGTGACTTCACAGAAGAAACGAGAGAAGGTTTTTGATTCAAAATGAGAGGTGGCTGTTTTTGATTCAAAATGAGAGGGGACCTAACATTGGGTCCCTGGGACAGAGCGAGGGCCTTCAGGAATGCCATCTTGGAAGGAAACTGGCAACCTCCTGAAGAAGAGAGGAAATGCCTGGAGACTCTGTCTCAGAAGGTCATTGAATTATCAACACCACCCACTTCATTTCCATTAAAAATTTTATTACATCAAAAGGAAAAATCCCAAGCCCTCCACAAAACCAACCAACCAACCAACCAACCAACCAACCAACCAACCAACCCTCTAAAACCTAAACCAACTCAAAGGCAAATTATTACCCAGATATAACTAACTCCCTGCTCCCCCAAACAACCTTACATTAAAAAGTCCAAAAGAAATAGATATGCCAGCTTCAAAAATATTTATCCAAAAAGTAAGGCATCCACTTAAAAAAACACACACAACAATAAATTGAAGGTGGGAAGGAGGTTGGAGGAATGAGAAGAAGGAGTAAGAGGATGGTCCCCTGACCCTCCAGGGGCCAGCCCCAGTCTGCCTGGAGTCCACTCAGGGGGACCATAACTCAGACCAAACCTGGCATCTCACCAGGACAGGGTCAGGCAACTGGGCAGGAAGCTAGGAGACAGGAGTGGGCCGAAGGGGCTCCCAGGTGTTCCAGTGTAATCAGAAGGGATAGGGAACTGGGGGCATGGGGGAACTCCTGCTTGGGGATAAAAGGATCCTAGTCCTTAGCACAACAGGTGTGGTGGGAAGGCTCAAGGACCAGGGCAAACACTATCTCCTTCCTTTGGAGCACAGGGAGAGGCAGCCTCTGTCAGGCCTCACACCTGGGCACAGGCTTTCCTGAGGACCTCCACAGAGGGCACCTTCGGCCACTGCCTTCTCACCCTGCCCTGGAGGCCGCCCAAAGGCAGGACAGTGGTGAGACCCGAAAGAGGGAAGGGTTGTTTGAGCTGGGGGAGGAGGGAGGAACTGGCCTTCAGAACATACTTTCTCCCCAGATGGCACCTCTGGGGAGACGGGGAAAGCACCCTCTCTCCTGGGAAAACTTTTCATACCAGGTCTGCCCTGAAGGTTAGAAATAAGGGAGTATTTTTAGGTCCAGTTCTTGGATGGGAGGTGACTTAAGGCAGATTTGGCTCAGGTTTCAGGCCTGAAGGGCTTGGGGAACCTTCACACCCAGTCCTAGGTTCAGGAGCCAAGGTCCAGAGAGGAGGAAAAGGGCACGATGGGGGCGCAGGCAGTGTTGGCTGCGCGGTATGTGCTGGGAGCATAGCTGCTGGGTGACAGGGTGACTGTTCCTTCAGGCGGGTGGGGAGGGAGGAGGAGCTG
The DNA here is from genome assembly GCF_951640355.1 of Cnephaeus nilssonii. Classification (NCBI taxonomy): domain Eukaryota; kingdom Metazoa; phylum Chordata; class Mammalia; order Chiroptera; family Vespertilionidae; genus Cnephaeus; species Cnephaeus nilssonii. The sequence continues at coordinate 32,991,893 of NC_137075.1, read as the reverse complement.
AGCCGCGTTGTCATTAGAACTTTCTGGCTTCAGGAAGCTTTGGCACCCAGTTGGGGGCAGGATGCAGGGGACAGGGACAGGGCTGGGTTTCTGCAATCTGAGCCTTTCCCAATCTGTTCTACAGGCCTGGCTGGGGGTCATGGGAGGGACAGTTCCCCTGCTTCATTGGTCCTTAGCTCAGAGGGAGGTTAGGGGGGTTGAGTAGGGGGGTGGTAGTGGTGGGAGTAGTGTCCTGAGGAATCTTACTCTGCACAGGGAGCCGACACTGGAGTGGTAGAGACTTGCGGGGAGGAGTGGGGAAGACGGCAGAGGGATTTATTGGATCCCTAGTAAAGGGAGGGAATACAGGTCTCTCCAGATGGCTTTTAATGGTGATAGATTTGCTTGAGTCTGTCCCTCCCCAACCTACTCACTGTTGCTTGTTGCTGCCACTTTTCTCAGAGCTGAGGCCATGGGCTCAAGAATGGAAAGGGGAGGCAGAACTGAACTCAGGCTCCTGAGGAGGCAACCAGGGTGTGGGCCGGGGAGGAGGGTCCGTAGGGCGCTCCTGCAGCTCCATTCTCCTCTAACAGCTCTGAACACGGGCAGCCCTGGTTTTGGGCACACAGGTTCTGGGGGTGACGGGCTGGTTCTTTGGGTACAAATGTCAGTGTCTTTGTTTATAGTTTCTCGCCCCCTGGTCCTGCCCCTGCTTGACAGAAGCAGAGGGGTGTGTGTTGGGGGGCCCCAGGCAAGGAAGGAGGGCAGAAAGGGGGTGAAGGAGGGAGGAGGCAACTGAGAGGGTCCTCAAGGCTGGGGCTATTTCACTGAGTTCTTGTCTTTGGAGGCAACGGGTTGGTTGATGGGCTGCCACTGCTCCTCCGTGTCCTCATTTATCATCTCTGTCTCCGAGCTCCCTCCGACATCGGGGTACACGACCACACACATCTTCTGGCTCACCAGGGTTATCAACTCTGTGGGAAGAGGAGACACAAAAACTAGGTCAGTGCCGAGTGTCCCACCATGCTCTTCCCTGCTCTCCTGTCCTGGCTTTTGCCTTGGCAGAGCCACGCCTGCCTTCAGAGAATTCTCCCTCCAGGAGATGCCCCTCACCCACCTCCTGTATCTCTGGGCAAGATCCCAGCTTTCCACCATCCCCTTGCCCACTGACTACCAATTCCAGGGTCTCCACTGGTCTCCACCCAGCCCAGGGCAGCTCTTGATAGCGATCAAGTTGCCTATTCATGCAGGCTTCAAGTCTGTGTGGAAATGTCAGTTGTTCTCTCCTCGAGGTACCTGGGAAGGCACCTGCCCTTTCCTGCCCCCAACTCCTTCCCCAGAGTTCCATGGCCCAGCCTTGGCCTCCTGATTCTGGTGGAGTCCTCCTGCCAGACTGCTGACCACTCTGTCCCAGACCAGGAGGCTCTCTAGCCACCCAGGGCCTTCAACAACTCACTGATGAAGTTATTGAAACAGCTGGGCTTGTGTTCCCAATAGACACCCAGGAAATAGACGGGCACTCCTGTCAGCATGATGGCCAGGCCAATGCCACACACTACGGGCTCCGACCACAGGCTGAAGACCAGCAGGAAGGCCCAGAACAGCAAGTAGACGATGGGGAACAGCAGGTTGATCTGTGGAGCAGAGGCGTGGTTAGCTGTGTGGATCCCATGGCCCCAGGATCAGGGCAACCTCCCTCTTCTTCACCCTCAGGGAGCACCTGAGTACAAAGGCTGGGCTTCACTCAGCTCTGAGGCTCCCACACCCTGAGCTTTGATAGGGCAATGCTGTGTCAACAGATGTTGGTGAACTTGGGCTGTGGGACAGAAGAGGAGGGGGGACCTAAGGAAGGAACAATCCTCACTGCCTATCTCCTCCCTCCTGGGTAGGATCAATCAAGGCCTTGTCACCCAGGCCATGTGCCTGTGGCAGCCTGAGCAGCCCATGGGGGCTGGGAAGCTTGCTGGTACATTAGTATGGTATATGCTTGCTGAGATCCTAAGGTGGAGGAGAGGTGGAGAAATGAATGAGGGGCAAGGAGGAAATGACCTGGGTCAGTCAACTCCTTGCCCCTCACCCACTTCTAGGCTGGGTCTTCATCTGGGCACATGGAAAATAACCATCCCTCTCCAGGATCAGTCCCAATTTGTTTCTCTCAAGCAATACGAAAAGATAAATCTTCCAAGACCCAAGAAATCAGGAAACCTAGCATAGTCTTAGAAGTCTGGGGCCTTTACTTTATTCAGAAAGAAGCACCTCTCTCTGGGCTTCATTCCTTCTTGTTAACCACAAGTGGGAGTTCCCAGTGGAGTCCTCATCAAGCCTCTAGATTCAACTGCCTTTCTCCTCCATGTCCTCTCCCGCCAGGGATAATGCATGTGGTGGGGAGATGGGCTTCTTCTACCTCCTCTTCCTCTAGCAGGCTTTCTAAGAGTGGTAGAAAAGCGGTAGTGGAAAACAGAGATTTGGAGAGCCCTTGATTCTCAGCTGGAAGAATCTTCTAGAAGCATCCAATCTCCCTCTGTTTCCAAAATAGAATTGTTCAAATAATTCAGGGTTATACTCTATTCTTCTAATTTGCAGAAATACCACAGCACGATTGCATATTTCATTCTGAGCAATCTTGTAATTTCCATCACAAAGTTATTTCTTGTATGAATAGGTTCAGTGGGTACCCTACTCTGTGTAGAGCCACAGTAGTTTAAAAAGGAAGGCTCACTCATGGATGGCTGGAGCAAACTGGGAAGCTTCAAAGAGGAGGAGGTGCTTGAAGCTTATGTGGAAAATGGTTAGAATTTGGATAGGCAGATGGGAGGAGGAAACTCATTCTGGAATAGAAACATATCACAAGTGGATCTAGCTATCTGGAGGGACAAGCTAGACTAGACTGGAGGAGGAGACTGGCCAGACTAGAGGGTCCAGGGAAACACTGGAGAGATAAAGGAGCCTTGCACAATCAGGTGGAGTTTAAGACAGTCACAGGAAACAAAGGAATGACTCCATGAAAATAGAATTTAAGCTAACTCATCTTTTCAGCTGCAGTTTGCTCTGGTCCTATCCCCAGCAGAGAAAGGAAAGAAATGGCTGTCCCATTCACACATGGCTCTGCTTCCCAAAGGGTCTGTTACCATCACAGAGATGATCTGTGGTCAGCAGCTGAGAACAGGGTGATTGAAAAATCTGTGCTGCAGCTAGAACCAGAATGGGGCGGGGTGGCGGGGGGTGGGGGGGACCTTCACGGGGAGGTTTTCGCACCTTGATGGGGCGGGGGATGTCAGGCTTCTTCCAACGAAGAACGATCTGTCCAGCAATTGTGACCCCGTAGAAGAGATAGTTGATGAAACCCACATAGTTGATGAGTGTGTATATGTCGCTGGTGACCAGCATCAGCAGGGTGGAGATGCACTGTGGGGAGTGGGAGAAGCATGTCAGTGATAGAAAGGGGATTTAGAGACTGGAGCTGTTTATAGGTCAGGACTGTGCCCTTGCTTCAGGCAGATGGTGCCCTTTCATAAAGGAGGTCTCAAAACAGAAAGTGTATAACCTCCCCTAGAAACCCAGGTCATTGCTAACATCTTCATTGCCAGGAAGTTCTTTTCGACTGCAGGGATGATAATCAAAATAATTATTGGTGTGGCATGGGCACTAACCAACCAGAATAGAATTTGGCCCAAAATAACTGGATTGGCCACACAGATGGCACCTGGTTCCATGTCCACCCTAGTCTGACTTATATTTCTTCCTTGGGTATATCTCTAATTAATTTCACTTTATCATTGTAGGGAAGATGGTTGACTGCAGATTAAGGCTTTATCTTGCCTTTATCATCCTCTTCTCCTGTCTGAGTCATCTAATTTATTTTTTCCTTCCTTTTCTTTCTTTTTTAAATATCATAAACAGTTACAGCACTTATTAGGTGCCAGGCTCTATTCTTCACATTCTACAAATAGTAACTTGTTTAACCCTCATAACATCCCTGTGAAGTTTTCTTGATAGAATCTACTTTCCAACTTCAAAATAATCTCAGTGGCTCTCAGAACAATGTTCTTCACCTGCCCCTTAATATGTTACGGCCAATAGACGGTTCAGTTTTCCTGTGAGATCTGAGGTGAAAATAATTCAGAAGATTTTAATGAATAAACAAGCCAGATTCTTACTGTACTTGCCTTGTAGTTATGGTGCTGCACCAGTGGCTTGAACTGAAAAAAGTCTGTGGCCCGCTGGGAATATTGAGTTTTCTCCAGCCACTTTTCACAACTGACCAATCGTGATGACCTTCTTCCTGTGCCCAACATTCTGAAATTCCCCCGAATGTTATATAACAAATGCCCTTGACTCCCAGAAGCTCTATCCTAGTCTAATAGCTTCTCTGGTGGACCACAGTAATTTCCAGTATTTTATTCAGGATCCAGAAGGAAAAAAAAAAAGAACTTATAAGGCTCATGGGGATAAATCTTTGTTCCTTCTTTTTTGCTCTCTCTAAAGCAGTGGTTCTCAACCTTCCTAATGCCACGGCCCTTTCATACAGTTCCTCATGTTGTGGTGACCCCCAACCATAAAATTATTTTCGTTGCTACTTCATAACTGTAATTTTGCTACTGTTAATGAATTGTAATGTAAATATCTGTGTTTTCCGATGGTCTTAGGCTCTACAGCAGCGGTTCTAAACCTGTGGGTCGCTAACATGAGGAACTGTATTAAAGGGTCGTGGCATTAGAAAGGTTGAGAACCACTGCTCTAGAGGATTCTACTCTGGGGTCATTTTACTCCCATTTCCCCCCACCCATCCCAGGTTTCCTTTTCTCCATTTTCAGTGTACCAGTCTTCCTTTCTTTATTTTTCTTATTGGTGTACTTTTAACACTGAATTTGTTTCAGTGATATTTCCCAAGAGACTAACAGAGCCTCCTGGGGCAAGAAGATCAATGGGGGTGGGGGGTGGGAGTGTGTGGTGATCAGCTGGGAGCAGAGGCACAACGTGGCAACCCTGTGGGCAACAGGTGCAGAGGAGAGCCAAAAAATACGTTTCTTTGGGAGGTTATAACAACTTGAGGAAGTCACTTCATTCTTACCCCAAAAGATGGGAGAATGGAAATGACCTGGCCTGAGAGCCTTAAAGTCTTGCACGACTCAGGTTCTTCCCTTGCTATATCTCTTGATATTAGTAAAGCGTGTGCATACAATTGCCAGACCAGTGGTCGGCAAACTGTGGCTCGCGAGCCACATGCGGCTCTTTGGCCCCTTGAGTGTGGCTCTTCCACAAAATACCACGACCTGGGCGAGTCTATTTTGAAGAAGTGGCGTTAGAAGAAGTTTAAGTTTAAAAAATTCGGCTCTCAAAAGAAATTTCAATCGTTGTACTGTTGATATTTGGCTCTGTTGACTAATGAGTTTGCCGACCACTGTGCCAGACTATCTGGGACCAGTGAAACCAGAAACAGAGGAAGGGTTACAGGGGTGTGTATGGGAGTGTGAACTCCCAGCTTAGAGCAAGCACAAGGGGAAGGGTGTGTGTAGGGCTGGCAGAAGGAGGGGCCCTTACTGTGAAGAGCAAGGCTGGGATGGGGGTGCAGCGCTTCACATGGATCATGGCCAGCACGCTGGGAAGGTGGCCCTCCCTGGCTCCAGCAAAGAACAGCCTGGCAGAGAGAAAAGCAGATCAGCCTGGGACGGCCCTCGGACTACAAAAGGAAGCTCCCTCCCCAGACCAGGCTCCCTCATCCATGCCCCCGCTCCGCCCACGCAGGAGCATCACCCCTCCAAACAGATAACCGCCTTCCCATGCACATCCTCCAGCCCACTATTCACGGGACCCACAATCCCAAATGCAGATGCAGGCAAACCGGACACAGCCCGTGGATAAGTGGATGGATCCTGGGTGTGTGGAGACCATGAGTGTGGCCTGGGTGGCTTGGGGTGACTGATGATTGTGCTGTCACTCTGTGGGTCTCTCTTCATGCTAGAGTGCTGCTGTGGGAGTGCTTCTCTCCTTTGCCTACGGCCTTAATCCCATAAAAAATGTACCTTCTGTATCCTCAAAAAATACATGGGGATTGAACTGTACAAGGAAGGACTTAAAAACATTCTTATCCTAGTCAGAAAGTAGTTATCTCTGCGGTGGGAATGCGTGGTGGGCCAGAAAGGTACACATGGGTACTTCGGGATATGTGGAGATGTCCTAGAGCTTGTGGATGGTGGCTACAAGTCTGTCTACAATTGTTGAAACTCATCCATCTGAACATCTATGGTCTGTGTATTTTATTGTATGTAAATTGTACCTAAAAATTTATATCTTTAAGCTACTTATTCTATTCCCATAAAGCCATCCTAAGGAAATTAATAGAGAGTTAGTGAAAGGTGCATATACAAAGATATTCTGATAATAAAAAAAAGGAAATATCCTAAATGCCTACAAGTAGGAGATTGATAACATTATGGTATATCCATAGGATGGAATATTATGCATTCATAACTATGTTATAGAAACGAAACTGATTACACCCAAAGCCAGTTAGGCTGACCGGATAAGAGTGTCGGTCTGTGGACCAATGGGTCCCAGGTTTGATTCTGGTCAAGGGCATGTACCTTGGTTGCAGGCTCCTCCCCTGTCCGGGCTCTGGTAGGGGCTCGTGCAGGAGGCAACCAATCCATGTGTTTCTCTCAAATAGATGTTCCTCTCTGTCTTTCCTTCTCTCTTACACTCTCTCTAAAAATCAGTGGAAAAATATCCTCAGATGAGGATTAACCAAAACAAACAAACAAACAAAAAAACCTGGTTACATGAAACATGCTCACAATATAATGGTAAATGAAAAAAGCAGATGATTTCATACTTTATGATTCCAATTAATTGAAAAATTATTTATGGGGCATGTACAAAGATATATGATTATGCCAACTATTTATTTCTAGGTAGTGGGATTATGAGTAATTTAAATTTTCTTCCTTAGATGTTATAGAAGCAATTTTAAAATTCTAAAATAGACAAAAAAATTTACAATTGGAATAAACATTATATTTTAACTTTAAAAAAATTAAACTTTTTATTTTAAGATTAGAGGCCCAGTGCACGAAATTTTTGCAAAGGTGGGGGTGTCCCTCAGCCCAACCTGAACCCTCTCCAATCTGGGACTCCTCAGGGGATGTCCAACTGCTGGACATCCCTCTCACAATCTGGGACTGCTGGCTCCCAACTGCTTGCCTGCCTGCCAGCCTGATCACCCCCTAACCACTCCCCTGCCAGCCTGATCGACGCCTAACTGCTCCCCTGCTGATCTGGTTGCCCCTAAGTGCCCTCCCCTGCAGGCCTGATTGCCCCTAACAGCCTCTGCCTCAGCCCCCACCACCGTGGCTTTGTCCAGAAGGACGTCCGGAAGGACATCTGTCCAAAAGATGTCTGGTTTAATTAGCATATTACCCTTTTATTAGTATAGATAATTATAGATTTTCATGCAATTGTAAGAAATAATATAGAGCAATCTTACATATCCTTTACCCAGTTTCTCCCATTGATAACATATTGCAAAACTATAATATAATATTAAGATCAAGATATTGATGTATTAGAGTTATTTATAAAAAGAGGAATTTTAACATAAAAAGCAGGCCTTCTTCCCCTTTCCTCTCTGGAAATAAAAGAGAATACTATAAACTATTAGGAGTCATTTACATATTAGTGTGACTTATACCACTTTATTTTAAAATTGATTTCTTAGAGGAAGGGAGAGGGAGAGAGAGAGAGAAACATCAGTGATGAGAGAGAATCATTGATTGGCTGCCTCCTGAATACCCCACACTGGGGATCGAGCCCGCAACCTGGGCATGTGCCCTTGACCGGAATCGAACCCAGGACCCTTCAGTCCGTAGGCCAATACTCTGTCCACTGAGCCAAACTGGCTAGGGCCACTTTTCCTTTTTTTCTAGGATTTTGTAGGGAAAGGAGTGCCTAAGGTGAAAGAGGAAAGGGTGGGTGTGATGGAGACAGAAATGCATAGAACCAGCACACTGGGTGTTCTGAAGAGAACTGTCATTTACTTTGTAATGTGTGTATGGGGGAGAGTGAAGCTAAAAACAGTAGCTCATCAGAAGTGTGGGAGTCGATTATGGGCCCAAGTACCCAAATGCATCACCATCAGTTGCCATCATTAAATGCCTAGGCCAGTGTCACTAGTTTCATGCAACCACGTGACATTGGCCCTCTACAATGCAGCCTCATGCACCCAACTGAGTCCCAGGTGCTCTGCGGGCCTCATCATGCACATAGCCAGGGTCCCACATTCAGATCCCTCCTCCATAGGCAGCCAGGACCAAGTGGGGTTGTCCAGATCCAATAGCATTGGTAAGTGGCGTCAAGTCCACAAGAAGCAATCCTTGCCCAGCTAGCTGACAACGGAGGAGACAACGACAGTAAGCATGACACACACCCACACACACTCCTACTCCTCAGGAAGGATCATCTTCTCCATACCCCAAAACACAAAAGAGTAAGAGAAAGAGAGAAGGAGGGAAAGAGGAGGAAGAAAGGAAGGAAGGAACTGGAAGATGAGCAGAGGAGGCCTGGTGGGTAAGCCGTGCCTCTGAATCAGAGGCTGATCACACCAGGCCACATCTCCTGCATGCACACACAGCTGTACCACATGCACGCAGACCACTGCTTGGCCTGCCTGAGGGACAAACCCCACTCTAAAGTGACTGTAGCCAGTCCCTCTCCTCCAATAGATCCCAGAGAGCCTCATGGGTCATTGCTCCTCCACCGCTCGCCCTTGGCTGGGGCCTCCAGGTGGCCACTGCTCCTGTGTAACACGCACAGGATGTGTCATAGGGTCCTGGGGAACAGGGGATACCCACACTCCCTTTTTCCTGCCTGGATCCTGAAAACATGGCACTCCTTTGTCACTTCACGGGAACTCCTCTCTGAAGTGATGGGTGGCTTTAGAAGCAGCTGAACTCAGGGACTTACTCCTTTGGCTGTATCTTTTGAGTAGGACTGTGCCCCGGGTGCAGAGGGGCTTTCTAAGAACACTGGGAAGACCCCTTGAACTACACTAATGGAATTTATGCAGCATCTGCTGTTCTCAGCAGATATATGGAGGTGGAAGATGGGGACTCCTGGGCCCACTTGAGTTTCTGGCTTCCCTGAGAGGGATGAGGGATGAGGGATGTAGCTTTAGACAAATGCTTTCTTTTCACTCTTTCCAAGCCCTCTCACTTCACATGAGTGAGTCCACTCGAGTCTCAGGGGTGGCCACTCGAAGACCTCCCACAGCTGCCTGTCTGTGGGGCAGAGAGGAGCCTGTGCCCATGGGGCATTCAAAGATGATCCCATCCCACCTGTAGACTGGTCCCAGAACTTTCCTGGGAGGCCAGCCCGGAGGCCCCAGGCACAGGCCCCTCCTGATCCCTTCCAGAGTGGGGTTCCTTTCTAGCCAGCACAGCCTGTTTCCAGAAGGGTGGAAAAGGGGCTCTGGAGACAGTCCTGCTACCAATTGCAGTCCCTGACCTGGGACTGCGTCAGGCAGCCGGGCCTCCTCAGCCTCCTGCTCCTCCTGAAATGAGGTGGGATGGGGCTTTTCACCACTCCATGTGAAGGCACATACATCATAGGTAACCACATGAGCAGCATACACCTCTCTGCGTCTACACTGATACACACATGCCCTCACGTGAGCAATCACCCCCTGCAAGGTCACTGCCCAGGTGTTCACACAGACCCTGCTGACAGAGACAAGCCCCCTACATATACACAGAGCAATATGCACAGCAGTGTGGCCCCTGGCCCTGAATGGACCTGCACAGCACTCACCGGGAGGAGGTGAAGAGAGACCCATTGACTCCTCCAAATGTGGACAGGGCAACAGAAATGGGCATGATCCAGGCCATGACCCCCAGGAGCTTCTCTCCAAAAGTCTATGAGCGAAAACAAGGGATGAGCAGAAAAGGAGAGGTTATATCTCTGCACCTGTGCATCACTGCTAGGAATGCTCCCTCCCAGGTCCACCCTTACCGAGTCTCTAACTAAGCTCCTGAGAGGAGGGATGGTGTTCGTGCCCTGTCCCCGATCCTACGCCAACACTTCCCACAGAGACACCTACACAGCAGGGAATCAATAACTGTTTTGGGCTAGCTAACGGAAGGAAGCAGTGTTTGGTAATAACAACAATATTAATAATGCTGATAATGAACTAACACTTGTTATCCTTGATTTATGGATGAAGAAATGGAGGCACAAAGCAATTCAGTAGATTGCCTAAGATTATACACCCAGGACTGGACACCAGCCATGTGAATCCAGGCCTCACTACATTGTACATTGGTGAGTCAGGCTGGTTGGGGCTCCAATCTCAGCCCAAGATTTAGGAGCTATAAGACCTTGAGCAAGGTTCTTCATTTTTGAGCCTCAGTTTTCCCATCTGTAATTCATAGGGTAAGAATTTCTAAATTCATAGAAACAAATTATATTGGGGGGGATGATAAGAAGAGGCTATTATGTAGACTGAGAAAGAAAAGGTGGTGAAAGTATAGACTAGTCTTCATGTATGGAAGGAATATAAAATATCAGGGGACCAGTGTTTCTATAGTTTCTGAGACAAGTACACACTTGATTTATAGCATATTGTGGGGAGTGGTTGTTTAAAATCGCTGTCCTGCTGGGAAGGCCAGTCTGGGAACACCCTGCTGTGGGACACTGGAGGGCCTCTTCCCTGAGTTGTCAGTGAGACAAATGATGACACTGTTTGGCAGGGAGAGAGCATGGCCCAGGTGAAGCCAGGCGAGGGAGCAGCACGTCTCCGAGGTCTTTCCTGGATATCAAGGACCCCAAAGCTTTGGACCCGCATGATCTCTTTCCCCAAGAGCACAGCCCATCCTACTTCCTAATCGTTTACTGGCACACACTTTTCCCTGATGAGTGCAGGAGTCGGACTGCATGCTTTCCTGAGGTGCAAATGGAGGCAGAGAGAAATGGCATGTCTTGTGCACGACTGCATCTTTCTGGGGAGAAGCCTGTCTCCTTTATACAATCATCGCATTTAGAGTTTAAAGTGCCCTAGGTCAGGAGTCAGCAAACTTTTGCTGTGAAGGGTCAGATGGTAAATAATTCGGCTTTGTAGGCCATACAGTCTCTGTGGTAACTACTCAGCTCTGCCATTGTGGCTCTTCTAGGTACAGCGTGGCCATCAGCTTGCTTCTGGGCACTTGAAGGTGTGGTTTCTGCCCTAAGGACTTGGGATGACTTCCAATTCCACAAATCCATGGATGGGGGGGGGGGGAGGGAGTAGGGGTAGCTCAGCAGGCAAATCTATGTCAACCTTCCTGGTTTGAGGGACCGTGAGTTTGATTTCTTACCACAGCGACTGCATTCGATGCCAGCAGCTCCTGGGGGGACATTGCAGTGACATAAGCGACATTGGCAAAGACATACACAAATGTGACCAGTGGGATGGAGATGAAGATGGCTCTGGGAAGGTTCCTGTAGAGGGAGAGGAGGTGAGAGGAGGAAGGCCTGGCACCTGGGACCATCTGCCTCATCATGAGGTCCAGGGAGTGCCTTCTGTTTTGCTGCATGAAGCTGACCTTGCAGCCTTCTGTGATGTTTCCTCCTCTTGAAGGGGCGGGGAGAGGAATTTATCTCCATATGGGCATGATAATTTAAAGGAAATGAAACAGCGTAGGCTGGAAATACATTCCGCGCCTATTGATTTTTCATTGACCAGAATCTCCACAATGCACCCCTTCCCCTGCCTCAAGACACAAAGACCCACCTGTCCCAAAAAGGTGAGTAAGATGCCTGGAAACCACTCAGGGCACATTTCATTCTCTATGGCAGTAGTGTTATCTCAGCACCATTTCAGCCTTTAACCTACTCTGGTAGAGTCACCGGGTCATTTTTCTTCTCCTGGCAGACTGTGTGGCAAGTGGTCTAAGTTCCTGGGAAATGAACTGTTTCTTCAGGATACACCAGGTCATGGTCAGAATTGGGGCTGGGAGGAGAATTGGGTAGTGGACACCTGTTTCCCTTTTTCCCGTAGCAGGTGCCTCGGCCTTCCCAGGGAGAAAGGAAGAGCTGGGCTATTTCAACTCACTTGTAGGGATCAACAAGTTCCTCAGTCACGTAATTAAGAAAGTTCCAGCCTCCGTAGGCAAAGGAGCCCTGAAGGAAAGCCAGTGCAATGAGGCCAATGCTCGGTTCCTGGAAATTCTCAAATGCATTCTTTGGTTCCAGCCAGAAGTATTCTCCTGTGGACACAAGGGGCAGGAGGCTGCTCAGCGAGACCAGTCAGAGGCCTGGCAGCCACTGGCCTCCCTGGTCTGGTCTCCACCACTCCCTGCAGGGATGATCCAGCTCTGTGTCTGGTCTCCAGTAAGCCTCATGAATTGGAGAAGTGGGACCGATAGGAGGAGGGACATATGGCTTGAGGACCTCCCAAACCTGTTAACCATTAGTTCAATGGGGGCTCAGATTCAAAGGATAGTTCTGAATGTCCTTTTTTTTTTTTTTTACAAGGCAAAGGTACCTGGAAGGAAAGGCCAAGGGAAGGTCACCGGGAGGGCAAAGTAACTTGGGGGGCTAGCAGGGTAAATGGGAGCTGGCCTGCTGGGATTTGGAGAGGCAGGATTAGGGCCCGTGGCAGTCTCCTGAGCACTTTCCCTCAAACTTAAATTTGTACATTTTCATGAAGAAAGCGTCAAGAACAACAGACATGCAAACACAAGCTTCCATAATGCTATATTAGCTCAAACTTGTTCCGCTTTCTTTGTCAATCTCCATCTGTCTCTAAGGTGTGTGTTCGGTCTCCCTTTTCATGGCATAGATTTGCTGAGGACAGGGACCTCAGCCAAGAGTTTATACATTTCCTTCCCATCCTTTAGCGCAGTGTCCTGCACACAGAGGTCCCTCCAGAAAGGTTGCTGACTGAGGTTGTAGTGAGACACAGAGTAACTGCTCATACTTTACTTATTCGTTTGTAATCTGGCATTGGGACAGTCAATAAGGAGATCAGAGTGATCAGGAGAAAGCACTGGGGCCAGATTAGGAGGGACTCTATTTTGAAAGTATAGCACAGTGATTTCCTTAAGTCTAAATTCCTGAAAACAATATAACCTGCTAAAGAACTTAATCCAACTTATTAAAGTAATCATGGACATTTTATATAGCAGAACCTTAATTATGTTTCCTGGAGTGAAAATCCAGGCGCCCGCACTGCCTTCGGGGCTTGTGGGCAGATGGGAGGTCTCCTGCTTGTCATCTGACTTTCTCCAGGAGGCAGTGACACTGGGCAGAGCCTTGTGGTGCTCCGGATCCCATGGAAACCAAACACAGACTGAGGCTTGAAAAGGACCAAATCCAGTGGGGAATGTTGGCAAGGGCCCCAGGAATGTAGAGCTCTCTCTTGTAGAGATTATGAGTAATTTAAAAACATATAAAATCTCCTCCTCTTTCCCCCCCATTTTAAGATAAGGACAAGATAACAATATGAGATGCAGGTAGCTTCCCTGGGGTTGGGGCGAGAGGGCAATAGGAGCCCAGAGATCTGGGGTCTTCAGAGTCATGAGGTCAGCATGGGAAGACTGAATCTGCTAACAGGCAAGACACGTTCTACTTCCCGTGGAAAATGGTTTCTCTTCCCCTTTGTCAAGCAAGTGAGGAAGGGAAGTCACTTAAGGCCAGAATTGGGAAATCTCAGGGTGTGCACTCACCCAAAGACAGTATGAGGGAGTGTGTACATTCAAGGGGTGGAAAGTTGGGCAGGGCCCCGTGGCTTCAATGACACTCACCTTTGCAGATCTGTACAACCCCCATGATGATGATCAGGGCCAGGGCCAGGAGCTTCCCAGCTGTGAAAATATCTTGAACCCTGGTGGCCCACCGCACACTGGAGCAGTTGACCCATGTGAGGAGCACTGAAATGAAAGACCCCAAACATACCATCAGGGGACCATAATGAAGCGGCAGGACACTCTCTGCACAGGAGCAGAAATGCTCTTTGCTCCTAATGATGGAATTGTAGTAGACGAGCCAAATCGGCAAGCTCAGCCCCAGTGTCCAGAAACTTTGGCTAGGTTAGTGGGTTATGAATGGGGATTACATGCCACAAATTAGAGCTTGGTCAGAATATGCCCTGCCCGGGGCTGGGAGCCAGAAGTAGGCATGGAAGAGTGGACACTGGCTTTGGAGGGGAAATCAGCAGCTGACCAGGGCACCATTGTAGGTTTTGTTTTCAAGCCATTGTATATTCAAGGAGCGTTCTGAGCAGCTGGTGGGATCCTCGATGTCATATTTCTGAGCCTGGTTTTGGGGCAACAGAGGTTTAGGGGAATTGTTTGTTACTTAGGGTTATCAAGGCATTACACATATAGAATACAATTCATTTTTAAGTGTACAATTTGATGAGAGTTGACAAATGTATTCAGTTATTTAATCGCTACCGCACTTTCTATTTCCAACACTCCAATGAGTTCTCTTGTGTGTTGTGTTTCTTTGACGTCAGTCCCTTCCCCTACTGGCAATCACTAATTTAATTCCTGACCCTATAGTTTTGCTTTGTTCAGAATGTCACATAAATGGGATCATACAATGTGTAGCCTCGTGTCTGGCTCCTTTCACTTATGCTTTTGGGATCCATTCATGTCGCTATATATATTCGTTTGTTCCTTTTTATTGTCAAGTAGTATTCTGTTGAATAAATGTATCAGTTTGATTTTCCACTTGGCAGCTGCTGGACATTAGGGTTGCTCCCAATTTTGGGTTATTATTAATAAAGCTGCTATGAACACTTGCACAGAAATCTTTAAGTAGATTGTAGAAGTCTTTGAATGGGGTTTTCATTTCTCTCAAGTAAATACACAGGAGTGGGGTTCTGGGTTACATGGTAAATGTTATCAGACTTTGTAAGAAACTCCCAAACTGTTTTTCTAAAGTGGCTGCATCATTTTGCATTTCCAACAGCAATGTGTGCAAGATCCTATTGCTCTGCATCTTTGCCAGCATTTGCTACTGTCGGCTTTAAAAGTCTTGCTATTCTAATAGGTGTTAAGTGGCATTTTTAAAAAAATATATATTTTATTGATTTTTTACAGAGAGGAAGGGAGAGGGATAGAGAGCTAGAAACATCGATGAGAGAGAAACATCGACCAGCTGCCTCCTGCACACCCCCCACTGGGGATGTGCCCGCAACCAATGTACATGCCTTTGACCGGAATCGAACCTGGGACCCTTCAGTCCGCAGACCGATGCTCTATCCACTGAGCCAAACCGGTTTCGGCTTAAGTGGCATTTTGTTACAGTTTTTTTTTTTATTGTCTGAAGTTTTACATATGTCTCCTTTTCCCCCCATTGACGCTCCCCCCCCCAAGCCATTCCCACCCCCGAGGGCAAAGCCCCATTACCCCCGTGTCTGTGTCCATTGGTTAAGCTAATATGCATGCATACAAGTCCTTTGGTTGATCTCCAACCCCCCCACCTCCCCTGCCATTTGTCTCTGGATCTATTTTTGTTCATCAGTTTATGTTGATCATTATATCCCACATATGAGTGAAATCATGTGATATTTATCGTTCTCCGACTGGCTTATTTCACTTAGCGCAATGCTCTCCAGTTCCATCCATGCTGTTGCAAATGGTAAGAACTCCTTCTTTTTCATTTATTTTATTTTTAAAAATATATTTTTATTGATTTCAGAGAGGAAGGGAGAGGGAGAGAGAGAGAGAAACATCAATGATGAGAGAGAATCATGGATCGGCTGCCTTCTGCACAACCCCTACTGGGGATTGAGCCTGCAACCCAGGCATGTGCCCTTGACCAGCATTGAACCCGGGACCCATCAGTCCCCAGGCTGATGCTCTATCCACTGAGCCAAACTGGCTAGGCTCCTTTTTTATAGCAGTATAGTATTCCATTGTGTAGATGTACCACAGGTTTTTAATCCACTCATCTGCTGATGGGCACTTAGTTGTTATAGTTTTGACTTGCCTTTCCCTAGTGACTAATGATGTTGAACATGTTTTCCTGTGTTTCTTCCCAATATCCCTATATCTTCTTGGGGCGCATGGGGGACTTTTAATCTGCCTCTTTTCCTAAGAGTCATAGGCTCTCACAGAGATTCCAAGAATGTGTAACCTCCAGGGCTGCAGGAGAGCTCAGGCTGAGTGCTACGATGGAGGGGCCCTCTGTTTTACCATCACAGTCCCTAAGTAAGCCCCGGGAGCCCTGTGATACAGGAACAGGAGTCTCAATCAACCTCCTGCTGGTTATGAAGTGCTTGAGAATAAAGGGGAAAAAGTTAAAATCCTTTTCCTCTCCCTCTGAAACAGTGACCAGGATGCCCCCTAGTTCTCCAAGGGTACAAGTCATATGTGTAAAAGCACAAGATTCTTTCTCTTTCCTTAAGCCACTATCCAGGCCTGATTTCACATATACAGCTGATCAAGTTCTATCAATAGCTTTTCCTGAAAGTGTGCATTTACTTTCCAAATATTTTCCAACCTTGATTCTGAGAACATTTTGGCAGAGTAAGGACCTGACATTATTCTTCTGTAACCTTCTTCCTTGTGCTGTCTCTACCTGGCAAACTCCTCATCTTTCAAGATCCAGCTCAAATGTCACATGTTCTGTGAGTCATTATTTTACTTATTCCTGACAATGTGCCTGCTAAGTAAGATTTATCAGCTGCATTTTATAGACAAGGACCAAAATTTGTCCCTCTGCTGTTCTGCCAGGCCACTCTGTTTATATTTAATTTTGGCACTTCTTTCTTTCTTCCTTTTTTTAAAAAAAATTTTTATTGATTTTTTAGAGAGGGGAAGGGAGAGGGATAGAAAGTTAGAAACATCGATGAGAGAGAAACATCGATGAGCTGCCTCCTGCACATTCCCCACTGGGGATGTGCCTGCAACCAAGGCACATGCCCTTGACTCGAATTGAACCCGGGACCCTTCAGTCTGCAGGCCAACGCTCTATCCACTGAGCCAAACCGGTTAGGGGAGCACTTACTTCTTTATATTATAATGTTTCTGTTTCTCTGTCTCCTTGTAGACTAGGAGGGTGGGGACTGTGACTTTTTCATGTTTTTAATCCCAGGGCATATTACTGATGCCTGCAGCTGGTAGGTACTCAGCAAATATTTGATACTTGAATAAAGAAAATGTCTCAATTCATTAGCCCTCCAATCTCATCACAGTCTACACATTTCACAATGCACACTAATCCCCCTGCTCATCAAAAGGAGACACAATCCTCAGTTGGCTTCACAGAGCCAAAGAGCAAGAGGAAACTTGACTTCAAGAGCAGAAGCTCTGAACTCCTCATGGAGCTGTTATCCAAGAGAGTGTCATATAAGGAGAACCAACACATGCTGCTGGAGGAAGGATTTTAAGCGCCTGAACAGTGAGAGCATTTTGTAAATACTCGAATGTTCCAGATGGACTGGGATGTCCTGATAAATACACATTTGGTTTATCTTACTCAATTCAATAAGGTTTTCAGGATCACATGTCTCGTGACAACCCAACCCAAATCACTCTAAGCAACTGGGTTTCTTCCTAGGGCTCTGAGTCATGCTAGGGATGAGGTTGGGCCCCTGGGTCCCAGGAGTTCAGCAGATATAAGTAATAATGACTAAAAAATAAAGGAGATTGATTTATGAAAGAAAGGAAGTTTAGAACACAAAACCCATGCATGTGGCTCAGGGATAGGTAAGGGTTATAGAACAAGGGGCAGAGAAGAAAATTATTCTCCACCAATGGGAGGAGCGGGAGGGCAAGGATGTGCCAAGAAAGTTCATGGAGGGAAATAAGGACAGAGCATGACAACTAAGCAGAAGGGGAATGTGGCCGTTTTCCCATGTGCAGGGATAGAAAACACAACATCATTTCCTTGTTAAGGCAACCAGGAAGACTCCTTCAAAAGGCCAGCTCCACAGTACCCTGGGAGGATCAGAGATGTTTGAAAGAAGGGGCATTGGTCAAACAAATTTGAGGTATGTGTCTTCTGTCCTGCTTATCGCCACAACTTCACAAGAACCCAGTCCTTGGCTAATATTTAACTTTTCCCCTTTACAGGGATCTTTCAGAAATAAAAAGAGAATTCCTGAGAATGAGGTGGGGAGACAGGCTGCCTGTGACACTAATCTCCTTGGAACAATGGCTGCAGGCCTTGGGTGACCTTTCACCCGAAGTTAGGCCACCACAGCATGTGACCAAAGGAAAAGAAGGTACTCTCAGTCTCCTGGTACCACAGGACAGCTTCCCTCACAGCAGCTGAAACCTGAGCCTCCATCCAGAGAGGAAAGGTCAGTGAGTGAAGGCAACACTTGCCAGGTGCTTGCCAATCTCTGCCCTGCTCAGGCTTCCTGACTCGGCCCGTCTGCTATCCAGCATCCCTTTCTGTTGCTGATGGCTCTGTTTTCTCTCTCTTCTCAGACAGATCCTGAATTCTGTATATACAGTGACCTCAGGGAAGCCACATGTAGATGGGGACCAGTGGCCACTGCAGCTTGCAATGTGAGGGTTTTCATCCATCCATCCATCCATCCATCTATCCATCCATCCATCCATCCATCCATCCATCCATCCATCCATCCTTCCATCCTTCCATCCTTCTATCCTTCCATCTAACCAGCTAGTCAGCCATCCATCCACCTATCCATCCATCTATCCATCCATCCGTCCATCCATCCATCCATCCATCCATCCATCCATCCATCCATCCACCCATCCTTCCATCCTTCCATCTATCCAGCTAGTCCGCCAGCCATGCATCCATCCATCCATGCCGTTGTGATCTATAAAGGGCCTACACATGCTAGGCACTTTAGTAAGTGGGGGAGTTATAAATAAGACTCAAGTCCCTGACCTTAGGAAGTTGACATCGTAAGAGGGGAGATGGGTGAGCTAAAAGGATCACAAGACAATGTGGTAAAGGTAGAGCTCTTCGTGGAAGCCAGCGGGTGTCCATGAGGAGTCCCTACCTCAGCCCAGGGGAATCAGAGGTGCTTCCTATATGAGGGAGAGACCCGAGCAACAGGGAGAATTTTATAATTTTGGCCCAGCTGGACAAAATAATAAAAAGACATAAAACTCTGGTTCTTGTTCATTGTAATCTGACTGTGGGGGCAGTTGCTGCTTCTCTAAAGGTCCCCATGGAGACCTAGGCTTATCTGTATTTCTTGGGCTTTTTCTTCTTTGTTTCCTGGCTTTAAAAAAAATAAAGGTTGGAAAGACTATCAAGAAGATGCTTAAGTCAGGGGTTGGTTTTAATCAGCCCAGTTTGAAAAGACTAATGTCAAGGTGACAGGAGGGATTAAAAAAATGAGTCAGGCAAGAGTAGCCCCGGTAATCTCATGCCCTGCCCAGAGCCCAGGGCCTCTCCACTGCCAAGTAGGAGAGGTGGGATCTGAGTTTCCTGCCTGTTTCCTGCAGAGAAGGCATCTCTGGCCCCATCTCACCACTGAGCCTCAGCCTCTGATCCCTGGGGAGTCACAGAAGCCTCTAATTTACTTCTTCCCTCTGACAACAGCATCAGAACTCATGGGGACAGGCAGAAGAATGGCATCCCAGAAATGTCAACATCTTAATCCTGTGAATATGTTACCTTACATAATGTAAGAAATTCTGCAAATGTGACTAAGTTAAGGATCTTCAGACGGGGAGATTATTTTGGATTATCTGACTGGGTCCAATGTAATTATTTCCCCCCCCCAATGTAATTATGAGTCCTTTAAGAAGGAGGCAGGAGGGTCAGGGTTAGAAAAGGAGATATGATGACCAAAACAGAGATCAAAGAAGGAGAAAGAAAGCTTTGAAGATGCCATCCTGCTGACTTTGGAGATGGAAGAAGCGGCCATGAGCCAAAGAATGTAGGGGGCCTCTAGAAGCTGGAAAAGGCAAGGAAACAATTCTCTGCAGAGCCTCCAGAAGGAACACAGCTTTGCTGACCTTGAATTTAGGACTTCTGGCCTCCAGAACTGTAAGAATAAATCTGTGCAGTTTTAAGCCACTAAGTTTGTGGTAAGTTGTTCTAGCAGCAATAGGAAACTGATACAGAGCCAAACCCCCTACAGATAGGCCAGGAAGCAGGATGACTACATACCCTTAAAGAGAAAAGCTTTTAAAGAGCAACCAGGCAGCATATACCAGGACCCCAAAGGAGTCCCTCTCTTGCCTTGCAAGACACCAAGTGGAGGGAAGTGGTGTTGATCTCTACAAGTGGGCAGTGAACGTGAGATCAGCAATGTGCTGATCCAGTTGGCAAATTTTCACACCACATGAGCATCCCAACTCTTCCACACCCTGGTCTTGTCAGTGGTACCCAGGGTCATTGCTGACAGTGCCACTTGGGGCTCTGAGTCTGTTACCTGAAGATACTGACCAGGTTGCTCTCTGGGCAGCAGGACATGAGATGTAGCAAAGAAGGGGAGATTAAGATGACTACTCCTCAGAAACCAAGGGAGTCATGTCCATTGTCCTCAGGGCTTTAGAAAATAATTGTTCACAGGCAGACTTGTTTCTCTGCCTCGTGTCCACTCCCCTGGGCCCTTGTCAATGTCATTGTCACACGTTCCCTGGAACTCAGGGAACTCCATTTGGATTTCTTGGTCTTGCTGGCTTGCCCCTTTCTCAGGACTGGGCTGGGGGGAATTTGGAAAGCCTTGTTTTCCTTTAGAATTTCCAAAACGAGGCTTCTCCTTGTCTTTTCAGAAAAGAGAAAACAGGCAGTAGGAAGGGTGAAGACAGATGGTGAAGAAGAGAGAAGAGTGAGCATGAGAAACAATAGAAGAAAGAAAGGAAGGAGGGGGGAAGAGAGAGGGGGAGAGGGACATATGCGGGGAGGAGAGAGAGAGAGACAGAGAGAGATCTTGAGGTGCAGAATAGAGAGAGAAGGGGCCAGGACAGAAAAAAGAAAGATGGAATGTACTAAGCAGGCAGTTACTGAAAAGGGAAGCTAGTGACACCACTCTGTAGAACTCAGAACAGCCTGTTCCTGTCCGTAACTTCAACATCAGCACCTTTCCGGGAAGGAGCTCCTCAGCCCTCCGGAGCAGCAGTAAGTTTCACCTGGTTATGTGCCTGGCAGAGTGCAGGTCTGTCTCACCTTTGGCCGTGGTGTGCACTTCTCTGCCTTCTGCCACGCTCTGGCCAGCTCCCCCTGACTCCCTCCCTCTGGACCTGGAGCAAAAGGGGCGCGCTGGCGCCCCTCGGAGCAGCCCTCCGGCGCCCACGCTGGAGCTGCGGTGAGCACCCAGCCAGCCGAGAGGCCGGGAGGGGAAGGGGTGTGGCGACGCTCCGCCCTGCGATAGGCTGGCCGGCTCCTTGGCCGCCTCCCTTGCCCGCGGAAGGAACTGGGCACGTGTTTCTAATTGTGGAAAGGCTGCTCTGGGTGGTTTGCCTAACCGTTTCCAGATCTAGGAGGTAACTAGTGCCGGCTGCCAAAAGGCACTGATAGGCAAAGAAAACACGGAGCCCAAGGCTCAGATAAGGTTCCGGTTCTGCCCATGCAGGCCAGCCCGAGCTCTTTCCTCAAAAAGGCTGGAGGACAAATCCTTCCCTGCTCGCCTGGGGCCAAGACGTTTTCATAAGGGGTGAGGAGCCGCCTTATAAAGTCTCAAGTCTCTAAAAACAAACGTTAGTATTATTGTACGCGTAAATCATTTGATTGGTGAAAGATAAATCTATCAAAACAAAGCAACAGCAACCAAAAATATCCAAGTAGCCCTTCCCTGTAAACTAAGCTTTGCTCCCGGCTTCTGTGAGGTCCATAAATAGGCTTTGAAATAGACCTAGCCCATCACCCACACTACAGTAACATTTCGCCCTGCTCATCCAGCCCCTTTCTTCTGGAAACACGGACACCGGTTGAGAAGTCTCAGAAGCCCCTCTGAGAAGAGGAGTTGTGCTGAGCCTTCTGGAAGGGCCTCCTCCAATGACAAGGCAGAGGAGGAGAGGTGCAGCGACGCTGTGAGCCTTTGGAGACCCTGAATCACAGCTTTTCCTGGAATTTTCAGCTAAGCTCCTACTCCTACCCCTTCCCTTTTATCCTGATCCCTCCAGTGGCAAGTGCCAGTTGCTGGACCTGGAGCTTTTGCTGAATCACCATCCAGTACTGAGTTCAGCCAAGAAGCCCAAACACCCTGCTCAGCATTTTCCAAGAGCTGAATAGTTCTCTCTCCAGCATGAGCTTAGCAAGGCTCCTGAGCTGAAGTGGAGGAGGAGAGAAAAAAAACGGGACACTCGAAAAGCAGGGAGACAGACATAGTGCACCATGCCACCTTGGGGAGCCCCATTTTAATCCTATTCATTACTGTTCCAGCCCAGGCCTGAAGGTAATTCCTGTTATCTCACGCCCCAATTCTCAGGGCTGATGCCTCCCAGACTCGGAGCAAGGGGGATGGGAAGAGTTCTGAAGGGGTCTGCACAGAGCTTGGGAGGGCTAGTCTGACTCTCATCCTCAGATAGCATCCACCAAAATCTGCAGGTGCTCAAGTCTCTTACGTAAAATGGTCTATAAACCTGGTCTATAAACCTGAACTCAGGCTGCAAAATTCCCAAGACTGGACAGTGTGGATGAAAAAAGGGATTCTGGGGAAAGTAACCCCGCAGGGTGGTCTGATCATAAATTTCTATCTGGGCAGGTCATGATAAGTAGTCATGCCCCAGGCATGTAACTTCTTTAGTAAAAGGCTTATCTTTGCCTTAAGCAAGCCCTGTCCATTGTTTCTGTGCATCTAGGTTTACACACTTTTTAAATGTCCCCTTTCAGAGTCTTCCTTCTAATACATGACCACCCTTTCAGACCCCTGCTTCTAAACCATGAACACATAACCTTAACTATCCTGTAATCCAACCCGTGCCTTGCTCTCTCCCACCTTCATGTAATCTTCCTTACATTCCCTCCTTAATCTTAAATGCATAAAAGACATAGCAAACTGTTATTCTCAGGTCTTGCTTCCAGGTGCATCTTCTGTTTAACTCAAATAAATTTTAATAAAAATTCTCTACATGTTCTTACGTCAACTCCAGTTATAACCCAATTCCAAGGACAGCTTGTGCTCAAGCTTGCTAAACTCTCAAAACAAATCTTGCCCTCTCTTCTGTTCCCTAAAGCTCCCAGTACCACTAGGCTTCACTGCTGTGAGTCTTCTGATTTTATGTTCTTGGGCATTTGATATGAATTTGGTGTGTCACGTTAGCCCTTAAAAGTTTATCAGACACAATTAATGGGTGAGTTCATACACCATAGGTGCTGTCTCCTGTGGGGGGAGCGGGAGGAGAGGAGTGATCCTTGAGAGTCAGGAACAAAAGGCCAGTGGAGAATTTAAGCTTCTAGGCTGGTTTTAAAAAGGCAGCAAGTTGTTTCCATACTGGTGAAAGCTGAACGCCAGGAAAACTCCATTTCAGGGCACCTCAGTCTGATTCTATTATTTTTCCAAGCAGGGGTGGACCTATTCTCAGGAATAAGCTCCTCGTTCCCCAATTTCCAGGACTTGGGCTCTGTACACCCTTTGAACAGAAGAATTCCAGTTTGAGAGCAAAAACTGGAGACCAAAAGAGACACCATGGGAAGCCAGGAAAGAGGAGATGATCTGGACCAGACTTGAAGCATATTGAAACTAAAAAGAAGGCCCCGACTTCTCAGGTAGCCACTGGCTAAATCCTGATCTGAGAATAGATCGGATTTCGACTAATGGGCAGAAGTGTCCAACACCAATGGATTTCAAGGGAAGAAGACCTCTTTGTAATTGCTTACTACGATATAGAAACTAAAAAGCACTATACCAATAGTTGTTCAACTATTGAATTACTCCTACAGAAATGTAAAATGAGGGCAACTGAGATATCTTCATTCCCAGGGCTACAGGCACAAGGAATACTCCAGAGGCCGAATAGGTCAGGGAGGAGGTGAAATAGCACTGACTGGGTCTTTACTCTGCCATTAGAGGCATGGAGTCCAAAAGCATAGGAGATGTCTTCCTCAAGTGTTAGCAATGAATCTTTAAGTATTAGAGGGTGAAGAGAAAGGGTGACAAAGACAGTGGGGGGCATGCATCTCTCATCATCGATGTTTCTATCTCTCTCTCCCTCTCCCTTCCTCTCTGAAATAAATAAAAACATGTTTTTTAAATTTTTTTAAATTGATTTCAGAGAGAGGAAGGAAAGGGGAGAGAGAGAAACATCAATGATGAGAAAGAATCTGATTAGCTGCCTCCTGCACTCCTTCTACTGGGGATTAAGGCCAAAACCTGGGCCTGTGCCCTGACTGGGAATCAAACTGTGACTTCCTGGTTCATGGGTCGATGCTAAACCACTGAGCACATCAGCCAGGTTCCTTGCCTTTGATCTTATTCCCCTCTCCAATCCATCCTTTACTCTTTCATCCTTGATTCTTTTAAAATATAAATATGATAATGTCAATTCTCTGTTTGAAGCCCTAGAATCCCTTCTCATTGCTCTTAGAGTAAAGCTCAATCTCGCTAGCATGGCCCATGAGGTCCATGGGCTCTTCACTTCTATCTACAGTTCTTACCTCCTAGTCTATGCTGTGGCTATCCAGAACCCAGAGAACCCCCATTTCTGTTACATCCAGCTCCCTGAACGTTGTCCTCTTAGAGGAACTTACTTAGAACTGAAATTCCCTATGTACTTGTCATAATCATCCATTGGACTGAGCATGCCTAAGTATTCTCCTGCCTAACACAGTGCCTGGAGCTGAACAGACATTTGAATATTTGATAATGACTGAATGATTCTGTACCCTGCAGTAACTATAGAATACACATAAGTGGACTCAATAAACACTTAAGAGAAAAGGCTTAATTTTCTGCTGCTGCAGCAAATGAGAATGAAGATTTTTCTGGTATATCGCTATATCCCCTGTGCCAAGAAGAGTACCTAGCACATCCTGGGCCTTTGATAAATATTTGTTGAATGAACAAAGTATTGTGATTTTCATTTATATAACGCTTCCCGAGAGTCCCAACCCATGTCTAAGTTACATTACTCTAGAGCAGGCTTGTGAGCAGCATCCTTATGTAACCACCCTGAGGAAGACTTCCAACCAAAGACTTACTCAGTGCTCCTCTGGGCTTTGGAGAGGACATGGGAGGCAGAAACACAGAGAATGCATAATTGCTCATCACAAATGCAGGAGACAGTTAGTTAAAACATATTTCATTAAAAAAAACATATTTCATTTTGATTTGTAGATAAAATAGATTCCCTCCTCTTAGTATCAATCAATCAACATGGCTAGCTGATTCTACCCCTGAATCTTTTTTGTTTTTCCCCCTTGTAACTTTGTTTTTATTTTAGGCCACCGCTCTCTGGCCTACTAGTAAACAAATGCTTTGTCTGCTAACTCATCTCCCTGCTTCAAGGGTCGTGGTCTCTTCTTCACTCAGATGTGAACCTAATCATGTTACTGATCAAAATCCTTCAGTGGTTCCCCATCACTTGAATGAAATCTGCTCTTTTCTACATGATGTACAGGATCCTTCAAGGTTTGGTTCCTGCTCACTTGTTCAGCCTCATTTCCTGCCACTCTCCTTGGCTCCACCAACTCAAAAGTACTTGCTTCTCTCCAACAGGCCATTTCTTTCTTGACCCCAAGTCTTTTTTTTTCTTTTCCTTTTTCGAAGACACCTTTATGCTCTTCTTACTTAGGAAATACAAGAGATTTTGTTTTGTTTTTTTTTAATCCTCACCTGAGGATATTTTCCATTGATTTTTAGAGAGAGTGGAAGAGAGAGGGAAAGACAGAGAGAAATACTGATGTGAGAGAAACACATCAAATGGTTGCCTCCTGCATGAGCCCCGACCAGGGTCCAGGCTGGGGAGGAGCCTGCAACCAAAGTACATGCCCTTGACCAGAATTGAACCTGGGTCTGAATCGAACCTTGGTCCACAGGCCAACGCTCTATCCACTGAGTCAGACCGGCTAGGGCTTGACCCCAAGTCTTGCCTGTGTCCTTCCCTCTATCTGGCTGTTCTATTTTATGCCCATCTGCAGCCTACCTACTTGCCTTTCAAGATTTAGCTCAACCTGGGAGCCTTCCCTAAGGATTCTCTCCCAACGTTTTTTGTTGTTAATCCTCACCCAACGATATTTTTCCATTGATGTTTTAGAATGAGTGGAAGGGAGGGGAAAAGACAGAGAGAAAAACATCAATGTGAGAGAGACTTATCGATTGGTTGCCTCCCATACACACCCCAACCAAGGCCGGGGATCAAGCCTGCAACCCAGGTATGTGCCCTTGACCAGAATCAAACCTGGGACCCTTCAGTCCGTGGGCCGATGCTCTATCCACTCAGCAAAACCGGCTGGAGCTCTTTCCCAACTTTGAAGCAGCTTTTGTCATCACTTGTATTGTAATTATTTGTACACTAATCTCTTCACTAACCTTTAATTTCTCCCAAGACTATATAAATAATGCCATAGCTCCACTCAGTGTAGGAATTCAATATGATAATTAAATGATGGATTTGCAGTTTCTTTTTTTCTTCTAGAAAGTCCATTTACAAAGTAATTTTCATCTTAATGCATTATAATAATAAAAATGGGATTTTAGTCAAATTGATCATTGTGTAAAAACCAAGAGATTTGAAAAACCAAGAGATTTATATTTTAAATGTTGGCTAGTTAGAAGATGTACAGAAAAAATGGGGCTTAGATATATGGGAACCGAATCTAGTTCACTCTGTATTTGTCTGGATTCACATACGTGTACAAGGCTGATGAGACACCCAAAGAACCCTCTGGGGATGAGGGAAGGGCAAGAAGGCAGCACTGCCCCGGCATCTGAGGCAATATTGTAGCGCTCAGGGATGAGAAGTTTGGGGCTCGAGAATATGAAGCCTCAAAGGAAAATGAACGGAGATTAAGGGATTTAGACGCTAGGAAAGACTGTTGAATCCTCTGATGTCAAGGGGTAAATTTGTAAGAGGCATGCAAACCAACACACACAGTTTATCTATAACAATTTCTTGCATCAAGCACCTGGAAACTTTCTTGGAGAGTCACCCACCCTTTCTATAGAGGAACTGCAGAGCAACTCAGGGCTAAAAGTAACGCACACAGTGAGTCCCTAAGAAGAAAAAATCTGAAGTCCTGGAAAACGAATCTATTAGGAATCTCAGTAGAGAGATAGAAAACAAGATAAGAAGCATTTGTACTTGTGAAACCCATGAAGGGTACTCTGTTCTCCTCAGGGTCAGAAAGGAAAAGGAGCTTTGTTAGCACAAGGCATTAAGGGAGAAGAGGGGAACTTGAACAAGAAGAAAACAAATTTACTTCAGGTACTGGCCATGACTCCAGCTCCAAAAGGGAGAAAGGAGGCCAGGAAGCTGCCTGAGTGAAAGGTGGTCTGGTCCCTAGGAGGGGGATGGGGGGAGAACAAATAGATCCCAAAGGAAAACCCAGTGTTAGGAAGCGAGAAGCTCAAATGGGGGACCCCAGAACACCGGTGCTCCTCTGTGGCACTGGGACCACTTTGTTTATAACCAGAAACTCAGGTAATAATCAAAAGAGCTACTGATAAAAGATCAAGCTGCAGAAATAATCAATCAATATGGATGTCTATTTACCCAGATAGGTACATTGATAGATGCATTTTATTTAGAACTGTAAGGATACCTATCCATTGTTACCAGGACTACTGGACAGAGGAGAGGGGTGAAGATAAGAGGAGCATCTTTTACCTAGAGGATATAGTTATTTACTTAGGAAATACTAAAACGTAAAACAGAAAGAAAGAAAAAGAAAAAACCTCAAACAAATTACAAAAGAAGGCACCAAAACCAAGTTTTAATACCTCCTGTTCCTCCTCCCCCCGCCCCTTCCTAACTCCTCTCACTAATATGCTTGCTCTGGAGAAAGGAGAAAGGCTTTTCATTTAATTAAAACATAAAATACTTTCTTTTTTTACTGGCTGGTGGCTAGGAACATTCTGCTGACTCAGCAGTGAATAATCAGCTTTGACCTAAATCATAAAATAACTCCAAGTGGCAGCTGCAGTTGCATAAGCATGATACAAATCCGCAGTTCCTTCTCTCTCTCTCTCCCTCTCCTCTCCTCCCCACCCCCTCCAGACTTGGAGCAGGCAAGCCAGTTACAGCAGGTTCTTTCTGCCTCTCCACCCCCATCTGGTTCGTCTACCATCATTTTTCATCTGATCTATTTTAAAAACGCTCCATGGAACCAGATTTGACCTCATCTCCTCCCTCACACAGCAAACCCCAGCCAGGGGCTGTGCCACACCGGTGCTCCCTGCTGGGCCCCTGCCCTGTCCTCCAGCTCCCTCAGCCTGATGCCCTCCACTACACAGCAGCATGCCAAAATGACACAGCAGAAAGCAGCGCTTCTTATATCAGTACGTTCAGGCCACCCCCAAACTCTCTACTGCGTCTCTTAAGAATACAGCTGGACTGGGCCGATCTCGGCTCTACTGCCAAGGAACACTGGGCCTATTCTACACGGCTGACTCGCCTGGCACTTGCTGAGAGGATGGGGTGAGGCTGTAGGATGGTGGGAGGGGTGCTGGAATAAAGATAGCAGCATTTAATAAAAGGTAGCATCCACCAAGCCTTTCTAACAGCCTGGTTCTGATGTATTTTACTGGATACCTTAAGGGAGGATTTGAGGGGCAGTAAAAGTGGGCTACAAAAAAAAAAAAAAAAAAGTATTTGATGAACCAGAAAACAAAATCTTTGCACACAGACTCAAAGCATCTGGGAGTGTCTGGTGAGGAAGTATGGGTGTGCGGCTATGTCCACATGTGTACCCCTGTGGAGAGAGGAGTTGGGGACTCCACATGGCTTTCACATCTGGATGTAAGCGGCGGGGGGGGGGGGGGGACAGGGGGGGACACACAAGGTGAAGTGAGGAGCTGTTTTGCATTTCCCCCAAGGAAATAAGGAGGAATAAGTTTGGGTTTAAGAACATTTTTCTGTTTATGCAGGTGGAAAATTATTTGAACACATATCTCGAGGACATTGGAAAATTCCTATCTCTGGAGGGCAAGACTGACCACTGTTAAGTTGGTCAGAATGTCTTTGCAGTTCTACGTAGAAGGCAGAGGACCGGCCAGATAAGCTTTCTTGAACCTTTGATGTCAGGAATCGGGAAAGGGGAGGATCTTATAATTTTTGTCATTAGAGTTTCTAAATTCCTCTTGGTTTGGTTCTGGCAGTGTCCAGGGGAGGTGTGGGCTGCCAAAGGGACTGTGTACAACCTGTCTTTCTGGAACGGGGCTACAGGCAGGAGCAATTTTTATCTCTTGGGAGGGTTTGTACCTCTCTGGCCTGAGGGGATCCGCTAAGCTATAGCAGATCAGAAGGTCTTTGCCTAAGATGTCACCTATCCTCGGGTGGGTTTGGGGAATGCAAAGGGAGGTGTAGTGTCCAGCTGCCCAGAGAACTACCCCCTGTGGCCTGATTTCTCTCCTAAGGGACGGACTGAACAGCCTCAAGATTCTTGATTTCTAGTTGGAATGTAAGGGTGGTTCTTGTCTCAGACACTAGCAGTATCAGCAGAAAAAGGAAGCCGTGTCTGTGTGCACGAGACACTGAAATAGCAGTGGCCAGCACTCATGTGGTCCCCCTTCAAATCCCCATTAGCCTGTCTGGTGGCAGAAATAGCAACTCTTCCTGCATTCCCACATCCTCTTCCCCCTCCCCCACCTTCTCTATCTCTAGATCTAGCTAGCAAGCAACCACCAAGTGACTACCCTCACTGACCACCTTCATTGACTAATGGTTGGGCTACAAGGTGCCCGAGTGTCTCATGCAATCCTTGCAACCACACCCTCCTGTGTAGGGTGAGGCAGGTTACTTTGCCAAGCACTCATAGCAGTTAGAAAGTGGTAGAGAGATGCAGTCTCCAGCAGCCTGGCTCGGAGATTTCTGATATCAGAGATTAAATGTTGAAAGTTCCTAGAAATATAAGTTGCAGAACTTCTCTATAAAGCTTCTCTAACCTATTCCAGCTCACATAAATATTTCCCCTTCTTTGAACTTTTACTGTACTTGAATCCTAACCACAGAATCTGTCTATATAACTTTTCTTCCCAGTTAGATATAAAATTTATCAAGGGACCAAAATTAATTTATTTTGCCCCAACTCACACATCTAAACTCTCCTTCCAAAGAGTTTTAAGATGTGAGTGGGTCCCGGCTGGCACGGCTCAGTGGTTGAGCACCGACCTATGAACCAGGAGGTCACGGTTCATTCCCTGTCAGGGCACATGCCCAGGTTGTGGGCTCGATCCCCAGTGTGGGAGTGTGCAGGAGGCAGCCCATCAGTGATTCTCTCTCATCATTAATATTTTCTCTCTCATCATTAATATTTCTCTCTCTCTCCCTCTCCCTTCCTCTCTGAAATCAATTAAAAAAAAAAAAAAGATATGAGCTGGCAGGTTGAGGTAGAGGTGGACAATGCCAGAAAAATCTCCCTACAATCAGCAGAAGCCTCCAGGACACAATGTGTGTACTAGAAAGAGAAGGAATCAGGAAACCAGGGCTCCACTCAGGACCTGCCATTTGGGTGAGTCACTTCTTGGCTCCATTTCCTTATCGGTACTAGGAAAATTATAATACTGCCCAGCTTAGCTCCTGGACTTGTCATTTGCTCCTATCAGATCATATAAGTGAAAGTGCTTTGTATAAACAGCCCTGCCAATGAAAATTACTATGCCTATGAGCAGCTACTTAAATATCTTCTTTTTTTTAACATCAGGTAATTGTACGCAAAATTCATTAATCCAAAGCACACATGTAGGAAATGGGAGGAGGGAGTAATGGGGGGGGGGGGGGAGCAGATAAAAAAGGGAAGGAAAAAAAGAGGGAGAGGAAGAAGCAAGTATGGAGACCACCAGGAAGGCTAAAAGAGACCACCCTGAGAGCATGGCGCAGATGGCACTTACGTAGGCAGATGGCAGCCAGGAGTCGGAGGCCAAACTCCGGGGGAAAGCAGGTGGGGAAGAGCGGCTGTAGCACGTAGTTGGAGAAGGTGAGGGCGATGACAGCTTGGTTGGTGGGGTAAATCACCAGCACAGCAATCCATAGCCTCAGGAACCTGAAGGGGGAATAGGACAAGATTTGACCCAAGACAGCAATGGAGACCTCCACCTCCACCCCCACCAAAGGCATGGCAGGTATTCAGAAGTCATCAGGGAAAGCCTGGGGCAAGTCACAGGGCAGCATTAGAAGAGAGGCAGGTGGGCTAAAGAGATGCATTTCCCTTTTGTTTTCAAGATGCTGAGGAGCCCAGTCCTCCCCCCGCCCCTCCCCCCCCTCCCCCCCCCCCCCGCCCCTGAAATAGTACACCCAGCCCTCTGCAATGGCAAGCACAGTGGCAGTGGCGGGAGCCTCTCCTGCCTCCATGGCAGCGCTAAGGATGTCCGACTGATGGCTTAGGCCCGCCGTCAGTCAGACATCCCCCAAGGGCTCCTGGACTATGAGAGGGCACAGGCTGGGCTGAGGGACCCTCCCCCAAGTGTATGAATTTCATGTACCAGGCCTCTAGTGGTTTAATGATGAGAAGTTAAGTTTTAACTAGTGCTAACACACATCTTGGCTTTATTTAACTCTTCCCTCTTCTTTCAGTATCTCTTCTTTACCATTTTGGCCCCCAGCATCCAATGGTGGAAAATAAAATTTGCAACCTCAGGATTTTAAAAGCCAGGACATGCAACTGCCAGGGGAGGCACTGAGCAGGTGCTGCGGGGGAAGTGTCCTCCACATCCTTGGGCTCATCAGGTGAGGGTTGAGTTCTTCGGTAGCAGGGATGCAGAAGCTGAGGAAATTTAAGATCAGAGCCTGGCTTGGAAGGAGGCCATTATCCTAGGTAATGTGCGAAGAGAGTACCTCTGTCTCTTAGGTGGGCACTCTCATTTGTCAAGATAAAAGAGCTTTGTTTTATGAAGTGATTTTCCTTGAAATCTCCAGTCAGAGTTATCATATTTGCTCTCACTCAAAGACTCTTGCCCACTAAGATCAGCCGATTAAAACTAGAATCTGATTCCTCTGTCACTCTCAGGGGCATCAAGGGGACACAAGGCTTCACTAGCAAGCATGGAGGCAAAAGAGGAATCCCATTCTCTAGCTCTCCTCAGCACACTGGAAACCCCTGGCCTTGGCTTCCTAAACCACTTAGGTCTCCACAGAGCTTCTTACCCAGCCAGTCCTCCAAAGATGTCCTTGACGTAGGAGTAGTCACCTCCAGATTTGGGGATGGTGACCCCGAGCTCAGCATAGCAAAGGGCTCCCACAGCTGTAATAAGACCCGTCACGATCCAGATGATCAGAGCGAGGCCCACGGAGCCCGCATTCTCCAGCACACCCTTTGGCGAGACGAAGATTCCAGAGCCAATGATGTTCCCTGCATGGGGCACCAAAGGTAACAGGGAGACAGGAGCATCAGCACAGGTGGCAGGACCAGCATTTGCAGGGTGACCTCATCTGTGAGCTGATTCTAAAATACTGACTGTTGGGTTGTGTGAAACACCTTCAGGGAGATGTGTCTAGCAATAATTCTTCTTAGAAGCAGAGGAGGAGGAGCAGACAACAGGCACTTAGAGACCAGGAACGTGGTCAGGTACTTTACATGTCTTCTTTTTTTTAGTCAGGATAAACCTATGGAGTCAGATATCATTTCTCCCATGTTACAGAGAAGGAAACTGACTCTCAGGGAAACCAAGTGCATTGCCCAAGTCCACACAGTAACAAGTGCTAGTGCAAGTATTGAACTTCAGGACCCTCTCACTGGGCTGCACATGATCTACCCAAGGCTGGAAAAGGCAGGGCTGGAAAAGTGGGCTGTCTCAGAGACCAGCTGTCAGTTAGCTTCAAAAGTGAGACAAAGGACCCTGGACCACATGTCTCAGTGGTTAGAGCTTAGATCGTGGGCCTGTGCACCAGAGGGTCTCAAGTTCGATTCCTGGTCAAGGGTACATACCTGGGTTTTAGGTTCATTCCCTGTCCCA
Organism: Cnephaeus nilssonii; assembly: GCF_951640355.1. Classification (NCBI taxonomy): domain Eukaryota; kingdom Metazoa; phylum Chordata; class Mammalia; order Chiroptera; family Vespertilionidae; genus Cnephaeus; species Cnephaeus nilssonii. The sequence goes on along the minus strand of NC_137075.1, from coordinate 32,958,949 downwards.
GGTTGGGGCACGTGTAGGAGGCAACCAATCGATGTACCTCTCTCACATTGATGTTTCTCTCCCTCTCCTCTCTCTTTCTCTCTGCTCTCCTCCCCTCTCCCTTTCACTTTCTTTAATTATCAATGGAAAAAATATCCTCACTCCTTGGGTGAGGATTAAAAAAAAAAAAGAAGTGCTGAAACCGGTTTGGCTCAGTGGATAGAACGTCGGCCTGCGGACTGAAAGGTCCCAGGTTCGATTCCGGTCAAGGGCACGTACCTTGGTTGTGGGCACATCCCCAGTGGGAGGTGTGCAGGAGGCAGCTGATCGATGTTTCTAACTCTCTATCCCTCTCCCTTCCTCTCTGTAAAAAATCAATAAAGTTTATTTTTTTAAAAAAAAGTAAGCCAAAGAGACAGAGTGTGGTCACACTCCATGACTGTGGGTTTTCTAGACCCATGAGCATGGATAGCACTCCTGGAGGCTAGCCTCTACCCTAAACATGACAGCTCCACCCTTGGTGAGAAATAGAAATAAACCCTATAAAAACAGTCCTAGTCATTTGGAAGTGGTTTATAGGCGTGCAATCAGTAGAAAGCCTCAGCACTATATTCTTCCAAAGGTCGTTCTCCTCCACTGTTTCATGTGACCCTCACAACAACATTATGAAATTCAGGAAGAGGAAGAAATTTTATTTATTTTATTTATTTATAAAGTGAGCAAGATTTTGTTGTTTAAATATTTTTTTAATTTATTGATTTGAGAGAGAGAGAAAGAGAGAGGAAGGGGGAGAGAGAGAAAGAGAGAAAGATTTGTTTGTTGTTCTACTTATTTATGCATTCATTGGTTGCTTCTTGTATGCGCCCTGATCGGGGATTGAACCCAAAACCTTGGCTTATTGGGAAGATGCTCTAACCAACTGAGTTATCTGCCCAGGACCTAGGTATTTCTCTATTTTTACAAACTAAGAAACTAAGAGGGGCTAAGTGGTTTTCTCCAAATTCCACAGCTACTGACAAGTAAAACTGGATGTAGAAGTCAGTCTCTAAGTTTAATGGAAAAACTTAACCCAGCACTTTTCCATTAACCCACTTCTGTTGTCCCCAAGAGGCTGGGCTTCTCCAGAGAGGTGAGGCCAGCAGCAAGGACTGAATGTGTATATTGGACAGAGGAGGAGTAGGAGTGTGGAGGAAGCAACTACATGCTCCTTCCTAAACTCCCTTTTGTCTACTTCTTACGATTTAAGATGGGATCAGGGTCTATTGAACCGATGCTTTGAAAGCTACCTTTGAACCCCACCCCAGCCACACCACTAAAGGCCTGAAGGAGGAAGCAGAAGCTAGGTGGATCCAGGTAGAAATGCAGAGTAATTATGAGGCCAGTTGGATCTGACAGTGTTCTGAGGACATCTCAGATTCCCACCATATCCCTCTAGTGATGTGGAACTAGTGCTTAGCTGAACCAGATGCAGAGTATAGAGTTTTATGCTCAGCTTTCAAAAACAGTCTTTCAGACCTCAGCCATAATTCAATCTCAATCCAGTCCTGAATCTCACTTCTAAACCAAAATTCAATTTTTAATCCCAGGTCATACATCCAGTTATTTCAGCCAAAGGGAAAGAGAAGAGAAGATTTACATTCTAAAAACAATAGTGTCCTATTCCTCTAGGATGCAAAATAAGCTGCCCCTTTACAAACTAAAAAATTGCAGCATGAAATGAGTAATGGGGGGAGGGGGGAGAGGTGTCTAAACAGTCCGCATTTGTGCTTTGCAGGAATGTTGGGCTAATGGAGACTAAAAGGCACTAGTATCCCGGGACTCAAGACTCGGTCACCCTGTCAAGTGACCCATCAAATGCAGAATTAAATATGCTGCTGGGAACTGAGAACAAGCGCTGAAAGATGATAGTAAATTCCTTGCTTAGCAGGTATTTATCAGAAGAGTGATCTGTAGGTCATTTCAAAGCCAGCCAAGAAGAGAGCAATACAACTCGGGTTAAAAAACTAGCTCAAGAGGTTAAAAAAAGCAATCATTACAAGAGCAAAACCAGGTTTGACTTTGGTCTTGAAAGTGCTGAAAGGGAGGTTAGGGAACAACTAGGCATTTCCCAGAGCCAGGAATGGCTGTCGCAAGGAGGAAGTGGGAATGGGTGTTATTGAAAAGAGCCCATCTTCTCAAGAATAAAGCATGTTAATGTTCTACTAAGGGTTCTTGGAAAACAAATTCTGCAATGGGAATCAGAAGCACTTCTGTTCTCTGGTTTGCACTGACATTTCTAGAGTGTGTGCTCCTTCCCTCGTCCCCTGTGGAGGGAGCCGCTGGAAGGTGGGATGTGCAACACCAACAGCCCATTGCAGGGGGTGACCACTGCTTGCCTCCTCTTACAGCATTCTTGGGTAACAAACATGTCTTTCCATGGAGTTGCTGGAATGATGGTGAGAGTCGCAATAGGTTAGCATTGAGATAAGAATCTTCATTTCATACAAATTGGGCTCTCTCCTCCCTCCAACAATATTAATTTGACCAAATTAAAATTACAATGATAAATGCTTACAATTTTTTAAATTTATTCTAAGGAACAGAAAGGAAAAGAATGCCTCTCCCAGATTCTATGAAGCCGCTACCTACAAAACCAGAATCAGTTAACATTTCCTCCACATTAGCGGCCTCTGGAGCTTCTGCAAGGGGAGGAATGTCATTCACAGCACAGCTATGTTCTGGAGCTGAAAGAATATTCATATTACTTTTACTCAAGAGTAATGCCTACTATATCAATTTTTAGTGTAATACCTTGATTAATATTTATCTCCCCCACTAGACTGTAAGCTCCATGAGAAAAGGAACTATATTGCTTCCCCTCACCTGTGAAGTGCCACTTAGTAGACACTCCACAAATATTTACCAAATGAAAGATGTCTGACATCAATCTAGAACTTATCTCACAGAGCAATTTAATATACCTGTTCCTTTGGAACCTCCAAATCTCATGAAATATGTCAAGTGTATATTGCAGGCAAATGAGTAAAGCAACACAGTTATTTCACTTCTGAGCAGAATAGACTGGCTATCACTACTATCTCCAATTTGTAGGGGAAGAAAGTAGAGCAACTATATTCCCATTTTCCAAATGGGGAAAATGAGGAAGATATTATTATCCCTATTTTATGGATGAAGAAACAGACTCAGGTAGTTATTTGCCTACATCATAGAGTGAGTTAGTAACAACTGGATTAGAACCTAAATCTGTTCCAGCTTCAAGCTTTTTCCTGAAAATAGTTTTGTGTGTTCCACTCTATAGGCAATGAGAATGGTTCACAGGAAATGCTTATTTAAAAAATGGAACACATGCTCTAGCCGGTTTGGCTCAGTGGATAGAGCGTCAGCCTGCAGACTGAAGGACCCTGGGTTCGATTCTGGTCAAGGGCACATACCTCAGTTGCTAGCTAGATCCCCGGTCCTGCTCAGGGAGTGTGTAGGAGGCAACCAATTGATGTGTCTCTTTCACATCAATATTTCTTTCCGTCTCTCCCCCTCCCTTCCACTCTCTCTAAAATTCAATGGAAAAATATCCTAGGGTTAGAATTAATAACAACAAACCCCCCCAAAATTGGAACACAGATCAGATTCCTTTCTTCTATTGCAATACCACCTTTAGTGGTGATTTACAAAACATTCACATCCATTACCTTGCTTGACTCTCATAAGTATTTTCTTAGGTGCATAGGTCAGGTACTATTATTCTTATCTTCCTTTTCAAAGACTGAGGTTCAGAGAGGTGAGGAGACTTGATCTAAGTCAAATACTGCATATGTAGCAAAGCCTGGGTGAGAGGCCAAGGCCTTGGACTCCTGGCCCAGGATCTCCTCAACTATCCCATGTTGCCTCTCCTATAGAAATTGCACAACACACACTTTAGCTGCAGGGCTTTTAAGCTTGGACACTGTCTAAAGGAGATTTTTCTGGAGTGGCTTTGAAAAAGGAAAACTGGGAAAGGACTTCCACCTAGACTCTGAAACTTGCTTGATGAAAGGTGGGAAGAAAGTTTATTAAGATGGGATTTTTTTTTCTCCATTGTTTTACACTTTGACTCAGTGTCTACAAAACCATTCAAGAATGAGATGGCCACCCATTTGGTATAGCCAAGGTACTGGAGATCAGGTTTTAACCCCCTTTTTCACCCACCCCAATTAATAAAATAATCATCTTATCACACAGATCTTTAATGAGAAATGAGTCCTAGGATGCCTAGACAATGAGGCCCGTTTTGGCTTGTTCTGGGAAAGAAAAACCAAGCAAACCACTCCATCAAAAGGGGGCCAATTTGTATCAGTGGGCAAGTCTTCACTAGAAACATTGCTGGAATTGAGAAAGTCTACATTGGCTATGAAGAACCCCTAACTTCTCCACCTGTGACTCCTATCAAAGGCTTTACTCACATCCAGGCCTGTCCACACTGGAATGCTATAGCCATGAAATAATTTCCTGGGACATGGAATTACAGACTTCTAATGCCCAACAGACCCTCAGATCCCAAAGGCTTTGGCCTTCCTTACAAATTCATGCTAATCGTGAAATCTAACCAGAACTCCTCCTAGGGTTTGGAGGTTCTGTCTATTTTCACAACGTCCAGAGAAAGCTGAGGTGAACCTTCTTTGCGCTTCTCCCTTAAAGTGGCTGGGAGGATCTGAGGACTTTCAGGACTCGGGGAGCAGTGTGGAAGCAGGGTCTAGTAGGTTGAAGCCAGCCTTTGATCCTGACAGCAGGCCTGGAAGCTCACCATGCCTCTCACCCTGGTGAGAGCAGGTCAAGACTCTGACATATGCTCTAGGAGTTGCCATCTACTACAGAACACAGATGTGGAATGTGCTGCAGGACTCTGCTATCTAAAATTTCTTACTGAAAAGTGAAAAGGACACTAGACTTAGAGTCGGAGAAGCCATTGAATCCTTGCTTTGCCACTCATATGCCATGTGACCTGACTTTTTCCTTTATCTGCTGAGTGGGAAAAATTGTTTCTGCCCTGCCTACCTCACATGGTTGTTGTGGGGATCAAAGATCACATTTGTGTGGGAACACTTTATATTCTACAAAATGCTAGGATTTATAGCAGTGGGAATAGAGACCATCCCTAGAAGAATCTGAGGTTTGGCTCCAAAATAGCACTGCAGAGCCAGGACCATGAAGTATCCTCTGAGTCATTTGTCTGTTTGTCTAGGTATAATTTTTAGATGCCTCAGGTGGGCAGCCAACATGTAATTACATCTCAAGCAGTATTTATTGTACACCCACTCTGTACATGCTTGCTTTAAAAGGTAATTGGGAAGCACTTGTTCACACATGGACTTTTAACAAAATAGAGGGAGCCAGCCACTACCCACCAACCACTGAAAGACAGGCATCCTGGCCTGCGGGGCTAAGAGTGCTGGGCCCTCAAATATGTCCATTAAAGATTTACATCTGGCCTCTAGCGTCTCCCTGTCTGGTTGGGGAACCAGGCGCCAACCGTGAAAGGCTTTGTCTACCTCAGTGGTTCGCATCCAGGGGCAATTCTGCATCTTTCTCCCACCCCTAGGGGACAGTTGGCAATGTCTGGAGACACTTTTGGCTGTCCCTACTGGAATCTAGTAGGTAGAGGCAAGGAATGCTGCTGAACATCCTACAATGCACTGGACAGCCCTCCATGACAAAGAAGTATCTGCCCCCAAAGGTACTAGTGCCGAGGTTGAGAAACTCTGCTTCACTTTCATGCCTCAACGCCATCATCTGGAAAATCACGATTGTCCTTTTCAAATTTAAATTTCACTAATGTGGGTGTTTGTTTTTCAAGCACAAAAATGTATTGTTCACGGGAATAACTCGTTTTTAAGCTGAAACTTTTTTTACTATGGTAAAATATATAACATTAAATTTACCATCTTAATAATTTTTAAGTGTATAGTTCAATAGCATTAAGCATATTAACATTGTTGGGAAACATATCCCCAGTGGATGATTTGTTTTTGACTGACTACTATTATTCAACAAATACTTTCTAAGCACTTACCACGTGCCAGGCTGAATATGTGGGTATGTGAAAATGAGTAAGACTTAGTCCCTGTCATCAAGAAATTGTGTGGAGAAGTGAAGACATGTACGTGGACACAGAGCTGTCCACGTAGACCAGGTAGAGTGTAAGTTGCATGAGATCAATTGCGAGTATGACAAGACATTGCATTAGGAATGGAAAAGGTCTCTGGCGTGGGCTATTCAAACAAAGCTTCCTGGAAAAGGAGAAGCACAAGATGAATGCTGATTAGTAAGTTGACTCAAATCAACAGAGAGGAAAAGCATTGGCTGGTTGATAAGCAGGTCGCACTTGGGCTGAACTGGCCAGTTTTCCTCACCTGGGCAGTCTAATAGAAATTTCTGAACCAGGAGTGGGGGTGGGGTGGAGGATGAGCTTAAGGAGAGGGAAAAAAACTAATATATATTGAACATATACCATAGGACACCAGCTTTATTTTAATATTCCACGAGAAACTTCCATTTTACAGGTAAGTAAATTGATAATCAACTTGTCCCAGGTTAAAAGCTTGTACATAAGGAAGCAGTTTACAAACCAAATACCATCTCCAAAGTCCTTCCTCCTCTACTGTATTATGGATGTTTCCTCCCTTTCTACAACACACTGACACAAGTTATGGAAAAAATAATTATACGCTTTCTACTTCCAGCATCAGGCCCCACATAACAAATGCCTCCTTTTCCCTAATGCAACCTGATCTGCCTATATCAGTTGCTTACTAAACACCCTAGGCAGAATTGTACTCTAAAGAAGCAGCTAAAGCATTTATGTCTTTCAAAGATGTACAAAAAGGCACCTTTAAAAATCTATATATAGTTGAGAAAAGTACAGAAATATTTCTGCATCAGTGGTACTCCCTCTGGGTAATCTGCCTTCACAGTTCAGTGTGAGGTTGCCCTGAATACTTTAAGGCATATTGTAAAACCTTCTCCCTGGAAGTCACTGCTAATGGTGAGAATATTTAAAGCAGGGAGCAAACCAATGGGAAGACTTGTGACTGTGACAAAGAATGAGGGATGAAATATAATCGATAAAGCTTTCTGGCTCACACTTTATTTCTTCTATAAATAAAACAGCTTAAAATAGAGTTGAAGGATAATTTCACTTCTTTTAAAAATATATTTTTTATTGATTTCAGAGAGGGAGAGGAAGAGATAGAAACATCAATGATCAGAATCATTGATTAGCTGCTTCCCAGCACACACCCCACTGGGAATTGAGACGGCACACTGGGCATGTGCCCTGATCAGGAATTGAACCTAGCAGCCCAGGGCCTCGCATATAATGTGCTCAAAAAGGGCTTGTTGAATGTGAAACTATGGACAGATCTTGAGTCCTATGACCAGCAGCTCCCATCCCTGTGCCAGGAAACAGGCTGCAACTTGCCATTTCCAGGTCACCAGCGGGTGGGGGTGACTTCTCTACAGGAACGTTCTGGGAGAGGAACAAGGATGCTCTGTATGCTCAACCAGGAGTTAAAAACGGGAATGGAACAGTTTCTAGGGCCCTGCTCCTGAATTATTATTGTTTTAGGTAGCTCAGAATATATTCTTGCCGAAACCGGTTTGGCTCAGTGGATAGAGCGTCGGCCTGCGGACTCAAGGGTCCCGGGTTCGATTCCGGTCAAGGGCATGTACCTTGGTTGCGGGCACATCCCCAGTAGGAGGTGTGCAGGAGGCAGCTGATCGATGTTTCTCTCTCATCGATGTTTCTAACTCGCTATCCCTCTCTCTTCCTCTCTGTAAAAAATCAATAAAATATATATATTTTTTAAAAAAGAATATATTCTTAAAATTATTTGCTCATGCCTGCCTTTTTTTTTTTTTTAAACACCCCCTCACCACTCCAAACAGTAACAACAACAAAACAACAGAAATTCCTGAGGCATTTCTTAGTAGGCAGCCATGTTGCTGGATTAACCCTCAGAGGAAAGCAGAAAACCTTGGTAGCCAGGCAACCTGAGCAGCCCCAACCAGTCTGCCCTGAACCTCTATGCTGCTTCAAGGAGCCGGTTCAGAAAAGTAATATACTGTATGGGGCCAGCCTCTCCAAGAAGGTCATCTGACCTGGGTACGGGTGTTTTTGTGGTTTTCCTAAATAAAATGGGCTGTTTAGTTCTGCTTCTTAGACACATTTTTTTAAAACAGGAGAAAAACACACAAATTGTATTAATTTTTGTTATGTACGTGGTAGCCTTGACAAGAGAATAATGACCTGAAGAAATGACCAGAGCAGGGAGCTTTTATACCTTTTGGACAATAAACTTGTGAGGAATTGACCAGGCCTAGGGGTTTGGGCTAGGCATAGTAAATGTTAAAGAGGTGACTAGGACGATAAGGGTTGGTTTGCACAAATTTCTCAGCCCCACATTCCTTGTCTCAGGTGATTAGAATGTCCTTCCCCCTTCTGGTGCAGGGAGGTAACCTTTCACATGGGAGATTTATCTCTTGCTTTCAGGAGGACGAAGATAGGCACAATTTTTTACCTGCTGGATTCCTACTTACTTTCCCCAGCCCTATCATCTCCTGTTAGTCACTCATCTGTATAACTTTGCTTTTTGAGAGAACATATTGTAGCCCTGCGAGTAGTAGGCCACAGATTGATCCTTGAGTGCCCTAGTTGCTGGGGGCAAGAAGCATGTAACAGGATTCCTGGCTCCAGCCACCCAGAGTTCCAGGTTGTGAAGCATTTTGGTTAAGCCCAGTAGCCTCAGAGTTCAGTGACCTCGGTGAGAATCCTGACTCTGCCTTCGCCCAATTACTTATTCACTCAAACCCTTCCTTTTAATAACACTACTTATTTCATGGAATTAGATGAGACTATGCTTAAAGCACTGATCAGGTACTACATGTCTGATGCATAGTAGTGCTCAGCAAATGGTAGCTACTTCTTATGATTACGCTGTTGGGTGTAGCCTTTCTCTATCCACCAAGATGTGTTTGTTTTGACAAGCCTCCTTGTTGGCTTCTGTCTCAGACTTTCCTTTAAGAACAATCAGATTTTTAAACATGTTTTCATCCTGAATGAACCAAATCCTAATCTCTCCATGTATAAAAAAAATAATTGAAGTAAAAACTCAAGAAGCAGTTTTCACACTCCATCCCCCTGGTTAACATCCAATAGACATTTTGGGGATTAGAAAGCTAATATACCATAATAGATTCTATTAGACTCTAAAATGTAAAATCTTCTAAAGTGGTGTAAAACACATGGGTCTGAAAATCTTTTGGGCTTGAAAATTTTCCAAATTAGCCCAGTGCCATTGCAGTATGGTTATAATTATAGCCAAACTTTTTTATTGACAAAAAAATTTCCCCAAATTTTTCCGTATCAGAAACATCCATGATCTTTCCAGACTCCAACCTCTAGGTCAGTGATGGCGAACCTATGACACGCGTGTCAGCACTGACACGCGTAGCCATTTCTGATGACGCGCGGCCACTGAGGCGGCCGCATGCCGAGGATGAAATATTTGCTGCTCCTGAGGATGAAACATTTGCAAAATAATGTTTTTTCCTCAAAGTGACACACTACCCGAGTTATGCTCAGTTTTTTGGCGAAGTTTGACACACCAAGCTCAAAAGGTTGCCCATCACTGCTCTAGGTTATGATCCTCCATTGTCCATTCTTCCACCACACAATACACACCAGCCTCTCTCCCTCCCCTCTTGGTTACCAGTGAGAAATGGGGAATGGCTAAGAGCTTTGGCCATGGAGTCAGACCATCACAGTAATCAGTTGTGTGACCTTGGGCAAATTACCAGCTCTTCCCCATAGTTAAAATAGAGATAGTTATAATATCTACTTCCATGGGATTGTGGTCAGGATTAGATAAGGTAATATACATACGGAGCTTAAAGCACAGGAAGCAGCACTTAGTTAGAGCTCAATCAATACTGTTTTTAAACATCTTTTTGGTTGGGAGACCGCGGTCTAGTAGCTAGACCCACATCCAGTATTGCTCTGCAGCAAATAGATCAAGTTCCCCCATAAACACACACTGTACTAAAAACAGAACGGTCGAACATAGTATGAATATTTTTCTTTAGGCTCTGCAATTGGCCTGGTGGCCTTCAGACCTAGATTCTAAGCATGTACCTAAATATGTAACTGGTATAAAATGATGTAAACAGCCAGGAACTCTGGGCCTCTCTTTGATGGGAAGACTGCTGGTCGTGAGAGGAATGATGAGCCTGTGGGAGAGTTCACGGGAATGTTTTCTGTGCTGGCCAGATCCTGTAGTAGCTGAGCAACACACCTCCCTCCAAGTCTTCCTGTGATTGCACCAGGAATACTACCTTCTCCCACCCCAGCTGATTGCCCAACATCCCCTTACCCTGGGACACTTCCTCACTGGGAATACAACACTAACTGCTTCATCTATAGAAATGATAAGGACGTCTGCCCTGAGTCTAAAGGAAAACACACTTTTTAGGACATAAAAACAGAAATAGCGGAGAATAATGCTTAAAAGCTCGATTCAGGATTCAGACAAGCTTTAGGTTTGAATCTTGGCTTCCGTACTTTTCAGCTGTGTGACCTTCACCACCTTGGGACTTTCTCCCTCTGAACCTCTATTTTCTTATCTGGAGGAAGGGTTAATAAGTGTCTACCTCAGGGTTATTGTGAGGGATAAATAAGGTAATGTATAATGCATGTTAGGTAATTGGATGAGTACCTGGCATATAATAAGTGTTTCATAATGGAAGCTATTAACAGTAGCTTTGGTATAATTAATAAATGGATTTTGCTGCTCCTTCACATTCTCTTTACATTCATGGAGAAATCTAAGTTCATCTATTGCCAACAGGTTTTCTTAACCAAGTACATGGAGAGCAATAGCTTGTTTAGCTTAAGGCAGTGGTTGGCAAACTCATTAATCAACAGAGCCAAATATCAACAGTACAACGATTGAAATTTCTTTTGAGAGCCAAATTTTTTAAACTTAAACTTCTTCTAACGCCACTTCTTCAAAATAGACTCGCCCAGGCCGTGGTATTTTGTGGAAGAGCCACACTCAAGGGGCCAAAGAGCCGCATGTGGCTCGCGAGCCACAGTTTGCCGACCACGGGCTTAAGGCAAAGGTGATGTTAAAGAATGAAAATGGTACCACCTGCCCTAGCTGGCGTGCTCAGTGGTTAGAGCATCATCCAGTGCAACAAAGGGTTGTGAGTTTGATTCCGGGTGAGAGCACATACCCAGGTTTTGGATTCAATCCCCAGTCAAGGCATGTATGGGAAGCAACTGATCCATGTTTCTCTCACATCGATGTTTGTTTCTTTCCTCTCTCTCTCCAGAATCAATAGGGGGGAAAAATAGCCTCAGGTGAGAATTAAAAAGAAAGAAAATGGGACAACCTAAATGTCCAGGTTGATGAAATTATTCCTATCTTAAAGATTTTCAAGCCAGTTTCCCAACAGCCCTTCAGATAAACACTTTTTATTACTGTCTTCAGACTTTTGTCCAAGAGTCAATTAAATTCAATAATCATTTAAGTAATGTTCTGTGTCAGACACTCTGCTAAATACTAAAGACTCAGAGATGAATAAGAAGTAACAGTTCAGGTTTTTTTTCTCCAGAAAATAACAGTTTGGTTATTGCCCCTTTACCTACAAAATCTCCCCAAATCATCTTCTCTACTCCATCTTTTTCACATCCTTCAAGATGCTTTTTAATCTAGTTCTGGGTGAGACCCTCTCTCTCTTTGTGCTTCCACCATTCACCTAACTGCCTTCCTTCATCTCTTACACAACTCAATTATATAATGCATGTTCAATGTTCTCTGTTTAATGCATATGAATTTCATCTCCCTAAGAGACTCTAGGGCATGAGTCTTCTATTAGTTCATTATATATTCCTATAGCATCTGCCATTCTGTTATTTCTATAGGGTGTCCCAAAAAATATACATACACTTTAACAGCTGATAACTCACTTAAATGTTAATAAACACTGACTATATATAATCATTCAAAGTGTGTATAGATTTGGGGGGGGCACCCTGTACTTTAGGTCATCAGTGATGATTGTGAATGAAGTTTTATGAGCTTGTATGAAATATACTTTCACTTATCCCTCTAAGTCAATTGGGTATGAGATAGATAGACTTGAGACAATTGCTACTTTCACATATTGCATTATCTGATTCACTTAGGAAATTTCCTTTCTCTTTTTGCCTTCTAATTCTATTTCTTCTGTAGTGTTGATGTTGAACACTGAATTCTGTGTAGGAAATGCATTTATTTTTTGCATTTGGTCTTGATAAAACTTGAATAACTATCATCCACTCAGAAACTCCTCCAGAGAAGGATAAGGCAGCTGTTTGAACACTTGTAACTCAACAATTGAAAGGATTTTGACCCCATATCATCCTAAAAGGGAAATTTGCATCTCATCCTAGCTTAGATGTAGAATAGTGCCTAGTAACTAAAAGGATTCTCTCACTTTGGAAAAATAGCCAGATTTCTCTGAAATCACACATCTGGCATCTCTTTTCACCATACTGCCATCCATGAGGTTGTGGATAAGTCAGTTAGCAACATTCACTCAAGTTGTACTTTTTATACCCAAACACTCACATTTCTCATAGTCTTAGAAAAATGTTAAAGAAAGAGATAAACCAATCTGAGTATACAGGAAAATATCCTCTGCCCTTGAAAACCTCCACATATGTACGTGTGGGTGAGCAAAGCTGAGGCAGGAAGAAGGCAGTTGTGCCTGTGTGCATGTGGGTGTGCACATCTGTGTATGAATCAGAGCCTTCCCAAAGAGAGGAAAGTGCTTAATCCTATCAGTCCAACTGAGGTAACAGGCTCTGCTATTTATATAACATAAATTGGCACGTGCTGCACAAATGGAGTACTTTGCTGATCTCATTTTTTAGAGCAATTGGGATTAAGGAGAGGCAAAGAAAGGGTAATGAGAGATTCAGATCATGACTATAATTTTTAAAATAACATTGCTTTTCTTATAACTGTAGATACCTGGAAAACCTCCCAGAGTCAGAGAATTAGATAAAGTGGAATTCTATTTTAAAAGCAGGGTGGAGATGACAATATCACTGAAGTCTGGGTGTAGAGGTGAAGAGGATTATCTGAATGCTGTACTGATTTTATTTTATTTCAAGGGTGTTCTCCAGTGTCACTATTGCACAGGTGCCAAAAATGTCTCTGTGCTAATAAATGGACCATCCGGTCATCCAGAGAAATTGGTTCGTGGGCACCATGGCACAATGAGGCGTCAAAAAGAACTCTGGAGAGCCCTGGCAGGTGTGCCCAGTGGTTAGAGCATGGACCCGTGCACCGAATGGTCTTGGGTTTGAATCCCGGTGGAGGGCACGTACTTGGCAAGGCGTGGGGTGGGGGTGGGGGGTGGGGGGAGACAACACATTGATGTTTCTTTCTCTCTCTCTCCCTCCCTTCCACTCTCTCTAAAAATAAATTGGGGGGGGGGGCGATTAACAACAAGATGATGCAGTATACCCAGCTTGTCTGTCTCGCACCCGTTTCCATGGGGAGAAGTAAAGCCCTCTGCCAAAGACAGCAGGAGAAACTCTCACGCCCTGAAGTGACGACAGTAAAGCGCCATTGCCCAGCCAAACCCAGAGCCTCTCGGAAAGAGGAGGGTGTGTTTTCTAGAGATGAAGCTGCACCTGGGACGCCCTGCTGAGTATAGTTAGGGGGTTGAAGTGGCCTGCACTGCACTCTCTGGGACACCCAGGCTCCCCACCTTCAAAGCCTCTAAGCTGGGGTGCATTTCACCCATCAGTTCCTCTCTGACTCCACATTCTAGTTACTCCCAATTCCTTTCAAGAACCCACAGGCTATATCCCAATCCATTGAGATTCTGTTTCCTGCCAATTGTCGACAGTTTGGCTAAAATAAACTCACAAAAATTAAAAAAAAAAAAGAACCCACAGGTTTAGGAGGCAGGGGACTTCACTAGGCAACTAGAGAAAGTGCAAACTATACACTTACAAAAAGACGCAACCTGTCTCTTCTTGCGTAAGTTATTTCCTCATCTGTGCAATGGGAACAAGAGCCCTGTCGCATTCACTTCGCAAAGTGCGTAAAGTGGAAAAGCTATAGAAAGGCAAAGCGTTATGACGGCCGTCGTAGCTATTTTTATTATTACACATCCTGTAGGCCCGTAGTTTCATGTAACATAAAATAACCAAGTATCTACTAACATGCCTCAAAAGCGAGTCCAGAGTCTGCTGAGGAGATGGCTGCACAAAGCTTGTTAAGATTCAGGGTCCCTGGCCCCACCTGAAGCCTACTGAATGGGAACCTCCACGTGGGGAGCCCAAAGGCGTATTTTTTTCAGCATGCTCCCAGGCAACGCTGACCAGCGGCCAGGTGTGTGATCCCTATTTGCCTCTCTATTCTGTGAGCACCGGACAAAACTATTCAGCTTGGTTTGGACAAACCTTCACTAGCCAGGAGTAGGTTGCAGCACAGGTGACTGACAATCATTTTCTAAGAGAATAGGAAACATAAATAGTATTTCAGAAGGGTTAAGTTTCTGCAGGAGGACCACCAAGGGGGGCAGGGGGGAAGGGAGGGAAGAGGGTGGTGGGAGAGGGAGCTGTACTCACCTACAATGATGCCGCAAGCACTGACCAATCCGATCTCCTTCTTCAGGGCCACCCCGCCCTCTCCGGACCCAGTCTCTGACTGGCTCCCCCCTGGGAGGTTCTTTTCAGCGTTGGTTCGGTGCCTGGCTCCTTTTTCCATCGTTCTCAGTAGGATTTCAGCCTCCGAAAGATATCTCTCTTTCTAAAGGCGAACGGGTGTGAATATATTTATAGAGCGAGCCTTTCCAACTAAAATGTCCTTTTCCAATAGAAGAACCACCCCTTCCCTCTTAAAAAGACACAGGCAGATAAAAGAGAAAATGGGAAATATTTCTACTCTACATTGACACTTCCTTGTCACTCGTGCTTATGAACAAGGAAAGTGTTGCTAAAAGGGAGGAGAAAGAAGAGACATAGATATTTAAATACAAAAAATAAAACTGTACCAGCTACTCCGGCTGGAATTCTCCTGGGAGGGATGTAGATCTTCGGAAAACAGGATGGTTCTGCAATGTATACCAGGCAGTGGCTTATTTCAGACGCTTAAAGAAGAGAGAGTCTGGATTTCCCTCAGCGCTCCCCTTAAGAAAACAGGTGTTTGCCTCCCCTTAGCCTTTTCTTTGAGGAGGATAAAAGTACTGTTCACTAACTGAAGGGGAAAAGGGCAATCCTCCGCCACTTCTCTGGAAGGAAAACAACTGTGGATCCGACTGGTTTGCTCTGGATCTTGTTTCCACCTGCTGCGGGTTTCTTTTCCTCTCCTGGGCTTCTGCCTTCCGATTCTTCCAGATGTCCTCCTCTGTCTCGCTTGTCTTCTTGTCCTCGTTTTCCCTCTTCTGATCTCCGTGCTCACGGCACAGCCTGCCCCATCTCTCCTGGTCGCGGGAGCGTGGCTCGGGCACACACAAACGTGCTTCCTCCCCTGGTGCGATTTTATGTGCTCAGCTAGCTCCGCCCTCTCTCTTCCATTCCTCTCCATCCTCCGTCTCCTCCCTCCTTTTCAATTTAAATAGTTCTCCTTGTAATCTTCTCCTTTTCTCCGTGTCAGCCGTTGTGGGAGAATCCAATAGCTAGTATTGCGCTACAGATCAGACAGCTTTAGAAATAAGGGACTGGTGCCGACACTTTCATGCCCTCTGAAAGTCACTGGCGAAGGCACTGAAATATTTATGTCTGGATCATTTGAGGGTGCTGGAGAGAACGTTGTAAGGACATCATCTTCAAGTTTCTGCAGGCAGGAGGAAATCCACCAGTAGGGGTGGGACATGGAAAGAATTAAAAGTAATGGAAAAGAAGTTCCTTTAGTATGATTGTGAACTGTGAAGAGTATAGTGGAAACAAGCTCACCAAGAAGAGGTAATAGTCCCACTGTTCACAGTTTTTGTTTAATGTTAGACAAGACAGGAATAAAATGACTGTCCCACCTTGGTCCCAGGAAAGAATGACACAAAAATCTGGTAGAATGGGGCCTTTCACAGCTTCCAATATTTTTTGCATCTATAAATTACCTGAAAGGCAGACCGGAAAGGGGTGGGGAGTTGTCAGCGCCTCTCTGTTCATGAACAGGTTGTTGATCTTAAGGGATGACTAATTTATAACCATATTAAGATTGTGTCTTGGCTTCCCTGAATAATTTCACCCAGAAATTGCTGCCTTAAGAGTGAGAGCAATGATGTCTATTTATAACTGTAAAGTACTTCGAAAAAACAGCAAGAAGAATACAACAGACAACACAATAAATCTAAAATAAAATCATTTTTCACCTGTATTAAATACATTATGCAAAAGTACTTGATTTTAAAGCAGGTCTAAAAATTCCCCAAGCTAACCACTAAGTACAGAAATTTGGCCTCACTTTTTTGGAATATGTTCCAAAATATTTTTACTTTTTAGGAAAATAAATACTTCTTTAAAACATGGATGTTTGAGCTATAGTAGCAAAGGCTTTTCCAAATGGGGTAAAGTTCAAACCTCAGAGGGAAGGTAGGGGAGGGTGGGGGTAAGGGAGAGAAATCAACCAAAGGACTTGTATGCATGCATATAAGCCTAACCAATGGACACAGACAACAGGGGGGTGAGGGCATGAGTGGGGGTGGGGGGTGGGGGTGGGGGCCATGGGGCGATAAGGATACATATGTAATACCTTAATCAATAAAGAAAAAATTTTTTAAAAAACAAAACAAAAAAACAAATGGGGTAAAGTTCAATCAGCAGTCTTTTCTACTTTGCTCCTTGACCACTCAGCAAGTATTAAGAGATTTCAAAGGTTGAGAGTTCAACCCCTTCTAATTCTCTGCCAGTTCAAGGTATTGCAAATTGAAAGCCTCAGCAAAAAAAAAAAAAAAGAAAGAAAAAAAAAGGAGGGGGTGATGATGAGAATTTTTAACAAAAAGAACAGACAAGGCAGGGAATATATAGCACAAAACTCCACAGGTGGGGATGAGTCATGGGAAAATAAAAAAATTGAGTTCCTCTGGTCTTTCCTGACATTAGAAAGCATAGAAGGAAAAATTAATGGATTTATTCTTAAACAATCTGATTTGAAGACTTCTGATCAAATGTCAACATCAAGATATAAAACAATCTTTCTGCTTTTCAAACGTAAGTTCTTTCAGTAATGTTGCATTTCTAATTTAAATTATGTAAATTTAACATGAGATAAAACATAAATGCAATGAATTTTATGTGTCTGGCCCAAACCAGTGCAAACTGACCACAACATAGCAAACTTTAGCCGTCTCAATTTATGAACTAAGAGGCGAGGTTATGGAATCAAATACATTCTTGGGATATAGTGGTACTAAGCACATCAGATTGGAAAGGAAGGGTTGTTGAAGATTAATATGTCTATTTGTTTAGCACTTGGAGTTTGCAAGTGGCTTATATCTGTCTATTAATGGTACAATGTAAAAGCTAGGAAAGGACTCTCTTCCCCTCCTTCAGCAGGACCTTATATGGTTCTCTCTCCAGGTTGGGAAGTTTTTGTGAAATAAACCCTAAGTGTGTTACAATTCCACATGACTAACATTGAACACAGGAGAGAGAAAAATCGTGGTATAGTATATTGAGAAAAATCTATAGACATGATTAATTGAAGTTTCTTAAATCTTGAGCACTGGCTTCTTTTTTATTCATAACTCTATTCTACATTTGCCTTTATATATTTTATTCTACGTTCTACATTTAAAAAGTGCTTTACTGTCTACAAACTTTTAGGTACAAAATCTCAATTTTTTTCCTACTCTGGGTAGACAAGGCGGTTATTTTTTCCTATAATAAAAATTAGAAAGCCAAGGTTCAGAGAAGTCTCTTGCCTGAGGTAAAAAACAAGACACTTAACCTATTAGTGGACAAGGTGGATATCAATGGTTTACACTGAGAACTTCTCCCAGGACACTATAGCTGCTTGCTGATGCCTCAACTTCCTTTGCCTGGAAGAAACGAAAGACCCTTTGATAGGGCCATGTCCACCGCTTCTTGAGTTAGTGTCATAACTGTGTCCTTTAGAGACCCAACTTGAATCCAACACTTAACATCTGTTCACTGTGACCCACAGGACTTAATCTGCCCTCCCCATTCTCCCACCTTAACATTTGTCACCCCTTCACATGGTCCTTGGTTTGGCCATTTTTCAAGTACTTTAGCACGACTCTATTTCCAATATCTGGGTGACTGTTTCCTGTTGTTTTTGCATGCTTAAAATGAAAGAAATTGATTGTTTTAACCAAGGAAAGGGTAAGTAAGAGGGCCATTTTTCTTAGGAATATGGATTTCCTAAGAGAAAGGCTGTGTGAGGCTGACACCTGCTGTGCAAAGAGGAACATAGCATAGGGACATGCTACTTGTATAATAGTTAAACAGAAACACTGTCATGTTCCAATATATTCCCTTTTTGAAATAACAAGTAAGAAATATCTGTTAATCCAAAGAAATAGAGCACAGAGCTCATTCACTCCATTCTTAATTTTATTTTTCCTGGACCCAATAGATAATCATTCTATTCTTATTCTTTGTAACAGAGCTGTGAAGTCTGAGGTCACTAAAGGAGGATCCAAATCTCTTCCTGGAGGAAACTCACAGTCCATGCTCCCACTCCACTCTTCTTCTTGCATCTACATGCCCAGAGTCAGAAGGAAACCCTGATTTCAATTAAAGCCAGCTTTCTCCCTAGAGTCCAGTGACCACTGCCTATGGTCAGACAGTGGCTTCCTGAGCTAGCAGTTCTAGGAGCCTTTATTTCATTAAAAATGGAAAGCAGATGAAAATTAGTGAGCAAAGAAGAAGGAAATAGAAAAATAAAATGCCAGTACAGGTCAGAAAGAAAGAAAATAAGAGAAAATGTAGAAATGCAATCAGTTAATAATCCTTTTTTAGAGTATGCTCTGTCTTAGGGCAAAGGACACTGCATCTTCTAGGATTTATGCAGTCCTGAGAATTTGGATGAAGTGACCCTTGTTTTGTTATGATGGTTATTTAATTCATGCTCTTCTGGAGATAATGATGAATCCTTGCTCTTACACTAGAAATAAAAATTCCAGCAAATTACTCTTCTGTTTGCTGCCCTTGGCTGGATTCCCAGCACTAGTGGGAAAGAAATAAAGATGCATTCTCTGAGGCAGGCTGCACATCCTTAACTCCTTGGTTGGGCCAAATCTGTCACGGGGCCTTGGTATTCTAAGGATTTAGGTGACTCCAGTTCTGAGTGTTTGAATATGGAAACTTCCATGTCTTAATTGGTTTTCTTTCTTTCCTTCCTTCTTTCCTTCCTTCCTTCTTTCCTTCCTTCCTTCCTTCCTTCCTTCCTTCCTTCCTTCCTTCCTTCCTTCCTTCCTTCCTTCCTTCCTTCCTTCCTTCTTTCTTTTTAATCCTCACTCCAGGATATTTTTCCCCATTGTTTTTTAGAGACAGTGAAAGGGAGGGAGCAGGAGAGAGAGAGAGAAGCATCAATATGAGAGACATATCAATTGGTTGCCACCTTCACATGCCCTGATGGGGCTGGGGATTGAACCTGCAACCCAGGTACATGCCCTTGACTTGGAATCGAAGCTATGACTCTTTAGTCCAAAGGCTGATGCTCTAATCACTGAGCCAAACCAGCCAGGGCTTAATTGGTTTTCACTGAGGATTACTCTCTCTCAAAGATGAGTGATCAATCCAGCCAGCCGGTGTGACTCAGTGGTTGAGCATTGACCCATGAACCCAGAGGTCACGATTCCATTCTTGGTCAGGGCACATACTTGGGTTGGGCTTCATCCCCAGTAAGGCACGTACAGGAGACAGCTGATCAATGATTCTCTGTCATCATTGATGTTTCTATCCCTCCCTCCCTCTCCCTTCCTCTCTGTAAATCAATAAATCATTTTTTAAAAAGGATGAGGGCTATCTATCATCTATCTATCTATCTATCTATCTATCTATCTATCTATCTATCTATCTGCCTAATGAAAACATAGGGCAGGGGTCCTCAAACTTTTTAAACAGGGGGCCAGTTCACTGTCCCTCAGACCGTTGGAGGGCCAGACTATAGTTTTAAAAAAACTATGAACAAATTCCTATGCACACTGCACATATCTTATTTTGAAGTAAAAAAACAAAACGGCAAAAACACCCGCATGTGGCCCGCGGGCCATAGTTTGAGGACGCCTGACATAGGGCATCATGACACAATGTGACTTACTCTTCCATCTGCCCATTGGAAGTCTAAAGGAGGGCTCATATCTATCTATTTATTTATTTAATTTCAAAAACTTATAGTAGAAAGTGCAAAATGAAAACCCTTATTTATAGCTCAAAAAATAATATGCTGCTCTAACTGGTTTAGCTCAGTGGATAGAGTGTCGGCCTGCGGACTCAAGGGTCCCGGGTTCGATTCCAGTCTAGAGCATGTACCTTGGTTGCGGGCACGTCCCCAGTGGGGGGTGTGCGGGAGGCAGCTGATCGATGTTTCTCTCTCATCGATGTTTCTAACTCTCTATCCCTCTCCCTTCCTCTCTGTAAAAAAATCAATAAAATATTTTTTAAAAATATGCTGATGCTTCTGACAATGCAATACCTAGTAAGAAAGCACAGCTGCTTTGAAATCTAACACAATACAAAAGCAGCTGGGCACCCAACAAATGCCTTTTATCATAATCAACTACAAAAATAAACATTGTAAAGAGATATGCCTTTCTCCTCTGGACTGTGGCTAATATTCCAAAAAAATAATAAATTGTCCCTATAGTTAATGAAACCTTTTTGCTTTGGGGGTCTACAAAATAATAATATGTCTAAATCTCCATGGAATTTTGCTTCTTAACAAAGCTTGATGCAACAGGAGGGTTCTATCTTTTAAGATAATGGAAGATAAGTTCTCTGAGGTCAGAGATTCACTTCTGTAAACCCAGTAACTAAAATGGTCTTGGCACTCGATAAATATGAATGAATGGTGATTGCATTAATGCATAATAAATAATTAATTAAATAATAATGAATTGGCTGATGTGCTAATTATAGTGAGATATAGCTCTCAGTGCCTGAAGAGGGACTGGGTTGTGGAAAGAGGAGAAAAACATGATCAAAGGTTTGACTTTGAAGATTATTTTCATGTAGAGTGCAGATCTCAAGCAGGCTTTCAACACTACCATTGTCCTGTAAGTGACTTTCCATTTACATTCTCCTCTCTGCAAACAAACACCATCTCCCAAATCCTCACTTCCATTTGATCCCCTTGCCTATTGTTTCACGGAGAAAATAGAAATAGCAGAAAGATAACTTCAATAGCCTCCAACCACTAATTCTTCCCATCTGCCTGTAGCTTTACCCACATATTCTGATTTCCCTCCCATAGAAATGGGTGTGCTGTCTGTGCTTCTATGGATCTCCCTGACTTGTGCTAGAGCTTCCTTGTCCTCTCTCACCTACTTAGGGACTTTGTTCCTGCAATTATTCCTTCTTCTCCTGCATTATCAGTTTTTCACTCTTTAGGGGATTATTCCTGTCAGCCCATTAATAGTTCCCATTAAACAACAACAAAAAGCCCTAACAGAACTTTCCTTGATTCAATATTTCTTTTCAGTTACCACCCAACTTCTCTGCTTCCCTGTTTTCACTTCTTCACCTCCCTTCATGCTTGAATCCATTACATTTAAGCTTTCATCCCCATCACTCTGCTGAACCAATTCTTGCCAAAGTCACCAATAGCCACCACATAGTCTAATCTTGTGGTCATTTGTCAGTCATCATCTTACTGACCTCACAGCAGCATGATTCCTGGGCATCCACTCTCCTGGCTTTCCCCTTTCTCACTGGTCTTTCCTTAGACTCGTCAGCTGGACCCTTTTCTCTTCCCCACCTCTCCTCTTCTCTATCCTCCCTCACTAACTGGGTGATCTCACCCAGTCCAATGACTTGCAGTTACATCTGTACACTGGTATATCGCAGATACATAGATCCAGTTCTCATAAATTCTAGAGTCAGCTATCTATCTGTCTATTTGATCTCTGTTTGGATATTTACTAGACATCTCACACTTAACATATCCAGTGCTTTTCATACCCCTCTAAACCTGCTCTTCCTCCAGTATTCCCCACTTTAGTAAATGGCACTAAGTGGTCAGGCTAAATATCTTAAAGTCAGCCTTGAACTTACCTTTCTGTTATAAACCTTACATTTGGGTTGTCAACCAGTCCTATTAGCTGTATATTTAAATTTATCTAGAAATGAATCACTTCTTACCATCACTACTGCTGCCATCTTAGTTCATCACCACCTCACCATCAGCTCTTACCTGGACTATTTCAATAGCCTGCTAATTGGTCTTCCTGCATCCATACTTGTTCTCCTACAAGTGGCCTCCTACACACTATTGTCAACACAGCAGGCAGAATAATCCTATCTAATAAAGAGGGAATATGCGAATTGACCATCACGCCCTCACAAAGATGGTGGTGCCCACAGCCAATGAGGAGGGAATATGCTAATTGACTGCCACACCCTCAAAGATGGCGACGCCCAGTCCCCTCAGCCCCCCAGCCACCCAGGGCCGGCCCAAGGTGCAGGCAAGCCTCAGATGTCGGCTGCCCAGCCACCCAGGGCCGGCCCAAGGGATGACCAAATGACTGAACAAGCAGGCTGTGTAGGGTGACCAGGCTGGTAAGGGGGCCATGAGAGGTGACAAGGCTGGCAGTTGGGGGTGACCAGACCGGCAGGGGGGACAGTGAGGGGTGATCAGGCTGGCACACAGAGGCAGTGAGGGGCTATCAGACCAGTGGGGGGGGGGGTAGTTAGGGGTGACCAGGCAGGCAGAAAGGTGAGCAATTAGGAGCCAGCAGTCCAGGATTGTGAGAGTGTTCAGGCTGGGCTGAGGGGGATCCCCCACCCCGTGCATGAATTTTGTGCACCAGGCCTCTAGTCTTTTATAATCATAAGTCAGATCATGTTACTCCTATGCTTAAAAACCTCCGATGGCTGCCCATCACACCTAATTGGAATTGAATCTAAAAGCATCTCTATCATAGCCCCAGTGACCATTCCAAAGTCATATCCTGCTGCTCTTCCTTCCACTTAGTTCTCCTAGACTCAAAGGGCTCCTTAATATTCTTTGAACACTGAGCTCTGCCTCAGGACTTTGCACTAGCTGGAGCCTCTGTCAGGAACACTCTTTCTCCAGTCACACACCTTGCTCTCTCATTTTATTTTATTTTTATTTTTATTTCAGAGAGGAAGGGAGAGGGAGAAAGAGATAGAAACATCAATGATGATAAAGAATCATTGATTGGCTGCCTCGTGCATATCCCACACTGGGATCAAGCCCACAACCTGGGCATGTGCCCTGACCAAAAATCAAACCATGACCTCCTGGTTCATAGGTCGATGCTCAACCACTGAGCCATGCCAGCTGGGCTTCTCTCTCATTTTAGTTTTTATTTTTAAAAAAATATTTTTTTATTGATTTCAGAGAGGAAGGGAGAGGGAGAGAGAGATAGAAACATCAGTGATGAGAGAGAATCATTGATCGGCTGCCTCCTGCATGCCCCCTACTGGGGATTGAGCCCACAACCTGGGCATATGCCCTTGAAGGCAATCAAACCTGTACCTTTTAGTCTGCAGGTGGACGCTCTATCCACTGAGCCAAACCAGCTAGGGCCGCTCTCATTTTATACATGTCCCTCAGCAAATGTCTCTACTCAGAGAATTTATTTGACCACCCAATAGAAAATCAATCTCTATTCCATCAACTGGATTTTGTGTGCTTTTTAAAAAATCATCATTACCTAATATTATTTGTTTGTTTACTTGTTTCTTTCTTGTTTCTCTCTCTGGAGCATGTAAGCTCCAGATTATTGGACTTTTTGTTGTTGTTGTTTTTAGGTGGTGTAATGATATTATGGCTATGGTTAAAGAATACTTATCTTTTAGAGCTATTTGCCAATATATTTATGGATGAAATAATATATCTTGTATTTACTTCAAAATAATATAGGAAGAGGGATGGAGAAATAGATTATTAATGAAAGAATACCAACTATGAGTTGATAATGATTAAACTGGATGGTGATAGAAGTCCCTTACCCTACCTTCTCTAGTTTGTATGTATTAAAAATTTCCATACAAACAAACAAACAAACAAACAAACAAACAAAACCTTGGCTTGTTTCTTCACTGTTATCTCCTTAATGTTTAGATCAGGGCTTGGCATATATAATGAATTTAACAAATACATATTTAGTTAATAATTATTGAGTATTGAATTAGTTAGAAAAGTAAAGGCATATTTTCAAGATAAATTTTAATAATTTACTGCTAATTATTGAAAATCTAGGCTCTAAGTTTCAAAGGAGGATTTTACAAAGAATATCTCCTTCCAGGTCTTGTGTCCAAGAATGTCCTAATTATAGGAATGCTGAAAACTGTAGTGACTAATTTGGTGAAAGCTATGCCTTTAATTGTTTTCTTAGGGCCAATTTTTAATAATGACATATTTATTTCTTCTTACTTCTTTCTCATCAAATCATAATTAACTGGTATCTTCTATACCAGAAATATGTAGCTAAGTTGGGAAGGAAATACAAAAGTCTAATTAAGTGAAAATGTGTGGACCCAATCACTTGAAACTTTTGCCAGGCTGTAGTATGGAGCTCACTGAAATCCTATATAATAATACACTAAGTGTCTGACCGTTCATTCGACCGTTTGACCGGTCACCATGACGTGCACTGACCACCAGGGGGCAGACGCTCTGATGGGTAGGTTAGCTTGCTGCTGGGGTCCAGCCAATCGGCACTGGGCGAGATGGGCCGAACATGCCCTAGAGCCCTTCCATGGTCCCTCCCCCACCCCGATCATGCACCAACGGTGTCCCTCAGCCTGGCCTATGCCCTCTCACAATCCAGGACCTCTCGGGGGATGTTGGAGAGCCGGTTTCAGCCTGATCCCCGAGGGACCCCACCAGTGCACGAATCCGTGCACCGAGCCTCTAGTAGAGTATAAAATCCATAGTAAGCCCAGCTGGCGTAGCTCAGTGGTTGAATGTCAACCTATGAACCAGGAGGTTACAGTTTGATTCCCAGACAGGGCATATGCCCAAATTGTGGGGGCTCGATCCCCAGTGTGAGGCATGCAGGAGGCAGCCAATCAATGATTCTCTTTCATCATTGATGTTTCTAACTCTCTCTCCCTCTCTAAAAATCAATAAAAATATATTAAAAAATAAAACCCACAGTAAGAGAATGTAGTCTTTAAGAAAATTCCCAATACTATACAATTTATTAGATTAACAGAGAAATTCTAATAGAAATTGGATTATGTCTGTATAACAGGGTGTGCTGAGTTAATTTTATTAACATATTCAGCTAATATTGACCAATTGTTTGCTGTGCTAGATACTGGGAATATAATGGTGAACCAAGTCTATCTGCCTTCAAGGACCTCAAGGCCTCAAGAGCTTTGATGATTAGCTTTATGTGTCAACTTGACTGGCCACAAGAGGCCCTAATTAAACATTATTTCTGGGTGTGTCTGTGAAGTTGTTTCTGGATGAGTTAGCATTTGATTTGGTAGACTCAATTGCCTTCCCCATTGTAAGTGGGCATCATACAATCTGTTGAGAGCCTGAATGGGACAAAAGGCAGAGGAAGAAGGAATAAGCCATTTTTTGCTTCCTGTATGCCTGCTTGAGTTGGGACATCTCATCTCTTCTCTAGCCCCTTGGATTAGGATTTAAACTATTGGTTCCCCTGGTTCTCAGGCCTTTAGACTGGAACTGAATTGCACCACCAGCTTGCCTGAGTCTTCAGCTTGCAGATGGCAGATTGCAGGACTTCTCAGCCTCCATAATTGCATGACCCAATTTGTCATAATAAATCAGTATTTGTCTCTGCCTCTATCTCCTCCTAAAGTCCAGGTTCAGCTTAGTTACCTGGACTGCCCAACAAATGATCCCTGGACATTTGAGGAGAGCTCCAACATGAAAGCTATAGACAATAACAAACAGAGATGATACAAGCAGAAGAAATTACAATTCATATACAGAAGGGGTGCTTAGAATGAGAACAATCCAGAACCCAGCTCTGAGTCCTGGTATTAGCCCCATTAGGTCATACCAGTCATTGGGTTCTAAACCAAACCCCTCTCAGTTCTCCAGAAAAAGTTGTTCTTTTTCCTGTGTTCCCCATTCCAAGCCATGCTCATAGCCACCCAGGCCTGAGACCTTCACCATTTTCCCTCCCTTTCCCTTTGTAGCCCCATATCCATAGGTCACCCAGTCCTATGAGTTCTGCTCTAAAAATTGTCTCACAGCTGTCTTCTTATCCCATAACTGCTACCCTATTCTAGAAATACCCATATCTCTCCTATTGCAATAGACTACCAACTAATCTCCCTGTCTGTATGTGACCTTCCATCTCTTCATTCTGTCCTCAGAGTTATGTTTTATAAAATATGGGATTGCCCTAGCCGGTTTGGCTCAGTGGATAAGACATCGGCCTGTGGACCAAAGGGACCCAGGTTTGATTCTGGTCAAGGGCACGTACCTTGGTTGCAGGCTCTTTGCCGGCCCAGGCCCTGGTTGGGGCTCATGCAGGAGGCAACCAATCAATGTGTTTCTCTTACATCGATGTTTCTGTCTTTCCTTCTCTCTTCCACTCTCCCTAAAAATCAATGGAAAAAATATATTCGGGTGAGGATTAACAAATAAATAAATAGATAGATAGATAGATAGATAGATAGATAGATAGATAAATAAATAAATAAATAAATAAATAAATAAATAAATAAAAGATGGGTTTGGTCATGTTTCTATCCTGCTCAAAAGCCTCGGATGGTTCTCCATTGTATAGAGCAGTGGTCCCTAAGGCTGGCTGAGTGAGAATCACAATGACCTGAGGAACTTTTAAAATATCTACTTGGCACAGGGAAAGTGCTTAGTAATTTCGCAGGTTGATCTTCCCCTATGGTACCCTCTGGTGGCAACTTCAAGTAATGGCCAATCTTCATTTTACCCACAAAATTTCCTCTAATTCATTCAGTGGATCTGCGTATTGCTTGGGGGAACCACTAGCTTAGAAAATAAAGCCTGAACTCATGCATAGAGGCTTTAATCCATCTCTCTGCTTTCCCCCATAACATCTTTTCCTCACCATTCCTCTCGATGTCTCACTCAGTCACACTGGACCCACTGGACTTTCCTTTTACTGATGCTTTTCCTCTGTCTGGAATGTCCCTCCCTTCCACCTCTGCATTGTTTAAGGCTCATTCAAATACCCATTCCTCTAGGAAACCTGCCTAAATTAACCTGATCTCTTTTCTCTGTGTTCTCACAGCATTTCATGCTTCCTCAGGGAAGCCTTCCCAAGTTATATGCTCTCATAGCTCCTGGTCTTTTTGTCTTATATGACAGTACTTAATTAATGGTTATATATAATGTTCGCAACTTTATTTTATTTTTTTAAAAAATATTTTTATTGATTTCAGAGAGGAAGGGAGAGAGAGAGATAGAAACATCAATGATGAGAGAGTATCATTGATCGGCTGCCTCCTGCATGCCCCCTACTGGGGATCGAGCCTGCAACCCAGGCATGTGCCCTTGACCAGAATCGAACCCGGGACCCTTCAGTCAGCAGGCTGATGCTCTATCCATTGAGCCAAACTGGCTAGGGCTGTGTTGGCAACTTTATATAACCACCAATCTTCATTTTATCCTGAATTTATCTTTTCCCATTGAGATGTATTTCCTGTTTGACTGTACCAATGTATGTGTGGAAGCAAGGTCAGATCCTCTGTTACTTTACTATTCCATTATTTCCTTTATTATTCCATCATTTATCAAATACTTACTGAGCACCCACTACATATCAAACACTGTGGAAGGACTATAATCCAAAAATGAAGATCTAGTTAAAAAAACCTGTGACCTAATAGGGAATTCAAATGTATAACATAATTTCATCTGGTTAGAGAGAGAGAGAAGTGAACAATCATAACTCGGTGGGACAAAGACCTGGATAGAGACATGCAAAGGATGCCCTAGGAGCGTCCTTAGTGGGCAGGGCAGAGTAGGCATCTGGAGAAAGTGATTTCTGAGCTGAGTCTGGAAGGACAAATAAAAGTTAATCAGGATGATATGCCAAGCAAAGGAAACAGGTTGCATAAAGGCACACAGGTGAAAGAGCATGATTTAAATTCAATGTGACTGAAGTGCATGGTGCTTTTGACTAAACATAGAGAAATGCAAAAGAGAAATGTAGGTCATGAAGATTTTGAGTACCACGCTCAGTAAATTGTCTTGAAAGTGTTGGGCAGTTTTAGACAGGACAGTGATTGGATCTGGTAGCAGGCGTAGGATGCAATGGAGTGAGCAAATGTAGAGTTAGGGAGCAGTTAAGAAGCAATTAGCGTGCTCAAAGTAAGGAATAAAGAGGGATTGGATCCCTGGTCCGGGTATTTTCTCTCACATCAGTGCTTCTCACTTTCTCTTCCCCTCTCTCTAAAATCAATGAAAAACATATTCTCGGGTGAGGATTAAAAAAAAAAAAAAGGCAAAAAGAAAGCAAGAATGATAAAAATGAAAAGATGAATTTGTATACAATCGATGAACACTTGTATGTCTAAAAAATTACTTTTAGAAATAATTGTATGGCTGCTCAAAGGTAAATGGATAAAGATGTTTATTACAGCATATTTTTGCAATAGTTAAAAATTGAAAACACTATACATCCATCAATATGGGATCTATCAACAATTTAATTAATGTATAAATAAATTTATAAATGTATAATAAATAATTTAATTATGATTAAAACATCTTTTAAAAGAATTATGTATAAAGATAAAAAGAAATATTAACAAAAAACATTTTAGATTTATGAATAATATCACATTTTTTAAAAAATATATAATTTATTGATTTTAGAGAGGAAGGGAGAGGGAGAGAGAGATAGAAACATCAATGATGAGAATCATTGATTGGCTGCCTCCTGCATGCCCCCCACTGGGGATCAAGCCTGAAACCCAGGCATGTGCCCTTGGCCGGAATCGAACCTGGGACCCCTCAGTCCGCAGGCCAACGCTCTATCCATCGAGCCAAACCAGCCAGGGCAATAATACCATATTTTTGTTTAAATGTGTATAACATATATTTGTGTTGTTAGTTGGTGTATGGATTGAATGAAATTCTGGAAAAATTTATATAAATACTGTCAACCATGTTTATCTTTGGGGAATAAGATCAAGTGTGATGGGCTTTCACTTTCCAAATTACAAACTTGTATTTTAATTTTTTAAAATAAATAACTAAATGCAACATGTAATCCTGGGTAGAAAAACATGTTTTCTCTCTTTCTATAAAGGTCATTTGTGGGACAATTGGTGAAATTTGAATAAGGTTTCTAGATTAGATAATAGTATCATATCAATGCTACTTTCTTGATTTTGATAATGGTACTATATTTATGCAAGAGAAGGTACTTGTTTATGGGAAATACACAGTGGATATTCAGGAGTAATGGGGCATTATGACTGAAACATTCTCA
The DNA here is from genome assembly GCF_951640355.1 of Cnephaeus nilssonii. Classification (NCBI taxonomy): domain Eukaryota; kingdom Metazoa; phylum Chordata; class Mammalia; order Chiroptera; family Vespertilionidae; genus Cnephaeus; species Cnephaeus nilssonii. The sequence goes on along the minus strand of NC_137075.1, from coordinate 32,929,324 downwards.
AATGGAACAGAAAAAAAATAATTGAGAATAACAAAGCAAATGTAGTAAAATGTTAACAGTTGGGGAATCTGGTTTAAAATAAGCAGGAATTATTCTACCGTTGCACTTTTCTGTAAGTCTGAAATTATAAAATTAAGTATTTTTAAAAAATGTATTATTTTTTATTTAGAGAGAGGGAAGGGAGAGAAACATCGATGAGGATCAAGCCTACAACCTGGGCATATGCCCTGACCAAGAATAAAACCAGTGACCCTTTGGTGCATGGGCTAACACTCAACCAAATGAGCCACACCAGCCAGGGCAAAATGGAAATTTTTTTAAAGGCATAGAACAAAATATAAAGTATGCTGCCATTTGTGTGTGTGTGGCAATGGAATATAAGTGTGTGTGTGTATATGTGCATATATTTGTAAATATGCAAATGATCTGTGAAAAGACACACAAGAACTAGCACTATTAGTAGCCTTTGGAAATGAGAATTTGGTGGCTGGAACAGGAAAAAGGAAGACAAATTTTTCATTGTATGTCCTTTGATACTTTTTAATTTTCACTAAGCCTGCAGACTGAAGGGTACTGGGTTTGATTCCGGTCAAGGGCACATGCCTGGGTTGCAGGCTCGATCTCCAGTAGGGGGCATGCAGGAGGCATTGGATCAATAATTCTCTATCATTGATGTTTCTATCTCTCTCTGCCTCTCCCTTCCTCTCTGAAGTCAATAAAAATGTATTTTTAAAATGTAGATATAATTTAAAGTAATAAAACATTCTGTATAATGAAGAATTTCAAACATACTCAAAAGTAGAGAAAATGTACAATGAACTCATATCCCAGAATCATTACCCAGACCCTACTTATTAAGATTTTGCCACATTGCTTTATACCCCCATTTCTTTTGTTTTCTTTGTTGAAGTATTTTAAAGAAAATTCCTGACATCATTTCATCCCTACACATTTTAGTAAGCATTTCTTTAAAATATGGACGTTTTCTTATATAACAAAAGGGTGATTATCATACCTAACAAAATTAACAATAATTCTTGGTATCGGCTGATGTCCAATACAAAATCAAATTCCTTCAAGTGTCAAAAAAGGTCCACATACTATATATGATCACTGCACTCTAGCTGGTAAATTTATTTCTCATGGGGGTACGAGTTAACAATTCTGAAACTGCTTTACATGTATACTGAGGAAATGTATAGTAGAACTTAGGAGTTAGAATTCTCACTGTCAGAAAGAGAAGAAGGTAAGGAAGCAAGAAAAGAAGCCTAGGATGCATCCTGTGATGCTAGAATAGAGTTGGAGACATCAATATGAATTCACTTAGCTTAATATATACAGATAAAGAGACAGAAACAATGGTAGATATGTGTATATACATAAATTATTATACATACATGTATTATCTAGTGTTGTTCACTGAGAGGGCCTAGAAGCAACGATGTCTCTGTAGCATTGAGCACACCTTGTGCCCAGATTTTAGTTTTTAAATAGCATTCTCTAATAAAAGCAACCAAGGATCCTTGGAGAAATGCCTGATTTTAGAGCTGGGGCAAAGAAAATATAAAATAAGTCTGGGGCATCTTGAAATAGCAGAAAGGGAGTGTTTAAAATTTCAAAGGGATGGAGGCATCATCCTGAAAGAATTTCCCAATAGTCAAACGGATTAATTTGAGCAACAAAACCTAGCAGGTTTGGCTCAGTGGATAGAGCGTTGGCCCACGGACTGAAGGGTCCCGAGTTTGATTTCAGGCACATATCTTGGTTGCAGGCTCTATCCCCGGCCCTGCCCTGGTGGGGTGTGTGAAAGGCAACCAATCAATGTGTCCCTCTCACATTAATGTTTGTCTCTCGCTCGGTTGACTCATCAGTTTGTGTCATCCTTCAGCAAAAATGGAGCATTTCCGGTCCAGTTTTAAGCAGGCTGTGGAAGTGCCGCCCCAGCTTTCCAACAGAGAAGACAAACAGTTACTAGAAGGGCTGCTGAACAAGTTCAGGAGCAGCATGCACCTGCAACTCACCTGTTTCCAAACTGCTTCCTCAGCCATGATGAAAACATAAATGCCTCCAAAGTAAGGGCCATCCAAAGATAACTAGTGATTAAATTATTCTCTTGAAGTGCCCTAAGGTATTTGTATACAAAGCATTTCGTTTGCAGTTTCTTCCCCCAACCCCACCCGCCTCCCAGAATTAGTAGCGTAGAAAGATGTTGGTATATGTTTTATTTCAACCAAAATAATCTTTTTTAAGATGCCAATCTTATTAAGAAATATTCAGAATATTGTCTCACCCATTTTGAGTTTTTTCTTGTGTATGGTGTAAGTTGGTGATCTAGTTTCATTTTTTTTGCAAGTATCTGTCCAATTTTCCTAACACCATTTATTGAGGAGACTCTTGTGACTCCATTGTATGCTCTGGCCTCCTTTGTCAAATATTAATTGAGCATAATGGCTTGGGTCGATTTCTGGGGTCTCTGTTCTGTTCCATTGACCTATATGCCTGTTCTTGTGCCAGTACCAGGAGAATATTGTCTCTCTTAAGCACGTTAACCATTGTAGCTAACATGACTACAAATTAAATTATAAAACTGCAAAAAAAAGTTTCTCTCTCTGTGTCTCGCCCCTTCCTTTCCACTCTTTCTTTCTTTCTTTCTTTCTTTCTTTCTTTCTTTCTTTCTTTCTTTCTTTCTTTCTTTCTTTCTTTTTTGGTAAATATATTTTATTTTATTTTTTACAGAGAGGAAGGGAGAAGGATATAGAGTTAGAAACATTGATGCTCTCATCAACATCAGCTGCCTCCTGCCCTACCGGGGATGTGCCCGAAACCAAGGTACATGCCCTTGACTGGAATTGAACCTGGGACCCTTCAGTCCACAGGCTGACACTCTATCCACTGAGCCAACCCAGTTATGACCCTTTCCACTTTTTCTAAAAAATCAATGGAAAAATATTCTCGAGTGAAGATTAACAAAACAAAACAAAGAAACAAAATCTGAGCAACAAAATAAATATTGTAGTATTAAATTATAATCCAAAGTATAAAATAAATATACATGCATCCATACTGATATAAATAAATGACTGAATAAATAAACTGAATGGTGGAGTAGAAACAAATCTTCTTAACAGAAAAATTCCAAGTAATGTATGTATTTACTCTTCCTTATAGGAGATGCTGCTTAAACACTTCGTCCCTACTTTCAGGAAGGGCTGGATTTGTAATTCTGCTTCCAAAGAATAAAGAAAGGGAAAAATATTAACTTTAAAATGGAGCCCGGCCAGCGTGGCTCAGTGGTTGAGCATCGACCTATGAAACAGGAGGTCATGGTTCAATTTCCAGTCAGGGTACATGCCGGGTTGCGGGCTGGATCCCCTAGGCGGGGGGGGGGGGGGGGGGGGGGGTATGCAGGAAGCAGCTGATCAATGATTCTCTCTCACCATTGATGTTTCTATCTCTCTCTCCCTCTCCCTTTCTCTCTGAAATCAATAAAAATATTTTTTAAAAAGTAAAATGGAGAAATCTAGCAAATCTTAACCAAGTGATCAAGATTAACCTCACCAGGTTGTCTTGTGGATATCATAAACCTCCTGTTGTGATGTGATAAGAAGGGCATTTTACCTCTCTGGTATTCTTTTTAAAATTGTGGCATCACAATGTTGTGCAACCATCACCTCTAGTTCCAACATTTTATTTTTATCACCTCAAACAGAAATTCAGTACCCATTAAAAAATAACTCCCCATTCTCTCCTTCTCCTAGTCCCTGCTAACTTCTAATCTACGTTCTGTCTCTATGAATTTGACTACTCTAGAGACTTCACATAGTGGAATCATGCAATATTTGTTGCTTGGTGTCTGGCTTAGTTCTCTGTGGCATGTATCAGAACTTCATGCCTTTTAACGGCTGAGTAATACTCCATGTGTGTACCCATTGTTTATCCATTTATCTGTTGATGGGCGCTTGGGTTGTTGCTACCTATTGGCTATTGTGAGTAGTGTTGCCTCCCTATTGTGAATTTGGTATACAAGTATCTGTTGGAGTCCTTGTTTCAATACTTTTGGATATAGAACTAGCAGTGAAATTGCTGGGTCCTATGGAAGTGTCGTTCTATGTTTAACTTTTTGAGGCACCACCAAACTGTTATCAATCAAAGGCACCTCTGTACATTCCCACAAGCAATATATAAGGGTTTTAATTTCCTCACATTTTTCCCAACACTTGTAGTTTTCCTTTTAAAAAAATTATAGCTATCCTAGTAGATGAGAAATGGTATCTCCTTGTGATTTGAAAAAAATATACTTTTATTGATTTTAGAGAGGAAGGAGAGGGAGAGACAGAAACATCGATGATGAGAGAGAATCATTGATCAGTTGCCTCCTGCATGCCCACACTAGGGATCGAGCCTGCAACCCGGGCATGTGCCCTGACCAGGAATCAAAACTGTGACCTCCTGGTTCATAGGTAACTGTTCAACCATGGAGCTACACCAGCTGGGCCATGTTCACATTTTTAAGTGGCTTTTATACCTAAAAATAGTATAAGGAAATATAAAATTCCTGAATCATATGTTCTTTTTTAAAATCTTAAAAATGCTGTTTCATTGTTTCTAGCATAAAATGCTGCTGTAGGGAAGTCTGATGCCAATCTAATTTCCTTCCTTCCTTCCTTCCTTCTTTTCTTTTCTTTTCTTTTCTTTTCTTTTCTTTTCTTTTCTTTTCTCTTTTCTTTTCTTTTCTTTTCTTTTCTTTTCTTTTCTTTTCTTTTCTTTTCTTTTCTTTTCTTTTCTTTTCTTTTTAAATCTTCATCCAAGGATATTTTTCCCATTGATTTTTAGAGAGAGTGAAAGGGAGAGGGAGAGACAGAGAGAAACACCAATGTGAGAGAGACACATTGATTGATTGCCTCCCATATGCCCCTGACCAGGGTCAGGAGCCTGAAACCGAGGTATATGCCCTTGACTGGAATGGAACCCAGTGTACTTCAGTCCGAAGGCCAACACTCTACCCACTGAGCCAAACTGGCTAGGGCCAATCTAATTTTCTTTTCTTTATAAGTGACTAGTACCTTTGGCCTGGATGCTCAAAGAAGTTTTTTGTTTGTTTGTTTGTTATTGTTTTAACTATCCTGGATCAGTTTTCTCCTATACACAATATGCCCTTTCAATTTATGTCTTATTTTATTTCAGGAAAAATTTCCCAAAATTTTGTTTTAAATATTTGTTCTGATATATCACTCTGGTTTTCCTTGGGGGAATAAATATGTTTGTATATGTGTTTGTAAAATCTCTTGGTTGTTTTCTTTATCACTTTTTCTTAAAACCTTTTCTTTTAAAAAAATTATTTCAGCCCTTAATTGTGCTTTTATCTTCATTTTTTATTTCTGAAAAGAAGTTTTAATTTTTTCCTGAGATTTTTTAATTCTCATTTAATACCTGACTGTTTTCTACCCATATCACTTTTTAGCTTTTCTAATTCTGAGTTATGCTGTTCTTTCAAAACATCTATTATTTTCTTTATTTCATCTAAAAACATTATATTGAACCTGTGGGGCCTAAGCGCTTTGTTCCAAAAAAATTAGCAGGCTCAGCCCACCAGTGTGACTCAGTTGGTTGAGCATAGTCTCATGCACCAAGAGGTCGTCAGTTGGATTCTCACGGGTTGCAAGGCTCCATGATATTCTCTCATGGATGTTTCTCTCTCTCATATATCCTCTTCCTATAAAATCAATAAAAATGTATTTTAAAAAAATATTAGCAGGCCCGAAAAAAAAGTAACTATATAAAAATACTAGGTTGAAGTTTTCATCTGCTTTGTGACTACAATTTTCTAGTGTTATTGTCCATGGAACATTATAAGGTTTACGGTGTTTTTGCCTCATTGTTTCCACATTAATATGTATGAGATTAGGTCATATTCCTTATTTGTTCCCAACCTTAAATGCAGACTTTCCGGGGCAATGAAGAGCAGCCCTGCCTCTGGCCAACCAGCGGGAGCCCCGCCCTCATCCTCACTACTCCCCCGCGGGCCCCGCCCATGGAGCACACTGCCTTGGCCCCGCCCACTCACTGAGCACACTCCCCAGGCCACGCCCACTCGTTGAGCACTCCCCAAGCCCCGCCCACTCACTGAGCACACTCCCCAGGCCACGCCCACTCGTTGAGCACTCCCCAAGCCCCGCCCACTCACTGAGCACACTCCCCAGGCCACGCCCACTCGTTGAGCACTCCCCAAGCCCCGCCCACTCAGTGAGCACACTGCCCCGGCCCCGCCCACGCCTCACGCACGCCGTCGAGCCCCGCCCTGCCCGCTCAGCCTCTGGCCCGGTGTGAAGCTCGGTGTGAAGCTCGGTGTAAAATTTCCCGCCATTTGCAGCACTTTGTGAGGAGAACTGGAGGATTTCGGTGAGATCCGCAGTCTTCTGGGATACGGCGGCCGGTTGGGTAGGGTAGGTAGCTGTTAAAGAACTACTGGTAAATTTAAGACTCTGCCAAATTCCTATCACTCCCAGAAACCAAGAAACCAGGCAAGTTTTGCCCTCACAAACCCTGTTAACTGGCCTTCTTATAGGGGTTCATCTGGTTCAACTTATTTGACTAAAATTGTTGTTAGTGCCTCTAAACAAACCAGGGCATACATAGTGGGGCCTTTTTCAGTAGTTCTGTAGACTCACTCCCTGATAGAAGTTAGTGTACAGTGTGAGCAACAAATTGAAATCTGAAGCTCATGGCTTTGACTGTAATACCGTTGCATTGATTAACTTTTTATTGTGAACTTTACCTTATGTGAAAAAAAATTTAGTATGGTGCAAACTAGCCATCATTCTTTTAGCAAACCTCTTCATAAACTATTTTAAAACCTTTTTTAGAGAAAAGACTTTGGTAGGGGGAAAAGATACCTTATTTTTTTATTTTCCCAATTTTATTTCAAAGGAAATCAAACTAGTAGATATTATATTCTTTAAAAAAAATTTTTTTTAAAAGCACCATCTCCTTTAATCCTCATGATAGCCCTGTGAGTTCAGATCTACTAATGACGCCCTTTATCGCTGAGGAACCTGAGGCTCAGACAGGCTCCACAACTTTGAAGTCACAATGGCAGGACCTATGATTCAAACCCAGATTTGCTTAAAAGCTAGGCCTTGGAACCATTTACCCGCAGGCATATAATTACCAGATCTTACAGATCATACCACTTTCGAAGCTTCTAGATAATTATAAAATTCAGAGCTGATGGCCAAGTTGGTCAGCATCCTGGCTCCTTGCCTTTCTTCACTCCTGTCCCGCCTACAAAAGCTAACAGCATCTTCATCTGGGGCGCTCTGCTTCCGTTTTCGTCCTCTGAAATTCCAGGCGTTAGGCGACGGAAACATGGGGAAGTTGTTTTGCTGCTGTCATTTAGGCCTTTTCTTGTTTTCTTCCATGCCTCCGAAGACACACTGACCCATTACTGTGGACTTCTCCGCAGACGGCGTGGCAGGCCCAGGTCTTCTTTCTCCGCGCACGGGCAGGCTTGGCCCCACGGGGCGGGGAGCGCACCGCAGGTGGTGCTGGGGGCAGAGGCTGCGGCTGCGGAGGCGGCACCCAGGGCGGGGCGGGCCCGGGGCTGGGAGGACTTGCGGGCCACGTGGGCCGATATTATATTCTTAAATAGCATATTCATGAAATTTAGCGTATGAATTCATTAAACATATAAAGTAATTACAGCTGAGTATATATTAGCACAGTTCTTCATTTAAAAATCTTGCCGAAACCGGTTTGGCTCAGGTCGGTCTGCGGACTGGAAGGTCCCAGGTTCGATTCCGGTCAAGGGCATGTACATTGGTTGCGGGCACATCCCCCGGTGGGGGGTGTGCAGGAGGCAGCTGGTTGATGTCTCTCTCTCATCGATATTTCTAGCTCTCTATCCCTCTCCCTTCCTCTCTGTGAAAAATCAATAAAATATATATATATAAAAATCTTACAGCCCTACCCGGTTTGGCTCAGTGGATAGAGCATCGGCCTGCGGACTGAAGGGTCCTGGGTTTGATTTAGGTCAAGGGCACATGCTGGGGTTGCAGGCTCCATCCCCAGTGGGGGCGTGCAGGAAGCAGCCAATCAATGATTCTCTCTCATCATTGATGTTTCTCTCTCTCTCTCTCCCTTCCTCCCTAATATATTTTAAAAAATAAAAATCTTACAAAGTCACATTTACATAGTTATGTACTTAGCAAATGATATGGAATTAGTATTGACAGACAATATGGTTGCCATGTCTAACACAGAAACACAGACTTAATGTGATAGCAAAAGCTTGACACAGGGAATAAGAAGACTTGGGTTCTAATCCCAGAGCTGCCACTAAATAAAATGGAACTTTGGACAAGTCATTGAATTTTAGTGAACATCAGCTACAGCTTTTGAAAAATGATGGAATTGGCCCTAGCCAGTTTGGCTCTGTGAATAGAGCATCCACCTGCAGACTAAAAGGTCCGGGTTTGATTGCCCGCAAGGGCACATGCCAGGGTTGTGGGCTGCATCCCCAGTAGGGGGCAGGCAGGAGGCAGCAGATCAATGATTCTCATCATTAATGTTTCTGTCTCCCTCTCCCTTCCTCTCTGAAATCAATAAAAATATTTTTTTAAAAGAAAAATGATGGAATTGGACAAAATGTAAATGATTTTCAAGGCCCCTTCCAGATCTATGATTCTGAGTTTCTGTAGAGTAGAAGGGAAACAGTACTGTGAGGATCGCCAAAGGCAGTGTGCAGGAGGCCAAAAGAGGTGAAGAATTATGAATTTACTAGAGGCTCAGTGCACGAAATTCATGCACGGAGGGAGGGAGGAGTCCCTCAGTCTGGCCTGCACCTCTTGCAATCTGGGACCCCTTGGGATAGGGTCTAAACCAGCAGTTGGACATCCCTCTCATAATCCGGGACTGCTGGCTCCTAACCGCCTGCCTGCCTGCCTGATCGCCCCTAACCACCTCTGCCTCGGCCCCCGCTGCCGCGGCTTCGTCTGGAAGGATTCCAGAATGACATGCGGAAGGTCGTTTGGCTGTCCAGTTTAATTAGCATATTATGCTTTTATTATTATAGACTCGAGGCCCGGTGCACGAAATTTGTGCATGGGGGTGGGGATTCCCTCAGCCTGGTCTACACCCTCTCGCAATCCAGGACTGCTGGCTCCTAACCACTCGCCTGCCTGTCTGATTGCCTCTAACCACTCTGCCTGCCTGTCTGATTGCCCCTAACTGCTCACCTACCTGCCTGATCATTCCTAACTACTCTGCCTGCCTGCCTGTTTGCCCCTAACCACCTCTGCCTCGGCCCCCACTGCTTCGGCTTTGTCCGGAAGGACGTCTGGAAGGTTGTTCGGCTGTCCGATTTAATTAGCATATTATGCTTTCACTAGGGTCCCGGTGCATGAAGATTTGTGCATGGGGGGTGGGTCCCTCAGCCCGACCTGCACCCTCTCCAATCTGGGAGTTTCTGTCTGTCTTTGCAATCATATGAGCAAATTGTCTGAGACCCCAACCCAGTTTGGTTTGGTGCTCACAGAATAATAGAGGTCTTTTTTTTGCTTTGCTCCATTGGTGGAGATTTCCTAGAAGTTGCAGGATATCTTCCCTTTAATTTTTCCTCGACACTGTGACTTTACTTATGTTTCTCACCTTTGCTTTCCCTCCATTCCCCACCCACAACAGTAACTTGCTCCAGGCTCACTTTGCTCTAGTGCAGTGATGGGCAACCTTTTGAGCTTGGTGTGTCAAACTTCGCCAAAAAACTGAGCATAACTCGGGTAGTGTGTCACTTTGAGGAAAAAACATTATTTCGCAAATGTTTCATCCTCGGCATGTGGCCGCCTTAGCGGCCACGTGTCATCAGAAATGGCTATGCGTGTCAGTGCTGACACGCGTGTCATAGGTTTGCCATCACTGCTCTAGTGTCTAGGAGATCCCGCAACTCATCTGCCACCAGAACTATGATTCCCAGAATTCCTTGTGCTCCCCACGCTCTTGGTTTTCGCTTCTGGTCCAGGGGCTGCACAAACCAAGAGGACTGCGAACTCCAGCCGCCCCCAGGCCGGGCTGACAGGACCATACACTTCAGTGGTATCCCCAGGACTCCGGCCGCTCAGCATCGGCGCGCGTGCACGCTGGCTACAGGCTCGAAGCAGGTGGGGTCCCGGGGATGCCCACCGCATCGCCCTGGCTACGCAGAGGGCGGGTGGGCATCCCACCCGCCCCCAGCTGCTCGGCGCCTGCTCGTGTGTGCACTGCCCACAGGCCCAACATCTTTGTCAGGTTAATTTGCATACTCGCTCCTGATTGGGTATATGTGTTGTGGAGGTACAGTCAATTTACATATCTGTCAATTAGATAGATTTTTATAGCCTAGAGGCCCAGTGCATGAAATTCGTGCACGGGGGGGTGTCCCTCAGCCTGGCCTGCACCCTCTCACCATCCATGACTGCTGGCTCCCAACTGCTCGCCTGCCTGCCTGCCTGATTGCCCCTAACCCCTCTGTCTGCCTGCCTGATTGCCCCTAATCACTTCTGCCTCAGCGCCCCCCACTGAGGCTTTGTCCGGAATGACATCCGGAAGGTTGTTCGGCTGTCTGGTCTAATTAATATATTATGCTTTTATTATTATAGACTAGAGGCCCAGTGCACAAAATTCGTGCAGGGGGTGGGGGGGGGGGCGTCCCTCAGCTCAGACTGCACCCTCTTGCAATCTGGGACCCCTTGGCCGCAGGATCCGGCCTAAACTGGCAGTCGGACATCCCTCTTGCAATCTGGGACTGCTGGCTCCTAACCGCTCTCCTGCCTACCTGCCTGCCTGCCTGCCTGATCACTCCTAACCACCTCTGCCTCAGCCCCCGCCACCACAGCTTCATCTGGAAGCATATTACGCTTTTATTATTATAGATTAGTTCATCTGTAAGCCAGATGGGCTGAGCCCCAAAACGACGTTGGCATCCAGGGACCAGGGAGTTAGAGATTTTAAAGGACTCTAGGCAGGCTTTTTTGTCCAGGAATTATCTTGGCGGGTCCAGATTCTAGGCAAGTCTGGAGGGGAAAGTTAATGGTCTTAGCAAATGGAATTCGGTCTAAGCAAAAGGGAAAATGATCTAAAGGTCAGTTTCCTGGGTGTGTGTGTGTATATAAATTTGATTATTTGATCAGAACAAGTACAAGCTGAGAAAACATCATTCATAAACCATGTTTCTCTTAGTTAAAATGTGTCCCAAGTGGCCACTTTGTGATTTATATTTGGTTTCATCTCACAATATCATAGGAAACTATTAGGAAAGAAATGGATGGGTTTTTTTTTAATTAAAAGATTAATTATGAATTAATCCATAAAACTTGAAAAATAAGAAAGTGTAAAGAGAACACACACACATTAATTATGCAGAGGTGCCTATGAGGACTGGGCCTCTGGAACGACCCGTCCTGGTGCCAGCCCATGCCCCCACTCGCAGGAAAACTCACTGCTGTCCCAGAATCTATCAGGACTTGGGGGGGGGGGCGAGGGGGGAGATAACACACACACACACACACACAAACACACTTATAATCACATCATTCAAAAAGAATCTCATCATTGTCCTATTACTTTTGTTAATGTAAGAAACATTCAAACCTATAGAGAATTTTTGTGAGTTTGAGCCAAACTGTTGACAAATCTCAGTGGATTGAAATAATGCTCCAGAAAATGGCAGTTTTATTGCACCTTACTTTATACATTATAATAAAAAAAGGAGATGTAAGTGGGTTACAAGAAACTCATTAGGGAGGCAGGAGAAAACAAAGCAAGAAAACCTTTGGGATTGGATAAAAAGTAAAATGATATAATCATATATCTTTTACAAAGGTGGATACAGGATAGTTAACAATCAAGAATTAACATGATAAAACAATGAGAGGATTTATGGTCTCTGCCCTGGTTGTGCCTTGTAGGTCTGGAAAAAGGGGAGTTACCCTGACTTTCCAAAGGAATGTTATCTGTAGATAGGCTTAATTAAGGTAAAGATTGACCTTTGTCTGGGAAGATACCAGCCTAGGACATGACTACCCACCATAACTGCTTTTGCTGTGTTTGACCCATGGGGTCAGACCAAACCTGGGTTCAGCAACCTCGGTATTTGGGTTCTGTTAAGGTCACCAAAGGAGGAATGCATGAGACCAAAAGAGGTAAAGAATTATGAATTTATTAAAAAAAAAAGAATTATGAATTTATTAGGTCATCTGGAAAACCAGATGGACTGAGCCCCAAAATGGCACCAGCACTTAGGACCTGGGAGTCAGAGATTTTAAAGGATTCTAGGCAGGCCTTTTCTGGGCAGAGAATTCTCTGGGTGAGTCTGGAGGAGAAAGATAATGGTTTTAGCTGGTGGAATGTGGACTTAGCAAGTGAAATGTGGTCTAAGCAAAAGGGAATATCGGTGGTGAAGTGATCTAAAGGTCAGTTTCCAGGGGACTGGGTGTTGATTCAATTATTTGATCAGACCTCACAGGTTCTGGCTGGGAAAGAATTCAGAGCAAGACCCAAACTGTAAGAGAACATTTTATAGGTGAATTACAGAAGTAGAAAAAGCAATTCCCAGAGAGAAATGGGCTTAGGAAACAAGTAGTAGAGGTAAAGGAAGGGCCATTGGAGCTTGGGAGCGAGGAAGCTAATGGTGAAGTGCCTAGGGGCAGAGGGAGGGAAAGGGAAAGGCCGGGAGGGAGAGCACGCTGGGTCCTCCATCCTAAAGGTATTAAGGACGGAGACTTTAGGGGAGGTCCCAGGGGAAGAAATTCATAGAATATTCATTAGCTTTCCAGGTGTGCCCATTCAGGACTGTGGTCTCCACTGATTGATTGGCCGGCACCAGGGTTGGCTTGTCGTTATTCAGTGCAGCTGGTTCTGATGTCAGCTGTGGCTGGTTTTATTGCTTATCTGGGCCTGGAGCTGAAATAGATGTTATCTCCAGGGAGGAAAGGTTGCGGGGAGCAAACCTTGTCAGCAAAAGCAATATGGTAGGGGAGGAAACCCATGCCCGTCTAACTGCCTACCACGTTACTCATACTATAGTGCCGATGCAGAAGGTTAGGGGCAGTACCTGGGTTTCAGGTTCGTTCTCCGGCCCCCCAGGGTCAAGTTCCGGAAGCAACCAATCGATGTGTCTCTCTCACATCCCTGTTTCTCTCTCTGTCCTCCTTCCTTCCTCCCTTCCACTTTCACTAAAAGTCAATGGAAAAAATATTCTCAGGTGAGGCTTAACAACATCAAAAGGGAATGTAAGTGGGTGTATAGTCTGCAGTCTGCTTTTTTCACTGCAGAGCCATTTGAAACTTCCTTACAACCAGTTGGAATATCCACAATAATATGCCCACATAAGCAAACATTGTTATGTAAATGCTATCCTGCCACAGGTTATTCTACTCTTTCTCTTTCTCTCCTCCAGAATGGATTGGTTTCATTGCAACCGGTGTTTCCGAAAAGATGGGACCCATTACTTTGTCACCAGCTGTGGCCATATTTTCTGTAAAAAGTGTGTGACTCTGGGTAAGTGACTTAACTGTTTCCAGATTCAGGCAAAAATGTTTTTAACTTGGAAATGATTAGCCATTTTCTCTGTGAAACTTTGGATAAAAATGACTTAGTAGCCAAAAGTGATGTGGATACAGTAGGAAAGTGTTGATTATGGATATTGGAGAAATCTATTAATAAAAAATGATTTAGTGGATGGAATACAAATTACTTGAGCACCAAAACATACTTGTCAGTGTTTTGAAACCGATGGCAGTGAGAAAGCCACAAGATTATCAGAATGATTAAAGAAAAGATAAAAAATAATAAGAAGGAATGGGGAAACTTTGGTTGATAGCAAGAGCCATTTCTAATTGGAAGTGGTCTAGCCTGTGAAATCTATTTTATTAGAAATGATTATGATGGTGGTGGTAGTGGTGATACCTTTGCAGTTTAAAGAGTATTTTCAAATGTACCAATTTTAAGTATTCTCACCACAATCCCATGAGGTTGTCAATGTAAGAAACATTAAAACCTATAGAGAATTTTTGTGAGTTTATTTGAGCCAAACTATCAACAAATGCCGGGAACAGGATCTCAACGGATTGACAAAATGCTCCAGAGAATGGCAATTTTGCACTTTATTTTATACCTTACAATCTAAAGAGAAGATGTAAGTGGGTTATATGAAATCCATTGGTGATAGATTAGGGAGGGGGGAGAAAGCAAAGTGGGGGTGGGGGACCTCTGGGATTGGATGATAAGTAAAATGACTTACACATATTTTACATAGGTGGGTACAGTATAGTTAACAGTCAATAATTAACATGATAACAATAACAATTAGAGGATTTATGGTCTCCGCCCTGGTTGTGCCCCGAGGGGTCTGGAAAAAGGGGAGTTACCCTGACATTCCAAAGGTAGGTTACGTAGTACTTGCAAAAGACAATATGCTCAGTTAAGGTAAAGATTACTTTTTGTCAGGAAAGATTTTAGCCTAGACAGACTATCTGCCATAAACTGCGTTTAGTTAAAAACTTAATTTTAGAACATCCTTTGTGGTTACTTTAGGTCTCTGAGTTTGCAAGGCCGCCTTGCAGGCCTTCCCTAAACTAGGCAGGTTAGCATGTGGCCCCTTTTCATCCACAAGGTAATTATTTGTTTTTTGTTAATCCTCACCCGAGGATATTTTTCCCATTGATTTTTAGAGAGAGTGGAAGGGAGGGGGAGAGACAGAAAGAGAAACTTCCATGTGAGAGATACACTGGTTGGTTGCCTCCTGCATCTGCCCTGACCAGGGGCTGGGATCAAGCCTGCAAACAATGTATGATGTGCCCTTGATTGGAATGGAACGCAGGACCCTTCAGTCAGCCGGCCGATGCTCTAACCATTGAGAAAAACCAACTAGGGCTCACAAGGTAATTATTAATAGAACCACTTTACAAATGAGGAACTGTCTTAGATAGGTAAGTGATTTGACCAAGTTCTTGCAGCTATTAAGTTTTAGAAATAAGACTTGAATTTCAGGTGTTTTGTTTTGTATTTTTATTGATTTCAGAGAGAGGAAGGGAGAGGGAGAGATAGAAACATCGATGATGAGAGAGAATCATTGATCAGCTGCCTCCTGCACATCCCCCACTGGGGATCAAGCCCACAAGCCAGGTATGTCCCCTTGACCGGAATTGAACCTGGGACCCTTCAGTCCGCAGACCAACGCTCTATTCACTGAGCCAAACCGGCTAGGGCTTTTGTTGTTGTTGTTGTTGTTTTTAATGCTAAAATACAGGGTATGGAGTAACCCAGAAGAGGGTCTTAGGATAGGGTGCTTTGATCAGCAAAGATTTTACAGCAGAGGTATTGTTTCAATAGAGTTTTGAATAGTACACTGGAGTTTGCCAAGTGGCTATGCAGGGAAGATCATTGTAATTCAAGAGAACAACCTGTATAAAGGCATACCACGTCATAAACCATCGTGCGGGGACTACACATGGATTAGATTTGTAGAGCATAAAAATAAGGTAAGATTGGTGATAGATGAGGCTAGACAGATAGGCAGTGGTCAGATAATGGAAGGCTCTATTCTGGGCTAAAGAAACTGAACTTTTTACTGCAGGTGATGGAGAGTTGTAGAAGTTTGTTTTGTTTTTCTTCAGTAGAAAAATGATTTGTACTTGCTACCTCAGTCTAGCAATAATATGGAGGGAAGGCAGGGAAAAATCTTTAATCCCTGAGAAAGAAGAGTCAGGTTAGGTAGCCTCTGGAGAAGCTTTTTCTGTATACCAGTGATTTTCAACTGTTGTGCTGCAAGAATTTTTTAAACCTGCAATACCTGACTATTTAGTCAGGGGCACTGACCTCTTTTGCCTTAGATTGTCGACTAAAAAAAAATACAACAGCCAACACAACAATAGCCATCCAGTATGAATGAATCAAAATTATACCTATATTTTTGTCTGAATTGGCAAAAAAAAAAACCTTTTGGTGTGCCACAAAATTTTAGTAATTAGTTTGTGTGCCATGAGATGAAAAAGGTTGAAAATCACTGCTCTATATGAATCTCATGACCCTTTTAAATTATCTGCTAATGTAACAAAGCTGTTGACTATGGTAACAGCCGTTCAGTTTGGAGCTGTTTGTCTCAGTGAAGCATATGTCATGTGATGTTTTCTCCTGACATGGCATTTATCTTTTTTTTTTTTTAATATATCTTTATTGATTTCAGAGAGGAAGGGAGAGGGAAAGAGAGATAGAAACAGCAATGATGAGAGAGAATCACTCACTGGCTGCCTCCTGCACGTCCCCCACTAGGGATCAAGCCCGAGACCCAGGCATGTGCCCTTGAATCGAACCTGGGACCCTTCAGTTTGCAGGCTGATGCTCTATCCACTAAGCCAAACCAGCTAGGGCCTGACATGGCATTTATCTTCATCAATAACCAGCACTTCTACTAAAATTTCAACTTATAAGGAAACATTCAGAGTTTTAATTTTCTTACCTTTCAGAATGGGTTAATTAGAGAATGAAAGTAGGACAGCTTCAAAACATGATAAAAAAAATTAGCAAAGTAAGAACAGAGCAGGAATAATTGGGAGGTATCTTACGGTATCTGATCTGTGCCTACTGTCAGGTAGGTGGGATAATAAAGAATAACTTAAAAGTTGAAATCATTGGTACTCTTCCGCTCTTACCAGTACTCTTATAAATGCCCTTCAGTACTCCTGTTGGGACGATAGACATGACCCTCACCCACAGAAGAAAATTGGGAAATTATAAAGAGGAAGATAGATAGAGGTACAGTGTGAAAGTCTTACTTGGCATCAACATACAAGTTTGGAAATACTAATTTAGAGAACAGAGCTCAAGTTGATGTCCTTTTATAGCAAATGATATTATAAATTTTGTCTTCTCTTGATAGCCTACATGACTATTACCATGTACTTTAGGAAAATCTTACCTCTTATCCATGAAAACTAAACATTTATTTCCTCTTTCCTCCCTAGAAAAATGTTCTGTTTGTGGAGCTGCCTGCAAACATCTGGCTATTTCTGATAATGTAAGTTTTTCTTCCCCTCCCACCAACCATTTTATTCCATTCCTAGCCTGTAGGAAGTATACAAAAAGTATAGTTGAAAAGTGATTAAGCATTGACATTTTTTTAAAAATATATTTTACTGATTCTTTACAGAGAGAAAGGGAGAGGGAGAGAGAGCCAGAAACATCAATAAGAGAGAAACATCAATCAGCCACCTTCTGCACACCCCCCACTGGGGATGCACCTGCAACCAAGGCACATGCCCTTGACCGGAATCGAACCCGGGACCCCTGAGTCTGCAGGCCGACGCTCTATCCACCGAGCCAAACCCGTCAGGGCAGGCATTGAAATTTTTTTTAAAAAGGAAAAGAAACAAACAAAATTCGCTAGTAGCAATTGTAAAAAATAGGGTAAGCAACAGATAAAATAATTATTTGTGGCTATTTTTACAGAAGCACTGGGTAAAGATATTTAAGACATATAGCACAATGAAATAATATCGGGTGCGTTTAGAAGGGGTGGTGCATCCTTTGCCATATTTGCCAGTATTTTATTTCATTCCATGTGGGTATACTCAATGTTTGTGTTACTCTCTTCATAGTTGAAACCTCAGGAGAAGATGTACTTCAAAAACCCTGTGGAGAAAGCTTTGCAGCATTTTAGTCACATCTCTCAGGTATGAGAAACAAAAGTAAAAAACTCTGATTCTCTAGGCAAGTTCCAATTGCATCTTATATCTTTATCAAAAGTTCTCTTTAGACTGCATTTGTGCACAATGGACAGAAATGGGCTGCTCTGATTGCTTTCTTTATTGATGATATACATCTCAACAGTTAACTTTTTACTGACCCAGAATCTGTGAAAGCTATAAAAGCCAAGATGTAGCTGACATCTTGCCTTGCCTTGTACTTTCTAGTTCTATTAAAGTAATGTTTTTTCAATAGGATATTTGATATCTTTTTGTTTTGTTTTTTTTATTAATCCTCACCTGAGGATATTTTTCCATTGATTTTTTTTTTTTTAGAAAGAGTGGATGGGAGAAGGAGAGACAGAGAGAAACATAGATGTGAGAGAGAGACATCAATTGGTTGCCTCCCGCCTGAACCCCAACCAGGGCTGGGGATCGAGCCTGCAACTGAGGTACCTGCTCTTGACTGTAATTGAACCTGGGAACCTTCAGTCCGCATGCTCTCTATCCACTAAGCCAAACCGGCCAGGGCTATTAAGTAATTTTTAAGAATAAAGGTTTGCCTGGCCAGTGTGGCTCAGTGGTTGAGCATCTACCCATGCACCAAGAGGTTGCTAGTTTGATTCTGGTCAGGGCATTGTCCAGCTTGTGGGCTTGATCCCAGAGGGGTGTGTAGGGGGCAGCCGATCAATGATTCTCATCATTGATGTTCCTCTTTCCTCCTCTCTCTTCTTCTGAAGTTAATAAAAAATATATATATATTTTTAAAAAGAATAGCCCTAGTTGGTTTGGCTCATGGATAGAGCGTCAGCCTGCAGACTGAAGGGTCCCGGATTCGATTCCGGTCAAGGGCACGTACCTTGGTTGCAAGCTCCTCCCTGGTCCCGCCCTGGTCTGGGCTCATTCAGGAACCAATTGATGTGTTTCTCACATCAATATTCCTCTCTGTCTTTCCCTCTCTCTTCCACCCTCTCTAAAAATCAAAAAATATCCTCAGGTGAAGATTAAAAAAAAAAAAAGAATAAAGAAGATTCTAGGGAGCTTTATCACCTTTCTGTTCAGATAAATGAATCTTTTAAAACTTGATTTGAATATATAGGCCTGACCCTGTAAACAATGGATTTATTTAGTGGTCTTTCAACGATTTATTTAGTGGTCTTTCAACCTTTTGCTTGTAGTAGACCGAAGTTCAAGAAAGGACTTCTTCTTCTTTTTTTTTGTTTTTGGTATAGCAAAGGTGGAAATTTATTGAAGAACAAGTACAGACTCCCATGTGGGAAGGGGAAAGAGTCCCCAAAAAGGACTTCTTATTTCTCATTCTCACTTTTCAATAAAACTTTCTTAGTGTTATATATATATATTTCTTCATTTAGTATTCATAACTGGGTGCCAGAATTTTAGAAAAATACTTTTCTTTTTCTGATGCTTAGTATACCATTGACTTGGTCAGGAGCTATAGGAATGTAGAAGAATATATGCAAGAGAAGGCAGGACAACAATTTAAAAGAGTTTCCAAATATAAACTTTGGTTTTTACCTTTCACTCTCAGTTCTCCACTGAGATTATTTCATAATCTCATGGGATTCCTATTTTAGCATGTTTCTTAAGATTTTTATCACTGTTCTTCTACTCTTCTCATTCTTAGGAAAGTATTCTTTTCCTAAACATGAAGAGGAGCCTTAGTCATTTTCTAGCTGAAGATAGTAGATTCAATTTTTCTTTGGTTTCACTCCTCAATCCTAACTCTGGAGATGGAGGAAGGGAAATTGAGGCTTTGGCTGCATTCTGCTTTTAGCTACTTGGGTGAAACATCATATTTTGGATGGTATTTAACATTATCGGGAGTTAAAATCCAGCTGCGACTGAAGGAGAAATGTAAACAAGGTCACATGAGCAAGAGAAAGAGCAGACCTTTGGTTAATAACTAAACCCAGGATTAGCTAATGATTAGCAGAGAAATTATATGTAGTCTGAATCTTAACCTACCTAATCATGGGACCAATTACACATGGTCAAATAATCAAGATAAAATACATGGAAAGGGTCAGTTAATCATCACTTTAGTAAAGGGCCAGTTTGGTGAAGTCAGCAATGTCTGAAAATGTGTTTTTCTAGTCTGTGAAGTTGAATAATTGACCCAGGAAATGTCTAGATTGCCTTATTCAGGCCTCTGCTCAAATTTTCCTTTCAGTCAAACCTTTAACTGACTTTCATACCTCAAATAATAGCCCAACACTCTCTACTTCTTTTCCTGTTTTATTTTTCATCATAGTTCTTATCTCTAATACTATATAATGTATTTGTTTATTGTTTGGATCTGGCACTGAAATGTAGTAAGCTCCATGAAGGCAGTATTTGGTTGGTTTTGTTTATTGTTATATCTTCAGATAGTTCTTAATATGTAGTGGACACTCAAAAAATTATTGAAGGAATGAATGAATGAATGTTGATCTAAATATCCATTTTGATTATCCCCAATCTCTCTAATGACTTGACAAGGACATTTTTCTGTTGTACTACTCTATGGCCAATAGTTTTATCAAGCTGCTCATTTTGAATTCTTTACTCACCTGTAAATAAAATTATCTAACTATATTTGGGAATTGGAGAGCCCCATATGGACCTGTTAGCTTTCTTTTATTCCAAGGTCATAGATTACATGCACTCTTACTCACAACTAGTCATCTTTCAAATGCCAGTGATTGCTCCTTCATTGGTAAAGCCTTCTCTGATTCCTGTAGGCAGATTTCTATTCTGTCCTTTGTAGTCCTATCCCACCTTGTTCTTAATTCTGCAAAAATGTTAGAATTTATTTGTTCATATGTCTGTTTATCTCACTGAACTGAAGCTTTTGAAAGGCAGGTATCATATTTGTATTGCCCAATGCCTAACTATGTACCTGGAAACAATTAGGTACATAAAACACATTTATTAAGTGAATGAATGCACATGTATGGCTGGAAGGGTGGGAAAGAGGAATAATTCAAGGTAAGGTCAAAGAGAGAGGCTTGATAGTATAGGAACTTGTAGGCCATGGTAAGGAATTTAGATTTTTCCTGAAGTGCAAAAGAAATAGCATAAACTGATATATAATTTTCAAAGAGAATCTGGCTGCTTTGTGGAGAATAGGTTATACAGAAGTTAAGAGTAGAAGCAGGAAGACCATTATGAGGCTATGGGAGAAATCTAAGCAAGGCTGCTTGGGCCAAAGTGGTGGCAATAGAAATGGAGGGGGGTATTTCATATGAGATGTTTTCTAGGAAGAACTAGTAGAACTGCTGTTGATTCGGATGTGGAAGATGAAAGAAAGAGAAGAATCAAACAAGACATTTGGGTTTTTTTGTCTTGAATAGCTAAGTGGGATGGTTGTACCTTTTACCAAAACTGAGAAGACCATTTTGGATATGCTAGTTTATAGATGCTTGTTAGAAATCCAGGAGGAGAAATCACAAAGGCAGGTAAGTTTATTATTCCGGAACTCAGGATCTAGGATAAGACTAGAAATATAAGTGTGGAACTCATCAGTTGTTTTTTTAATCCTCACTCGAGGATATACTTTCATTGATTTTTGAGTGCAAGGGAGAGACAGGGAAACATCAATCAGGATCAGCCATTTCCCTCACACGCCCTCACTGGGGATTGAATCTGCAACCCAAGTATGTGCCTTGATGGGGGAATGGAACATGCACCCTCTCGGTGCATGAGACAATGCTCCAGCCAACTGAGCCACTTGGCCAGGGCAGGATATAGTTTTTAAAGCCTTGAAACTAGATGAAATTACCCAGATAAATAGTCCCTTCAATATCTAGTGATTAGGTAGAAGAGAAGTTAGTAAAGAGCAGCAAAGAGAGAAAGAGAGGTGAAAACAAGGAGAGTGTGGTGTTACAGAAACGAAGGAAGAAAAATGTTTTGAGAAGGAAGAAATAACCAGCTTGTCAAATACTATTGAGAAATGAAGATGCAAAGGAAGGTTGACTGGACTTGGCAACATGTGGATTGGTAGTGATCCTCACAAGAGCATGTTGAATAGAGTCTTGAGAAAGAGACTGCATTGGAGTGCAGTGATGGGTGTATGTCTATATGCAGTCTACTTCACCTCTGAAACCTCTCCTCAACCCTCTGCAGTCTGGCTTCAGATTATCTCACTGAAGCTGCTCTTGCAAGGACATTAACAGCCTCAATTCCAATGGAATCTTTCCTTTCTTCTTTTTTTCTCACTTTATTTAAAAAAATTTTTTTTTAATTGATTTCAGAGAGAGAGGGAGAGGGAGAGAAAGATAGAAACATCAATGATGAGAGAGAATCATTGATCGGCTGCCTCCTGCACGCCCCACACTGGCAATTGAGCCCACAACCCAGGCATGTGCCCTGACTGGGAATTGAACCATGTCAACCACTGAGCTACGCCAGCCAGGCCCAACAGCAGCTCTTATCATTTGTATTTCCCTTTTGTGGTCCCCATGAGTATGGACTGTGGAACAGAGAACTCTGCTGAATGAATGAGAGCTCTCTCTCTCTCTCTCTCTCTCAAATCAGGCATACATCCATTTGCCACTTGATATCTTCATTAATTTAACCTGTCCCAAACTGAACTCATTATTCTTAACAATCCACCATGCCCACCGCCCACATATGCACAAGAAAACAGGCTACTCTTTCTGTTTTATCATGGTAAGTGATAACCACCATCCACATAATGACCAAACCAAAAAAGTAGAGTCATTCTTGATTTCTTCTTTCGCATATCCAGCTCAAAATTAAATCATGTTACTTCTGTCTGTCTAAAGTACTTGAATATCTACTTTATCTCCAACCTCTTAGTCTAGTCCATCATAGTTTCCCATCTGCATTACTGCAGTAGTTTCCTAACAGATCTTTTGACCTCTAGTCTTTCATTTTCCTATCAGTTCTCTATATTGAAGCCAGAAAATTATTCTGAGCAGAAGTATTATCCTGGCATTTTTACATTTAAACCCATTTAATACAGCCATTGCTTTGAGGATAAAATCCAATCCCTTAACATGACCCATAAGGTCAGACATGCTTTGGTCCCTGCTTATCTCTTTAGTCTCATCTCTTATCCTCCCCTCCCACCCCAACTATAATACAGAGACTGGATCTATTTTAATTATTTACCTAAATAATTTTCTCTGTTGCCTCCGGGCCTTTGTACATGCTGTTTCATCTGTCTGGAACATTTTTGTCCCCAAACATAGCTACACTAATAAAAGAGAAACATGCAAATTGACTGTCCCTCCACTACACTCACCAGCCAATCAGAGCGAGTATGCAAATTAACCCAACAAAGATGGTGGTTAATTTGCATATGCAGGCGTGGAACAAAGACTGAAGACAGCGCAGAAGGAAGCCAAGCGTTGCAGAAGGGAGTGAAGTGGCGGTGAAGGGAGGGAGCCGAGGCAGCGGAGATGGGAGCGGAGACGGGAGCGGAGCCGAGGGAGCAGGGTTTGCTCTGGTGCAGGAAGCCCTATTCTTGCAGGAATCTTCCTGCAACGGGCCTCTAGTACATAGATAAGTACACACAGTAAAACACTGTATTTCTGTATTGTATTATAATTTTCTGTTTGCTTGTGTGGATCTTCCCATAAAGACAGGGACAGTATCGATTTTATTCATCTTATATATCAGCTTCTGACATAGTACCAGGAACATAGAAGGAGTCAATAAATACTAGTATTTTTTAATAGACTAATCTTTCTATTGAGGTTTTCCCTTAAAGTATATGAGATATGAGAAAGTGGTAATACTGGGAAAACTATTGGAGAGAAAAATCTTAAGACTAAGTCTGTCTGCTAGCTTGTAACTAACTCCCTTTCTTTGATCATTCATACTCCTTCACATGTAATACTCATTTCAGTTATACTCATTTCAGTTCTTGTAAAGATCCAATGATACTGGTCATGTCAAGTCGATAGGTATTTATTTTGTTGAGAAAGGGTAAGCATAAATCTCATATTATTTCTCCAATTTGTAAAACAACCCATGTTAGCAATTTGGAAAATACAAAACCTTTGGAGAGATAAACACGGTTGCATTAAAAAAAAAATCCAATGAAATGTGCAAGCATTCTTTTTAAAAATATTTTTATTGATTTCAGAGAGGAAGGGAGAGGGAGAGAGAAATAGAAACATCAGTGATGAGAGAGAATTATTGATCGGCTGCCTCCTGCACGCTCCCTACTGGGGATCGAGCCCAAAACCCGGGCATGTGCCCTTGACTGAAATAGAACCCGGGACCCTTCAGTCCGCAGGCTAATGCTCTATCCACTGAGCCAAACCGGCCAGGGCTGTGAAAGCATTTTGAAAGCTGTAAAGTACTATATATTTAAAGAATAATGTGGGAAAACTCATAATACATTATGAAAGGTCACAAACTTACAGGAAAATAATGAAAGACCACAAAAGTAAAAAGAAGTTTGTATTGTTTGTTTTCAAAGGGAAGTATAAAATACCCTGTCTAGTTTTTTAATAACAGCTTTATTG
Organism: Cnephaeus nilssonii; assembly: GCF_951640355.1. Classification (NCBI taxonomy): domain Eukaryota; kingdom Metazoa; phylum Chordata; class Mammalia; order Chiroptera; family Vespertilionidae; genus Cnephaeus; species Cnephaeus nilssonii. The sequence goes on along the minus strand of NC_137075.1, from coordinate 32,905,113 downwards.
ACATATATTTACATACCAATTCACCCCTTTAAACTGCAATTCAATAGTTCTTAGTATATTCACATAATTGTGCAATCATTACTACCTAATTTTAGAAGGTTTTTATCACTCCATAAAGAAATCCTGCCCTGGCTGGTGTGGCTCAGTTGGTTGAGCATTGTCCCATACACTGAAAGGTTGCTGGTTTGATTCTTGGTCAGGGCACATACTTAGGTTACTGGTTTGATCCCCGGTAACCATAGATGTTTCTCTCTCTCTCCCTCTCTTCCTCACTCCCTCTCTCTCTCTCCTCTCTCCCTTACCCTCTCTCTATAATCAGTATACCTGTTAGCAGGCAGTTCCCAAATCCTCTTTACCCTTTCCAGCCTTAGGCTATCACTAATTTACTTTCTGTCCCTATAAGTTTGCCTGTTCTAGACATTTCATAAATATGAAATCATATAAGGTATGGTCTTTTGTGACTGACTTCTTTCACTAAGTGTAATGTTTTCAAGGTTCATCCAGGTTGTAGCATGTATTAGCACTTCTTTCCTTTTATGACCAAATAATATTCCATTATATAGATGGACTAGAGGCCTGGTGCATGAATTCATGCACAGGTGGGGTCCGGCTGGCCCACCCCGATCGGGGTGGGGGGGGCTGATCAGGGGCGGGTCCAGCCAAGGGGAGGGGCTGGGAGAGGTTGGCCAGCCGGCCCTGCCCCCTGATCGACCTCCTGGACAAATTCCCGATCGAGGGGACAATTTGCATATTAGCCTTTTATTATATAGGATATGTTTTATGTTCCATTCATCAGTTGAGGGACTAAATTAGGGTTGTTTCCACTTTTTGGCTATTATGAATAATACTGCTAAGAACATTTGTGTACAAGTTTTTGTATGGACATATATTTTCATTTCTCTGGAATATACATGTAGAAGTTGACTTACTGGGTCAAGTGGTAACTCTGTTTAACTCTTTGAGGAACTGCCAGACTATTTTCCCAAGTGCCTGCACCATTTTACATTCTTACCTGCGTGTATGAGGGTTTTGATTTCTCCATATCTTCACCAACATTTGTTTTTAACTATCCTTTAAAAAAAAATTTTTTTTTTAATTTTAGAGAGGAAGGGAGAGGGAGAAACATCAATGAGAGAGAACCATTGATCGGCTGCCTCCTGCACGTCTACTGGGGATTGAGCCCACAACCCAGGCATATGTCCTCACTAGGAATTGAACCATGACCTCATGGTTTATAAGTCGACACTCAACCACTGATCCACACCTGCTGGGCTTTTGCCCATTTTTAAATAGGAATGTCTTTTTATTATTAGTTGTAAAACTTCTTTACATATTATAGGTACAAGTTTCTTTTTTTTTTATATATATATTTTATTGAATTTAGAGAGGAAGGGAGAGGGAGAGAGAGAGAGAGAAACATCAATGATGAGAGAGAATCATTGACTGGCTGCCTCCTGCACGCCCCTTCCTGGGGATCGAGCCCACAACCCAGGCATGTGCCCTTGGCTGGAATCGAACCTGGGACCCTTCAGTCCGCAGGCCGACGCTCTATCCATTGAGCCAAACCAACTAGGGCTAGGTACAAGTTTCTTATCGGATATATGATTTGCAAATATTTTCTCCCATTCTGTTGGGCCCATTCACTTTAAAATTGAGAATAAATAACATAAATATAAATAGGAAGAACAAATAGGACATCAAATAGAGAGGGGAGGTTAAGATAAAAAAGAAAGAAAGGTATAGATTCACAATTAAAGCCAAATTCAGAAAAAAAGACACAAATGGATATACAGAAACTTTGATAAATTTAGTGTTGGGTTGACAAACTTTTTCTAAAAGGGGCAGTAAATATTTTAGGCTTTGCAGGCCATACAATCTGTATTGCAGCTACAAAACTCTGCTTGTAATGTAGAAGCAGCCATGAGCAGTATGTAACAAATAGGTATGGCTGTGTTCCAGTAAATTTTATTTACAAAAGCAGGCAGCTAAGTCTGACTTGTATGGCTCAGTGGTTGAGCATCAACCCATGAACCAAGAGGTCCCTGGTTCAATTCCCTGTCAGGGCACGTGCCCAGGTTGCGGGCTTGACCCCCTCTAGGGGGCATGCTGGAGGCAGACAATCAATGTGTCTCTCTCATCGATGCTTCTATCTCTATATCCCTCTCCCTTTCTAAAATCAATAAAATAAAATAAGTAAATAAACATTTTTAAAAAGAAATATTAAACACACACACACAAAGAAGGCAGCTAGCCATGGTCTGTAGTTTGCTGACTTTGAAGTCATGTTTTGCTAACATACATGAATAACTACCATATCAACCATTTGAATAAAATATGTCAAGGCCTGATCTCATCAATAGAACTGACCAATTCTTCATCTCTCACTTAAATTAAAAAATTGAACAACTGAGAATCAATGTGCTTTTGAAGAAAGAGTTTATTTAGTCTAAATTTATTTTACCTGAAAAGGAAAAGCAATTTGTCAGTACTTAGGATTTCTGACAGTATAGTTGAATTCTTTTTCACCACTGAGCAGGAGGTTGAGGAACCTTTAGCCAGTGTGAGAGATAATATTATTTTGATAAACTGTGCAGCCCAAAACTGAACTCCCAACCTGGTGGGCTGCTGTGGCTCTCTCATTCAGAGCGGGTACCTTTGACATCTAATTGCTTTTGATAAGGATGTATTTTTAGGGTTCTTTTTTGCTCACATCTGTTCTCTCTGAGCAACACAATAATCTATTTCAATTGCAAATCTGAACGTGAAACTGCCTTTTCAAAACCCTTTGGTGGCTTTCTGTCACAAATTTCAGACTCTTGAGAGTGACACCTAGATCCCTTAATGGTCCGGTTCCTTCTAACCTCTATGATCTCATCCACAACTACCACCTCACATCTTACATGCCAACGTAAGTTCTTAGGTAGGTTATTTATTACCTAATCTATAAAATAGACTTCATTATTTGTAGTTCTTTTATATACCATACTAGAGGCTCAGTGCACGAAATTTGTGCATGGGGGTGTTGGGGAAGGCCCCTCAGCTGGGCCTGCGCCCTCGGGGGATGTTGGACATGCCTCTCGCAATCTGGGACACTGCATGGACCAGTGATCATACTTTTCATACAGGTGAAAGGCATCTTGCTGTTTCATGGGCAGCTACATATTTTTGCCCTGATTATAAAAAGTAGTACATAATGTGATCCTTCTGAGGCAGTAGTACCATTTTCCCCATCTTATGAGTGGAAAAACTGAAGCAGAGAGAAGTTAAGTAATTGGCTTGTCACACAGTTATAAATGTCAGAATCAGGGCTGACCATAAAATGTGAAAGCCAGAGTCCATGCATGTCATTGCTGCATCATCCTGGTTTTTCAGTGTTAGAGTAGCCTTGCCAAGTTTTAATTTTTAAATCTAAGAGACTGTTCCCAATATATAGGATAGGGTCCCTAGGCCTGGCCGGCAATCAGAGCCGATCTGTGGGGCAATTGGGGGGCACTCGCCTTGGCTGGTGGCCTGGTGCTGCCTGCTGGCCGGCCCCACCCCCCGATTGTCACCACTGGTCGCCTCCCTCCTGTGTTGAGGGTCTGCCCCCTGGTGGTCAGTGTGCATTATAGTGACCAGTTGTTCCACCATTCGGTTGATTTGCATATTAGGGTTTTATTATATAGGATCGTTTCATAACTCTTAGCCTAGAATACCTGACTTCCACACTCTGAAGCCTGAATAGTTACCTCTTAATCATTATTTCTGTACTTCATACATAACTTTATTTTGCATATCACCTTGTGTTTTATTTATTGGTTCACATATCTGATCTCGTCTACTATATGGTGATGAGCTACTAAAGGACAAGGACCCATACTATTCACCTTAGCATTTCCAGTTCCATCACCCTGCTTTATCAATGATCAGCTCAAGCCAGCCTTCTTCTATCTATTCCTACTGCCACCCTATACAGATTATTTTAAAGCCAAAACTAGATAGCATATAGTTTCAACCTGTAAATATTTCAGGGTGTGCCTCTAAAAGATGGAGACTCCTTTCTTAAATATAACCGTGTCATGCTAAAATAATAATTCCCTAATATTACCAACTAATCAGTCAGCATTCACATTTCCCCAGTTGTCTCATAATTATCTTAACACTTTGTTTGAATTGGGTTTTAGTAAGATCTATATAGTTCAGTTGGTATGTCTCTTAAATTTTTTTCAAACTATAAGTTTCCTCTCATTTGTTTTTCTTATTATTGTAGAAGAAAATGGTCTTTTGTCCTGTAGAGTTGTTCACAGTGCAGATTTTGTTCATGGAATCATTTAATACTAGAGGCCCGGGGCATGAAATTCGTGCACGGGGCAGTCCCTCAGCCCAGCCTGCACCCTCTCCAATCTGGGATCCCTCTCACAATCCAGGACTGCTAGTTCCCAACTGCTCGCCTGCCTGCCTTCCTGATTGCCCCTAACCGCTTCTGCCTGCCAGCCTGATCACCCCCTAACCACTCCCCTGCCAGCCTGATTGATGCCTAACTGCTCCCCTGCCAGCCTGATTGCCCCTAACTACCCTCCCCTGCAGGCCTGGTCACCCCTAACTGCCCTCCCCTGCAGGCCTGGTCCCCCCCAACTGCCCTTCCCTGCAGGCACGGTCCCCCCCAACTTCCCTCCTCTGCTGGCCTGGTCCCTCCCAACTGCCCTCCCCTGCCGGTCATCTTGTGTGTTGGAGTGACAGTCAATTTGCATATTACTCTTTTATTAGATAGGATGCTTGTCTGTGCTCTGTGTCTCCAGTAAGTTAATAATTAGATTTAGGCTTACCTAGAATCATTTGATTGAGGGGGTGGGAGGCAAGAATACTTGATAGCATTGTTGCATTCCACCAAGAGGTATATAATGACCTTCTGTCTCGCATTTTGTGTGATGGTAGCCATTGATGAACTTTACATCTATCTATATAAAGAGGAAATATGCAAATTGACCATCACAAAGATGGCAGCGCTGATGATGGCACCCACAGCGGAGGTGGGGTTTCTGTAACACAAGATGGCTGCACCCACAGTGAAGGCTGAGTTCCTGTAATGAGCCTTAAGGAGCAATCAGCAGGGACCTGAGGCTGTGTGGCATTGGGTCGGGACAGGGGACCTGAGCCTGCGCCCCCCCACCTGGTAAGGCTTGACAGGGGACCTCAGGCCACACTCCCTGCCTTGGCACCGGGCCAGGGAACCTGAGGCCGCGACCTCCGCCTACCGGGGCTTGATGGGGGACCTCAAGGTGCGCCCCCTGCCCCAGTGCTGGGCCAGGGGACCTCAGGCTGCACCTCCCTCCTGGTGGGGCTTGATGGGGGTGGGGCCAGCCGGGTTGGATCTCGCCCAATGGGGGTGGGGCTGACTGGGTCTGGGTCTCGCGTGATTTTGAGGTGCTGCAGGTGGGCGGGGACTTGACTCTGGGTACTGTGGCGCGCCCCAGACTCTGATAGGAGGAAGATTTTCACATACATTTTACTAATTTTCTTTTATCTCTGACACTTCTATTATAGAGAAAGGGCAAATAGCAATATTAAAATATTTCCTCTAATTAATCCCCTTTTAATGTGCAAAATTTCGTGCACTGGGCCACTAGTAGATCCATAATGCACGAGGAGCAGCAACATGCTTATATATTTTTAAAAAATATATATTTTATTGATTTTTTTTACAGAGAGGAAGGGAAAGGGATAGAGATTTAGAAACATTGATGAGAGAGAAACATCGATCAGCTGCCTCCTGCACACCCCCCACTGGGGATGTGCCGACAGCCAAGGTACATGCCCTTGTCTGGAATCGAACCCGGGACCCTTCAGTCCACAGGCCGACACTCTATCCACTGAGCCAAACCGGTCAGGGCAAAAGGGTTATATTTTAATTTTGTTATTCCTGTCTCCTTTTTTTAGCTGGAATATGTCTATAAAGAGAAATTTCCTTTTCTTAATTGTATGATTACCTTGAGATATAATTTTAAAATACTAAGACTTTTAGCCCTAACCAGTTTGGCTCAGTGGATAGAACGTCGGCCTTCGGACTCAAGGGTCCTAGGTTCGATTCCGGTCAAGGGCATGTACCTTGGTTGTGGGCACATCCCCAGTGGGGGGTATGCAGGAGGCAGCTGATTGATGTTTCTCTCTCATCGATGTTTCTAACTCTATCCCTCTCCCTTCCTCTCTGTAAAAAAAAATACATAAAATATATTTTTAAAATATTAAAAAAATACTAAGACTTTTAGATATTATGGAACAAAGGAGTCAGTTTCACAAAAGACATATAAGATAAACTTATTTTGAGTGTCAAAGTGAGATAGCAATACTTTTAAAGTAAATTTCTAAAACTTAGCAATTTCTTAATATATGTTCAAAACATTAAGATTGACAGGAATATAAATCTTCAACTAAAAAAACTCTGACATTTAAAATGAGGTAGGAGAGCCATTCTTTAGCACAAAAAATACAGTCAGTAAAGCAAATATTCATTTCAAATATATATTACTTTTAATAAACAAACAAAATCCCCTTTTAAAAATAAGTGTGAAATGCATACCCACATCGGACCAAAATATCTTATGTCTTATAATAAACTGCTGAGCGCCCCCTTTGCTTCCATTACCGTGCTTTTCTCAGTATCTTTCAGTGATTTCTCCAACCTCTTGCCATTAACTGGATCTAATTCAGAACTGAAGTTTTAAAACACTTTCTTCAGTAAATAAAGTAAAAATTAACACTTGGAGATATCAAGATGTTATCAACAGATCTACTTTTGTGTGTGTGTATTTTTTTATCCTCACCTAAGGATATTTTTTCTATTGCTTTTTAAGAGAGAGTGGAAGAGAGGGAGGGAAGGAAGGGGGAGAGGGAGGGAGAGAGAGAGACAAACATTGGTGTGAGAGAGAATGGTGGCCTCCTGAACCCTCCTTGGGTTTGTAGGCCACCACTCTAACCACTGAGCAATGCCAACAGAACTACATTTATTATTATCTGTTCTTTTTATTTTAATATATTAACAAAATAACCCCCAAGTTTTTTTGTTTGTTTGTTTTGTTTTGTTAACCTTCACCTGAGGATATTTTTCCATTGATTTTTAGGGAGAGTAGAAGAGAGAGGGAGAGACAGAGAGAAACGTTGATGTGAGAGAAACATATCGATTGCCTCCTGCATGAGCCCCGACCAGGGCCCGGGCCAGGGAGGAGCCTGCAACCGAGATACATGCCCTTGACCAGAATCAAACCTGGGTCCCTTTGGTCCTCAGGCTGATGCTCTATCCACTAGCCAAACTGATTAGGGCAATCCCCACGTTAAAAAAAAACAACAACTATAAGTAAGCAAAATTTGTCCTTTAGAAAATAAAAAAGCCAACCTCTTTATGAGGCTGAAGGATTTGAATGAGGCATAATAATGAGTTTGCTGACAATTAAAAATTTTAAAATACTGAGATTCATTACTGAGCTAGATTTAGAATCTTCTTTGGTGGATGTATTTTTTTTAAATCCTCACTTAGAGGATATGCTTTTATTGATTTTAGAGAGAGAAGATATGAAAGAGAAACATCAATGTGAGAGAGAAACATTGACCCATTGCCTCCCATAGGAGCCCCAAATGGGGATCAAACCTGTAAACTTTTTGGTGTGTGGGACGATGCTCCAACCAACTGAGCCATTTGGTGGGGCTGGTGGACATATTTGAAATAGACTAAACATCTGTACTCTAGCATCAGACAAAACCACTTGTTCCTCTCCTCTAACACTTTTTTTTAAAAACTAAAAAAAAAAGTGTTAGAGGAGAGGGAGAGAGAGACAGAAACATCCATGATGAGAGAGAATCATTGATTGGCTACCTCATGCACATGCCACACTGGGGATCAAGCCCACAACCGGGCATGTGCCCTTGACTGGAATTGAACCTGAGACCCTTCAGTCCCCAGGCCGACACTCTAGGGCTCCTCTAACACTTCTTGCCGGTGGTTGTTTTTCTGGATTGGTCTTTCTTTTTTTTTGGAATGGTCAGATCTGATTTTTGGGTTTGAGTTTTTGGGGGGATAAGTAGGCCTCCTTAGGCCTAGGCAAAAGGCCTTCCAGGACTCCATTCTGGCTCCCTGGAGTTCCACAGGGGTCTGTTCTCAGTGCACTTATGACCGTAGAAGTCTCAAAGGGAGAACTGGTCCAGGGCAGGATTAGGATTTTCTTGGCCCTAGCCTGATACTTTCTCTAACCGAAAACTTACCTCAAGAGGAGGTTAGGAGTTTGGCTGAGTGGATGGAGGTTGAGCCTTCAGACTGAAGGGTCCCGGGTACAATTCTGGTCAAGTGCGCATACCTCTTCAGGGCAACCAATTGATGTCTCTCTCTCACATCGATGTTTCTGTCTTTCTCCCTCCTTTCCACTCTCTAAAAATCAGTGGAAAAATATCCTCGGTTGAGGATTAACAAAAAAATAAATTAAATAAATAAAATGGCCAAGCTATTTAAAAAAAGAGTAGGTTAGGAGTTTGGGATACTGTTTTTTAGCTATGTATTACATCTATATGTAAAATCTATTGTTCCCCAACACCCCACTACCACTACCACCATTTTAGTTAACTCCCAGAATTCTGAGTGAATTTTCTTTCACTCCTGCACTGTTCAAATTTTCTAAAACGAACATGTTTTACTTCTATGAAATCAACTTTAAAAAATAGACTACAGTTAATTCTTATCTAGAACTAATTTCACTTGCTTTGAGTGGAAAGGAAAGAGGTAAAAGCAACTTGCAAATTAGGTAAGAACAAAGGTTTATGACAAGATACTAAAATCAAAGGCCCTAGCCAGTTTGGCTCAGTGGATAGAGCATCTGCCTGCAGATTGAAGGGTCCCAGGTTCAATTCTGGTCAAGGGCATGTATCTTGGTTGCAGGCTCCTTCCTGGCCAGGCCCTGGTCAGGGTGCATGCAGGAGGCAACCAATCAATATGTTTCTCTCACATTGATATTTCTCTCTGTCTTTCCCTCTCTCTTCCACTCTCTCTGAAAATCAATGGAAAAGTATTCTCGGGTGAGGATTAAAAAAAAGAAAAGATACCATAATCTAGGGAAGAACCTTAGACAAAAGGTTTAGTCTTGAGTAGGCATGAAGCAGATGACACATAAATACTGCTGTGTATTCAAAAGTAGAGTTTGACAAAGCAAAAACCCTTTCTAAATATTAACTTTTGATTTGACCAATAACCCCATGATATGCACATCAGTCTATCAAACGGTGGCGAAAGATAAAATTATTTGTCCATGCCTAGAAATGAAATTCAGGAATAAGCAATCCCCTTCGGTGTCCCTTTGCCCTTTTCTATAGCAGCATAAGCAACCTTCATATGACTCTGCATGAGTTTCTTTAGGGAAAGTAAGTTGGTTACTAGTGCTCTGGAATGTGGAAGCTGAGGCCAAACTAATCAGAGAAGTTAGATCAGAACCAATTCTAATGTTTTGTTTGTTTGTTTCACTCTTCTTGCTCAAGATGAAAGATTATATTTTTAAAGTGCCCTCCTGCTATGTCAGAATATTCTTTTTAAGATGTTAGGAGGCCATTGTCCTAGAAATGAAAAGTTTTGGATTTTTTTTTTCTAATGCTGAACCCTCTAGTTCTGGGTAGTCATGAACTAGGCCAGATGCTCAGAAGAAAATGATCAGTAATAAAGTATGAGTTGAGGCCTGGCTGGCATGGTTCAGTGGTTGAGCATCAACCTATGAACTAGGTCACAGCTTGATTCCCGGTCAGGCCATATGCCCAGATTGTGGGCTCGATCCCCAGCGTGGGGAGTGCAGGAAGTAGCCAGTCAATGATTTCTCTCATAATTGATGTTTCTATCTCTCTCTCTCTCTCTTCCTCTCCTTTTCTCTCTGAAATTTAAAAGAAATAAAATAAAAAATTTTTAAATAAAATATGAGTTGATGTATTTCCCTTTGTTGCCAGAAGTAAGGAGAAGGAGTTATGGGGGTATTTGTCATAGGCCTCGTTTTCCTTCATAGGTGTGGCGTTTCCAGAAAAAACAAACAGATCTCCTCATCGCCTTTTATAAGCATAGAATTACAAAGTTAGAAGCAGCCATGCAGGAGGCACAACAAACAGTGGCCAGCCAGAACAAGTAAGTGACAAATCAAATCACCAGAGAGCTTTTTTCTTGCAGAGAAGCTATAGCCCTTAATCCCTATGGTTGCAAAGCCTAAAAATTGCTCCATGTGTGTTTATGTTTATCTTGGGCAAATCAGGTACAGAATTTTTAGTCCCCTCAATCTCCATTTTATTTTCATTTTTCTTCCCTCGAGGGGTCCTCCTCACTTTATAGCTTTCCTTTCCTACTCCCCCTGATCAAAAACTGCTTCTTCAGAGAAATCAGATATAGCTTTTTCACAGTGATAAAGACAAGAAACAGCATTTAAAATGTTACTTCTAGGGGAATGTATTTTGGAAATCTTAAGCTAAAAGATGGAATCCTTGATGGAAATTTTCAGATATCAGCAGGCCAGCGGTTTATGCGGAGAGGAAATGGAATTCTATGTAAGCGTTAACTATAAAATAATCAAAATAATTACCCACTGACATACTAGAGCTGATTGTTTTCATCTTTTTCTAGAGAGCTGTCAGTTTTAAGGAAAGAGAATGAAGAACTAAAGAAATTTCTAGCCATCCTGAAGGTGAATGAAATTGATTTTCCTTACTATGATTTTCTCTCCTACTTTTCCCACTATCTAGCAGGCTGAATAGAATAGTGTTTACTAACTTTTTCATATATAACTGATAATATGTGTACAAGCACACTGTAGTAGATAGATGAGGCCACAGAAGACCTTGGAGGGCTTTAAAGATCAGTATTTAGCACACTGATAGCCCATCCTTGAACATCAGTGAGTTACAATATACCATTTGGAAAGCTCTCTTATAGAAGACACTAGAGGCCCGGTGCACGATATTCGTGCACTTGGGCGGGGGGGTCCCCTCAGCCTGGCCTGTACCCTCTCGCAGTCTGGGACCCCTCGCTACTTACTGCCCGCCTGCTCACTGCTCCTTACTGCTCAGCTCGCTATTCCTTAGCGCTGCCACGGAGGCGGGAGAAGCTCCCGCCACCACCGCTGCACTCCTAGCCATGAGCCTGGCTTCTGGCTGAGCGGCACTCCCCCTGTGGGAGCACACTGACCACCAAGGGGCATTTCCTGCATTGAGCATCTGCTCCCTGGTGGTCAGTGCGCATCATAGCAACCGGTCGTTCGGTCGATTTTCATATTAAGGTTTTATTATATAGGATATCTATTATAACTTAAAATCTCTCTTCAAGAATCCCAAGATACTTCAGGACCCTTCCTATGCCTCAAACTGTATTTCCTAGACATTTGTTTCTTCCTAAGAATGTACTCTGTACGTATATAATGTTCCTCTTGATCCTGCTCCTGTAACTACTATAGCACATTGTCGTCCTGTTATTTTTCTTTTTCTCCCCTATTTCCCCATGTATATTATTCTACAGGATTCTCAATGTCTTTTTATGAAGAGGAATTAGAATTTTATTCCCACAAAGCTAAAATTTTTCTAAGGAAACACTGCTGCTATTTTTTCTCCTATTGGAAGTCTTAACAGCCACCGCTAGCAGACGTTGCAGCTTACATATCTAATAAGTAAGATCCATAGATTAAGACCCTTGAGCTGCAGTTTCCTTCGCTCTCATTTTTTTTCACTTACAGGAATCACCAAGTTGGTGCCAAGGAAGCAGGTCAGTTTTATCAGGCCCCATTCTACCCTCTTTGAAAATTTCTGTTCTTTCTTGACTCTTGGCTGTAACTCCTGTGTGGGCTCTGAGGTGAAGGAAATGGTTGATGAACTTATCTTTCACTTCTCCAGGAAAGAGTTACTCACTGAAAAGAGCTGAAGTAAAATCTTGAAAGTAATGTTCCCCCTTAACCATCATCTTACAAAATCCTACTCATCCTTCAGAATTCAACTCCCATGTCATTTCTTCTGTCAAGACTTCATTAGCTAGAGTAGGTGTTCTATTATTCATTTATGGAGTAAATATTCATTAAGTGACCACTATTTATTAAGTGCTGGGTATACATCACGTGTCATTCTAGTTGGTAATTGTTAAATATTTTTAATGTTAGCCCTGTATTGGTGGGTTAAAAAATACATAGCTCCTGTATTCTCAGAAGTTAGCCTAGTATTCTTTCATATTTCTGTACTTCTGATATGCCCATTATAACACTTAAACCTTGCTTTTAGAGGCCCGGTACACAAAATTCATGCATGGGAGGGGGGGGTGTCCCTCAGCCCAGCCTGCACCTTCTCCAATCTGGGACTCCCTGAGGGATATCCCACTGGGATCCGGCCTAAACGGGCAGTCAGACATCCCTCTCACCATCCAGGACTGCTGGCTCCCAACCGCTTGCCTGCCTGCCTGCCTGATTGCCCCTAACCACTTCTGCCTGCCAGCCTGATCACCCCCTAACCACTCCCCTGCCAGCCTGATTGATGCCTAACTGCTCCCCTGTTGGCCCAATTGCCTCTAACTGCCCTCCCCTGCAGGCCTGGTCCCCCCAACTGCCCTCCCCTGCCGGCCTGGTTGCCCCTAATTGTCCACCCCTGCAGGACTGGTTGCCCCTAATTGTCCTCCCCTGCTGACCTGGTCACCCCCAACTGCCCTCCCCTGCAGGCCTGGTCCCCCCAACTGCCCTGCCTTGCAGACCTGGTCACCACCAACTGTCCTCCCTTGCAGGCCTGGTCCCTCCCAACTGCCCTCCCCTGCTGGCCTGATCGCTCACAACTGCCCTCTCCTGCTGGCCTGATCCCTCCCAACTGCCCTCCCCTGCTGGCCATCTTGTGGTGGCCATCTTGTGTCCACATGGGGGCAGCCATCTTTGACCACATGGGGGCAGCCATCTTGTGTGTTGGAGTGACAGTCAATTTGCATATTACTCTTTTATTAGATAGGATTATTTTTGTGTCCCCCCACTAACCTGTTAGCCTCTCAGAGATAGGAATCATATTTTAGTATCTTTGTAATCTCAGTATCTAGGACATATAAGCACTAAATAAATGCTTGTTGGATAGATGGATGAGGGGATGGAGAGAGTGAGGGGGAATGGTGGATATATGAATGAATGGACAGTTGGTTAGATATATGTAAAGTTGAAAGTACTTGGTAAGGCACTGAGGAAAGAAAGAAGGAAAGGAGGACTTCAAAACTTACCATATTGTGGCAATAAAAGGAAGAAGTTTTCACTTGGGGAGTTGGACAGCCAAGGGGGTCTCATATGGAAACTTGGACTCCATATTTTGGGATGATACCTGTTAATACATGATAATAAGCAATTTATTCTCAGAGAGGAAGCTATTCTAAAAACAATGATTTGATTTATCCTCTAATGTGAAATTTCTACTTAGATATATTAGAGAGCTGCCTCCTGTTTTTTCCTTGCAGGCCAACCACACCTCGACCAGTGGGCATTACTTCCCCAACACAGTCAGGTAGAGAACATTTTTTTTTGCCCCCAAATCTGTGTGAGATGAATAAATATCTTTTTCCCATTTGGAAGATGGTTTCCTCTCAAAGACTATAATGTGATTTCCTTAACCTTATGTATGAAATGAGATCATACAACCAGATACCCACTTGCAACTGATTGGCTAGGCAAGAGCATACTATTGATGGAAACTTTTCATTCTGCACTTTATTCCTTTTTAGTTACTCCAAGACCCAGTTGTCAGCATAGCAGTCAAGTGGTCAGGTGAGTAGGAAGCCTACATAGCAACATTAAACTGTTAGCAAAAGTTGGAAGATGAAAGCAATACCTAGATGTGGCTGAGATAGGGACCAAGGAGACTTTAGGTCTCTGCAAAAGTTTAATGCCAGGTTTTTGTTTGTTTTGTTTTGTCTCACCTTATACAGCCGGTCCTCCTCAGTGGAGTCTATCCCTTATAGAGTGGCTGGCTTTAGTAGCAGCGTGGGACAAGTAAGTAAAAGTTACCTTCTTTTTCTAGATTGAGATTTATTTTTATTTTTATTGATTTTAAAGAGGAAAGGAGAGGGCAAGAGAGAGAGAGAAACATCAATAATGAAGAGAGAATCATTGATCGGCTGCTCCTGCACAAGCCCACAACCAGGGCATGTGCCCTGACTGGGAATTGAATTGTGACCTCCTGGTTCATAGGTCAGTGCTCAATCATTGAGCCACACCAACCAGGCTAGCATGATGTTTCTAATACTAAATGAAAGCAAAGATTTAAGGCAAGAATATTAAACTTATGTGATTTTGGCATAAGTTATCTGAGAACATCCTAGACTTTTCTTTTGGCAGCACAGATCTGAAGTTGGAAGCTGCTGCAGAGAACGAATAGGGGTGAAATAGTGGAAATGTTCAAGCATTAAATTAACAGTGTCAGTCATATGCATTTTGGAAGTAGTATAGTGTGGACTAGATACCCACTCTGGAAGAACAAAATGTGCTTCAATGTGTAGATACAGAGAAATAGCAAAGAATATGGAAGCCAGGAAATTAAGGTACGTTTATTAACGGATGTTTATTATTTGTCCATCAGGGTGCCAGAGGCATTCAGGGAAGGAGCACTCCCAGAGACTCTTATACTGGTGAGGGGGAGGAACAAAAAGGTCTCACAAGACAAAATATTCTGTGCATACACCAGCAGATTTCTGGTTTTCTGTGTATAATATAATGCCATTTTGTTTGTTCCAGTGATTCCAGATATCCACACATATAGTATTACTTTTCAAATAATGATATTTCTGTGCTCAAACTGATAAGGGGGAAATAAAAGGTTCGAGTGATAGAAAGTCATTGAAAACCTCATCTAGTCAGGTGGATAACTTGAATAAAATAATTGAGATGGATTTTTTTAAATTGCCACAAGATGGCAGTAGAAGTTAGGCTTAAAAGGAGGGTTAACTAGATGTCGATTTTGTTAGCCTGCAGGATATCTGGCTTCTTCGCTCTGTATTAAGCATAAATATTTTCCAGTGAAGAAATATTTTTGTTCCACCCACTTAATTTTCTTTTCTCTTCCCCCTTAAAATTACTATTTTCAAGGGCATTAGAGAATACTTATCAGAGATTTCCCTTTCTTTCCAAAAAGGCAATTTGAAATTTGCAAATCTATTTAGGATAACCATTTTTTAATTTCACCAAAGTCTCTCCTCAATTGTTTCATACTTTTCTCTTTAAAAAAATGTAGATGTCCTAGCAAATTTATTTTTTAAAATATATTTTTATTGACTTCAGAGAGAGGAAGGAAGAGGGAGAGCTAGAAACAGCGATGATGAGAGAATCATTGATCGGCTGCCTCCTGCACATTCCCTATAGGGGGTTGAGCCCGCAACACAGGCATGTGCCCTGACCAGGAATCAAATCATGACTTCTCGGTTCATAGATTGAAGCTCAACCACTGAGCAACACCAGCTGGGCTAGCCAATTTATTTATGGTAACTTTATAGTAATATTCCCTCTTTAATTTCCGATTTTAGTTATTTGAGGCTTCCTTATTTTTTCTTGGACAGTATGGCTAAATACTAAATATTAATGTTTTGTTGATCACTTCAAAGAACCAAAGATTAGAGCAGAAATTAATGAACCAGGGAATAGAAATTAGTAGAGAAAATCAACAAAACCAAAAGTTGGTTTTTTGACATATATGATGAAAATCTTTGATCCCTAGTTCCTTTGCCCTAGTCCTGAGTATATCTGAATCTCTTCTCCCATCTATGGATTATCTCACAGGCTCATTTTTATGCTTTCTAGAAACCCCTTCACCAGCTTCCACTCACAGCCTATCATACAGGTGAGTAACACTGTTCTTCCTTTCACTTGGGATCTGTTCACTGGGACACTTAATTTTTTTAGATTTAAAAAATATTTTTATTGATTTCAGAGAGGAAGGGAGAGAGAGAAACATCAATGATGAGAGAGAATCACCAATTGGCTGCCTCCTGCACTCTCCACTCAGGGGATTGAGCCTGAACCGGGCATGCACCCTGACCAGGAATTGAACTGCGATTCCTCGTTCATAGGTCGATGCTCAACCACTGAGCCATGCTGGCTGGGCTCAACTACTTAATTTTATTCTCACTTGCAAGAGACCTCAGGGTCCCTGGCCTAAATGTATAGGTTCTTTCTTTACAGATGCTTTTTACCTTTACCTTTCCTTTTCTCTGCTGATGCTTGTGTTTCCCCTCCATAGAACTTCATCTGCCTCCTCTGGACTAGGGATTTTTTCTTTCAGACCACCCCTGAATAGTGGGGATTCAGGCCACATACAAGTACTCACCCCCAACAATTCAGGTAAGTTAAATAACATTCCTAAAGGATTGTAGCTTCAACCATTGGCAAATATACAGAAAAATGAAAATTTTCAAGGCAAAAAGAAGTTGGGGATCTTCCCACAAAAGAGCACTATCTTCAGTTTTAACTCTTTAATATTCTTTAATTTATCCAATTCCCTTCACATTGAAGGGAGGCTTTGAATTTTGCCTAAATAGCATGCATCCTGTCACCAGTTAAGTTCTGCTATTTATTAAACTGCATCCGCCCCCCCCACCCCCTTTTGAGATCCCTGTTTGAACATTGCTAGGAGCTCAGTTCTGAATGAGAATGATAAAGTCCGTATCCTATTCCCATCATTTTTAAAAAGGTACCTCTGCTACCAGTCCTCTTGATAAGGGGTGTCATCTTCTGTAGCTCACCAAAATCTTTATATTGTTTCTACATCTTCTTACTCATAAACTCAAATCTCCCCATTCCATCCTCACAGAAAAAGAATGGTCCATCCCTAAATAGTGGGGATTCAGGCCACCTTTTAAATTGCTTAGCAAATAGTCTTTTCCCTTCTGAGCAGTGTTCCCAGATTAAGAATTACCCTGATCCATAAGTAACACTACCAAGGACTGCTCAACGAAGTTATCTTTCACCATTCTATTCTAACCTTCAGGTCAGAGGGAGAGTAGAAGCGCACTAGAGAGTCTTCCTGGTTTTCAGCTACCAGCCCTGCAGGTGAGCCATGACTAGTCTAACTTGTCTGAGTATGAAAAATTCTCCAAGTTAGGCCTGCACATTGAACACCTCATTCTGGTCTCCTGTTAAGGTGGTAGAATGTATCCAGTGGAGAATGGCATGGGTTTCAAGTGTGGTAGCCGTATGTACACAATTTTCCATAATGATCTCAGTTTCAAAGATTCTATCCCACTGTCAGATTAGCTTTCTGGTTTGAGGTTTAAAAAATTAGGTCACATAGTAGTGAAAGGCTTTAAACTGAGCGATCTTGACCAAAGTAACTAAGTTTGTGGACACAGCTGACATTCCCAAGTTTTACCAAAAAAAAGTATTTTTGATGGAGTACATCTTTTGCATAGAGGTGCGACTGGAACTAGGAAAACCTTGTTTATTTCTCCTGAGATAACAAGTAACATTTTTTTTTTATATTTTTATTGATTTTTTACAGAGAGGAAGAGAGAGGGATAGAGAGTTAGAAACATCGATGAGAGAGAAACATCTATCAGCTGCCTCTTGCACACCCCCTACTGGGGATGTGCCCGCAACCAAGGTACATGCCCTTGACCAGAATCGAACCTGGGACCCTTGAGTCCGCAGGCTGATGCTCTATCCACTGAGCCAAACCGGTTTCGGCTAATAAGTAACATTTTATAAATTTATGGGACTATCATTCTGATCCAGGCAACGAGGAGATAAGGGCGTGGAAACGAGGTTTGTTAAGGAGCTCTGTTCAATGAAAAGTCTAGGCTTGTCTTTTAAGTTTTTTATGGCTTTGGTCTTGAGGATATTTAAGCCCTTTCTCCATGCCAAGCTCCTGGTGACCCCAAGGACATATTAAGGTAGATAAATATTTTGCTGTCATATTCCAAAGTTCCTTTTATTTCCATCAGCAGGAAATTAGGGTCTACTCCCTAAGAGGCAAAACTGGGAAAATAACATCCTGCTCTAAGGTCCTCACAAATGGAGGGATTATTCTACAGATGAGAAAATAATTGAAATGTATAAACCATCTACAAAGATATGGGCCCTAACTGTAAAAAACCACTTATGAAAAAGTTGAAGAAAATTGAATACATGTTGCACATTTGATATTAAGGAATTATTAACAGGTGTTTTTTTAATTTGTAGGTATAGTGCTATTGTGGTTATATTTTTTAAAATAGTCTATCTGGTCCTAGCTGATTTTGCCCTAGAGTAGTGGTCTGCAAACTCATTAGTCAACAGAGCCAAATATCAACAGTACAACGATTGAAATTTCTTTTGAGAGCCGAAAACCAACTTCTGCGCATGGGCCACGAAGTTTCAATCGCACTGTACATGCGCACCCGCACGTGGTATTTTGTGGAAGAGCCACACTCAACGGGCCAAAGAGCCGCAGGTGGCTCTCGAGCCGCGGTTTGCCGACCACTGCCCTAGAGCATTGGTCTGAGGTCTCGGATTCAATTCCAGTCAAGGGCACATACCTCGGTTGCAGGTTCGATTCCTAGCCCATCAGGGTGTGTTGGGAGGCAACCAATCGATATGTCTCTCACATCGATGTTTTTCTCTTTCTCTTCTCTTCCCCCCCCTCCCCCTGTCTCCCTTCCACTCTCTAAAAATCAATGGAAAAAATATCCTCAGGTGAGGATTAGCAAAATAAAATGAAATTAAAAATAATTTACCTTTTGGAGATATATACTAAAATATTAATGGATAGAAAGCTAAATGATTATCTGGTTTTTGCTTTAGTATATAGTGGAGAGGTGCAGTGAGAGTAGAAATGAACAATGGGCCTTGAGTTGTAAGTTGAAATTAGGTGATGGGTACATGTGAGTTCATTATACTACTCTACTTTTGTGTTTTTGTTTTAAATTTCTATAACAAAGTTTTTAAAGA
The DNA here is from genome assembly GCF_951640355.1 of Cnephaeus nilssonii. Classification (NCBI taxonomy): domain Eukaryota; kingdom Metazoa; phylum Chordata; class Mammalia; order Chiroptera; family Vespertilionidae; genus Cnephaeus; species Cnephaeus nilssonii. The sequence continues at coordinate 32,886,214 of NC_137075.1, read as the reverse complement.
TAGAGTTATTGAAGAAAGTGCCACCTCCCTGGAGGCATAATTCTGCCTCCCTGGTAATCACCTGTGGGTATTATTATGTTCCAGGTCTTCTAAAATAGTAGTCTTATTATCACCAGATAATCTCACACTGAAATATCAGTTTCATAAGTAGCGATAAAGCCTTTGATATCTCAAATCTTAGTTTGGGAGTTATTATGCAATGGAGAAAACTATACGAAAGCAATGGTGGTGGTTTGTTGTCCTAATGAATTTCATAAAATAGCTTGAGAGGTCCTTATTTGCCCTTTTCTTATAAACATCCATATCTGTCTTCTCTCTTCTGCTGCAGACTCTCTACCAACAAAGGCAGATGGAATTAGCCAGGGGGAGAGAAGCATGGACCATTCCCAGATAGATCATCTTCAAGGTCTGATCTATACATACTGCTGAAGGACAGACTAGCATCCAATACCCATTAGGCATGATGGCTTTAGAAAATGTACCCCTGGCTGGTTTCATTCTGTACTTTCTATCTTTACTATGTACATCCTAGATTACCTCCTTAGAAAGTGGTTAGGTATTATAGAAGGCTAGTGCTTCAGGAAGATTACAGTTCTTCCAACAAGACATGGAACTCTCTTTATTTCCTACTACTTGAAACAAAGGTTATAAAAACAGTTCTTGTCATCCTGGGGGGGGGGGGTAATATACTCATTAACTATGTTTTACTTCTGGATTTCATTTTCTAGTTTTGGATATATTCTCCCATTGCCAATGTTAACAAGTAACAATTCTGTTCCCTGTCCTAATTTATTATACTTTTTTTCATTTTGCCTATTGTTTCCTCTATGCCTAGTTATTATTAAATGTTTATTTTCCATTCTGTCTGATAATAGTTGGAGACAAGATGTTCAGCTTACTAAAGTACACAGATAATAAAGACGTCCTTTTATTGCTATTGCAATTCTATTAGTATTGCAAGCTCTAGAATGTTGGAATGGGCAAACAATACTTCCACTGAGATCAATTATTCTTTGGGTACTAAGGGGTAGAATTAAATGGGTAGGCCACAGGCAGGCAGACCTTAAGCAAAAATATTGGGGGTAGGGGGTGGGGGGAGTAAAGATAGCAAGCATCTGCCAGAAATAAATAGGTCTTGGGAATGATTTTGTAGATAAACTAAGATGCCATTACCCTTTCTGGAACACTGGATTTATTTTTAAAGTCATTTTCAAACACACCTCATCTTCTGAGCAAGAGTCTGTGCTGTAGCAGGGATAGGAAACAATCTGCCTAGTGATACTGATCTACTGCCTTTCAAAGTTGTTCTTTTTTATTAATATTATTTATTGATCTGAGGGAGAGAGAAATACATCAATTTGTTTCACTTATGCATGCATTGGCTGATATGTGTATGTGCCCTGACTAGGGGATTGAACACGTCGCCTTGGTGAATCAGGACAACGCTCTAACCAACTGATCTACCCAGCCAGGGCCAAGTTATTGTTCTTTTAATTTACCTCAATATATCCTGCTGCTTCAAAAATAAATGAAATGCATACTAAATCAGAATGTTAATGTATTTGGCTACATATCTCTAAAGCATAGAAGTGGCAAAGTGGAGGAGAGAGAAACAATTTTATTTTTGGCCTTTTTATTATTCTAGCAGTTTGGGGCTTCCACTCTTATTTCTAGATGGTTAACCCATTGATATCATTATACCTGACCCCCAACTGATGAAAACCATTCTTAAACATCAATAAATTCAGTTAAAGACCATGATCTCTCTGCCCTCAAGGCAGATCCTATAGAGGGAAAAGTCTCTTTTCTGGATAAAAAATTGAGCCAACACCAGGAAAATGAAAAATCAGCCTCTGTCAAGTTAGGCAGGAGGGTGTCAGGCTTGTAAAACCAAACCTGGAGCCTACCTGCAGTCCTCTGAACAGGAGAAACCACCCCCTCTCCTATACCGTTCTGTAACCTAATTCTACTTTTTAAAAAAGACATCTCCTAATTCCCACCTCCAATAAATATCCAGTCTAAATGATTCTCCACCCAGTATTAAACTTTTTCACAAGCTCTATGGGGAAGATTTACCCTGAGACATAGTGAAGAGAATGGGGATTTTGGAAAGAGATAAAAAGGTACAAGGCAAAGTGGTCCCCGGATCAAAAAAAACATTCTGCTTCTTCTGCAACTCAGCGATGAAGCAGGTAAAACAGAGTTGGTACGAGGGAGAGTTGAAATATCTGTGAGACTGGGACATACTGAGATTCTTCGCTGCATTAGGGTGGACTTGTGCTCAGAGAAAAGGAGAGGTGCAAGGCAGCCTTATTCCAGAAAAAATGGTGGGACTAGGCCAGGGTGGGGAACCTTTCTTCTGCCAAGGCCCATTAGGATATTTATAACATCATTCTTGGGCCATACAAAATTACAAACTTAAAAATTTGCCTGCTATTTGGGTCAAACATTTCATTAACTCACCCCTAATGCCTTGGCAGGACCGGACATTCCCTAACCCTGGACTAGGGGATGCACTGGAATCAAAATTCTTTACTCCTCCTTTCAAATCCTATAGACATGGGACTAAGGTGTAGCCCCTGTAGTATACTAAGGGAAAAGAAAGGCGGATGAGAACAAGAGTCTTGACCCAGCCCATAGGTAAAGGACCAGATCCTCAGCAGTCTTCATTGAAGCTAAGGCCTGAATTTCTGCTCATTCAATCCCCACCTCACTTTGTGCCTTATGCTCATCCTCCCTAGTCCTCCCTCAAAATATCCACCTTTCCCCCAACTTAAAAAACACAAAGCTTTTCAGTTCTTTGCCACAAAGTAATTTTTAAAATGTGGTTTCTTTGTTTAAACAGTTACTAAGTCGGTTCATCTTTTAGTAAGACTGCCCCTCCCATAGCCCCCATTCAGTCCTGTATGATCACATCATCATCATCATCATCATCATCATCATCATCGCTGTCATCCTCCTCCTCCTCCTCCTCTTCTTCATCTTCAGGCAGTTCTTCTTCCTCCTCTTCCTCCTCTTCATCTAGACAAACCACCACCTCAGCTGGCTTAGGTAAACGAGAATCAAACCAATCCAGTACCTGTGGGATGCTAAGCCTTGACGCCTCACTCAGTTGAGGGACATCACTTTCCCGTAGCTGTTGGTGGGCTGCCCAGTACCTCTCCAAGGGCTGTATGTCCGGTGGAGGTGGGGGCACTGGCAGAGGTGGTGTCTCAGCCCATTCATTCAAAGAGCGGGTTGAAGGCGATGGTGTGGGAATTGCTGGATCCTGGAAACTAGGGGCACCCGGTACTGCATTGTCCCGAAACCATTTTAGTTGCCCATGCTTCAAGGCATAGCGTGTGTCACCAAACCACTGAATAATCTCAGACCGAGGTAAGCCAGTAATCTGTTCTAATTTATGGTAATCCTCACGCCGTGCCCATTGACACTGTAAAAAAAACGATTTGAGGATAGCCAACTGCTCTTTGGTTTTGCGCTTGGTCTTTCGCTGGCGTTGGGTATCTGGGGAAAGGTACTCTGCAGGGCCAATGCTACCTAGTACTGAGTTAGGCCTTAGCCTCTGGGGCCAGGCTGGCTCCACATGTATGGGTAGAGCCTGTTCATTGGGTGACAGCGGCTGTGGGAGGCAGCCCAGTGGCTGGGAGGGTTTAGAGGTGACTGTAATTCCATTAGCCAGTACCTGGAAAGAGGAAGAAGAGGTAGAGGAAGAAGGAGTCACATTACATGCTGACCCCTGCTTATAACTACTGGCAAGTAATGAGATTGGTGGGGCTTTATCCCGAGCTTGTGGCTGGTGGACAGCTGTAGAGTGGTTCCAGGAAGCAGTACCTAGGCCATGTGATTGGTCAGGACCCCTGCCTGCCTGCTCCTTAGAGAGATCACTGCTTTGAATATCCTGCCAAAATCCTGATTGGTGGGAGAATGCCCCACTGCCAGGTGCCATCAGAGGCTCCTTTGCTTTCTGGTGACTCATTGGCTCTGAAGGATCCTCAGGCTCTACCTTCAATCCTTTCATCTGGGTGGGCTCACTAAGAGTCAGGGGCACGATTCCAAGACTAACTTGTTCTGGAGGTGGCAATGGAGAAGGAGGCACCTCCTCCGGAGGCCGCCCTGCATGATGAGTAAAAGAGAGGAGAGATTTGAAATGGAGTTGGTCCCTGTGATATACCACTCGAGCTCGAGTCTCTTCTATTTCTTCAGATGACCAGCTGATGCCACAGCGGAGGCGCTGGGCCATGAACCAAGTCTTGACTTTTTCTATCTGCAGCCCATAGCGCAGACAGAGAAGGGCGATGTCTGCGAGGCTGGGATAGGGAAAGTAGCTGAAGGTTTGCAGCAGGTGTTCGTTGCCATCCAGCTCACTGGTCTGGGCTGCTTGGGTCCACACAAGCTGGAGCTCCTCGGAGATTGGAGGGAGGCAGATGAGCCCCGCGGGGGAGGTGTTAAGATTGCCGGCCTCTTTATTAGGAGGCATGCTGCTCTCCGATTTGTGCCCTTCGGAGATAGCTGTAAGAAGAGAAACGGCTCAGTCACTAGGGTTCCTCTTTTGGCCCACGGCTCAATTTCTACCAAACAAAATGTTGTACTCTAAAACAATCAACTTTCTATGTGTACTGTACTGTTTTGCTTTCAAAGTGCTCTTAACAATTTCTCATTTACTTTCATAACCCTATGAGTTATGAAAGTAAATGAACCGGCTAAAATTCCCATTATGTGTATGAAAAAACCCATAATTACCCTGTCACATGACTAGTGAGTGTCTTCACCAAGAGGAAAATCTGTCTTTAGGATCCTGATATAGCCTTTACCTTTCCAATACAAACTTACTTCACCATATTCATGGAACAAGAGTCACAAAATAAAGACTCGACTACAAAAACTAGAGGAGCAGTAATCTCCTCTTGTGATAAACTCATTAGCTCCTAACAATTTATTATCTCTAGAATGTGGAGATAGGTTGGGAATACATTTGAAAATCTAGAAGGTAGGACAGCACTGTTCCTCTGCCCAATCCCCACCCCCTTTTCTTTCCCTTGTTGGTTGGGGAGAGGGTAATGGATAGTACCTTTAAACCCTAAAACCAAACCTGATAAGCTTTAATTTTTTTCCTCTGTAGGATGAGAGATAGGTCAGGTACCTAGGATAAATGGGGCTTACCCCACCCCCACCCCACTAGGGTAGAGAGAAGGGAATGTTTTCTTCCCCTAACTCATCCTCGGAACAAAGGTTATCCCCTCCCCCCCAGCCTTTGTCTCTTCCAACTGCTCGGTCTCTCTCCAGGGAGCCTAGAGAGCCCCTCAGAATTTAACAGCCCCCTTCACACAGGGCGGAAGGCCTGCAGCTCTTAATCTCTTCTTCTCAGGCCCAGGTGGGCAGGTTCATAAACTGTAAGTAGGTCCTGCAAGCCACCAGCAGCACCACTGGTTCTGAGGGGGATTGCAGGAATAGCCCCTGCCATCCATGCTTCATCCTGAAATACCTGCTGATGTTATTCCCCAGGATAATCCTGTTGACTGAATTTTAATTCAGCTCCTGTGTGGGTCTTAGAAACAAATATTACTTCTAATATGTTAAAGATGGGACAGGATTCCTATGTAAGTGCTACAAGATGAATTGAGAAAAATCTCAAGTCCAGAAAGTTACAAATAGAGCAGTGTAATGAGGGATTTTTTATGATGAATAGAAAAATCCAGAAGCATTTCAATGTCACCATTCCCTTTTAACAAGCAAAACTTAACTGAAGTCCATGTAGAACCTAAAGGCAACATACACTGAAGAGAATCTTAAGAGGGTAAATGGAGGCAATATGGCACAGTAGGTAGAAATATGATTCTTAAATAAGGCCAGTCTGCAGTTTGAATCCCAATTCTGCCACCAGCTGCATGCTCTTGTGCAGAAGTTACTGAACTCACATGAGCCTGTTTCCTCATGTGTAAAAAATGGAGACAGTGCTGGGTATATGTAGTTATCTATTTTTACTGAGTACCTGCTATGTGCTAAGGTATCATGTGTAGGCAGGGCCCAAACCAGCTGTTAGAGGTGGAAGTGGCTCCACCACTTCCTAGGGTGCTGCTTGTACTTGGCAAGTAATTTAACCCTCTAGGCCTTATAACTCACAAGTTTAAGACTAAGTGAAAAAATGCACTTGACGTTATACCTAGAACAAAGGCTCAATAAGTAGCTTGTATCATTACTTCAGCCTCATGGGGTGATTCCGATATAAGGTAATGCTCCTCCTAGACAATAGGGGAAATGAGGCAAAACCTGAATTCTTTAAAATTAGTTTTCAACCTGTTTTTGCAGAGTCCAGATTTTAACAGGGACAAGAGGAAAATTATATGTGATTTTTTTTACTTATATTTTGAGAGTAATAACTCCAGAAAGGATTTTGCTGTTTTAAAAAAGTATAAAAATCGCTGCTTTAGGAGAACTGAATCCATAATTTGGATATAAATCCTTTTTGATTGCCAGCTGAATTGCCAGTGTGGTAGCTCTCCCTTCACCCTCCAGATTCATCCCGGACATGGTTGAGTGGCCTGTGAGGAATTGCCTGCACAGTCAAGTCTAAACCCACAGGAACACCACCAAACTTAAGCTGGAGAATACTTTGATTGCAACACTTGACATCTACTTAACCTTATTTGTGTCCTGTTCTTTTTTTTATTTTGTTTATTCACCCTCACCCTTACAGTCTTGTACCCTGTTCTTTAAGGACACAGTAACACTTTGGATATGAGAAAAATGTAGCCTAAGGAATAAATGTAGCATCCTCCAGTATGAGGATGAAGATTGCCACATAGAAAATAAGGCAGGCACAGCTGTAAGGCTAGAAGGAAGTATTTTGCTTTCATGTATGTGGTTTGTTATCCTTCAGATTCTCATGGCATCATCTTGATATTTCAATGTAATATGTAGTAATGCAAATACCGTATTTGGTGTACTGTATACATCCACTTTTCCAATTATGCAAAACACAAGTTACTGAAGGCTTCCTAATACAGAATGTTGGCTTAAGTTAAGCCATAGCTGTTTAGCTGGGTATCTCCCTGGAAGAATCTGGCTTTGAAATAAAAACTACAACTAGAGAGTTGTTCATAAGAATGAAAGTCACTAATAAAAAATAGTCAGGATATTGCTCTTCTTTCCCTTTGGGCTTTCCATATCCCTGGACAGATGGCAGAAAAGAGTGAGCAGCTTTAAACTACCAGACTAGGCATTCACATAATCCTAGGGGGAAAAAATAGATGTTTAGAACTTTAGGCTTGAGCCTAGGCTTATGGTTAAAGCAAGAGACAGTTAGACTAGATATGATCCTGCTGAATTCCCTAAATCTTTATTCACAGAAGTACTGACTGAAATGTGTCTTGATGGTACAGTTTTAAGGGCCTTAGAGGACTTGTAGTGACATTCAATTTATGTGCTTCTCAACTTTTTAGATCATGAAACTCTTTGCAAATCAGATAAAAGTTATGGGCACTCAGAAAGTTATGGCTACTACTCCACCCCCAAATAAATATTCACACTTACACATTATATATAATCTCAGGGGGCTCACTGGCTGCTCAGAAGTCCAGCTTTAGAACCTCTGTCTAATGTTCTCCCAACTTAATTAAGGCAATGGTGGTAACTGCTTGAAGAGGAACAAACAGCTTGATGTGAATGAATGGAAAGAATGGATGGAAGACTCAAGAAAGTTTAAGTGGGTATTGGTGGTATTAGTTGGAGAGAGTGGAAGGCTGGGGTGTTCAACTGCGCCAGGAGCCTGGTTTCACTGACCCACTGGATTATATGACCAATACCCATAGCGCACTGGACACTAGAGTCTGGTAGGCTACTGTCTAGTGTGCCAAAGTCATCCGCTTTAGCTGCCCTGAATACCTGGGCCAGTTATGTGTGATTCCAAACCTGCTTATGCCCTTATGCCGTTGTTTTTCTATATTTATATAATAATGTAATAAGCATACATAAACAAATGAAATATTAGTGCATTAAAAATGGTTCCTATGAAAGACAATACAAAAGAGTATACATTTTGAAAATTGAGTTGGGAGTAGGCAAGGCAACTGTAAAAGATTGGAGGGGCAGGGGACTTAAAACAATTTTTAAAAATCTCAAAAGGATTCTGCATTTAGCTTGCTTCAAAAAGTTTAAAATTCTCACTCCACTTTATTTATTTTTAAAATATATTTTATTGATTTTTTACAGAGAGGAAGGGAGAGGGATAGAGAGTTAGAAACATCAATCAACTGCCTCCTGCACACTCCCCACTGGGGATGTGCCCGCAACCAAGGTACATGCCCTTGACCGGAATTGAACCTGGGACCCTTCAGTCCGTAGGCTGACGCTTTATCCACTGAGCCAAACCAGCTAGGCTCACTCCACTTTAAAGAAATCAAACCTGGCTGTGGTGGGTCAGTGGTTGAGCATTGACCTATGAACCAGGAAGTCAGGGTTCGATTCCTGGTCAGGGCACATGCCCAGGTTGCAGGCTCTATCTCCAGTGTGGGGCACGCAGGAGACAGCCAATCAATGATTCTCTCTCATCACTGATGTTTCTATTTCTCTCTCCCTCTCCCTTCCTCTCTGAAATCAATAAAAATATATATATTTTTTAAGAAATCAAACCTGAAAATCACAGATAATGAGAAGCAGGGGCTCCCATATCAGACTGCACACTAGAATTACCTGGGAAACTTTAAAGCGGGCAGCCTCCTCATTTTGACTTCATTAGTTTGGAGTGGGACCCAAGCATCAGTACTTTTAAAAAGTTCTCGGAGTGCAGCCAGATTTGAGATTTGCTTGTATATATTCCATAAAGTCCATTGAGAACTCCCATCAGCAGACTTACACAAAGAAAACTCGGGGGCTACCCCCAAAAGATCGGTGAAATGAACATACTTTTAATGTCAATGTTTAGATATATATGCATCATTTAAAAAATTCCCAACTTTAACTGGCTTATATTTTTCCAATTACTGCCATCCACCTATCCTAATCATATAGAATCATATAGTAAAAGGACTTCACATGTATGGTGAAAAGTTCATATGATAAAAGACCTGATCTGGGCCCACCTCACTAAACAGGTCTCAGCCTGAGTGTCCCTTCAGTTTACGAGTTTCAGACTAGGACGCAACACCAGGAACCTCTCTGAGGACTCGGGTTCTCACTTTCCTGGTAAGTGTTCTGAGTATGGCTGGGCAGGGGGTCAGAAGGGGCAGTTTCTCCTAAACCTTCCGTTCCTAAAGGCCAGTGCTCCCCAGAAGCAAGGCCAGGTTTCTGTGTGTATGCTGAGGTCGCCAGGAGGTAGTCATGGGGAGGAGGGAGGCCTGGGAAGGAAACGTTTCTCCTAGCCTCCATTTCACAGGCAGTCTAAGGCTCCAAACTGGGTCAGAGAACAAAAAGTTGCTGCATTTGGGGCGATGAGCCCCAGGGAGCAAGCGAATCTCTATCCTCCCCTGGCCAAGGGCGTCCCAATCCAGCCTGCCTCCTCCCTACACACCCACTCACCCTCCCCCAGTTCCAACCGGGAACCGAAAAGTCCGTGAGATAAAGGAGAGACAACCCGGCGAGTTCGAAACTCGAATTCTACCCCCCGCGCGGGGATAGGGCTCCGCAGGTCAGAGATCAAACCGGGGGGCCGGGAAGGGAAGTCCGGGGGGGCTGGGGATCACTCACCGCGGTCCGGCCCGGGCGGCGGCTCCCAGCCTCGCACCATGGGCCGGGGGGCAAGGGGGTGAGGGGAGGGGGCCTCCGGGATGGAAGTGGGGCTCCCGCCCGGCGCGGCCTGCTCCTAGCCCCCCGCGCGGAGGGTCGGGACCAGGAATGCCCTTCCCGCCCCGAGCGCGCGCCCCTCTAGTCCGGCCCTGCCGGAGCGCGTTGGGGGCGGGGCGGGCCCAGGGGCGGTACCCAGGCGGCCCGAGCCCCGATTCGTGGACGCAGGCAGGCTGGCACCGGAGGGACACACTGGGCTGCCATTGGCTGCGTGGGTCTCGGCTGAAGTCGGCTATTGGCTGCGTGGGCCTCGGCCGGGTGGCTATTGGTGCGCGGGGCAGGGAAGATGTCCTCCCGCGGCCAGTGTCTGCCCCCGCCCTCGACCCCACGGCGCCGGACCTGCGGGTGCGCGGCCTTGCCCCTCCGGGATCCCCCGAGGGGCTCGCGGCGCCTGGCCGAGCTGTCCACGCTGCCAACAACCACTTCCAGTTGCTTCCTCCGGGAGTGGGTCCTTTCAGCATCGCTTAGTCTTACACACGAGCCGCGCCTTCCCGGCCAAGGGGCCAGCGGCCTCAGCAGCGTCACTGTAAACGCAGCGCCTGGAGCTACCGGGAACTTGCGCACGAGATGGATCCAATGTCCTGCCACCCGGAAAGGCGGGGGTGGTGCTGGGAGCGCGGCACCTTTTGCTTCCCGGGACCAGCTGGCACCAAACAGGTGTTCCCAACGAACTGCTGGGGGGCGCACCTCCCTGGGCCCTCCCAGGCCCAGGCTCCCTGCGCGCAGCCAGGAAGACCTGGGGCTCTGCCTCATATTCTGGGACCTTCGTTTCCGCCGTCAAAAAAAAAAAACAGGCGACAGTAAAATGGACTTTCCACCAATGCAGTATTTCACACACTCTGAACTTCTGGGCCAGAAGATTGCATAGTTAGGATACTCAGTCTTAAGAATAAAGCTTGGGAACAGCACTTTCTGAAGTGACTCTGGTTCCTATGTTGGTCTTTGAAAGAGTCTCTTTTGCCTGTTCAGGTCACTGAATAGCTCTACTTTCTGTTCCTGGCCCTGTATTTGCCCCTGCCTCCCTGCTCTCCCTCATTACATTTAGTAACAATCTCAACTAAGAGTCAGCCCCACCTCCTTCAAATTAGTATTCCGCAGAAGCATGGGAGTGAGCAACAGAAAGACAGACAGGGTGGGGCCAAAGTAGGTTTACAGTTGTGAATACACAAAAGTTTTTTCTTCTATTACTTATTAATTGTATTATTTTCCAAATGAACAACTGTAAACCTACTTTAGCCGCGCCCACATATATTCAGCTTTAGAGTTAGAAGCTTTTGATCCCACGGGGTTTAAGTTAGGGCTGGTGGTATATACTGACCTCCTCAATCATGAATATTACAATGCCCCAATGGTTTGTATGTAATGAAGGAAGGGAAAAGTGAAACATTTTAGGCACCAGCAGCCCTGAGTTTTCAGTGGAGTGGTCATTTTCTTAAAATCCAAACAATGAGACTTGTTTGGCTGGAAAGTCAGGCAAGAACTGGGTGGGAATTTAGTGCCTGACCCTGGAGGGTTCAGTCAGTCACTCTGGGCATCACTAATCACAGGCTTGGAATTATGATGGGTGAAGAACTCTGCCACCTTTTTTGTCTCAGAAAGACACTAGTTCCCAGGAGCCAGGAGCAGAATCACAGACAGATCTGGGAGAGGGAGAACCCAAGGAAAGGAGAAGAAACTCCTCTGCCCCGGTTCTGAGTACAGCCTGATGCCTCCCTCTTTTATGTGGGTTTCACCCTAAAGCTTTAGAAGATGGAGTTGACTGGTTTGGGGAATGGAAGAGAGGAAGAGGCTGACAATATCAGATAAATGAGGGTCCCACCTTTAGCAAGACAATGACCCTCCCAGCTCTTCCAGGGAATTAGTGCTGAAGAGTGGGGGTTCATCATGTCATCCCCAAGGTAGGAATGTTAATCCCCCATCATCATTGGTAGAAATCCTCTCTCCCTTTGCATGGCTCAGACATTCAGAGGACTGGCCAGAGGCACATTTACCCTCTGGCTTAGGAAGAAAGTTTCACAGACTACTTCCAAAGCACTGAAGGAGCCCCAGCAATGTGTAAGCATGGTCAAAGGTGTTTGTAAAAAAATGGAAAACAAAACAAAACAAAAAAACACCTTAAACTGTAACGAGGCAGGAAAGTTAGAATAGGGAACAAAGCCTCAAGCTGTACCCCTCCCCTCCCATTTTTTGTCTTGGCTGGAACATCACAGACATAACCTTCACTGCCCACCTGTTCCTCCTCTTCCCCCTCACCAATTTCTTATAATTGAGAGGACAAAAAAAAGGGGGGGGGGGGATCACTATCTGGAAAGGAGGGACAAGGACAAGCTACATCAGCAGATATAAAAGCCTAAGCAACCAGCCAGTAGCTATGATGTGCACTGACCACCAGGGGGCAGATGCTCAAGCAGGAGAGGAGGGAGCCCGATTCCAGGTGCATCACCCAAGAACCACCCTCTCGAAATCTGGGACCCCTTGGCGGATGTCTCAGAGCCAGTTTCAGCCCAATCACCACTGGCCAGGCCGAGAGCCCCCACCGGTGCATGAATCTGTGCACTGGGCTTCTAGTGTACATATATATAAAAGGCTAATTGTCCACCCGACCGGTAGCTATGACATGTACTGACCACCAGGGGCAGACACTCAACACAGGAACTGCCATGACACACACTGACCATTTAAAAGTAAACGGGAACCACTGACCTGGTGCCGACAAAACAACACTTGGATTCCCCCAAGTGGGACACAGGCCCACCACCACCCTGGAGCAACACCCCACCAAATCGCAGCCAACGCTGCCAAGACTCCATGAAGCAAAATGTGGCCCACAGCCCAGCCCAGCCCAGAAACAGTCGCTGTGGGCACTGGGTAATGACATCACATAGCAACGCCTGTCTTCCTCTCCCTAGCAACTAGCCTCCTTGGAGTTTCTTCAGCCCAGGAACCCAACTTGCTTTATAGCCAGGTGCAAATATTTTACAGTTTAACCAAATGTTTGTGATGCGTTTTCCCATGCCTCTTCTCTTTTGATCCTCACAGAAATCCTGGAGTAGGTAGATAGGAGACTTAGTGGAATCCTATTTTCTTCTCATTAGCCGGAAAACGGAGTTAGAAAGCTTAGAAATTTTACCCAACTGAAAAGAAATGGTGGACCTTAAAAATGACTTCAGGTTTTATCACTGCACAGAATATAGTCAAACACTGCTGCAGTTAAATATTTTACCCTTTATTCTCCCTGCTTCATGTTGATATTTACTGCTGTGTTGCTGACAATTACCTGAAAGAGAAGTTGGGGTGCTTCACTGGGCTGGAAAAAGTTTAGCTAAATCAGAAAGCAGGTCTAATTAAGCAAGTTTATTCTATACTAGTGGCTCGGTGCAGGAATTCATGCACATTGAAAGGAAATTAATTAGAAGAAATATTTTAATATCGCTATTCGCCCTTTCTCTATAATTGAAGTGTCAACTAAATTCACAATCGACAATGACAGATCGAAACACATGCATGCAATTGGCGCCAGTGAGAGCTTTATATATATCGGGCATGCGCGAATCAACCTAGCCTTTTATAGATATAGAATAAACTTGCGTAATTAGACCTGCTTTCTGATTTAGATAAACTTTTTCCAGCCCAGTGAAGCACCTCAACTTCTTTCACGTAATTGTCAGCAACACAGCAGTAAATATCAACACAAAGCACATTATTATTGTAGATCACCCAGAGAGAACAAAGGGTAAAATATTTAACTGCAGCAGTGTTTGACTATATTCTGCGCAGTGAGACAACCTAAAGTCATTTTCAAGGTCCACCATTTCTTCTTTTCAGTCAGGTCAAGTTTCTAATCTTTCTAAATCTGTTTTCCAGCTAATGAAAAGACAATAGGATTCCATCAAGTCTCCTATCTACCTACTCCAGGATTTCTGTGAGGATCAAATGAGATGAGGCATGGGAAAATGCTCCACAGACATTTGGTTACAATGTAAAGTGTTTCTACCTGGCTGTAAAGCAAGTCGTCATAGCAACCAGTCAGAAGGTGGGAAGGACACTTAGCATATTAGCCTTTTATTAGATAGATATATAAAAAGCTAAGTTGACTCGCACATGCCCGATACATATAAAGTTCTCACTGGTGCCAATCGCACGCATGTGTTTCGATCTGTCATTGTGTTTTTTTGTGTTTTTTTTAAAATATATTTTACTGATTTTTTTACAGAGAGGAAGGGAGAGGGATAGAGTTAGAAACATCGATGAGAGAGAAACATTGTTCAGCTGCCTCCTGCACGCCCCCTACTGGGGATGTGCCTGCAACCAAGGTACATGCCCTTGACCGGAATCGAACCTGGGACCCTTCAGTCCACAGGCCAATGTTCTATCCACTGAGCCAAACCGGTCAGGGCTCGATCTGTCATTGTTGATCATGAATTTGGTTGACACTTCAATTATAGAGAAAGGGCGAATAGCAATATTAAAATATTTCTTCCAATTAATTTCTTTTTAAAAATATATATTTTATTAATTTTTTACAGAGAGGAAAAGAGAGGGAGAGAGTTAGAAACATCGATGAGAGAGAAACATCAATCAGCTGCCTTCTGCACACCCCCTACTGGGGATGTGCCTGCAACCAAGGTACATGCCCTTGACTGGAATCGAACCTGGGACCCCTGAGTCCACAGGCCGAGGCTCTATCCACTGAGCCAAACCGGTTAAGGCATTAATTTCCTTTCAATGTGCATGAATCCATGCACCAGGACACTAGTATTTAATAAAACCCTTTCATGAAGCCTGGCTGGGGCTGACTGGTGTAGTTCAGTGAATTGAGTGTCCTTCTATGCACCAAGGTCACAATGGATTGATTCCCGGTCAGGGCACATATCTGGATTTCAGGCTCGACTCCCAGTAGGAAGCAGCCCATCAATGTTTCTCTCTCTCTCCCTTCCTCTCTACCTAATAATTGGTAACATATTTTTAAAAATCTTTATTATTTAAAAAAGAAAAACCTCCCACCAAGACTCCTTTGGGGCGTTTTGTTCTGAGGTCACCTGCTCTCACTTCTCAGTGCATACTATCACATGAATAAATTTAGTATGCTTTGCTAAATGTAACACTTTATTTCTTAATCCTGTGACAAGAACCTGGACCCAGGCACCAGGTTGAGGATTCCCCGAGTGCCTGTCAGCATCACAATTGGTTAAGATTGCTATCTCTTCCCTCTGACTTTCCTTCCATCATACTTTGCATTCCGTCAGGTATACGTGGGAGGGCCTTGGGCATTTGAGGATTGGCTAAGTTGTTAGGGATACATTTAGTTTGCGTTTTGTAGGGACACATCTGTGGTTTGCAAGTACTTCTGTGAGTAAATAGTAAGTATAGTGTTATGGTTTGAATTGTGTTCCCCTCCCAAAAAAATTCTTATGTTAAAATCCTAACTCCCAGTGCCTCTTAATGTTTTCAGAGAGAAGGTCTATAAAGAGGTAATTAAGTTAAAATGAGGTCTGAGGGGAGTCCTAATCCAACATGACCGGTGTCCTTGTGATAAGAAATTCGGACACAAACATGCACATAGGAAAGACCATGTGAAGACACAGTAAGAAAATAGCCACCTATAAGCCAAGGACAGAGGAACTTCAATGAAGCCAACCCTGCTGGCAACTTGATCTAGAACTGAATTTGTTAAGTCACCCAGTCTGTGGTATTTTGTCACGGCAGCCCCGGAAAACTGATACATACAGCTTCCAGGAAGACTCCTAATGTCAACAATCCTGGAACACAGGCTGACGCCACAGAGGGACCCCAGGCCATAAGCCATGGTGTGAACCCCTGGAAAGCCCCCACCTACCTCTCCTTGGATGTCTGCTCCTCATGTTGACTCCTCTTCAGCATATGTAGTGTCACTAATAACGTACCAGAGTGGACACTCCGCAGCGACATCACAACTTGGCTATTATGATGTCACGAGGAGGCACCTGATCATTCTCACACTAGAGCTTTATGGGTACCTGGACTTTTCCTCTTTCAGGTGATGTGGAGACAGCACTATGCTAGAACTTGACATTTTCCAAGGATGCCTCCCTTTACCATGGGTTTCTGTTGCTCCATTCTGTTTGAGACAGAGGCCCTTGCTTCTCACCCCTCTCCTATTTCTCATCTTTGGCTTTAGGGTTGCCCTGGGTAGGGAAAAAGGGCTTTACTCTTCTCTCCAGTGCTTAAGGAGCAGAATGTAACTTGGATTGTCCCCTTAAGGAAAAATAGCCCCCACCCAAGGGGAAACACGGGACTTCTACCCACCCAAGCTGTTCCCTTTAACTGCACCAGCAGCTGGTGCTGCCAGGAAACGAAGGCACTGGGCCCCGATAACTTTTCCTATTACTGCTCCAATGGTGGTGGGATCTTACTAGCGTGTCGTATACCTGGGCGGCCCAACTCCTTCCCAACCAACTTTTGCGTAGGCAGAGGACTCCAGCAGACAGGGAACAGGACTTTTACGAAATGAGATGACCAGAAAATTTGCCTCTGGGTCTCTTGCTGTTCTTGGCCAAAAAAACAAACAATACTCTCAGTAGCTGATGATATATTCTTTTCATATTTCAATTTTATTTCAAACATGAGGTCTTTTATCCAGAAGGGAGAGCTGGTGCATGAGGAAGCTGCAGTGAGGCACAATACTCGTGGGTTTGGGGCCCAGTGACTAGGGCTGCACTCTGAAGAGGGTGGGAAGACAAATGGAAACAGAGATAATGAAGGCAAAACCCTATAATGCTAAAAGAAAAATGAAAGTGATGAGGGAGTGACAGGAAAAAAGAAAAGCAAAGAGCTTAGGAACAGAGTAAGAGGAAAAGAAAAATAACCAGCAGAGGTTAACTGGGAAAAATATAAGGCATGAGAACAGTAGTTTATGGTGAATTCACAGGGCAAACTTTCCTTTCCTGTCCAGGTTAGCTATTCAATGGGTAGATTATGCAATCTTTTTAGCAACTTCAGTGATATCAGCAGAAGAAGTGCCAAAGATGGGGACACAGAGAAAACTATCAGTTCCTTTTGTTTCTCTTTATGCCTGGGTGGGGAAGAGAATGGAAACTAGCAGCAGAAAATGAAACATTTCTGATATCCCTTGCCATGAAAAACTGTGGGTCTGACTGTGCAGAAGCCTGTTTCATAGCCAGGGAATGGGCTGGTCAAGAGGCCTGGGTTTAAGCCCCATCTTGAGCTGTACTAAAAAAAAAAAATTAAAAATTCTTTGACCCTGCTGGAGTCACTTTTCATCTCTGGATCCATGTCCCCGTCTGTATAGGAGCCAGGACCCAATGATCTCTAAAGACAAGCCTTTTTTCACAGGTCTCTGATTCTATGACCCATGGAACACAAGGATCCAGAGGAGCTCCAGAGAAACACAGGAGTTAGAAGCAAGGAATGTGGGAGTTAGATTGGAAAGTTGAGGAATTAGGGCTTCTTATGAAGAGAAATGATGAGCTACATTCAAAGCGATACAGAAGGAAGGCTGTCGGACATCTGACGTCTGGATGAGAGAAAAAGGCAACAGTGTTCCTGCTGTGTTGCTTCAAGGACCCAAGCCCCTGACTTTGGTAACAGTTTCTCTTCTGGCACTTTCTAGTCCACAGCTGACATACACTGTAAATTGCTCCTGTTCACATAGTCATCAGCCTTTAGAGGAAAGTCCCCCCCACAATGCCTAACACTCCTAGTGTTTCCTGAGTCTTATCAGCTTACCCCCAGGCCCTGGGGAAGCTCTCTATGGGAAGAACCAGAAGACTAGTGTGCTGGGTCTATAAAGCTGAGAATGGGGCCAGTAACTTCTTACAAACAATGGATTACCCTTGGTTCCCTGCCCCCAACCAGCTTGCATTTATCCACTAATACCAGGACTCTGAGAGAGGGCCCAAGCACACAGAGCATCCAGCAATGTCTTAGTCAGGGATCCTTCTAGCAGCAAATTTAGGCAACTGGCCTGTTCAAAGCTAGTGGTAGGAGTGTAAAAGGGTGTGGCACACCAACAGGTATGGAGGGTTGGCTAGGATCAGGGGAGAATCCCACTGTATGGGTTCAAATGGATTCCAAGTTCTCTAGCAGGCAGGTGGGTTAGTCCCTTGCTGATCCCGCAGAGCTGGGACACTAGCATAGGAGACAGCTGCAAGCTCCTAGAAGGAGAGGAAATGTGGGACCCTCAGTGCTTTGCCTTCTCCACGCCAGTTCAGGAGACAGAGGATGGGAAGGCAGAGCACAATTAGAAACTGCATTTTTTTTTCCTAATAAGAGATGATATATGGCAAGTTTTTTTAATTTTGTTTTTAAAAGGAAAAAATATAACATCATAATTACCCACAGAGGCTCTGGAGATTTCCTGGGTTCATAATCCTAGCGCTGCATTCACGGCCTATGTAATCTTGAACAAATTACTGTTCTAGAGTTTCCTATCTCTAAAACAGGGTAATATTGTAATGCATGCAAGACATCAGATTGTAGTGGATACGTAAATGTGTACTACTACAATTGTTAATACAACGTAACAGTAATGCATACATATTAAGCAAGAGATTACTACACACTGAGCCTCAACCCAATCTCCCTCTCCGTTATCCTCCCTTGGGCTCTTCACTGATGACTAATAAGTGCGTTGGTTGGTGGCTTCTGTACAGTTTCTCTCTTCACTCTGCTGGAACTCTGACCTGAAGATGATCCATAAGATGCGTGAAATTGTTTTCTTCACCAGAAGGATGATATTTAAAGGGGCACTTGTTTGAGGAATGACTCAGGGTTCCTCTCTTTCAGCCATCTTTCTTCAAAGGATTAAGGCTTTAGACAGGAGGGTCATGGTAAAAAGACCTACACGGTATTCCAAATGCATGTACGGGTACATGCCCATGCACTCTCTCCCTTACTGACAAAGAAAAGGGGGTCGCAGAAAACTTTCTTTGAGAAATCAGGAACAGATAGGAAAGGGGACGGGGAACTGGTTACCTGGGAGCTCCTTGTTCATCTGCACCGGGAACTGCTTCTTTTCACTCTTCTCCCTTCTAGAAGACTGTCAAGAAAGAGCCTGAGGGAGGAAGGTGGGTCAACCATGGCCTTGGAGAAAGAGTAGGTTTTCCACCTCTTCTGTAGGGAGAAGGAATAGCACAGATGAATAAGGATGAGAGGGAGACAAATGGAAACAGAGATAATGAAGGCAAAACCCTATAATGCTAAAAGAAAAATGAAAGTGATGAGGGAGTGACAGGAGAAAAGAAAAGCAAAGAGCTTAGGAACAGAGTAAGAGGAAAAGAAAAATAACCAGCAGAGGTTAACTGGGAAAAATATAAGGCATGAACGTGAGTGGGTAAAAGTCCAGCTTTCCTACTTCACTTGCTCAAAATATGGAGCAGACTGCCATCTTCTGGAGCCATTTAATTTTCAAGTTGTTTTGATTCTTAATTTGAAATGCTTTCCCTTTCTTATGCCCATAATCCTTTCTCCTCAAGAGAGCCCCCAATGTTGTTTCATCTTTGGGACCTCCCAGCATCACTATCCCCAAGAGAGATGCACCTCTTCAAAGCTATCTCAGAGAACCCAGGCTGGGCCCAGCGCAAAAAGCAAGGGCAGAGCAGAGGATGGGCTGTGGTTTGAGAGGCTGAATACTGAGGTTGCAGGCTGGTTTGGGTGCTTCCTGGGCTGTGGAAGACCTATCCTCAGCCCCAATCAGATGCTAGGGGCTCTGTGTGTTCTGAACTGTAGCTCTCCAACTGTAGGTTGGAGCATGTGGCTTCTCATCTATATTCTGCCACTCACAGATCATAAAATGTCAAAACAAGGGTCCGGAAGAGATCACCTAATCCAAATCCAATTTCCCAAGGAGGAAACTGGGCTGCAGAGAGGTGAAGGAACGTGTCCAAAGTTATATAGCTAGTCAGTGACTTCCTTGTCTTCTGAAGAAGCAGATTAGTGGTTCTTGGGATTCACTGTCCCTTGACAAATACAGTCCATAAAGTGCTTATAAGTCATTAGAAAGGACCCCAGAAAGGGGCATTTTCCGGGGAGCCCCTGAGTGTATCAGCCCTTTAGGCGCTGCATTATTTGGCTGCAAGGAAAGGCCCCGAGTTGGTTTTGTCTTCATTTTAACCCCCAGGGCTGTCAGGAGGCTGGAGGAAGGGGCTCTGACTGCTACCTGCCATCACTCTCCAGCCAATTCTGAGACTGAAGCCAGGGACAATCAGGGGTGACAAGGGAATCCCATCATGATGCCAGGGTCTAGGGAGCAATGGCCAAGTTCCTAGAACTTCAACAAGGCAATTATGGCTGAATTAAAGCTAGAATGGGCAGGATTGGGGGACCTGAGGTGGCAAACTTTGGGGGGAAAAGGGAATGAGCCAGATGACTTCATACAAAATACGTCCTCAATCCCAGAGAGGTACCTTAACCTTTGACTGCTTGGGCCCGACAAGCTCTCCCAGCGCCCACGCACGGAAGAGAACGTTATCATCATCGCTTTTCTTTTGCTTTTTTCTATTGCTTTCAGCACCCTTTCCGGTCTCCTCTCCTTAACGCCTTGGGTTCCTTCTACTCACATCCAACTGGTGTTTTCCACTCTATCTCCCCGACTTTGATTCTTCCCACTTCCGCACCCCTTTGATTTCTTCCCCACTTGACTCTCTCGGACAACTCCCCGCCCAACTCGTCTCCTCCCGCTCCTCCCCGCCACATCTTCGGGCTCCCCCAGCCCCCGGGTGCCTTCGCAGTCGGCCGCAGGCGTCTCAAATAAAGTGGATCCATCCCTGAGGCTCCGGGGTTCCACCGCTGCCGGGGTGCTCGGGCCCACGCAGAGCATAGTCACGACCGCCGTTGTTGTCCCAGAACTCGTGGCCCGTCACGCGGTAGCGCAGGGCGAAGAGCAGGGCGCCCCCGACGGGAGGCGCGGGCAGGCGGAACGCGAAGCGGTCGGCGCGCGGCGGGGGCGGGGCCGGGCCGGCGTAGGCGGCGGGCGCCTCGCGTTGGCTCCGCCAGCCGTCGGCGCTCCAGCGCACGCTCACGCGCTTCTCGTAGGCCAGGTCCAGCACCCGCACGCTCCCCGCCACGCCCAGCGGGCCCGCCTCGGCGCGCTCCAGGCAGACGCGCTGCGCCTGCAAACGGGCGGCGAAGCCGGGTTCGCGGGCGGGCTCCAGGGCGGCGCGCGCCTCCTGGGGACGAAAGAGGGAGAGGGAGGACCGAGCCGCGGAGGAGGGAGGGCGGGGACGGGGGTGGGGTCAGGGCGAGGAACCGGACCAATCCGAGCCCGACCCCGGGAGCCCTCGGTCCGAATGCGGCCCAGCGGCGAAAGTAGCCTAGCGCCCCCCACCAAAAGGGAAGGGCCGGAGCAAGCCCGAGGTGGAGGGTGAAGATGGGTCTCCCTCGGCAAGTTCACTCCCCCACGCGGACGGAGGGATGGGGAGGCCCCGGAGGAGAGCGCGCCTCTGCCGCCTACCTGCAGGCCGCGGGCGCGGGGCTGGCACGGCGCGAAGTGGCGGAGGGCGTCCCTCTGCAGCTGGACCTGCACGTGGCGGGGCACCCGGGGCAGCTCTCCCGGGCGGAAGCGGCGCACGGCGGCCAGCTCGAGCCCCAACGCGTCGGCGAAACGCACTCTCTTGCGGGTGTCGGGGCTGCGGCTCCGGGACGCCCGGGCCCCGCCGCCTCCGGCGGGTGCAGAGCGAGCCCTGCGACCCCGACTCGAAGCTGGAGCGCGGGATCGGGCCCCGAGGCGCGTCCCGCCCTCTCCTGGCTCCTCCTCCGGCTCCTCCTCCAGGCTGGGCCGCTGGCTGCGGTAGTAGGCTCGCTCCGTTAGCGAGGCGATGAAGCTCAGGTTGCGGGGGATGTCCGTGCGGGGGGGCCGCTCGCGAGACATGGCATCCCCCGCCCCGCAGGGCCCGCCCGCAGCGCCGCTGCGTTACCCTCCCTCCCAAGGACTAAAGCCTCCGGGCCCGCTCCAGCCGCCGCTTTAGCCGTCCCTCCTTGCAGATCCTCTGCCTCCCGTAGTTCTGCCTCAGTTCCCTGACTACCTTCCCTTCCCTCTGGCCGGCAGCTCCCAGGGTTTTAGACGGTCACCTCCCGGCTTCTGCAAGCTGTCTGCTCTGAGCGTGCGCTCAGTCGCACACACCCTCCGGTCTCCTGGCCTGCCCGGCCCGGCCCCCGCCCACTGCCCTCTGACAGGTGGCTCCCCATCTGTCTTCACTGCCGCTGCTGCAAGCTGCATCAGGGGGCGGGGACTCCACCCTTTCGGTCCCGAGAAAGACCACTTTACCTTTTTTTTTTTTTTTTTTTTTTAATGGCCTCAACCTTGCTGAAAGAGTTACCGCAGGATGTCAAGAGTAACGTTTCCTTTTCTTGCAGGGGAGGTCCAAAACGCGCAGCGTGTGGCTTTTTCTTAAGGGCTTACCGTTTTCTTTTCTAAACCCTAGGCTTCAGGTTTGGGAGCGGTTTGGCGGTGGGTGCAAAGAAGGGAAGGCCATGAAACTAGGTAGAGTCCCAAACAGAAGCTGAGATGTGCTCACAAGAGTGGGTGGCCCATTGGAAAGAGCTCTGAACTGAGAGCTGTAGAAAGACAGCTTCTGGTTTCACCTCTGGTGCTATTCAGCTGCGTGACTTCGAGCGAGGCACAACTTCTCTGGACTTAAGAGTTATCATCCTTTTAAAAAGTGGATTAGAGTTCTGATCTCTAACCGGACTGTAAGCCCTTTGATGACAGAGGCTGTATCGGAGTCATAGTTTCATCACAGAGTAGGCCCTCAAATTATTGAATGAATAAGCACACCACTCTCTTGGAGCTGAGACTGTAGGATTCTAGTTCCAATGGGAAGTTCCAAAAACATGTGAAGTTTTCTTTTCTAACTTGCCTACTGATCTTATATAGCATTTACAGTATGCTAGGTATGGTTGTAAGAATTTTAAAAACATTAAATCCTATAGTACAGCCATCATAGGAGCAGGGAGTATTACTATAGCTATTGTATAGATGAGAAAATCAATGGAGAGGGGCTAGGACCTTTGCCTAGGATTACACAGATAATAATTGGGGAGCTGGGATTAGAATCTCAGCAGCCTGGCTCTAAAGTCCACTTCCTTATCTAATTGGCTATAGAAGATTAAAACATTTAATGGTCACAGTTAACATCTTCAGAGTACTGAAATATGGGGACTCATAATAGAAATGGAATCTCTAAATTTAAAACAGCAGGAGAGTTTAACTATAAAATCACTAGTGACTGCCCTAACTGGTTTGGCTCAGTGGATAGAGCGTCGACCTGCAGACTCAAGGGTCCCAGGTTTGATTCCGGTCAAGGGCATGTACCTTGGTTGCGGGCACATCCCCAGTAAAGTGTGCAGGAGGCAGCTGATGGATGTATCTAACTCTCTATCCCTCTCCCTTCCTCTCTGTAAAAAGTCAATAAAATATATATTTTTAAAAATCACCAGTGACTAAGTTGGAAATAAACAGAGACATATACTATCTTAACATTGTACAATTCATTCCTGTTTGCATTTTAACTCCAGCCATGGTATTGTAATAACCACAGTAATGCTATTTAGCCAGGACTAATTTTTAAAGTAATACTGAGTTTTATTTTCTTATTTAATACATATATACATAAATCCATGGACATATTTTTTTATATCTTGGTGGTGTAAAATAATGTCTCACTAATTTGTTTTGCAGTCAACCAGTTTACAACTGTCTCCCTTGCACTGGTGAAATATATCATTAACAGAATAATGTTCAAGATTAGCCTATATGGCCTGAGATTTTCTAGAAAAAGCTCTGTTGCACTGTCTACAGTTTGAGCTGCCATTCCTTGGCTCTGTGGTATTAGTCTGAGAAGATACTTGAAATACATAGCTTTGAACCCAATATAATTTGTGTTGGTCCAGCAGCTCTGTCTGGCTGCTCAGACTGACACTGAACCTTTATTCCAAATAAGCCTTTGTGTCTTAAATAGCCACTGCAGTTGTCTTTAAACATCTGACTAGGTCTGCTCAATAACTGGCCACAGGCATTGAGTGATTTATTCAGTCAACATTTACTGAGGGTCTATTAGGCTGTGAGGACAGAAAAGTGAATACAATTCAGTTCCTGTTCTCAAAGAGCTTATAAATAAATGTGTTGAAGACAGAAATATATTTGGATTCTGAGACTTAAAAATGTTTTATTTCAAGCAAATGTCTTAGAAGAAATCAGGATTGCAAACGAAGGACTAGATTAAGTTATTCTCAGAAGAAGGAAACAACGTTGCTGGTAGCAGCTGGAAAGATCAGCCCAAGAGCAAAGAAAAAGTGAGGGTGGTTGAAAGGATCCTATATAATAAAAGACTAATATGCAAATCGACCAAACAGCGAAAATGACTGGTCGCTATGATGCGCACTGACCACCAGGGGGCAGATGCTCAATGCAGGAGTTGCCTGTTGGTAGTAAGTGCGCTCCCACAGTGGGAGCGCTGCTCAGCCAGAAGCTAGGCTCACGGCTGGCAAGCACAATGGTGGTGGCGGGAGCCTCTCCCGCCTCTACGGCAGTTGGACATCCCCCCAAGGGCTCCCGGACTGCGAGAGGGCATAGGCCGGGCTGAGGGACCCCCCACACACACCTCCACCGAATTCATGAATTTTGTGCACCGGGCCTCTCATAGTCATAAAGGAGCGGAATAGGCTGTGTGTTCAGAATGCAGGAGAGAACTGAGTTTGGGCTTGTAAATGGCATGGTAACACACTGATGACCTGAAGTGAAGCGGGACCTTGAAGCAATACGGTGTTATGACAAGCTTTCGAGACAGAATTAGATTGAATCCCAGCTTCTCAGTATGTGGCTTTGAGCAAATTAACCTCTCCAAGCCTCACTTTCCTCATCCATCGAATGAGGATAAAACAGAATAAGGATTGGTGTGAGGATAAAATATCATGCATGTAAAGAAAGCACTTAGCACCTAAAAAGTCCTCAACATGTGTTAGTTGTTACTATGACTGTACAGAAAAGACCTTGTTTGTCCGGTGACCATAGGGGCAGATGGTAATACCAAGGCTTGGACTGAAGGTAGAAGCAAAGGAAACTGGCAGGAAAGGAGAATTGGGTTACCTCTTTATGGCCTTTGGTTGGAGATCTCTCCAAATGGAGCTGAAGGAAGTGCCAGCTGCAAAAGCTGGTGGGCCCGTCAGGATGCCCGAGAATGCCCTAGTGTGGATCGGCTGTGGTCAAACAGCTTCACAACCTGTGAACTGCCCTGTATAAATGTACTGCCATGTATAATAATAGACATACATATATATGCATGTATATGTAATCTGAAAGGATAAACATTAACTTTGATTGGCAACTTCCAGGAAGGGAGGCGGAACTGTGAGAGGGGAAGAGGGAGATTGAGAACTTGTGTGTTTTTTTTCTCTATACCTCTATGACTTTTTCATAATGAAAACGAGTTTATATGTTGGGTAAAAAGAAAAAGAAAACCAATATGCTTACAAAAAGAAGAAAGAAGATGAAAAGTTACCTGCAGAAATTGCTTGCGATCCAAGTCCTGGCTCCCTGATGCCTGGCTAAAGCCACAGCCTACACCAGAGCACTGGGTTAAAGGTCCTGAAGCAAAGAGGAAGTGAAATGTTTGGTGTCCATGTTGTGTGTGCCAGTTCCCCAGAGCAAGGCATCTAGCAGGCAGTTCCCACCGGTACGGGAACTGCTTCTTTTCCAGGCACCCACTCCACGGCCAGAAAAGTTCAACAAGTACATGGAACATCAGAGATCTTCCGTAAATGCTGGATTTGCTCCGAGGTTTGCTGACGCCCAGACAGCTTCTCTGGGCAGCCTGCAGAGTCAGGAGCCCAGCCCAGCCCTCAGTGCCCTCTCCGCCGGCTCTTCTGAGCCACCAGCAGCCCTCTCTCTGCCCGAATTGTGGCCCTTCCCAAGCCAGCGTCCCAGCCCCGCCCCTCTCTCTGGACGCATCTCTGGGCCCCATCATCACCAGGCGCCGGGCCCTCCCTCCCCCCCTTTCTCCTCCCTCCTTCCTTCCCTCCCTTCCTCCCACTCTCCCTCCCTCCCAGCTCCTGCACCAGGAAACGGCCTGGATCCCGGCAGCCAGCGGCCTGACCCGTGAGATCCCTAACCTGGCAGGCAGGAGGGATTGGAGACAGGCTGAGGGTTGGGGTGCGGGAGGAGCTGGGCCTTCGGGCTGCACTGGGGGGAGACCGGAGTAGAGATGGTGTCAGCAGGAAGCCCTTGGCCCTGGGTTTCCCGGGAGGACAGTCATTAAACATGGATTCGGCCACACAGCTGGTAGAGCGTTGGAGGCAGGGGCCTGGTCCTGGGAGCTGCAATCCCAGCCTTTCTCAGCCCAGACCCTAATCCCTGGCCTTCCCCATCTAGCTCTGATATCCTCCTCCCCTTCCCAGGGCTCCACGCAGGCCAGGAGGATGAAAGGCCCCAGCTGGGGGCTCCTTGCCACCAGTGCTGGGTCCTAAGAGCTGCCATCCAGGCTGGGTGAGTGTGCCCGTCCTTCTCTGCCCCTGGCAACCCTTTGGTTCCCCCACCTTTCCCTTCCGCCCCTGTCTCCTCCCCCATCTTGTGCCTCTGCCAGCATCTTCACATCTTACCTCTGGGGAGGTTCTAAGCCTCTTCTCTGGCCAAAAGGTGTGTACTACAGAGAGGGGTTTGCAGGGGTATCATAGAACTGGTGTTGTCTTATTATGGGAAAAATCTAAAGTAGTTTTAAATTAACTTGTTTACATTTAATTCGGGATATTGCGAATTTAATGGCCAGCCCCTCATGTCCTGGCCCATCATTATGACTTAATCTCCTTGTTGTCGCCTCTCCCTGCCTAGCGGTCTCTGAACATTCCCTCCCACCTTCCTTCCTGTCTCATTGGGTTGGCCAAACCTGAAATGTCCCATTCTGTGTCTCTGACCATATATATTCATGCCAGTCTTTCATCCTTGACCTTTACAGCCGCCCGGATGGCGACCCCAGCCTCGGCCCCAGACACACGGGCTCTGGTGGCAGACTTTGTGGGCTACAAGCTGAGGCAGAAGGGTTATGTCTGTGGAGCGGGTCCCGGAGAGGGCCCAGCAGCTGACCCACTGCACCAAGCCATGCGGGCAGCTGGCGATGAGTTTGAGACCCGTTTCCGTCGTACCTTCTCTGATCTGGCGGCTCAGCTGCATGTGACCCCAGGCTCAGCCCAGCAACGCTTCACCCAGGTCTCTGATGAACTCTTCCAAGGGGGCCCCAACTGGGGTCGCCTTGTGGCCTTCTTTGTCTTTGGAGCTGCTCTGTGTGCTGAGAGTGTCAACAAGGAGATGGAGCCACTTGTGGGACAAGTACAGGAGTGGATGGTGGCCTACCTGGAGACGCGGCTGGCCGACTGGATCCACAGTAGTGGGGGCTGGGTAAGAAGCTTCTCAGTTGCTGCTCTGCACATCCCTCTGCAAAGCTGGTCTCCAGGAGGGGCGTGGGGGGCGGGGTGCTCGGGCTGGAGGCTGGGAGGCTGTGCTGGGAATGAATGAGGCATGGGGGCTGAGACTCCCTATCTGGGTGGAATCAGATGCCCTCGCTATGGGCATGACGCTAGATGCTGCACTCCAGGGCTGCCATGCAGTCATCACTGGCTGGGCACATGGTCTAACGTAGAGGACAGAATCCACAGTACCCATGGGAGTGCCAGCAGACAAATGGCATCCAGACGTCATTTTATACTTGAGTACATTGGCATGGGGGCAGGAATCAGGGATGGGTGGTGGTCAGGCAAGTCTAGTCAAAGGATGCCAGTTTTGAGTAGAATTTCTTAATTTTTTTTTTTTTAGCAGAATTTTTGTCCAAAGAATGGTTGGGATTCACTTGAGGCAGGGAAGGCAGATAAGCCAGGCGCTCATGGGGGATGAGAGGGGATTGCAGCCAGTTAGCTTTGGCCAGAGTGGGGCTGGGTGTGGGGTAGTGCTTGCAGTGAATGGAACTGGAACTCTCCCTCTCCTCTTTTCTCTACTCTTTCCTCTCCTGATATCCCTTTCTCCTTTCTCTCCTACTTCCCTTCTCTCCCACAGGCGGAGTTCACAGCTCTATACGGGGACGGGGCCCTGGAGGAGGCTCGACGCCTGCGGGAGGGGAACTGGGCCTCAGTGAGGACAGTGCTGACGGGGGCCGTGGCACTAGGGGCCTTGGTAACTGTAGGAGCATTTTTTGCCAGCAAGTGAGAAAGTCCAGGGCCAAGTGGGGCTAGGTGTGCTGGGGGACAGGAGAGCAGGAACAGAACAGAGAATGCCCTTAAAAGAAGTGGGGTGAATGGTTGGGCATGGAACTAGGATGGGAAGGGGCAGGGTAGTGTGTGAGGGAACTGAGTGTGCCAGGCAGGCAGTTGGAACAGTGAACTGGAGACCTTGGAGAATGTATTTGGAAAGTCAGGGGGCCAGGAGATGGAGTCATTCCAGGGGTAGGGGGAGGTGGGAGGGGTCATGCCTATAGGTGTGGGCACAGGAAACTTAGCTGGAGCTCAGTTTGCAGCCCTGAGGAAGGTGGACTTGCATAAGGGGCTGGCATCTCCATTGGATGAGTGGGATTTGGGGAAAACACAGAGGGCGCATCCCTTTGAATGGAAGCTCAGATTCTCAGGTGATAGGGAGAGGTGGCTGTGACAGGGGGCTGCTTGGACATGTGTGTGCATGTGCACGCGTGCTCATGTGCATGCTGGGCTGCTTGTCTAATCTGGTGGTAGTCGGATTCTTTAAGGAGAAAACATTCCCTCTTGCAGTGGCAAGAACAGGGGGCAGTTCTCTGCCTCCCTCTCAATCCCCCCCTCCCTCCTTCCCTTGTCCTGTTGCCTCAAGGCTGAGGGAGAAACACTGTATACAGTTGGCTTCGGGCACTTCTCCGCAGGAAGTCGTTAGCAGGGCTTGGGAGAGAAGTGCAGTTCTACAGCTGGCCTTGTTCCTTCACGGTCCCCCCTCCTCGTGCATCATGCACTTGCTGCTGCCTCCTGGGCTCTGACAGAAAGGCAGGGCTGCGGAGCCTGCAGTGGGTAGAGGCTTTGGTAGCTGGACCTGCCTGCTGCCTTCCTCTCCCACTGGGGTACACTGGTGCCTAACGTGATCCCTATCTCTGGGACCTCATGTTCCCAAACTTAAACTCTAAATTGGGGCTCTAATGAATTTTCCTTCTGAGTGTAGACGTCCATGCTGATCTAGAACACAGTCTGGGTCCTGCACTATGTCTCGGTGAGACTGTTGATGCCTTGAGAGGAACATTCCAGCTCTGAAACCCATGGGTGTGAGGGTGATGTGTACTCGTGCCTGGCCTGTTCCGTGTGGTGGGCTTTGATGCTGCTTTGTCAGGGCCAGGTGTACGGGTTCTGGAGACAATACCGTGATCGGGAAGCATACATATTTTCTTTGAAGCCACGCTACTTGCATGGGTGTCACTTGTCTGTACCTCAGAGTCTGCGAATGTTGACTTTAGAGCTCACAGCCCTCTAGAACAGATTCAGATTATAGCTTTTTCTTTTGAGAAAGAAATGATTTCACTCCAAATGCATGCCCTGAGCCAGACCTCACTGCTGCACTTGCTAAGGTGCTAAAATTGCTGCTCTCCGATGCTGACTTCTCCACACACAGTGCTCTAGAACCCTGCCCTTGACCCTGAGCACTGATCAGCTTAGCTAGACCATGGTTAACTCTTCTTGGAGATTTTTCACTTGGTCCCAGAAGGTGGCAACATAGTTGTACTCACTAAAATGTGGGACCAAAATTGGCCTCAGGTGGTTAGCCCAAACTTTTATGCTTGAGAGAGGGCTGCACTTTTCAATGGTATTTATGGGGGAGGTGGTAGGCTGCATGTGCCACTTGGTCTGTCATGAGTATGCTGATGCTAGGAACTCAAGGCTGCTCTGTGGCAGGCCATTGGGGTGGGGGTGGGGGGGTCTCTGACTTGCTCAGGACAAACTAGGCCAGTGGTTTTCAAACTGCTTGGCAGAGCCCCAACATTTCCTAGGGGTTGCCTCAGGAGTCCTTGGGGAAGATGAAGGTGAAAGGGGAGGGGGGAGGGTGGCACTCTGAGCAGGCTGAGCTACTTGCCCTCAAATAGAACAGCTCTCCTTGTAGTTGTCTTACATGTCGGGGTTCAGGGTAAGATTTTATTTGCATTAAGGGGTTTGCTGCTGAAAAAAAGTTAGAAAACCACTGACTAGACCATCAGCTCCAAATTGGAGCCTGTGCGCCCCCAGATTTGGGGCAGACTCGTCACCCTACCCTCTGCTACAGGGTGCCTTTCCATGTTAGCTCTTCTGGGGGCCTTTAGCAAACAGGGCAGTGGGGACCATGGTTACTGAGATGCCCTACTCGGAGGCCTTCACACCTGGGTGGAAGGAGAGGCTGTATTCTGAAAGTGTAAGGGGGTTGGTATGGATTCCTAGAAGCATAGCTTGGGTGGGACCACAGTGAGCTGTTTTGAACTATCTTGCCCTTCTTGAGGGGCAATGGAAACCCCAGAGAATCTTCTGTCAGGGAAAAATAGAGACTCTTCTAGAGCCATATAGTTCCTTGGGATTAGTTCTTGGCCAGGAAGCCTGAGTATGGCTCCTAATTTTTAAACCCATTCCTTTTTTTTTTTTTTTAAATAAGGGAAATAAATCTAATTGCTATTTTTCAGAGATTAAATAGGTGGAGAGGGTGTTTCCTTCTCTCCAGAGCCCAAGGGACAAATAGGGACTTGCTTAGGCCAAGGAAAGAGCAGAAGTAGAGGAACTGGGTCCTGCGATTATTAAGCCCACTCCCCACTTATTCTAGGGCATACACTATTTTACTTTTTTAAATCATAAAATGGCGGGAGAAAGATTTGGTTAGTTTAGAAGAAAAGAAAAAGCTCTATAAATATAAATATATATTCCTGTATTTTTATTTAATAATTTATAAATACCAAGTTCGTTTGACTTTTATTTTTGTGTAATATGTAATGGTCGTATTAAAAAAATAAATAATAAATAAAGCCCAGAAGTTTAATGAGAAGGACTGATCAGGGTTTGTGACTTCTACACTGTGTAGCCTGGGGTCCGGGCGTTTCTTTCTTTTTATAATTTTGTTTTTATTGTTTAAAGTTTTACATATGTTTCCTTTTTCCCCAGTTGACTCCTCCCCCCGCCCCCCAGGACATTTCTTGATCCAATCATCTTGTCATGCCCTTTGTTAAAGGCAAGAACTGGAATAACAGAGATTGTGGAAGGTGTTGAGATAGGAAATCAGAGTTGTTCCCCTATCCTCCCACTTCGGTCAAATGCCTAAAGCCAAGAACTCCATCTGTGCCAGCCCAAGCCTTCAGAGGCTGTGTATGTGGTACTTGGGGACGGCACAAAGAAAACCTACCAAATATCTTTGTATGATGGCAGTCAAGTCCCCAGTTGTGTTCAAACTCTAATCAGAAGCATGTGATAATGAGCATTTCTTCCCAATATACCCTGTTGCCTACTTTATTTAGACTTAAAACAAGTCTGCAAAAATGAAGTTCCTGCTTCCTTTCTTGGTCCCTGGAGACATTGGGTTTCAGACACTTTAATGCCAACTGCTAAGCTGGATGGAAACTACAGGAATTAGTCAGCCCATCCTTCTGTACTTCCGGTCTAGGACCACATCAAAATCATGTCTGACAGAAATAGTGGTCCTAATTTTAAGTTACAAGCAGAATTTTCTAGTCTTTCCAGAATCCAATGCAATAAAATATTTGGGTTTATGTGTTAAAATTGTAGAAAGAAATATATTGCTAAGAGGCAGGGTTGCATTTCCATTGTAAAAAATATACAGGCAGGCCATCTTAAAATTTGAGAGTGGCTTGGTGAACATGGCACTAGGGGAAAGGGGAATTAGATGCTCTTAATAGTTAATACCTTCAGGCTATGATAGCTAGTGCATTTATCTCCACTGCAGTGTTTTTGGTTTAATAATTGATTAACTTATATTTGCCAAAAAGCAACATCTTAATAGAATACTCAAAAGACAAAACATGGCCCTGGCTGGTTTGGCTCAGTGGATAGAGCATCGGCCTGTGGACTGAACGGTCCCGGGTTCGATTCTGGTCAAAGGGATTCAGTAGGCCCTAAGTTTGTTTAAGTAGGTCATCACAATTTGGCCAAAATATGCTCTATGATGCTACAGTTTAATAATATTGGGATACATTTTAGACTAAATGGACAGGTGGATTGTTTACCTTTCAGTTTTCTGTGAATGTTATTTCTCCAAATGGCATTTTTGGTTAAAGTTAAGCAACATTTAGTTACAATTTTAGCAAATTGATGGATTGTAGATATTGTGTTTTTACTTAAGACCAGATCCTTTGAAAATTTTAAAAGCTGCCTTAAATGTAGATAGAGGTGAAATATAAATTACAGTATTTTAAAAATCAACTAGAAAACAATATAATAAATGTTATATAGTTCTTCATTCAGTCATTCATGTAGCAAAACATTCAAACATCTTTTGTGTGTTAAGCATAGTTCTAGGCACTGAAGTAGAGAAGTGAAAAAACAAGCACAGATTTCTGCCATCATGTTACTTACATTCTAGTAAGAGAAACAAACAAATAATAGATAAATAAATTTCACAATATTCACGAATGTAACATTTCATGTTAGGTGAATGCTATGAAGAGCCTAGCCGGTTTGGCTCAATGGCTAGAGCATCGGCCTGCGGATTAAAGGGTCCCAGGTTCGATTCCAGTCAAGGGCACATGCCGGGGTTGTGGGCTCCACCCCCAGTGGGGGGTGTGCAGGAGGCAGCCGATCAATGATTCTCATCATTGAAGTTTCTCTCTCTCCCTCTTCCTTCCTCTCTGAAATAAATAAAAATATATTTTTAAAAAATGCTATGAACAAAAATAATTCATTAGGGCAGGATTGAAAGGTGTACATATGTATAGATTTCAAATTTAAATAGAGTGGTTAGAAAAGGCTTCATTTCTAAGGTGACAAGTAAAGTCATTAAAAATGAAACTGGAGCCCTTGCTGGTTTGGTTTAGTGGATAGAGTGTCCTGGTTTTGATTCCGGTCAAGGGCACATGCCTGGCCTAATCCCCAGTAGGGGGTATGCAGGAGGCAGCCGATCAATGATTTTTATCATTGATGTTTCTATCTCCCTCTCCCTCTCCTTCTCCGAAATCAATAAAAATATATATTAAAAAATGAAAAAAATATATATATATTAAAAAATGAAACTGGAAAAATATTTTATTGATATGGAAAGATGTTTCTGTATCTTACTGGATAAAAAAGAAAATAGATTAGAAAATAATATATAGAGCCTGGCTGGCGTGGCTCAGTGGTTGAGTGTCGACCTAAGAATCAGAAGGTCGGGGTTCAATACCCAGTCAGGGCACGTGCCCAGATTGTGGGCTCCATCCCCAGTTGGGGGCGTGCAGGAGGCAGCTAGTCGGTGATTCTCTCATCATTGATGCTTCTCTCTCTCTCTCCCCTTCTTCTTTCCTCTCTGAAATCAATAAAAATATATTTTTTAAAACAGAAAAAAAATAAGCTGAAACCGGTTTGGCTCAGTGGATAGAGGGTTGGCCTGCGGACTGAAGGGTCCCAGGTTCGATTCTGGTCAAGGGCATGTACCTTGGTTGCGGGCACATCCCCAGTAGGGGGTGTGCAAGAGGCAGCTGATCGATGTTTCTCTCTCATCGATGTTTCTAACTCTCTATCCCTCTCTCTTCCTCTCGGTAAAAAGTCAATAAAATATATTTTAAAAAATAATATATACAGTATGTTCCCCAAAATAAATAAACAAATAAATGTGTGCACACATGCCTCTATATGTATTTTTGTGTTGAAAATTTCAGGAAGGGTATATACCAAAATGTCAGTAGTGATTATCTGGATTTTATGGGTGATTTTGTTTTATTATTTTTGTTGCCAGTATTTCCTGATGTTTTTTTTTTAAAAAAAATGTTTTTATTGCCCAGCTGGGCAGCTCAGTGGTTGAGCGTCAACCTATGAATCAGGAGGTCATGGTTCAATTCCTTGTTAGGGCACATGCCCGGGTTGCGGGTTTAATCCCCAGTGGGGGTCGTGCAGGAGGCAGCTAATCAATGATTCTCTCTCATCATTGATGTTTCTATTTCTCTTTCCCTCTCTGAAATCAATAAAAAAATATATATTTTAAAAATATGTTTTTTTATTGATTTTGTTTATTTATTTTTATTTATTTATTTATTTATTTATTTATTTATTTATTTAAAATTGATTTTAGAGCAAGAGGACAGGAAGGGGAGAGATAGAAACACTGATGCATCAACATTTATTGGCTGCCTCCTGCATACCCCTACTGGGGATCGAGTCTGCAACCCGGGCATGTACCCTGACTGGGACCGCTTGGTGCATGCCTCGACCCTCAACCACAGCAACACAGGGCCGGGCTATTTTCTGATATTTTAATAAGGAATACATAATTCTGGTACAGTATATTAAAATAAGTTTTTTAGGTACAAAATTTTTAAAAAGTTAACCAAACAGAATAGAAATTAAGCAGCCAAACAGAGGTTCCTTCTCATTTAAATGGCCATCCCACTTATATACAAGGGCAGACCTAGGGATTGAAGTAGGTAGGGCCAGACTTTGACTAGAAAAAATTGGAGTCTGGCCCCGCAGGTGTGGCTCAGTGGTTGAGTGTTGACCTGTGAACCAGGAGACGATGCTTTGATTCCGGGCCAGGGCACATGCTCAGGTTTCGGACTCCATCCCCAGTAGGGAGTGTGCAGGAGGCCGCTGATCAATG
Organism: Cnephaeus nilssonii; assembly: GCF_951640355.1. Lineage (NCBI taxonomy): Eukaryota > Metazoa > Chordata > Mammalia > Chiroptera > Vespertilionidae > Cnephaeus > Cnephaeus nilssonii. The sequence continues at coordinate 32,851,698 of NC_137075.1, read as the reverse complement.
ATTCTCTCTAATCACTGATGTTTCTCTCTCTCTCTCCCTTCCTCTCTGAAATCAATACATATATATATATATATGTGTATATATTACATATATATACACACACACACATATATATGTGTATATATATATATATATATATGTATATATATATTTTTTCTTTTTTAAAAGAAAGAGCCCTAGCTGGTTTGTCTCAGTGGATAGAGCATCTACCTGCAGACTAAAGGGTCCCGGATTCCAGTCAAAGGCATGTACCTCAGTTGCAGGCTCAATCCCTGGCCCTGGCTGGGATGCAACCAATCAATGTGTCTCTCTCACATTGATGTTTTTCTCTCTCTGTCTCCCTCCCTCCCACTCTCTCTAAAATTCAATGGAAAAATATCCTCCAGTGAGGATTAATAACAAAAAATAATTTCTTAAGCCGAAACCAGTTTGGCTCAGTGGATACAGCGGTGACCTGCGGACTGAAGGGTCCCGGGTTCGATTCCGGTCAAGGGCGTGTACCTTGGTTGCGGGCACATCCCCAGTAGGGGGTGTGCAGGAGGCAGCTGATCGATGTTTCTAGCTCTCTATCCCTCTCCCTTCCTCTCTGTAAAAAATCAATAAAATATATTTTAAAAAAATAATATCTTAAAAAAAAAAAAGAATTGGAGTCTGCTTCAAAATAGAGTACAATGATCAAGCTCTAAGGTTCTAGATTAACACTGTCCAATATAAATAGAATACAAGCCACAGATGTAGTTTTACATTTTCCAGTAGCCTCACTGAAAATGAGCCAGAGTGACTCAGTTGGTTAGAGCATTGTCCTGTGCACTGAAAGGTTGCGAGTTCAATTCCTGGTCACGGCACATACCTAGGTTGTGGGTTCGATTCCCAATTGGAGCACATTCAGGAAAGCAACAGATTGATGTTACTTTCTCACATCAATGTTTCTCTCTTTTCCTCCCCCTCCCTCTAAAATCAATAAGTATGTCCTCAGGTGAGGATTCAAAGAACAAACAAAAAAATAGGTAAAACTAATTTTAATAATATTTTATTTAACCCAGTATATAAAAACTTACAATTTCAACCTAAAATTAATATTAAACAATTAAGTTATAGTCTCTTTTTCATACTAAGTCGTTGAAATTGGGTGTATATTTGACACTTCCAGCACATCTCACTTTAGACTACTCACTGTTTCATGGGCTCAGCACCATGTGTGACTACTAGTAGTTCTAGATTATAGAGAATTATTGTAGCTGGTAAAAAGCAGGTCTCTGGCCTGGTAGCTCAGTTGTTTAGAGCAGTGGTCGGCAAACTGCGGCTCGTGAGCCACATGCGGCTCGTGAGCCGCAGTTTGCCGCTCGGTTGACTAATGAGTTTGCCGACCACTGGGTTAGAGCATCATCCCAATACTCCAAGGTTGTGGGTTTAATCCCCCATAGGGCACATACAAGAATCAACCAATGAATGCATATATAAATGGAACAACAAATAGATGTTTCTTTCTCTAAAATCAATCAATAAATAAAATTAAGCAATATATATATATATATATATATATATATATATATATATATATATATATTTCAAAGCAGAGTCAAAAATGGGCATGAAACTACCAAGAAGCCAAACTACCAAGAAGCCAAGTATTTATGTTTAGTGAGAAAACTTTTCCCTTCCGGACAAAACTCATTCATTTTACTGATTTAATTCTCCTTTTCGCAATTGCACTGACCATTCACTTCTATTAACACATTTTTCCTTCTTCTCGGGCACATCACTGAGTTTCAGTTTTCCCAAAATTCTACAGCTTTCTATTGCTAGGTTATTACTGAAGGAAAATTATGTACATAATGGGTGAATCTCATATCATTACATACTAATTTTTAAAAAAATCATTCTCAGAATCATCTCTTTGATGTTCTTTATACATCAATAACAGGCAAGAAATTAAATCATATTTTACAGAAGATGATTCACTTAGTTACCACTTATTGAGCACACAGGGATAGGCAATGGGTAAATATCAGTAAGATGGAACTCATGCCTTCTAACAGGGAAGTATCTTTACAAGTCACCATGCAAATACCTTTTTTAAATGTGTTTAAAAAAGTAATTATGCTTATTAGAGTAAGTTTGGAAGTTGGCGTTTTTACAAATTTTAAATAAAAATAATATATGATATTGTGGGAAAATTGTAGAACATAGAAAATTATAAAGAAGAAGATCAATCATAATCCTACTACCCAGAAAGAACCATTATTAACATTTTGGCAAATTGCTTTCCCATCTTTTATCTGTGCTTATATTTTATGATCATACTTATACATAATGTATACTACAATTCTGATTATTATATAGCAAGCATTTTTCTTTATTATTAAAATATTTTGAAGGCGTAATGACTATAAAAATTACATCTATGTTTGTACAATAATTTTCCTAAAAATGCCCACTTGCACGTTAAAGTTGTTTACATTTTTTCATTTTGATGGATATTTTAATTCTCAAATGTTTTTCCAGTTTTTAGATTATTTCTTTGTTAATAAAATATGTTTTTATTGATTTTAGAGAGACAGGAAGGCAGAGGGAGAAAGAGATAGATGATGAGAGAGAATCATTGATCCGATGCCCCCTGCACGTCCCCTACTGGGGATCCAGCCTGCAACCTGGGTATGTGCCCTGACCAAGAATCAAACCATGCCCTCCTAGTTCACACCCACCGGGCTGGATTATTTCTTTAGAACAGATGATAAGAAACACAATTACTAGGTTAAGAATTTCAACATTTTAAAAGCTTTTGGTACATATAGTCAAAGGTAAGACTATACTGGTTCTTGTTCCTTTTTACCCCCAATACCTAATTTTTTGTTTTTTAAAATAAGATATACATAGTTTTAATCATTCTTTTTAAAAATATATATATTTTATTGATTTTTTTACAGAGAGGAAGAGAGAGGGAGAGAGAGTTAGAAACATCGATGAGAGAGAAACATCGATCAGCTGCCTCCTGCACACTCCCCACTGGGGATGTGCCCGCAACCAAGGTACATGCCCTTGACCGGAATCGAACCTGGGACCTTTCAGTCCGCAGGCCGACGCTCTATCCACTGAGCCAAACCGGTTTCAGCTTAATCATTCTTTACATACAATTTTGCATTCTACTTTTTTGGCCTAACAAAAATTTTTGTATGTTATCACATACTATGTGTAAACCTTTTATTTTTATTTTTTTGGTTAATCCTCACCTAAGGACATTTTTCTATTGATTTTTAGAGAGAGTAGGAGGTAGAGGGAGAAACAGAGAGAAACATCAATGTGAGAGAGACACATTGATTAGCTGCCTTCTGTACCCACCTCGACCAGGGCTGGGGAACCTGCAACCAAGGTACATGCCCTTGACTGGAATCGAACCCGGGACCCTTCAGGCTGAGGGCCGATGCTCTATCTACTGAGCCAAATCGGCTAGGGCTGTGTATTTCTTTATTGAATTTCAAAGAGGAAGGGAGAAGGAGAGAGCGATAGAAACATCAATGATGAGAGAGAATCATTGATGGGCTGCCTCCTGCATTCCCCCCCCTCCCCCCCCCGCCACTGGGGATCAAGCCCGCAAACCAGGCATGTGCCCTCGGCTGGAATCGAACCTGGGTCCCTTTGGTCCGCAGGCTGACGCTCTATCCACTGAGCCAAGCCGGCTAGGGCTGTGTAGACCTTTTAATAGGTACATAATAATCTTTGGATGTATTATGGTTTGCCTAAACACTTGTCTATTGTTGGAACTTAGTTTTTTTCCCCAGTTTCAGCATCATACATAATGTAATCTTCATGTTTTAAAACAAACTGTACACTAATTTTGATAGATCTGAACTTTGAAAAATGACTTTTAATTCCCTGCTCACTTCTTTTTTAAAAAAATATATATTTTATTGATTTTTTACAGAGAGGAAGGGAGAGGGATAGAGAGTTAGAAACATCGATGAGAGAGACACCGATTCAGCTGCCTCCTGCACACCCCCTACCGGGGATGTGCCCGCAACCGAGGTACATGTCCTTGACCGGAATCAAACCTGACGCTCTATCCACTGAGCCAAACCGGTTAGGGCTCCCTGCTCACTTCTAATTAGTTTCATGACTTGGGCAAGTTACTTTACTTTTTCCTCATCTGTAAAAAAGATTATGGTTTTGGAAATACTTCCTAGGGTGGTCATGAGACTGCAATGAGATAATATAGTAAAGAGGCTAGGATCATGCCTGTTACAAAATCAAGTGCTCAACCAAATTAGGAATAAAGGCATTTAAAAATAATCCCATTTCTCTTAATTGGTTTGCTTAGATTAAACTAGGTCCCAATAAAACACCCAAATCTTCATTGGATTAAGTACAGTATAAAAGGTTTTTCTTCTAGTGAACTCACATTTTAGAGCTAGTCTTCCGTGCTGAACTTAGTTCTCCCAAACCACTGAAGATGAAGAAAATTTCAAACAACTGTGACTGTGACTCTGCTCCAAGTTCCCCTGTTTCTGAGGTAAGGATTTGTGAGAAAGAGTGAGTAAGGGGGGAAGAGTGGGGTATACTGAGAAGCTTTTGACTTTTGTTTTTGCAAACAGGAATGCCCTCTAGTCCAAATCCTCCTGCTCCTATTGGGGTTGTTTTACTATTTGGTTGGGCTCATGTTAAACTGGCTTTCAAACCATAGCTTGGCCTGGCCTCAAACATCCCTCTTGCTGACTTAGTACCTCCGTTCTTTCACTTTTAACAAATGCATAGGATCACTATTGAAATATGGCAACCCTGCCTTCCAGGACTAGGTCTTACTGGTATCTAATAGTGCAACAGTGTGGTGGGATCCTAACTGGAGAAATTCCTCTGGGGTCTGAAGGAGGGTCTGGGGGCTGGGAAAGCACTGAAGATGAAGGGTGGTACCCAGACCCCCAGTCCATGCATCCTTTGTCAGCAAACATTATTGGACACTTAACTATGTCTAGGTATATTGCCCCACAGTGGACATGCAAATATAACTAGGATCCAGCCTCTTATCTCCAAGCTCTCAGGACCTAGTTATTAAACGCAACACAAAATAATTAAGGCCACAGCGAAGTAGCCCCCCCTTCCTCACCCCCCTACCTCCCACGGGAGAGGAGGGGAGGCTAGTGGAAGGCTTCTCAGAAGAGGTCTGCAGCGTTCTTGTTGAAGAGGAGCTGCACGGAGAGGCACCGACGGGTGCAGGTACACGCCCTGGAACGGAGTGTGGAAATAACATTTGTGTAGTTGTCTAGTCCTGAGGTCTGTAAGCCACGGTGAGTAGTTTTGAGACTACCTGGACAGCAAGCGGGGAGCAAACTCAGTCTGGGAGTGGTGCTGATTGGAGGGGCGACCCTGGAAGCCGAGAGACCCATTACGGGGATAGAGCAAAAAGTCCAAGCAAGCTAAGGAACGGGCGAAACTGGGACATGCGCAGAGTTCTTGGAAAAATATGTCTGTGCAGGAAGAGAGAACGGAGAGGACTCGGGCCTGGTAGCTCTGGAATGAGGATTCCTCCCTGCTTTCTGGTTTGGCAGACCTGGTGGATGGTAGTACCAATAACTTGAATGGGGAAAGCAAGCTCCTTCTTGGGGACCTCTCTTCAGAACCCTCCATTTCAAGCAATATCCCATCTACGGGTGCTTTTCCGGTCAGGAGACCAGTTTCCAGAAACCGCCGCAATGTGTCCGGCTCATACCTTCCAACAGTTGGCAACCAGTAGTGTCAAATGGTGGCCACTTTAAGACTAGTCACGTGACCTGGGTTTTCCCTTGCGGTAAGCCCGGCGTGCCTTTAGGGGGCAAGGTTCATCTATCAAAACGGATGTCAGCCCTTCGCGAGCCAATCGACTTCTGAGACTGGGCCACCAAGTCGAGGCAATCGGAAGATGGGTCCTTTCCACTTGTCTAGCCAGCGACCAATCACGGAGCGTCATATACCTCGTGCACCCGCCCATAAACGGAAGAAGCAGGAAAGTCGTCACAGCGTGGCGGTATTGTTACCTAAGGACTTGAGAGGAGGTGGGACGCGTGTTGATTGACTGACCGACTTCACCTACCGGGATTTGAGAATTTGGAGCAATCCCCCGCCTCGGAGGTGGGGTCTTATTTGATTGCCAAGTAATATTACCCAATGGAGTCTTAGCTCGTAGTGACGGGCAGGTTGCTTGACTAATGAGTCGTCGGCGTGGCCCGCACAGCTCTCCAATCGCTGGGCGGCGGGCCCCAGTCTGAGCGGCGATGGCGGCGGCGGCGGCGGCGGCAGCGGCAGCGGGGGCTGCGGGCGGTCGGGGCTCCGGGCCGGGGCGGCGGCGCCATCTTGTGCCCGGGGCCGGTGGGGAGGCCGGGGAGGGGGCCCCGGGGGGCGCAGGGGACTACGGGAACGGCCTGGAGTCTGAGGAACTGGAGCCTGAGGAGCTGCTGCTGGAGCCCGAGCCAGAGCCCGAGCCTGAAGAGGAGCCGCCCCGGCCCCGTGCCCCACCGGGCGCCCCAGGCCCTGGGCCTGGCTCGGGAGTCCCCGGCAGCCAGGAGGAGGAGGAGGAGCCGGGACTGGTCGAGGGGGACCCGGGGGACGGCGCCATTGAAGACCCGGTGAGGGAAGGAGGCGAGCGAGCTGGCCGCGGACCGGCCGTGTCACGGGAGGCCCAGGGCCCGGGCGGGGGGTGCGGGTGGGCGGGGAATAACGTGGCTGGGGCCGGGCCCGGCTCCTCGGCCGCCGGGAGAGGCCCGGCCGGTGGATTCGGGCGTCATGGGTGCCTAGTGGTGTACAGAAGGTTGCCAGCATTTCTTGTCGTGATGACCCTCGCGTGGGGTGAGGGAAATGGCCGAGCGCGGCTGGGGCCGCGTGCGGTGCGAGAGCAGCAGAGCCCTGCGGTGGTTCCTCTTCAGCTCGTCTCCATCCCTCCCCCACTCATTGCAGGAGCTGGAAGCGATTAAAGCTCGAGTCAGGGAGATGGAGGAAGAAGCTGAGAAGCTAAAAGAGCTACAGAACGAGGTAGAGAAGCAGATGAATATGAGTCCACCTCCAGGCAATGGTGAGTGAGCGGCGCTTGCACGCGGAGCCGGGTCCCCGGATTGGAAGGGTTGTGCGGGATGAGGTGGTCTGGACCTTGGAGCTGCTTGTCATCAGTTACTGACCAGGTGCCGGCGGTCATAGTCCATTGTGTGTTCCTTTGACCTTTGTGAAGCGGGCTGTTTGGGTGAGGGTAGTGGGTGCCTCCCTTTGTCCCTGTTACAAATATATTTCTCTTTGTTCTTAGCCTACCTCTACCCTTTGTGGAGGTTGCCAGCTGGCATTTGACCTTCAAGCTTAATAATTCCTCCTTAAATTGGGGACTCTTTAGTTAGGAGCCCTGAGATAAACCTCTCAGCTGCAGGGGCTTCCCCTTTACTCAGATCATTTCGACCAAACCTATTCATTAGGGACTTGATTTGGGAATGGAGGGGATTCCTGTACTGTTTTCTTTGATTTTTTTTTTTAAGAACGTATTATCCTATTTCTTCATTTGGCTAATATTTAGTGAGTACCTGTGTGCTAGGCACTATTTTAGGCAATGGGTATAGCAAAGAACAGAGCCAAATCTTAGTGTTCACTAGTGATGGTGGTGGTGGTGGTGCATATATTGGTCAAGTAAAAAAAAGAATTTTTTTTCTGATTTTTTTTTTTTTTCCCTCCTCAAAAGCTGGCCCAGTGATCATGTCTATCGAGGAGAAGATGGAGGCTGATGCCCGTTCCATCTATGTTGGCAATGTATGTACTAAGGCCCAGACTGGGGTTGGTGGGAGGTTTTATTTTGGGGAGTTACTTAATAGAAGCCTTGAAAGGAACATCTCTAGGATAGGTGGTAGATTTGGGGGCTGAGGGAGTGTTGGGAGTTGGTAAAAAGTAACAGCAATCAGCAGAGCCTCTGGGGTTGGAAAGAAAAGAGATTAGTTCCTCAGAGAATCAGATTTGATGTACCTTCCTCTGTATGGATAACATATACCTCAAAGGCTAAGCAGTGTATCTATTGAGATGGGAATTTATCCAGTACCTTTGAAATGTACCCCCTTCCATATATATATACATATATATTTACTTATTTATATGTCCTCACAGGTGGACTATGGTGCAACAGCAGAAGAGCTGGAAGCACACTTTCATGGCTGTGGTTCAGTCAACCGTGTTACCATACTCTGTGACAAATTTAGTGGCCATCCCAAGGGGTAAGTGTGGAAGTATGTTGGGGTCATTTTAGTCACAATTTAAAAATAGGTTCTTTTAGCCCTAGCTGGTTTGGCCCAGTGGATAGAGTGTTGGCCTGCAGACTGAAGGGTCCTGGGTTTAATTCTGGTCAAGAGTATATACCTCAGTTGTAGTCTCCACCCTGGTCCGGGTGCTTGTAGGAGGCAACCAACAATGTGTTTATCTCACATCGATATTTCTCTCTTTCCCTCTTCTACTCTCTAAAAACCAATGGAAAAATACCCTCAGGTGAGGATTTAAATAAATAGATAAAAACAAGTAGATTATTTTATATTGAGGATTAAATTAACTTGCTGTTCAAACAAGTGTCCTTTGTCTTTTTTTTTATTTAATATATTTTTATTGATTTCAGATAGGTAGGGGGAGAGAGGGATAGAACCATCAATGATGAGAGAGAATCATTGATAGGCTGCTTCCTGCACACCCCCTACTGGGGGTGGAGGCTGCAATGGGGCACGTGCCCTTGAACAGAATTGAACCCGGGACCCTTCAGTCCGAAGGCTGATGCTCTGTCTACTGAGCCAAACCGACTAGGGCTTAAGGCATTAATGTTGATGTACAGGGGTGGACAAAAAGTAGGTTCACAGTGGCGGATATGGAAGAATATATATAATGAACTTGCTTACTCACAACTGTAAACCTACTTTTGCCCACCTCTGCATTTCGAAGGTTGCACATAAATGCTTTGAGGGGCCAGACAAAGATGAAGGCTCGGTATGAATGGGATCATGAACTAGAAGGGGAGGGGCAGCTTCTGCTTGGTCTTATGGGTTCTGTCATATGGAAATTCAGGCCCTATGTACCCTGTTTTACAATTTTCTAAGAATAGCTGGACATTTTGATTAAAATTTTTCATTAAAAGAATTTGGCCAGCCGGCTGGTATGGCTATTTTTTGGACCAGTAATTTAAAGGGTGAACACAGCCGAATCTGGTTTGGCTCAGTGGATAGAGCGTCAGCCTGCGGACTGAAAGGTCCCAGGTTTGATTCCGGTCAAGGGCACGTACCTTGGTTGCGGGGGTTGCGGGCACATCCCCAGTGGGGGGCGTGCAGGAGGCAGCTGATCGATGTTTCTCTCTCATCGATGTTTCTGACTCTCTATCTCTCTCCCTTCCTCTCTGTAAAAAATCAATAAAATATATATTAAAATAAATAAAGGGTGAACACATTGTACCCAAATAAAGCATGCCTGCAAGTTGAATTTTACCTATGAGCTACTATTTGCATTCTCAGATAGCTGAAGTCTCACTCTTTTTTTGCAGGTTTGCATATATAGAGTTCTCAGACAAAGAGTCAGTGAGGACTTCCCTGGCCTTAGATGAATCCCTATTTAGAGGAAGACAAATCAAGGTAAGCCCCATGCTCACTGCTATTTTGGTTCTATGTAAACTCTCCAGGTTGACTAAAGCTCCACATTTTACATCCTTCACTCAGGTAATCCCAAAACGAACCAACAGACCAGGCATCAGCACAACAGACCGGGGTTTCCCACGAGCCCGATACCGTGCCCGGACCACCAACTACAACAGTTCCCGAGCTCGATTCTACAGTGGTTTTAACAGCAGGCCCCGGGGTCGTGTCTACAGGTCAGGATAGATGGGCTGCTCCTCTCCCCCACTTCCCATGAACCTTTATGCTTACTTCTCTCCTGATCTGAGGAACCTTCCCTAACCCTCCCCTTGGTCTCCAGGGACTTGGTCTCCTGCCTGTGCAGGGTGAGGAAGGTAGTTGCAGGCCAGGCGGCCAGTCTCATCATCTTTTTCTGGAGCAGGAATTGGTCATAGGGCTGGATTTCTCCACTCTGTTCTGAGAGAGGCTTCTTCCCCCAGCATGATTTTCCTTGAGAGTTGGTGGCAGAATGGGTTTACACAGAAGGTCTGGAAGAACAGGGCCTCAGAGCAGCGAAAATACTGCTTGGACATTTTTACTTTTCCCAGTTAGGGAGGGGTGACGTTTGAAGGTTCCTTGGAAGAATACCAGAGGCTAGTTGATCCTCCTCAGCAACCATGTGGGAGGATATTGAGATATTTACTCTCTAACTGAGCCAGTCTTTTGCGGTGCCCATGTTGCTTTGCTTTACTTCTCTTTTCACTTAAATAGGTAAGTTAGGTATATAGACCTGGGCTTTTCATAATATTTACCTATCTGCTCCCAGGAGTTAGGTTCTGTTGGTGAGGGCCTAGAGTAGACCTGTGGAGAATCCGGAAAACTACATACAATGAGTCCTTTTCCTTGCTCCTTTGTCTCAGATGCACTTCTCTATTACCACTGTTTGGAGAAGTATTTTGTTAATTCCCCCTCCCATTTGCCAGCTGTGTCACTGTTTCTGAGATTGTGGGGTCAGTTTTAGTATACTTGGAAATTTTCTTTGCCCCCCTTCCCTTCACAATAACTGGGGCGAGGGCCCATGGGGAGGGGCTTGTACTGAACTGTCTAGTGATTGTGTTAACACCTAACTCTCCTTCTTTCTTCCAGGGGCCGGGCTAGAGCGACTTCATGGTATTCCCCTTACTAAAAAAAGTGTGTATTAGGAGGAGAGAGAGGAAAAAAGAGGAAAGAAGGAAAAAAAAAAAAAGAATTAAAAAAAAAAAAGAAAACAGAAGATGACCTTGATGGAAAAAAAATATTTAAAAAAAAAAAAGATATACTGTGGAAGGGGGGAGAATCCCATAACTAACTGCTGAGGAGGGACCTGCTTTGGGGAGTAGGGGAAGGCCCAGGGTGTGGGGCAGGGGGCTGCTTATTCACTCTGGGGATTCGCCATGGACTCGACTCAACTGTGCAAGCTGCTCCCACTGTTTCCCTGTCCCACTTCACCCCTTTGGGGGCTGCTCAAGGGTAGGTGGGCATGGATGGTAGGAGGGATTTTTTTTTTTAAACCCAGGGCTCTGGAAGGACACCAAACTGTTCTGCTTGTTACCTTCCCTCCATCTTCCTCACTTTCACAGTACCCTCCTGCCTGCTCCTGTCCTGCCAGGTCATCCACCCACCCCACCCCTCTTTTCTGGCTCCCTGTTCCTTCAGATGCCTGGTGATCTATTTTGTTTCCTTTTGTGTTTCTTTTTCTGTTTTGAGTGTCTTTCTTTGCAGGTTTCTGTAGCCGGAAGATCTACGTTCCGCTCCCAGCGGCTCCAGTGTAAATTCCCCTTCCCCCTGGGGAAATGCACTACCTTGTTTTGGGGGGTTTGGTGACTTTTTTTGTTTTTCAGTTTTGTTTTTTTTTCCTTTGCTTTTTTTTTTTTTTTTTCCCTTTTATTTGGAGGGAATGGGAGGAAGTGGGCACAGGGAGGTGGGAGGTGGATTTTGTTTATTTTTCTAGCTCATTTCCAAGGGGTGGGAGTTTTTTTAAAATGTGTCATGAATAAAGTTGTTTTTGAAAATAAAAATTGTTTGGCCTTTTGAGTGTAAGGATTATTTTATCTTCCTAGTTTGTCTTAGATGCCAGAAGACTGTTAATTCTCCTTTGTGGAAATGCTGGTATTGTGGAAGGGAAGTTCTTTACGAATTAAGGAATAGGAGTTAAAGTGAACAACTAGCAGCAACATTATGTGTTTAGTTGAGGATGATGGGTTTTCTGATAGCATGTATCCCTGATTAGTATTTGAGAAGTAAATTAAATGAGCTTGGGGAAGTAAAAGAATGGCTAGATTAGAGTGATCTAATAGCACTTTTGTGTGTGTTCCTGATAAAACTTATGTTTTGAATTATTCACACCAGCACCGATGGAATCTTAAGATTGTGGTCTGGGTAGTTATCCTGTCTTTACCCCAAGGTGAGAGAAAAAAAAAAATTAGCTAACAGTTGTGAAGCTTCTATTACCTTAGCCATGCAGTGACCACATAACATTGGCTAATTTATTTTGGGTCCTTGAGGATCAAAACAGGCTTTTGTTTTAGTATCCTTAAATTTAGTAGTTCAGTTACTTGGTCATGTTAATAACCTAATTTCTCCATTTTATATTCTAATGTCAGATTAGTCTTAAAATCCTTGGGTACTGTAATCACCCCCAAACTTCCATAGAATCTCCATTACTTAGAGGGCTTCAAATACTTAAAACTTCTGTCCGTGCCATTCGCTCATGATCCCAGGATACTTTGTCCATGATTGCCTCAGACCTGGATTCTTAATCTTCAAAAATGGCTCTATTCTATATCTACAAATCTTTAACCCACCTCTTAAATGGCTTGGTGTTAGGAATTCTCAGGTGGCTAGTTGACCACCTAATTTAGCATTTGATCATTTATTGTACTGTATGTGAATTGGTAGCATTGGAGGGTCTGTCTTTTAACTAGATTCAACTGAGTGCAGATTTCTGCAGAAGCTGATTAGCAAGAGGCTGTACTATTTACTAGAAGAAGAAACGAAGTGGCTGGATGCTGTTAATGCTGGGAAGGTCTCATCTATCCACCAGGAGGCACTAAGTAGCCATCAAAAATCCTTATAAATCTTGGATTTTGGAGGATTAATTCATTCTTTGGACTCTTGTTTATAGTTTTGTATGCTTACTCAACTCAATATCCTATCCATTCTCTCCATTCTTTTAACTGCTTGAGTAACCCCTCATCTTCACTGCAGTGGGCTCCTGGCAGATGTCTCTGGCTCCAAACTGTTCATGTTGGCAGAAAGGCCCTTATGCTGCCATCATAAGTATAAACTAAAGTCTAGACCTAAGGCCTTTTCCAGCTTGATCCTGATTACATTTTCCTGCCACATCCATGAATTTTACTCTTCATGTATTGCCCATGTTCTCAAGCCTGCTGTGCCCAACACATCTATTCTGTCAGAATCATAAGTACCACAGTTGAGAAATCTCTCTTGATATCATAGAATGAATTGGACTCAGGACAAATTGTTCCTATCTCTCGGACTTAATGGTTTTATAACTAAAATAATTACATCCTCATTCCCCTACTCGACTGCAAGCTCCTTGAGGGCATGGATTCTGCGGTTGTGAGAGCTCACAGTGCCTGCCACTTAATAGGTGCTCAAAGGATGTTGAGTAATGGGTTCCTTTATCCTGAACCTGCTGGTTCCTGTCCTTACAGGAATCATTTCCAACTTTAGCTGGTCTCTTTTTTTTCCTGTAGCAGTATCAGTGATTTTAGAAAGGGCAATGGCATGGAAAGTAAGTTGCTTTCCTTGGGAAAGATGGGTTACTTTTCTGTCAATCCTGATAAACTCCTTCTTAAACAAGAAATAGGAATGAGCCCGGTCTCATTGGAATTCTGTAGGAGGGAAGTGTCTAAGGAAGAGAGAGAGGGAGAACCTGTCTACAAGATTTCTTCTCTGGGGTGAGGGTCTGAGTCAGAGGTCCTTAGGCTGTGGGTGATACAATGAGGGAAGACAACCCAGTGCTTTTTCAGGTAAATTTGCCCAACCTGACAGCAATAGAGAAAATCAGTTGCTAGGTTTTTTCAATGATACAACTTCCCTTGCTTTTTAAAAAAATATATTTTATTGATTTTCACAGAGAGGAAGGGAGAGGGATAGAGAGTTAGAAACATCGATGAGAGAGAAACATCCATCAGCTGCCTCCTGCACACCCCCCACTGGGGATATGCCCGCAACCAAGGTACATGCCCTTGACCGGAATCGAACCTGGGACCCTTGAGTCTGCAGGCTGGCGCTCTATCCACTGAGCCAAACCAGCTAGGGCTTCCCTTGCTTTTATTTTTATTTTATTTTATTTTTAAATCCTCACCTGAGGACATGCTTTATTGATTTTAGAGAGAGGGGAAATGAGAGGGGGGGGGAGGGGAGATATCAAATGGTACAACCTACATATATGCCCTGACCAGGAATCAAACCTGCCACCCTTCAGTGTACAGGACGACACTCAACCAACTGAGCCACACCGGTCAGGGCCTTCCCCTTGCTTTTATATATGGTTTAAATGAGTAGCCTTTCTCAATTCATGACATAATTTTTATTTTTATTTATTTTTATTTTTTTTTAAATATTGATTTTTTACAGAGAGGAAGAGAGAGGGATAGAGAGTTAGAAACATCGATGAGAGAGAAACATCGATCAGCTGCCTCCTGTACACCCCGCACTGGGGACGTGCCCGCAACCAAGGTACATGCCCTTGACCGGAATCGAACCTGGGACCCCTCAGTCCGCAGGCCGACGCTCTATCCACTGAGCCAAACAGGTTTCAGCTAGAATTGATTTTTGAATATTGATCTTGTATCCTGCAAGTTCAAGTTTAGTAATTGTGCTGAACTTATTTATTTATTTATTTTTTAAAAATATATTTTATTGATTTTTTACAGAGAGGAAGAGAGAGGGATAGAGAGTTAGAAACATCGATGAGAGAGAAACATCGATCAGCCGCCTCCTGCACCCCCCACTGGGGATGTGCGCGCAACCAAGGTACATGCCCTTGACCGAAATCGAACCCGGGACCTATGAGTCCGCAGGCCGACGCTCTATCCACTGAGCCAAACCGGTTTCTGCTGAACTTATTTATTTTTAAGAATATTTTTTAATCGTCACCCGAGGACACACTTTTTAAAAAATTGATTTTTAAAAATGTTTTAATTGATTTTTATAGAGAGAGGAAGATGAAGATAGAAACTGATGAGAAACATTGATCCACTGCCTCCTGCACGCCCCCTAGTGGGGATCAAGCCTGCAACCTGAAATTGAACCTGCCATCTCTTGGTGCATGGGAGGATGCTCAACCAACTGAGTCAAACCAGCTGGGCTAAAATTGATTTTGAGAGAGAGAAGAGAAAGAAACATCCATCAGTTGCCTCTTGTACATACCCCAAACTGGCAACCTGTGTATGTGTCCTGACGGGAATCGAACCTGCCACCTTTTAGTGATGGAACAACACTCCAACCAACTGAGCCACACCCACTAGGGAGTAGAACTTATTTATTTATTTTTTTAATATATATATATATTTTTTACAGAGAGGAAGGGAGAGGGATAGAAAGTTAGAAACATCGATGACAAAGAAACATCGATCAGTTGCCTCCTGCACACCTCCTACTGGGGATGTGCCCACAACCAAGGTACATGCCCTTGACCGGAATCAAACCTGGGACCTTTCAGTCCGCAGGCCGACGCTCTATCCACTGAGCCAAACCGGTTAGGGCCTTATTTAGTTCTAATAGTTTTCTTGTGGATTCCTTAGGATTTTTCATATACAAAATCATGTCATCTCCAAATACAGAGTTATATATTGTCCTTTCCATTCTGGGTACATTTTATTTCATATTCTTGTCTCATTTTCCCAGCTAGAAGAACTTCCAGTACAATGTTGAAGTGGTGAGAACAGATATTCTTGCCTTGTTCCTGATCTTAGGGTGAAGGCTTTTAGCCTTTTGCTGATAAATATGATGTTAGCTCTGGGTTTTTCATAGTTGCCCTTAATTCCATGGATGTTAAAAAAATAAACACATTGTTCTCTATGCACACCATACTCTGTTATGCCTTGAGGCTTTGCACTATTGCTTCCTCCTTTCTGTCCCCGGCAAACTCAAGGTTCAATCCAAATGTCTGAGATGCTTCCCTTGACTGTTTCTAATAGAGTATATCCTTCCATCCTCAGAGTTGCTACAGCAATTTTTACATCTCTCTGCATTTTTTAATACAGGATTGTAATGATTTGTCTCAGTTTTCTGAGTTCTTGCAGGCAACGACCATAGCCCTTCCCCAAGATCTGAGGCAGCACCAGACAGTTGTGGATAATCAATAAAAATTGGTAGTATAGGGTCCAGGCTAGGTTGACTGAATGGGAGGAATGGGAGTGGCCTTCCTGGTCTTCATGTAACTTTTTAAGGTTAGAAATGTACCCCTTATATCCTTTTAATGTTCCCCTCAATCTATCATGGCTCTTAGTTGTGAATCCAGATAAAAACATTACTAAAATCTGTTCATGTTTCAATCAGTACAACCTCTCCAAGGAAAGTAGTAATTTCCTTGTTTGCCTGAAAACTCTATCCAAGTTCCTGGACTACCTTCTAAACTTAATATTACAGGGTAAGTAATACTTTCTTTCACAGTGTTTAGACATATTTTCTATCTGGTATTTAGTAAGAAGATTGAGGCTCCCAGTTTCAAGATCTGGCTACACTAATTGCTTACCAGTCATAGAACCTTGAATACGTTACCTTTCAAATCTCAGTAAAAGCCCCAAAAATAACCATCGTTTTTTCATGGGGTTATTGATGAGGATCCAATGAGATCATATGGTTGGTGAATTTTAGAGCAACTGACAAGATCTTAGTTTTTTTAGCTACACATATTGACCCTTTCCACCTAGACTGTGAATTGCTTGGGAACAAGAGTCTGTGCTTCATTGGTTCTCTGCAAATGCTCTCATTATGTTTTTAAATTTTTTATTTAATGATTTGAGAGAGAGAGAAGAAGAAGGTAGAGAGGGAGAGAAAAACTTCAATTTGTTGTTCCACTTATTTATGCATTCATTAGTTGCTTCTTGTATGTGCCCTGACTGGGCATAGAACCTGAAACCTTGGTTCTATAACCTTGGCAGCCGATCAATGATTCTCTCTCATCATTGATGTTACTATCTCTATCCCCTTCTCCCTTCCTCTCTGAAATCAATAAAAATATTTTTAAAAAGGTCAATATTGGAGTCAGTTAAAACCCCACAGACATTATTCTACAGAATGTGTGATGCAGTTTATAATTGTGAAGGAACTGTGGTGTAGAAAGAGCAGCCAGAAGGGGTTTGAGGCCTGGCTCTGCCACTTAATGGCAGGTCCCTGATTTTCACTCATTTCCATTTTCTTAGTAGTTAAATAGGATAAAAATAGTAATACCTATTTCAGGGGACTGTGGAGATTAAATTCCTATGAGTTCTCAGATATTATTATTATTACTGAAGCCCAGTAGCATGGCCTCAGAATGGATTGGCAGAGGGGAAGGAGATAGGAACACTGGTGCTGTGGGAATCTGTGGGTAATGGTCCTATCTTCTCAGGAAAAGGCTGGCCTCAAATTTTTGCTTTTTCTAAGAATCCCTCTCTCCAAGACCACGCCACACTTTCCTACCTCCAGGCCTTTGCTCTCCCTTTATCCTTTGAGTTGAGAGCACTGTATCTGTCTCCTAGGCTCTTGCCTGAGGGCTTTCCTACCTCTAAGTAAAGTCTTACTTCCTTCAAGATGCAGCCTTTTGGTGGTCCAAACCACTGGCCTCTCCCTCCTCTTTAATATTCTTAGTATTAGATGGATTACTCTTGAAGGATGGCCTGTGCCCTGTATCTCGGTTGGTACTTATCTATAAATCAGGCACTGTTTGCTAAAAGAATGAACAAATGTTAACTTCTTGAGCTTCTATCATGTGTCAGAATTTGGTGTTTCAAAGTTGAGTAAGACCAAGTTCCTTCCCTTAAGGAGCTTACCATCTAGTGGGAATAATTTAAGAGGCACTTATGTTATCTTGTTTAACCTCAGAGCAACCCTTGAAGGAAGCTGAAGGTTTAGAGATTTGCCCAAAGTGGCAAAAGCCAGGCCGGGGCTGGTCTGAGAGGCAGACCCAGAGGTGGAAATCCTAGTCTCCTACTGCCCCACCACCGAGTGCCTAGAAGCTCACCCCTCACTTCCAAGAGTAGTGCCCAAAGCTTGGAAAGAGTTGGAAAGGTGGCTATAGTGTACATCAATGGAGAGCTCCAGCTCCTGATCTAATCAATCCCAGCTCTGGCACTCATTAGCTTTGTTACTGAGTCTCTCAGAGCATCAGTTCTCTCATCTGTACTAGTAAAAGAATACTGTAGTGAGCATCCATTGTTTTTACCCGTACAATATCCAGTCCTGCTTCTGCAAACAGCACTCAGGTGTTGCTTTCCCTCTCCCCAGTAGTCAGTGGTATGGCAGGGGTGGCATGTTACTCAGGCTAGCCAGTCACTTGCTCTCTGGAAATGACTCCACTCAGAGGGCGGGGTTGGGGGTGGCAAAGATTGAATCCCACTGGAGTTTATTCACCCAGGTGACAAAAATATTACTGGTTCTATTCCCTGGACCCCGGGGACCTCCCCCCTGGTTCCTGAACTTTTAAAAAATATATATTTTTATTGATTTCAGAGAGGAAGGGAGATGGAGAGATAGAAACAAGAATGATGAGAGAGAATCATTGATTGGCTGCCTCCTGCACGCCCCCTAATGGGGAGAGAGCCTGCAACCTGGGCATGTGCCCTTGACCGGGATCGAACCTGAGACCCTTCAGTCTGCAGGCTGATGCTCTATCCACTGAGTCAAACCAGCTTGGCTGTTCCTGACCTTTTATGACTAGTTCTGCTTCTCCTTCCATTCTGTTAGCTCCCCACCACACCCCTCTAATAATTTCCCTTTTTGTTTAAGTTCATTGGAATCCGTTTTTATTGTTTGCAACAACAAAACTTTAATTGATCCAAACACCTCCCTTGCAGTGTTGTAAGGATTAAGTGATTAAATGAAGTTTGTAACGTGCCTAACCCAGTCCTAGCAGCATAGCAATCAGTAACGGGCAGTAGCTATCTATAAGTTAACACAGCGTGGGGGAGGAGGGGACCTGGCACAGGGAGGAGAAGGGAGATTGTCATTGGTTTTAGTTCCACTGAGAAACCTTCCCCCAGGAGGTAGTTGAAGGACAACGGAAGGGAGGGAAGTCCAGGCTATGGTATGCTCATTTAATCAAAATGTCTTTATTGAAACAGAAGGATAGAGCAAGAAAGAATGAGGTCTGGGAAGATGTCTTTGGGCACAGGATGAAGCCCAGACCAGGTGGTTACAGTGTGGAGCTCTCTCCCTGTCCCCTGACTCTTGCCAAGGAAGTGAACACAAAGCAGCAGGGAGGAGATGGGGGTAGGGGCAGCCCTCTGAGCTCTACTTGATGGCTGGCGTGAGATGCCTCTGAGCCTCCCAATCGTCTTACCAGGCAGGGCCTTATGTCACCTTTCCGTGTGGGCCAGCCTCCTGCCAGGTGCTCAGAGGCCACTCAGAGGGCGGGGTTGGGGGTGGCAAGCAGCGGGACATGGTCACAGCGGTTCGGGGGCGGCTGCCGCAGCAGAGAAGGCCGGCGGCACAGCTCCCCGTCCCGGAGCACCTCAGGCAGGAGCTTGCGCTTGGTTTCCGGCAGAAGCATAATGCTGAGGATGCAGAGGAGGGCACAGGCTGCCAGCACCACGTGCTGCAGGAAGGCTCCGTGGCCCATGTGGAGGCGCTGGGCTGGGTCACTCAGCCCTCCGAGTGCCCCCAGGGCCATGATCAGGCCCAGGCCTCGGCCCCTGGGAGAGATGGAGTTGGCACTCAGCCTCTAGCTGTGGGTCTCACCCCCACCCTTCTCTAGCAGCCTTCCCTCCTTCATCCCTTGGGCTCTGTCCTGGATGGATGACCGGGAGGCCTGGCCCTGCCCCTGGCAGCACCCTTACTCTCACCGGACAGTGGTGGGGATGACTTCAGAAGCAAGGAGGGTACTGAGGATTCCAGCAGCTTGGGAGGAGAAGAGGCCAAGGACAGAGAAGGTGGTGATGGCGGCCTCATTCAGATCTGGAGGACCAAGGAGGAAGCATGAATGGCGGCGGGAGACCATGCTTGGCCTAGTCCCTCGCTTCATCCCCTTGCTCTCTGATCCTATGGCTAGGTGGGTGGGCTCTGGGCATTCACTAATTGACTGGGAGAACAGAGAGGGTATGTGGCCAGGGAAGGACTGTGGAGATCTGGGCAGGGGCTGGTCTTGTCTTAGGAGGCCTGTCTGAGGCTCCTCTGCCTGGTCCCTTTGCTGAGCCCATACTATGGGGAAGGGAGGATGCTCACAATCCCACAGGCCCAGCAGGACCAGGGACGCAATGCCAGTGAGGGTCATCAAGAGAAGCAGGATGCCCCGGCGGCCAAATCGGTCCACGGTGACCCCCAGGAAGACACAGGCCAGGGCCGCTGTGCCACTGGCTAGCAGGGAGCACAGGTAGAAGTCCGATGGGCTCCCTCCTCCTCCCACAGGCTGGTAGCAGTGACGAATGGCGTGGGCAATAAAGCTGTGAGAAGGAGTGGGAAAACAGAAAGGTGCCTGCATCCCCACCCGCAGCTTTCCACGGCTCTGGCTGCCCTCTGCGGGGGTCCTCATGCCTTCCCCACCCAGCCAGCCCCCATCCCAGCTACTGGCCTGGCCCTTGGCTCAGACCCCAGGCTCACTTGGTGAAGCCCAGGATAAGCAGGTTTTTCCAGATGTTGCGGTAGTTGAGGAGGGATGCGAGGGAAAAGGAGGATGTTGCAGGGAGAGGGCAGGTGTTCTCCAGGTCTTCGGGAGAGAAAGGGAGGAGCTGTCAGAAGGAGTAGCAGAGAACCCAGGGTCCTCCCACATGAGTGGTGGGGACCTTGGGAGAAGGTGCACAGCTATACCCATGCAGAGGGCACCGTCATGTGTGCATGTGAGAGAGCATCTGTAGGGACCCCTGTCTCCTACCCTGCAGGGCCTCCTGGGCTTCCTCTCCCAGCATCTGCCCATGGGGCCGGTTCCGCTCAGCCAGGATCCTCAGCACCGATTGGGCCTCCTCAATCTGTCGCTTCACTATCAACCATCGTGCAGACTCCAGAAACAGACCAGGCCAGCTGGGGGCAGGGGTTTGGGGTACACAGTGAAGCCTCCCATCTTCTGACACAGGGATGGGAAACTGCCCCCCTCTGAGGGGCTGGGGCTGGGGCAGGCCTGGACGAGGGGTAGTGGAGAAGAGGGGGTCTCTGGGCTAGAGCTAAGATGGAGGGGGAGATGAGAATGACCCGGACAGCAGGTGAGGGGTGATACTGACCCATAAAACAGGAAGAGGATGCAGGGAGCGGTGATCATTCGCTGCAGAAATCGCCAGTCCTTAGAGACAAGGGCCAGGCCCAGGAACAGGAAGTGTCCCCCCACCCCAACTAACTCCCCTGCTAGGGCCACCCGTAGCCTCTGGGTTGGGTCGCACAGCTCCAGGCCTGGAGATACATCAGGGACAGGGAGGAGAGGTCAGGGAGGAAGGAGGCATGGGAGAGAAAAGGAGAGAGGGAGGGAGGAGGGCAGAGAGTGAGGTCAGACCCTGATTGGAGGCTGCAGCTGTCACCTCCCACAGACTAACCTCTAAATGGCAACGAGTGGAGAGATTGTTCAGTCCTCTCTCCTCTCCTGCTCAAATGTGGGAGGGCTGGAGGGTCAGAGTCCCTGATGGGTATTCAGCATTCCCCATTACAGGCTCTTTCATATCAGACCTTATATGACCTTCATATCAACCCTTGTTCAAGGTCACACAGCTAGTTAGGATTTTATTTTTAAAATAGGACTATTACCTGACAGCAGTAAGTCTAGGGCAAGGAAATCTTAAAGATAGTGGAAGGAGATGGGTGTGGATAGATGAAAGACCCCTGGATCCTTCAAAGGCCTGGGCAGAAAGACAGCTTAGAGTCTGGACAGCTGAAATTTGGGGCTGAAGAAGGGACTGAGGGGACCCTAGGGGGCAGTGGGAATGGCCTGGGTTGTACACAGGCAGGGGTGAGCCCCAAGGGAAGGACCTCTTTGGAGGGTGCCACTCACGCATCAGGTAGACACCAAGGTCAACTCCGGCAAGCAGGAAGCCCAGGAGGAATCGAAGGGCCATGACCCCGGTGGAGGAGCCTGCAGCGGCCCCTCCCACTCCACAGGGGCCCACCAGCCCCAAGGTCAGCAGCACAATCCCACGACGGCCAAACCTGGAAAGTGTGCAGGGCCTCTGGTCACCCAGACCCCCTGGGGGAGGCATTGCTGGGTGGGACCCAGTTGCCCAACTCACAGCTGGAGGTATGAGGATGAGGTCTTGGGAGCAAGAGTTGGACCGAGGCTAGAGAAGATGGAAGGGATTGGGACCATGGGTAAGTTATGTCTGGCAACCAGGCACTTGGGTATGGCTATGGTTCTGTGGGGATGGGACCAGACTCTTGTGGATGGGGCTATTGATCAGAGCTTAGGGCATTTCTCTGTGGAAGTGAGACCAATCATCAGAGGGGATGGGATATTGCTAAGGGGACTTGGAACCATTCATCCTTAGTGATAGAGGTCAGTTGGGATGAAGCTTGTCTCGCTCAGACTGGTCAGAGAAGATGGGGTCATTGATATATGTATGGGGTTGGAGTTACTGATCAGTGGAGGTGGGTCCATTGGCCACTTGTGCCTGGGGATAGTATTGGTCAGTGAAGATGGAGCTATTGATCTTAGGGAACTGAGTAATTGATTTTGGAGGCTGAGGCCATTGTCCTATGGGGTTAGGGCAAGGGTCTGTTTGTCCATAAGGATGGTGAGTAGAAATGGGGCCACTGGCCAGAAGATGGAGCCATTAACCCATGGGCATGGAGATTTAATCCATGGATTAGGACTATGGATCAGTGGGGATAATTCCTAATCTTAAAGATTGGTTAATTGATCTTTGGGGATGGAGCCATTGATTCATGGGGTGGGGGAATCTTAGTCCGTGTGGGTGGGGCTATTGTTCAGTGGGGATGAATCTATGAATCCAGGGGGATAATCAGTAAGGATTGGGTCACAGACCAGGGGAAATTAGACTATTGGTCAGTGATGATGGATAGGGCTACTGATCCTTGGAGGCCAGGCTATGATCTTTGGGGATAATACCAAAGATTTATGGGGATGAAGATTGGGATCACTGGTCATTGGGAGTAATACTATTGACCCAATAGAGGGGGGCCATATTTCCATGGGATGAGTTTATTGGTTAATGGGGCTAAAGCTACTGAATTTAGAAGACTGAATTATTGGACTTAGGTGATGAGGCTATGATTTCATAGGAATAATGCTACTGGTCTGTGAGAGTGAGACCATTAATGCATGAGGATGGTCTATTGATCTATGGATTTAGAATAATTTGCCCAAAAGGATTTGTGACTACTGGGCAGTAAGGATAGGTATTGATTTTAGGGAATTGGATTATTGAATGTTGGGTTGCCTTTGATCTATGAGAGTTGAGCTATTTATCCATTTGGATAGGACTGTAGATTAAGTGGAAGTTAGTCTAATAATCCATGGGGATGGTCAGTGGAGATGGAGCACTTGGTCAGTGGTGACAGTATTGAGAATCAGAGGAGATGGGAGTTCTGATCCCTGGGGAAAGCTATTGGTTGGTGGGGATAAGCTGATCCTTGAGATGAGGCCACTGATTCATGGAAAAGGGGTGTTTGGTCTGAGAGGATCTGAGAGCACTGAAGACCCATGAGGATGGAACTTTTAATTTCTGGGGGAGTGGTGCTATTGTGGTCATTGATCCATGGGGATTGGACTATTGACCCATGAGGGTGGAATCATTTGTTTGTGGAGCTGAACTATACTGGTCAATGGGAATGGGGTTAGGAATTAACATAATTATCTTTAGAAATGAGGCCCTTGAGATGGCGCTAATAGTCCACACGGATAGGGCCATTAATGGGGATGAATCCATTAATCTATGAGGATGGTGAGGGAGGTGGTTAGTGATGATAGGAACAATAGAGGAGGAGCTAGGACTTTTTATACGTAGAGATAAGGGTTTTGGTCATGGAGATGGAGCTATGGTCTTTGGAGATGATGCCGTTGATCCATGAATATGGGGAAATTGGGGTGAAGTCATTCCCTGTAGCAGAAGAAGTATTTCTTTGCGGGGAGTGCAGTTGAGACAGGGATGGGGGTGCATATCATTGAACAGAAGTCCCGAGAAGGCTGCAGAGTCCAGCGACTACTCTTCGACTACTCTTCGGCCTCTTGCCAACACCAGCTGCCTGAGCTAGCCTGCCTAGCACCCCTCCTCTCTGCTTGCCCTGTCCCTAGCAGCCCTCACCTGTCCGCAGGGTAGCCCAGGAACAAGTAGCCGGAGGCAAAGCCCAAGATGAAGAGGATCTGCTCCAGGATCACCTGCCAGCCCAGGTCACACACCAGATCCCACTGGGGATGTGAGAAGGATGGAGTGGGCGTGAGGCCCTGAGTGGGTGGCTCTCAGCCCGCCCTCCGACCCGGAGCCCACCCAGGCGCCTCACCTGGCCGATGGCATTGGTGGTGAGCACTGGCAAGCCGTTGTAGTCCCAGTCCTTGAGACAGTGGTTGAAGTCCGGCGGGGCAAAGCCACTGCACGAGGGGTCCGTACTGGTGGCGACACGGCTGGCGACGCTGGCTGCAATCGCGGCGCTGGCGACGCCAACACCGCTGGCGTTGGGGGGCTGCTCCCAGCCAGAGGCGTTGGGAGCGAAGCCCCCGTAGTGGCAGTGCAGTGGGGGCGCCAGCGTGAAGATGGGGTCCGAGGCCAGGCCCAGCGCCACGAAGAGCACAGGCAGGCAGCAGAGGCCGAGCTGCAGCTGCTGGCCCCCACCCAGCGCCCCTATCTGGGCAAGCAGCGCCTCGAAGCTGAGGGGGCCGGAGGGCACGGCCAGCGACAGGCTGCTGCCCAGCCCGCCGCGGCCCGCGTCGCCCTCCCCCTCCCGCTCGCGCTGTCGCTCACCCTGCAGCTGCTCGGTGGGCACCGCATCTCCGAGGGTTCCGACCTGCTTGGGGAGTGGGGGGTGGGAGGTGGGGCGGGGAGAGGCAGAAGAAGGGTGAATCGGAGAAAACTGCAAAGCAAGGGAAGAGGGCGGGCGCTCGAGCAAGGAAGGCAGTCAAGGGCCGGGGGTGCGCGGAGGACAACGCCAGGCGCGGGTGCGGAAGGCGATGGCGTTGTCCTCAGCGCGCAGGCACTTACTCCGTTGGGGTTGGGGGTGATCTCTACATTGCTGTCGATTTTGCTGCCGCCCCCGCCATTGGGCTCCGGGGTCCCGGTGGCCACTCGGGGAGCCAGCTTGTCGACCTCAGGGGCCCTGCGGGGCCTCGCCGAAAGGATGCGCTGTCCTCTGGCCCAGTGGTGCGCTGGATGCCCAGACACAGAGCCCAGAGACCCCGCTCTGCAGCTCTGCAGCCGCGGGCGCCTCCTTCGTCTCTGCGATCTCAGCGCCGATTTCTCCTCCCCTTCCTCCAGACTCTCCTCCCCTTCTCACGTCAGCAGAACCTTCGGTCCAGACTCTTCGTCAGAGAGAGGAAGGGGGGCCAGGGCCCAGGAGAGGGAGGGCCTGGGCTCTGTCTCTGTTCCCTGCGTCTGAGGGCTATTGCGGTAAAAAGGGGGAAAAGGCTGAAGGATGGTAGCTAACCCACACAGATGCCAGAGATTCCTTCTTTGCTCCCAGTTCTTATCAGCCATCCACCCATTCATCCATCCACTCATTGATTCATCAATAAAATTTATGAAGCTTCTACTCTGTGCCTGGCCTTGTGCTAGGCTTGGGTATAATAGAATGAACAAGACACCGTGGAGTAGCTTGCTGCGGGGTCAGGAGGGTGTAATGACCATTGCAGTACAGGACATGCATATGGAGGGCTGGCTTGGGCACTGCGCTCAGCCCTGGCTGCCCTCCTGCACAAGACCACCTCGCGTTTCACTCAGGTGAGTCGCCATTTCTCAACAGCATTTGGCACTGTTGACCACCCCTTCCTCTAAGTACTTTCTTCCTTGACTGCTAAGTCCCACATTCTCCTGGTTCTCTTTCTCTTTTTTATAAAAGTTTTTTTTTTTCCCCCAAGGGAAGTTTAAAAATATTTGATTAATTTCAAAGAGGAAGGGAGAGGGGAAGAGAGATACATCAGTGATGAGAGAGAATCACTGATTGGCTGCCTCCTGCAGGCTCCCTACTGGGGATGGAGTGTACATCCCAGGCATGTGCCCTTGACCAGAATCGAACCCAGGACTCTTCAATCCACAGGTCAATACTCTATCCACTGAGCCAAACCAGCTAGGGCTTGATTTTCTTTCTCTTGCTCCTCTTTTCTCTACTGCAGGCTCATCCTTCTCTTCTTCATCACTCCGTGTCTGGTCCTCAGAGGCTTAGTCCTACCTGGGTCCTCCTCTTAGCTCACACTGTTCCCTGCACCTGGGGATCTCGCCCATGCCCACAGCTTCACCCTCAATATAAACAATACAAACCAACACATATCTGGTCCCCAGACTTACATTTCCAGCTCCTGTTACTGAACCACCTCCCGAAGGTCAGGTTTGCGTGCTCAATGCACTAGTAAGATAAACACTGAAACAATGGTGCTTGGAGATAAAGGTTTATTTGATTTGGCCAAATCAAGAAGACAGAAGAGCAAGAGCTCTCAAATTCATCTTCCGAAAAAAGCAACAGTAGAGAGTTTTTATGCAGCTAGGCCCTGCTCGGGAGTAGGGGAGGGAGAAATCTGTTTCTTCAATCACTGTTGACCATCAGTTTCACTCCAACCTCTCATCGGAGTCCGACCCTTGAAGCCTTCTTCTTTGACCTCTTACCTTGGATGACTCATAGGGACCTTAAACCCAATGTGACCATGCTCTTCCCCTACTAACCTGGTTGTCTTCAAGTGTGTCCTACATGAATGGCCCCCTCGTCATCCAATTGTGGCCAGATGCTCAGGTGACAGTCCTCAGAGGGCCCTCTTCCTTACTGCCCCATCAAATCCTTTTCAAAATCCTGCCCATTTTACTAGTACTTCCTATGTAATTCTCCTCTTTTCCGTTTCTCTCCATCTCTACCACCATTAGTCAAGCTGCCTGTTGCACAGACTGCTTTAGCCTCCTAATTCCTAACTGGTGCTGTGTCCACCGTGTTTCCGCATCCTTTCCCCATCTGTTATGTAGAGTGCAGACGGAGTGATCTTTTCAAAATGCAGATCAGTTCATGTCCCTTTCCCGCTTAACAACCTTGAATGGCTTCTCCTCGCCATCAAGGTAGATAGTATGTTAGACAGCTCATACATGGTTCTGCATGCTTCGCCCCATGCTCTCTGCAGCTCCATCTCACTTCTCAAACGTTCACTGCAGTCACACTGGACTCTTTTGTTTTGATTTGTTTTGTAATGCCACAAGCTTGTCCTATATTAGAAGGCTTCTCCTCCCCCTTAGTCAAGTCCTTACCGTTCAGCTGTCAGCTCAAGCATTATTTGCCTGAGAAGCCTTCCCTAACTCCTAGAATTGCGACTCAGTGTGATTTACAGACCAGGAGCACCCACATCACCTGGGAGCTTGTTAGAAATGCGGAATCACAGGCCTTTTAACCAGATCCCCATTAGAGATACACTTGTCTAAGAGGTTTGATACCTAATAGGTACTGTTTTCTCTTATCTCAGATAAGGACTGGAGTGTCCTGTCAGACTGTCAGGAAATCCATTCCCTCTCCTCTCCACCGAACCAACTTCTGAAATTCTCTCCTGTTCTGAAATTTTCCAAGTATGGGAAACTCTTCTGATGCCTTTAGCAGCCTCCCACCACTTCCCTCCCCCCAACTCATTTCAGCACCTCCTCAGGGTTTACTTTGGTGCTGGCACAGCCAACATCCCCTGAGGATTTATGTATCCGTGTTCTTGTGTCTGTCCTGGAATCGTTCCCTTAACTTTATGTGGTGCTGGGCTGTTCATATGCATCACCTTGCTAGGACCTCGCAACAACCCTGTGAGAATATTATGGTCCGTCTCATATCAAAGCTGAGACGGACTCCGAGGGGCTGACAGGATTTACTGCAGACACACAGGTACATGATGTTTCTGGGACTTGCTCTAATGCCAAGCTGATCTCTTAAAATTCTTTCTGGATGATGGAAGACTGCCCCTGTTACAGGTCTTCAACACGTAGGGGTGAATCTTGGTGGCCCCAGAACCTGGAAATGAGTTTTCTTTTAAGAGTGAAATGAGCAAGGAACCCATAATGAAAGAGGCAAATGCATAGGGAATGCTAAGACATTAGGATGTGATTGAACTTTGGGGTGCTTCCAATCCAGTCACTGTGCCAGGGCATCATCTTAGGAAAGCAGGACTGAGCCCTGGCCGGTGTGTTCAGTGGTTAGAGCGCCAGCTCATGGACTGAAGCAGGGGTTGCCAACCGGTGGTCCATGAGGTCCGAAAGGTTGGTGACCGCTGGACTGAAGCCGTGCCAGTTCGATTCCCAGCCAAGGGCATGTACTTTGGTTGCAGGTTCCCAGTCCGGGTAGGCAACCTGCAGTAGGCAACCAATCGATGTTTCTCTTTCTCCTCCTCCTCCCTCCCTTCCTTCCACTCTCTAGAAATCAATGGAAAAAATAT
The DNA here is from genome assembly GCF_951640355.1 of Cnephaeus nilssonii. Taxonomy (NCBI): domain Eukaryota; kingdom Metazoa; phylum Chordata; class Mammalia; order Chiroptera; family Vespertilionidae; genus Cnephaeus; species Cnephaeus nilssonii. Next base: position 32,823,387 of record NC_137075.1, on the reverse strand, counting down.
GCTAGGGTTAGGATTAAAAAAAAAAAAAGAAAAGAAAAGAAAAAAGGAAAGCAGGACTGAAGCAATGGATCTGTGGCTTGGACTCCCTTTTTGGCAAATGGTTGGTGATCCCCATCTGTGCTTCAGTTCATCTGTTTCACCAAAGCCCTGAGGACTATGGACTTCCCACACACTAAATTCATCAGCCCCTCAGCTTCTCTGAAAGATGGTGTCCAGAATGACGGTCAGCAGGAAGCCTGGGAAGAAGAGGTTAAGGGACTGACCTTCTTGGGTTAACTCAAGGGACAGGGCACACAGGCTGGCCAGCAGCACTCTCCAGCTGGCCAGAGCTATCCTGTGGTGCAAAGTGAGAGCTGGGGTGACCCTTGAGCACAGCACTTCCAAAGGCTCCGTGTGGCCGGCCTCTCCACATGGGCACCTCTCTGATAACACCCCTTTTTGACAAGGAGGTCTTGGAGAGGCCTCCAATCAGTCACCAGTGTCTGTCTTCCTGGAATGCTAGTTGTCAGATTCTTCTGGGTTCTCTTATCCTTGGGGTCTCAGTTCCGATATCACCTCCCAACCATCCTAAAGTCTTTCCATGGCCTCTCCCCTCATCTAGTTAGTTCTTCACATCACCCTGTTCATTTCTATTACCCACAACTGTCAAATCTGTGGCAGATTAAAACAAAATTTTACTTTTTTTAACTGATTCGTTTGTGTCCATTCCACCCCCACAATGTACCTTCAGAACTACAGCACCTCATGGGAGCTGAGAACCTGCTGAATGAACAGTTGTTAATTTCCCCCAAACCCCTAAAGGCATCCTGTCCATAGTGTGTACCCCATAGGTTGGACTCAGGGGCACCAGACCTATGCCCCACTCCCCCCACACACACTGCCCCCAGGCTCTCAAGAAACAGTCAGGGAGCCAGACAGCAGGTTTTATTGAGTTGCACACCCAGTGCCTGAGGCCAGCTCTCTCCAGCTTCCTGTGGGAAGGCGGTCTCTGGCTTCTCCCAGACCTTCACATTCCCCGCGATCAGGGTACTGCTCTTATTCTCAACGAACAGTGAGGCACAGGTGCTGTACGGCCAAGAAACAGGACCAGAAAGGGGCTCCGGGTGGCCTAGGTTTCCGTCACCTGAGTCTCTGTGGGGCCAAGCTTGCAGAGGTGGGCGGCAGTGCCATGACCAAGCACCTCCACCCCAGGCTGACAGAGGAGGAAGAGTCCAGTTCCCCGCTGCCCCAGAGGGCCTGGCACCTGCTCCTGACAAAGCAGGGAATAATATTAAATAAAAATAATTTATACAAAATGGCTCATACAAAAAGCTGTGGATGGAGGGAAGAGACGCCTCTGAGAGATTGAGATGACTGGAAGGGACAGGAAGGGGGAAAGACTGCCACTTCTCCTGGTGCCTAAGGCAGAGACCTCCAGCTGCCCAAGGACTGGAGGGAGCTCTGGCAGGCAGGGGAGGGGCAGAGCAGGGCTGGGGGCCCTCAGGGGGCCAGGCTGGTGAGCAGGGTGGTGAATTGCAGGGCCTGCCCCGCCAGCTGTGTCACGCACTGTGCCATCTCTTGGGCTGCAGAGCCAGATGGGTAGCCCAGAGCAGCCCCCTTGACAGCGAGCACCGTAGCCTGCAATGCCTGGCCCAGCGCTGTACCTGCAGCCCCAACCTGTGCTCGGAGAGGGGCGGAGGTTGCCAGCCGGCCCAGGGTGTCCCCAACAAACACCAGGCGGTGAGCAGCCACCACCACCTGCTTGCCGTGGGGCACGAAGAGGCGTGGGGGCTGGTTGGCCCTGCTGCTGGACATCAGGGCTGCCACGGCTGCCTGCAATGCTGAGTAGTGGTTCTGGCACTGCCCTGCATAGAAGTGCAGGAGCTGCCGGTCTCCGGAGGGCAGAACCAGATGCTCCCCTGGGGACAGGACCTCCTGAGGGCAAGAGGAGTGGTCAGTGGGACCGCTCTCATTAGTGTCACTTCTGCTCTCTCTTCCTCCTTTCTCCTCCCCTCCCTTTGTCCCCAGCCCTTCCTTTCTTCCTAGTGCAATCCCTTCAGCTCTTACCTCTGCCGTCAGAACGTTTAGATGCTCATAGCGAGCGGCAGGAAAGTGCTCAGAGCTGATGCCAGACAAATCTGGATTCCAACAACCTCAAACAAGTCTCTGAATGTCTTTATTTCCTTATCTCTAAACTGGGGAAGCTAGTTCTGCACTGTCCAAAATAAACATAATGTGAACACACATGTAATTTTAACATCTATAGTAGCCGCATTAAGAAAAGTAAAAAGAAACTTTGTTTTTAAACTCCAAATATACAAAAACGTTCATTTCAACATGTCTTCAATATATAAATTGTTGAGATTTTTTTTTTCATACTACGTCGGCAAAATCTGGTGTGCATTTTATATCACACACCCTTCCATTCAGACTAGCCACATTTCAAGTAATCAATAACCATATGTGACGAGTGGCTACCATATTGGATAGTGCAGGTCTAGTATCTGCCCCCCTAAGGCTGCAGTGAAGTTAACTCGATGCAGTAGATAGAAAGGGCTCACAACAGAGCACTGCACACTGGATGCCCTGTATGAGTCCTTTCCATGGCTGTGGTTAGTGTTGACTCATGTGATGTGCGTAGTACAGGGTCTGGCACTTGGTAAATACTTGGTAAATGGTAGCCACTGTGATTAAGACTAAGGAGACCAGCTCACTCTCCTAAGGCCCAGAGAGATTAGCCACTTCAGAGCCCCTGGCGTCTGAATGGTGGGGCCGGGATTAGGAGCCAGGTCTCTTAGGAACCCAGGAATTCAGCTGAAGGAGCCTCAGAAATCACCTGGCCCCGCTCTGACCCACAGCCCAGAAACTTGCTGCTCGCAACTGCTTGGTTTTCTGATTCCTCTCCAACATTCTTTCCCCGATTTCTGAATTCCTGAAATCCTTTTCTAAGTTCCAGCTCCTTCCTCTTGGATTTTAACTCGTCTTCTCCAACTGCTCGGTGTCAATGAGCTTTTACCCCTATCCTATTAGTTCAGTGAAGACTATTCCTCCTCCTCCTATGTTCCTGCCCCCCTTCCTCGGCATCACACCCACAGGATTACCTGCTGCTCCGGTGGCCCCCTCTCCAGCACTTCAGGATCCCCGGGCAAGGCTTTGTCCAGGGGCCTAGATCCCTGAGCTTTATCCATACCCTGCAGGAGGGGTCAGGGTCTCAGTGCAGGGGTGGAGGAACAGGGCAGGGTGGCCTCCTTGGCCCTCTCCACTTCCCCTTCCTTCTGGAGGTCTCTGCTGCCATCAGAGGTTGCAGTCCTGGACTCCAGGTCTGAGACAGCTCTGGTGGCAAGTCAGAGGGCTCAGGGGCCCTAGGATGGGTTTAGGGGAGGAACACAGCACTGGTACAAGTGGTGTGGCCAAGTACTAGGGCCCCAAGTGCAGGGCCAGTGGAAGGGAAGGAGGGAAGGGAGGAAGGGAGGGTCTGCATGTGGGCCCCAGGCCTCCTCCCTCCTCCCTCCTCCCTGTGGTTCTCCAGGGGGCACTTTGGGAGGGGTGGCTGGAGGCGAGCTCACCTTCAGGTGGACGTAGTCGTACTCCTCGGCCACCGGGATGCCCTCATACTCATTGTGGTGTCCTGCTGAACCGTCCTCCGCCTCCCGGCCCTCTGAATCCCCCTCGACCTTAGGGCCCCCGTAGCCATGCAGGCGGGGTGGAGGTGGGGGCAGAGGCCTGTCCTGGATGCTGCCCTTTCTGCCTGGAGCAGGAGAAGGAGCCGGGGAAGGACTGGGGGCCTCAGGGACAGGCAGGGCAGGCAGAGGGCGGCGGGACAGGCTCTCTGCAGAGGGCAACCGGGGCCTGTGTGAGGGCGGAGGGCTTCTGGCTAGAAGCAGGGCCAGGGTGTCCGGGTCATTGGAGGTGGAGGCTCCTGGGGGCTCTGGAGGTGCCTCTGGCCCCAGCAGGGGCACGTCGTAGATGCCCTCATCAGTGCTGCCTTCCCCATCGGCTAGCAGCTCCTCGGGCGCTTCATACAGATTGAGCAGAGCTGACGCCCGTTTCAGGTTGGAGGGGGCAGCATAGAGGGGGGGCCCTGGTTCTCGGCCCTCCTCCCACTCCAGATCTGGCTCCAGCTCTGACGGTGACTTTGGGGCCAGAGGCACATCATAGGGCGCTTCGTCCTCTCCAGGGGCCTGTGGGGTGACCCGGGCCAGAGGGCGGGAAAAGGAGGCAGGGGAGTCATAGGGGTCACTGGAGGGAACTCGGAGGGCAGAGGAGGGCACGTCGTAGACCTGGAGAGGGAGCAGCTAGTCACCATCAGGTTCAGCACTGGACTCCCTCCAGAGCTGTACGGTTCCCTGCCCAACATACACACAGACCTCTAGTCCTCACCTCCAGGACACCTCCAGGGGCAGCCAGTTGGGTCCCGCTGCCTCTGGGGACCTTGTAGATGGGGTCAGGCGAGGGCAGGCAGAGTCCAGTTGGAGATCCTGAGGTCAGACAGGGCCGAGCTGGGGGTGGCACCACATACACCTGGGGAACCAAGACATGTGGGTCAGGAAGAGGGGAGACCAGGGAATCAGATAACATGTGCCCTGAAGGAGCATAGACACCTTCCGACCCCCTCCCGGTCCCAAGGGCAAGGAGATCCCAGAAAGGGCTGGCAGCCAGGCTTCCTGCAGCCGAGCCCCTCAGGGCTCTCCCCGCCCAGCCTCACTGCCGGCACCAGCAGAAGGGAAAGGGGTCTCCTGGCTTGGGGTTGGGAGGGCTCTAGCTCTCACCTCCTGGTCTTCATTGCTGTGCTCTGGGGCTGGAAATGGTGAGCCAGGCTCGGCTGGGGGCACCTGGGAGAGGCTGGGCTTGGGTGCCGGGCCATCGGGAAGGAGCTTCACTCTGTTGGCGGGCACAATGCCCTGCTGGCCATGCAGGGAGCAGAGGCACCAGCCGTCCAGCCCACCTGCACCCTCCCTCTGCAGCACCCGGAGAACATCCCCTCGGCGGAAGGACAGCTCCTGGGGGGACTCGGCGGTGTTGTCGTAGAGTGCCCGGGCCAGCTGGGCCTGGTGGGTGAGGTGGGAGTGGGAAGAGGGGTCTTCACAAACACATCAAGTCACGGCACCTCCTGCTCAAAACACTTTAGAGCTCATTTCCCTCAAGCTAACAACCCGACCTCCTGGCTCAGCTCTTCCAGGCGGCGCTGCCTCGTCTCCCACTTCATTCCCTGCACTCTCCCTCTTCCTTGAACTAGACAAGCGCTTTCCCACCTCAGGGCCTTTGCACATGCTGTTTCATTTACCCAGAAGGCTCTTCCCCTGACTGGCCCCTTTTCACCCTTCAGTTCTGCTTAAATGTCACCTTCTCAAAGAGATCTTTTCTTCACTCTTCTTCCACCCCATTCTGTGTCTGTCTCCATCCATTGTTTCCTTCATAATACTTTATACTATTTGTCTATTTTTATTATTGATTTCTACCCATACAGTCAGTGTAAGCCCTGTGAGAAGGACTATTATATTCCTAGCCTCTGCAAATGGGCCTGACCTGGTATCCGTGCTCAATAAATACACTGAGTGGCCCGATTATTATGATCTCTGAACGCATAATAATCTGGCCACTCAGTGTGTGTGTGTGTGTGTGTGTGTGTGTGTGTGTGTGTGTATATATATATATATATATATATATATATATATATATATATATTAGAGGCCCGGTGCATGAATTCATGCATGAGTGGGGTCCGGCCAGCCTGGCCAGGGGGAGGGAATATGGGCGGTTGGCCGGCCTGCCTGCTGGTCGAACTCCTGGTTGAGGGGACAATTTGCATATTAGCCTTTTATTATATAGGATATACACTGAGATATATGCATTCAGAGATCATAATAATCTGGCCACTCAGTGTATATGCTAAATGAATTTCTTTCAAAGCCTCATGTAGACAAGGAAGTCCTGCTAAGGTATCCCATAGACTCTCCTTTACCTTCCGTTTCCCAGTCAGCATCCCCCACAAGCCAAAGGTTAGATGAAGCAACTGCAGAGACCCCTTACTCTGAGAGGGGCTGGGAGAGGCCCAGCCCAGATAGTACCTAGGCATAATAAGGAAGAAAACAGAAACCCAAGCAACTGTTTTGTTCTCAATCTGAGCAAATAAGGTTCAGAAGAGGATGAGGTTACCATGGAGAAAAGTACGTAGATACATAGATGCGTGTGTTTGTGTGTGTGTGTGTGTGTGTGTGTGTGTGTGTGTGTGTAGGGAGGCTGATGGACCAACCAAGAGCAAGCATTTATCAGTCTGTTTTCAGTCCTGTCTGGTAGGGACACCTAAGCTTTTTCCTTGGAGAGCCACAAGCTCAGGTAGAAGTCACAGATACCAAGTGCAAATTATGTATCCAGACACTGTGCAAGTCTTTGCGCTAATCATCTCATCTCATTCCATCCTCACAGCAACCTTAGGAGGGAGGAGGCATCATTATCCCCATTTGGAAAGAAAACCAGAACAGAGAGGTTAGTACTTTACCCAACGACACACAGCTGGTGCAGCTGGTGGAGCATGATTTGAGCCCCAGGCTGCTTGATTCCAGAGCCTGCACACACACACACACACTCTCTCTCTCCCTCTTTTAAATGTTTTTATTGATTTCAGAGAGAGGAAGAGAGAGATAGAAACATCAATGATGCCCTAGCCAGTCTGGCTCAGTGGATAGAGCATTGGCATGCCCCCTATTGGGGACTGGGGATCAAGCCCACAATCCAGGCAGGTGCCCTGACTGGGAATCGAACCGTGACCTGCTGATTCATGGGTCAATGCTCAACCACTGAGCCACATCGGCCAAGCCAGAGCCTACACTCTCAATCACTCTTCTACCGCCTCTGCACAATCGCAAACATTAAGGATCTACTTTTGGCCGAAACCGGTTTGGTTCAGTGGATAGAGCGTCGGCCTGCAGAATGAAAGGTCCCAGGTTCGATTCCGGTCAAGGGCATGTACCTTGGTTGCGGGCACATCCCCAGTGGGGGGAGGGTGCAGGAGGCAGCTGATCGATGTTTCTCTCTCATCGATGTTTCTAACTCTCTATCCCTCTCCCTTCCTCTCTGTAAAAAAATCAATAAAATATATTAAAAAAAAAAAAAAAGGATCTACTTTTGCTCTGGCCGATGTGGCTCAGTTGGTTAGGCGTTGTCCCCATGCACCAAGAGGTTGCCAGTTCAATTCCTGGTCAGGGCACATGCCTGGATTGGCCTGGTAGGAGGCAGCTGATCAATGCTCCTATCTCACATTAATGTTCCTCTTTCTCTCTCCCTCTCTCTAAAAATTAATAATATATATATTTAAAAAGGATCTACTTTTTCCTTCTTATATTAGTAACAGTGGTTAAGTCAAGAAGGTCCATGACTCAAGCATCTTATACACAATTTCCCTTTGCTAGCCACCCCTCATAGGGCTCTGGGTCCACAATGTCCTTTGGTAGACTCAAGCTCAAACCACTCACAGTGTCCTATATAATCCTATATAATAAAAGGATAGTATGCAAATTGACCCCAATGGTGGAATGACCCAGGAACGACTGGTCTCTATGACACGCACTGCTCAATGCAGGAGCTGCCCCCTGGTGGTCAGTGTGCTCCCACAGGGGGAGCTCCGCTCAGCCACAAGCCGGGCTGAAGGCTGCAAGCGCAGCAGCAGTGGCGGTGGCCTCTCCCGTCTCCTCAGCAGCGCTAAGGATGTCTGACTGCAGCTTAGGCCCGCTCCCCACTGCTGGGGTCTCCCGGGCTGCCAGAGGGATGTCTGACTGCAAGCTTAGGTGGGCCTAAGCTGGCAGGTGGACATCCCCCAAGGGGTCCCAGACTGCGAGAGGGTGTAGGCCAGGCTGAGGGACCTCCTCCCCCCCCCCCCCCCCCCGGGGTGCACCAGGCCTCTAGTTGAAACATATTCCGCTTCAGTTATGTTTGCTAAGTGACTGCCCCTGCTGGCAGCATCCCAAGCAGTGGTGGCTTAGACAGTGATGGTGGAGAGCAGGTAGTTAGGCATTATTGAGCAAGTAATCCACATGGGCTAATTCAGTAAAAAGTCTCAAGCTGAAGATCCCTGGCGGGCTGTATTTGGCCACCAGGCCCTGGGGAGGAGGATGCCCTGCTCAGCCAACATGAGTGCGTGTTTCCCTTGGCTAGTGTTTCCCTCGGATGGAGAGGCTGTCCAGCCCTTCATGGCTGGATGATGTCAACAACAAACTGACTTCTCCTTTTGCCTGATTCTAGACTCATCAAACCATTTTCTGATGGTATTGGCTTCTGAAGGATATTGTCCCACAGAAAGAAAACGTGCTAACCAGATGACACAAATTCCTGGTCAGCATGGCACTTTTCTTTCTAACTGTAAATTATAAATTAGTACTTGGGATTTAGCCTAACTGGGTTTAAGAGCACAGTTTGGACGGAGGCAGACAGTACTGGGTTTGAGTCTTGGCTCTACCACTTTCTAACTGGGTGACTTTGCGCAGGTTGTTAAACCTCTCTGAGCCTGTTTCTTCTGTAGAATTCCATATCCATATCTGAATATCCATTTGGATAATAATAGTACTAGCTTCACAGGGATGTTGTGAAGACAGGATGAGATAATGTCTCAAGCAATCAGGGCAAGCTTAGAGCCAGTAAATGCTCAATAAATATTAGCTGTTACTAGGCTCCTGTGAGTTTCATTAGCATAAATATCCCCACCCCCACCTCTGGTAAAAAGGAAAATCTCCCTCCTGGGACTACACAGCTGATCAGAGTACACCCACTATCTTCAGGATCTCCCTCTTTCCCAGCTCTGAAAACTATGATGGTTTTTCCCACCATCACACAGATGGAGGAACTAAAAGGAGTTCGGTCTGAGAAGGAGTGAAAATTGAACTCTTCCTACAGGACTACGGGAGGCTGTGGGGAGGCATACTTCTCTTTCCAGCCTCCTTCCCAGGGTACCCTTTCAGAGGGGGCCGGAAAGCAGGTGGCAGCCTCCCTTTCACTGGGAATCCTAGAGCCCAGGGAAGGGTGGTCAGAGAACAGAGTTGTTTAGAATGCAGATGGCAAGGAGTGCAAGACAGCAAGTAGAGGTGGGGCTGTGGCGAGCTCCTCCCAGTGCTAGGTTTGAATTCTGTCCAATCGGGCCAAACCTCTGGGCCTGGCAATTGCAAGCACCCAGGCCAGAGTTGCTGATAGACGGATTGATGATGGGTGTGGTCACCCCTGCTCTACCCGCCTCCTCAGGGACCAAGCTGACTGGTGAGGGAGGGGCTGCCTTAATGGGGGGTGGCAGTGGGCCCCACGCTCTCTGGGATGCCTCCTCCCACGGCCCCATCACGCCAGCCAGCTGTCTCCTTGCTTTGTACCCAGAAAGTGGCCAGAGGCTGGCTGACATCACCTCCCCCTCCATCTGTGTTCTCTTTCTCCCTGCCCGATCTCTCTGCCTTTGCTTCATTCCCTCCCTTTCCTTCATCCCTCCTCTAGAGAAGGGCCTTCTTGGGCCCCCCAGCCTCTCCCATTTGTCTGAGCCACCTCCATTCTTTCAGCCCCCTCCCAACCTTTTACTGGCCTCCCAATCACAAGCCCCTGCCAGCCACCACCGGCCATCTGTTCCCGCCAATAAATGAGCACACAGGACTCGGGCTAGACTTGCCCCCTCCCCTCTTTGCAGGACAGCCTCTAGAAAGAAAGAGAGAAGCAGGGGGAGGGGGTGGGGAAAAGGGGGACTCCAGACACAGAAGGATGAGGAGAGAACACAGAACAAAAGTGGAGGGACACAGCGTCCTGGAGAAGAAAGGGACCAAGAAGAGAGACAAAGAGAAGGCAGAAGTAAAAGTGACAGAGTGCAGGGCAGCTGTGGAGGTCTCTGCCCAGCTGCCTCCTCTCCCGGGTGGACTCACCGACGTGGCTATGGCCATGGCCTTGGCCTCCGGCGTGGCCTGCTCCAGGCCAGGCTCAGTTTCGCTGACTTCAGCAGCGGCTGCCCCGCACCATGGAGGCGGCCCCCAGCTTTGGCGCCTGAGTCGTGGCCTCCGCAGAGGTTGGAGGAGGAGAAAGAGAAAACCCACAAACTCCCCAAATGGGAGGCAGCTTGGCCAGGCAGGAGGAGGAGCAGCGGGGCGGGCTGGGGCGTCGCTGCGGGACCTTATCCAAAGGCGCGCGCTCCGTACTGTCCCCGCGGCCTCCCGGGGGCCGCCGGGTGGGCCAGGCCCCCGGAGCTGCCCGCCCCAGGCCGTGGAGACACCCCAGGTCCGCAGGGTCCGGCTCCCTTGCGGGGCAGGGGCAGGCTAGGAGGAGGGGGCTAAGGCGCTCGACGCCTCTCCAGGGCGCCCCGAATGGCCCCGAGGGCTGGGAGAAGCCGCCGGGGCGGTTGGGCTGGACGAGCGAGTTTGGGAACCAGCCCAACCCCACCCGGGACCGGAGAGCGAGGCTCCCGGGGACCGTGGTCGGGGCGGCAGGAGCAATGCGGCGGCCTCGCTGCTGGGGACGGAGGGAAAGCTAGAACGGGGCCATACGCCCCTCTTCAAAGTTGCCCAACTTGGCGAAAGGAGGCCCGCTGACCCCAAAGGCCTGCGAGCGCGTGGCCGTGGGGCTGCGCCGGCCCAGGCGCTCGCACGCCCGGCGGCCCGGCGCTTCGCACCCACGCGCACTCGCTCTCGGGGCGCCCGGGACCAGGGGTGCCGCGAAGGCAGCGGGACAAGGCTCGAGTGGGCGGGACGGCCTTTCCAAAGCCAAAGAGGGGCTCACCGGAGCCCACCCGCCCTCCACCCCTCGGCCGCAGCGCGCGGGGCCACCGACGCCAGCTCCCACCCTCGGCCCCCTGCCCGGGGCGCCGGTCCCCAGCCCGCTCACGCGCACCCTGGACAGGGCCTCTCCCCCCCCCCCCCCACCGCCCCCGCTCCCCAGGGCAGCTCCCAGGTGTCTCTGGGGACGGAGAAAAAGGCCACAAAGCAAAAGGAGCAAAGGAGGCGAGGGAGGGGCCGGGGCCGGGGCCGGGGGCCTGCGAACTCGCCTGGAGGTGGGGTGGACACTAAGAGGGCGGTGAAGGCTCCGGGGGTTGCGCGTGGCCTTTAGGCTCACTTCGGCTCGCGGCTCCCCTCCCCGTCCCTCCCCTTCCCGGGCTCCAGGCTGCCCTCCCAGAGCAGTTTCTCTCTCCTCCCCTTGGGCCCTCTCCGCTCCCGCGCGGGGCTCCGTCCCGGGGATGAAGAGAAAGGAGGGAGGGGAAACGGGAGGGGAGGGGCGGAGGAGAAAGGAAGACGCTCCCTCCGAAGGCCGGTGTCGAGTTTCAGCTCACGACCCCGGGGCCAAACTGCACGCCCCCTCCCCGCCCCTTTCCCCCCGCGCCTTCTTTCTCCCGTCGTCTCCGCGGCCCTAGGGGGGGTCGGGTCCGCTCGCTCCGGGGGGCTCGCCTCCCCCTGCCACGCCCCCGCCCTCCCCCGCCAGCCCCGCGCCTCTGACTCCCTTTCATTAGCCCGCATCTGTCTTCCCGGGGCAGGGAGGGGACGCACTCCTTCCGCCTTCCTGGGCTCCTCAGTGGAGCCTCTCTTCTCCCTTGGCACGGCCTTCCCGGGGGTGACAGGGTTAGCCGCCTTTCCTTGGGGGCAGACCGGGGGTCTGGGCTGGACGTGGATTCTGGCCCCGACGGAAGAACGTGAAATGAAACCTGACCGTCTGGTCCCAGAGCTGCAGGCGGGCGAGTGGTGCTGCCCCTGGGCCTGGCCCCAGCCCTCTCCTGGCACACTTCGGCCACGAAAAGCAGGAGTGGGGACCATGGGCACAAAAGGCCGGAACTCCTTCAGAGGAGCTGGGATCTGGCCTTCCAGGAGTTCCAGCTGAGAGGACAGGGCTCGCGGGTCTCCACCTCTCCTGCCATAGTGCTGCTCCTTGGGGGGTGTGCGCTCTCTCTCCAGCCCCCCGTCTTTCTTTTCGGGCACAACACACATCAAGGCCTCCCAGAGGCTGGAGTGAAGCCTTCTTTCTTCCGCTTTTGAAGTTCCTGGTATTTAAAAGGTGAGATGCCAAACAGGATTGAAAAGTTGTAGTCCATTTTCAATGTTTACATTTAACAAATTAACACTTCAAATTGTTGATGTAAGAAACGTCCAAACCTGTAGAGATTTTTTTAAGCAGTCACTTGAGCCAAACTGAGGACAATGTCAGGAAGCAAGATCTCAAATGGCCCTAGCGGTTTGGCTCAGTGGTTAGAGCATGGCCTGCAGACCCAAGGGTCAAGGGTGCGGACCTTGGTTTCAGGCTCCTCCCTGCCCCCGGGTGAGTGCAGGAGGCAACCAATCAATGTGTTTCTCTCACATCGATGTTTCTCTCTGTCTTTTCCTCTCTCTTCCACTCTCCCTAAAAATCAATGGAAAAATATCCCCGGGTGAGTATTAACAACAACAAATAAATAAATTAAATAAATAAATAAATAAATTTAATTAATATCTCAAATGCTGGGGGGTGGGGGAAGATGACTAAGGAAGGAACTTAAGGAAGATTACATGAAGGTAGGAGAAAGCAAGGTAACCAGATAGCTAACTAGATTATGGGCTCCCTTGAAGGTGGTTAAGGGGGCCCATAATCTAGTCACCTTCAAGGGGTCTGGAAAAGAGGATTATTTCTGGCATTTCAAAGGTATCTTAACCTAGATGCACAAGAACAATGGGCAGGACTTGCTTAAAAAACCTTTAACCAAAGAAGTTATACCCCCTATAACCTGCCCAGTTAGGAATTTATGATCAGATCACCCTGTGAAGTTATTTTTGGCCACTGAACTTGTTCATATCTACTTTTATATCCACAAAAACACACACAAAAAAATAGATTCTCTGTATAACCCCATTTGGCAATAACGTTGAAAGTCTAATTTAAGGCCCTTTGGGAACGTTAGGCCTTGGGCAGATAGATGTTTCCCCTCCACATTCACAGGCCCACACATCCAGGCATTTCTAGGGGAGGAGGAGGTGAGATACCTGCTTTGACTGGTATTCTGAAAATACCACCCCTTCCCTTCCCTACTGCCTGGGTACCTATGAAGAAACCTCTGCCGAGGGGAGGGGTGGGACCTACACCCCGTGGATTAGGGAGAGATTCTGGGGTGAACATGAGGATGGACAACATTGGTTCTGGGCTTGGCTCTGAGATGGAGTGCAGACCTGAGCACGGGTCTGGGAATCCTGAACAGACTCCAACTCTCTTAGGCTGGTAGAGGAATTCTAAATTTCCAGATGCGTCTGAAGGGAGAGCTCCTCCATTCCAACTCCAGTCTGACCCAACTCCCAACAGACCCCAGCCCTGGGGGCCCTGGCAGCTGGAACACAGACCCTCGGGGGTCACTGTATGCCCAGGGGGACTGCCAAGGCAAATTGGGGTGGACAGGAAACCTAGTTCCTGATGCTCCGACGGGCACAGGAGAAATAGATGGAGGTCAGAAAGGGCTGAGCAGGAAGGAAACGATAGGACCAGGCAAAATGGTTGTTTGGGAGGTGGGCAATGGGGCTCAGTACCCGGGGAAATGTCGGTGGGGGCAGCAGAGTGCAAACCCGCAGGAAAATAAGACTGCTCCTGGGGTGCCTGGGCACTGAGCAGCGACAGTCAGACTGGGAAGTGAATCTGGTTTATTAGCGGTGTGACCTTGGTCAAGCTCTATAACATCTGATCTCAGTTCCTCATCTGTGACCGACTTGGGTGAAGCGTGAATATGAGTAAAGTGCCCAGCACCGTGCTCTCCCTCCATGGCTGTTCCTCTTCACCTTGGCTCTCCCTACCACTTGTGCTTTCATGAAAGATGCAAGGGTTTTTTGCTGAGGGCAGGAGGAGCCTTTTCTCTTGCCTTATGCCTCATTCTTGCCCCCTCTTTCACAGAGGTTTAAGGTGATTCTAACTTGTTCGGAGAGAGAGAGCTGTGGGCCCCAGGTTAGGCTGGAGAAAGCTCAGCCTGCTGGGCAGCTAAGACCCGGGAGGTCAGCCTTAGGCAGCCGGGTCCTCAGCTTTGAGGCTTGTCTGCTATATTCAGAGGAAGACAGGAGGGACCCCTCCATCTGGCTTTCTGCGTCCCAGTCTTCTCTCCCCTTTCCAGTAGGACCAACCAGCTAGTCTTTCTCTCATCCCAACCTAGGATTTCAGTGACCTGTTCTTGTTCCTCTTGCTATTCAGAATTTCTCAGGTGCTCACGGATTCTTCCAGTTCTTCCTTTGGACTCCTCAGCATCCAGATCGCATGGGGTCCAATCCTGGTTCCAGCACTAGCTGGCGACTTTGGCAAGCTACACGGCCTCTTGGAGCCTCTGGTTTCCTGTCTGTAATGTGGGATAATAATGGAACCGATAGCATTGGCTCGTTGTGAGGATTAAGAGAATCCCGAGAACAGTGCCTGGCCCATGATGTATAAATGTTGGATAAAAGCCACTATTATTGTTATTAGATGCCAGCGCTGGAGAGGAGGGGGGAGCAGAATATCAAGGACACAGTGCTGCTCTCAGGAAACTCACATCACCGAGATCATGCCTGAATCCAGTCAGTACCCCCACTGAACTTGGAATAAAATCCAAATGCTCCACCACAGCACCCTATGTGATCAGGTCCCTACCCACCTCTTCCACCTCATCGCATCCCACTCTCCCCCCAGCCTTTGTTTTCCATTTACACTGTCTTTTCTGTTTCTCAGATACACCCAGCTGTTCCTCACCTCCAGGACTCTGCATGCCCCACTCCCCCTGCCTGGGCCATTCATCCTTCCCTGCCTTTCTAAATGAAGGCAACCCCCTGCCCCATAACTTCCTACCTCATAATACTATTTCATTTTCTTCATAGCATTGGTTATTATCAGAAATTATCTTGTTTCCTTATTTATCATCTGTCTCCTCCTAAGATGGAAGTTTCATGAGACAGGGACCTTATCTGGCTTGTACTCCTCTGCATTCCTACCATTAAAATAGTGCCTAGCCCGGCTGGTGTAGCTCAGTGGTTGAGCGTCAAGCCAGGAGCCAAGAGGCCACTGGTTTAACTCCTGGTCAGGGCACATGCCCAGGTTGTGGGCTCAATCTCCTGTGGGGGGCATGCAGGAGGCAGCTGATCAATGATGCTTCTCTCTCATGATGTTTCTATCTCTCTCTCTAAAAAATCATATATATATGTGTGTGTGTGTGTGTGTGTGTGTGTGTCTGGTGCCTGGCCGGTGTGGCTCAGTGGTTGAGCATCAACCCATGAACCAGTAGGTCACAGTTCAGGGCAGGGCACATGCCTGGGTTTTAGGCTTGACTCCCAGTAGGGGGCATGCAGGAGGCAGCCAATCAATGATTCTCTCTCCTCATTGAGGTTTCTATCTCTCTCTCCCTCTCCCTTTCTCTCTCTGAAATCAATAAAAACATAGAATGTTTCTTTAAAAAAAAATAAAATAAAATAGTGCCTGGTGTAAAGTAGGTGCTCAGTAAGTATCTGGTGAATGGGGAGACACCAGCACCCAGCTGGAGAGGGCGTTGTGGGGCTTCTTGTCCGGTGCACTCTGATTCTCTGTGTGTCTCCCAGGACAGATGGAGTTCTCTTTGAAGGCAGGCTCCTGAGCCTAAGCATCTTTGTAACTAAAGGTGACACTACAAATAATTAGCAACTAGTACCATTATCGCCTACCAAGCAGTACGTGCAGCAGTGTTCCGGAGGCCTTAGTGAGCAGGGCCTTTAGTTGCAGGACCACAGGGAGGTTGTGATAGTGGGATGATGCCCCGGGGCTGAGGAGATCATCTATTTACCAGCAGGAGCAGAGGTATCTCAGCATTTTAAACACCAGTGCCCCTGCCTCACATCAGGTGAGTGCAGATGAGCTATTTCAGGAGCTGAGGTCCAGAGCAGCTAAGCTGGTTGGCACTTTTGTGGCCATCCAGGTTAAAACCTCCCACCCCACCCCCACCACACTTCTACAGATGAGAAAGGACCAGAGGGGGCCCAAGATCAAGAGCTGATCAGAGGCAGGGTCTGGACTTCAAACTAGCAGGTGGGGGTTTGAATATCTTTCTGAGAAAGGGCAGGGCAGTCATATTCTAGCTTTCTGCAAGCCCCAGGAGCCTTTCCTGGCCTAAGGAGGGGGTGTGTTCCATCACATCTTCCATGCCTTTCCTGCCAGGTACTGATCTCTCCTTCCAGGAGCACAGGGGTGGGTCTCCAGGTCAGGCTCAGGCAGGTGAAGACACACTGGGAGGCACCCTTGATGTCAGGTGCTGGGTGAACTTTTCTTTGCTCCCACCTTCAGCATTCTCCCCATTGCCACACCCATCTCCCCACACCTCCAAGGATTCCCTGGAAGCTGAAGTGACTCAGGGATTCCAAAACTAGTCACCCCAGGAGGGAAACCTCTGGAAAATGTTTCTCATGCCAGGGAGTCACCCTAAGGAGTCCCACAGAGATGCTACTGAGATAAGGACGGAGGCTGAGCAAACAGGGGTGGGTGGGGTGGGGTGGGGTAGGACGGGGTGGCTCAGAGCACATGTTCTTTGTCAGGCCTGAGCATCCCTGGAAGAGATTGTGTGGGTGGAGGGACTCTGTCTCTGCCTTTCAGGGGTTTTCTCAGAGGAACTCCTGCTACGGAGTCAGGGGACACCCCAAAGGTCTCTCCTGAAGGTCAATGGCCTGGGCAACCAATGTGGGTTTTTTGCAACATCAGCAAGTCATAAGTAGCTAGAATCACTTCCAGCTCTTTTGAACACCCACTCCTGGACTGGGGCGGGGCTGGGGTGGGCAAGGTCAGGAGATCTGGGCCAATGTCAGGCTCTGAGGCTCTGATTGGCTTTGGGGAGACCCCTAAGGAGTCAGGTCTTCTGGAAGAGCACTGCCCTCTCAGAGCCTTTCCTGGGGTTGGAGGCTGCTCAGGAACACCCAGAGGCTGGGGACTAGGAGCGGGAGCAGTGGGTCCCAGCCAGCAGTGCTGAATGCCTGAGTGGGCAGGAATGCCCTGTGACCTTGGGCAGGTGCAGGTGAGACCTGTTCCAGCCCAAGCCCAGGTGAGTAGGAAAGCACTTACTGAAGGGACTTCCCTTCCCTTTGCAACCAGTAAGGGCAGCACAGGGTGGCACCTCCATGCCAGGAGCTTAGATTTGGAGTTGGTCAGGGCTGGAGTGGAAAACCAGCATCGCCCCTTCCTGAGGTTACTCAGTTTCTTTGGGTCTCAGTTTCATCATCTTAATATGAGATAGTAGGGGTAATAGTTTTCACCTCGTGGTTTTATTGGAAGGTAAAATGAGCTGATGCACCTACAGGCCCTGGCACCATCCTGGCACACACAGGACTGAGAGGCCAGCAGAGCGTGGAAGTGAGAGTGTCTGGAAGCACAGGGGTGAAGAGGGGCAGTGGGAGCAGGGTGATGCCCTCCTGACTCAGTGCTCTCCTAAATGCCCCTGCTCTCCCAGCCGCCACCTGTTTCCTCTGAGCCCTGTGCCACCCTTAGTTCCAGGGCCTTCACCACAGCAGCTTCCCACAATCCTCCGGAATGCCCTCTGACCTCATTACTGCTATGCTTTGGGGATGCTTTGCCCCAAAGCAGCGATTTTCAACTGGTGTGCCTCAAGAATATTAAGACATGCAATATCTGACTAGTCAAATAGAAAAATGACAACAGGCAACACAACAATAACTGTTGGGTGTGAATGAATCAAAATCATACCTATTATTTTTGTCAGATTGGCAAAAGACATAATATATTTTTTGGTGTGCTGCAGAATTTTAGTAAATTAGTTTATGTGTGCCATGAGATGAAAAAGGTTGAAAACCGCTGCCTTAAAGCATTTGAAGAATTCCTTCTCACTCTATAGTTAAAATTATTCCTGGTTCTCTTTGTTTACTTCCGGTGTCCTTGGTTACCGGAGGAGTACTTTCTAAGGGAAAGCACATGCAAATCAGGAAACATCATGCTAGAGATCATGTCAATACATGGTGTGTAGGCGTGTGTGTATGGGGGTGTCATGGAGGATGTTTGAGGGGAGTCAATGGGCAAGGATGAAGAGAAAAGGCATGAAGAGAAGTGGGCATGGCCTGCTCAGTGCCCCTCAGGCTGGATGGTCCCTGGCTGACCTGTGTCTTTGGGGTTAGGCCCAGCTTGAGCCATTGTGAAGCACACAATCCCTCCTCTCCCCGGCCCCTGCCCCAGCTGACAGCAGCCCATGCAACTGGGGGCTCTAAGGCTGGGTCATGGCCTAAGAACAGCAGCTACCCCTACAATGACCTTGTTCCGATGGCCTTGTGAGTGGGGGTGGGGGCAGGCTGGTCCCTGGGACTGGGACCTCCTGTTGGGTCTTAGGTGAGGGAGTTATCAGGCCCCTCCTCTTCTTGGCTTTACCTTCTCATTTGTGCAATGGGAACAGTCACCCACAGCTTCTTCCATCAGACCCTGTGTATCCAGCCAACAAACTTATGGGATGGGGGACTTTTTGACAGTCCTATGGGAATCAGGGAAAGGGTGGGGGTGGGGGGCAATGGGGTTTGTGCGGCCTCCGGAGCAGGTAATGGATGATGGGGAGAAGTCATAGATGATGGGGGTTGTAGAAGTTGGGTTCACTGAAGATGAGGAAGGGGCCAGAGAACAGAAGGGTTGATGGTCACAGGAGATAGAGTGGAAATTTCACTAAGGTGGTTGATCAGGGGGACTTCTGAGAAGAAAGGGAATGATGGAGACATTCCAAGTGGGAGCAGCAGAGACCATGGAAATGAGGCCACTTTAAGAGAGGCCAAATAATGTTCCCTAATTTTGGCTACCAAGCCAACTAGGAAAATTCCCATAATGCCAGTTTTGAAAGTCACAGAATTGCAGAATACTATTGCTTTGACCTCATACAAAGAATGAAATTTACCCAATAGGTTTCCAGGCTTACAATGATGTTCATCACAACTTCCATGAGTAGAGCATTTTAAGCAGCTCTGGAAACACTGTCTGGTTTTCTTTGGTTTTGTTTTGTTTTTTAATCTCAGGTTACTCCCTCCAAAAGGTAGTGGAAATAAATTTGAATAAACAAAACAGGTTTGCTGAAAATAAAACCAGGTCTCTCAACTGCTCCAGCCAGCCTGCTTTCACAGGGCCCCGCCTGTCAGCCTGTATAGCACTGCGCTGGGTGAGCAGCATCTGGCAGTCGGCATGAACCAGGTGAGTGTGCAGAGGCTCGGTGGGGAGGGTGCCAAGGAGGACAGCCGCAGGATGTTTCTGTGTGTGTGGAGGGAGGCTGGGCTCCAAGGTTTGGGTCTGGGGGTCAGGTGGAGCAAGAAACCAGGATCTTAGGGAACAGCTGGGAGAGGGGCACCCAAACTAGATTGGAGCAATTCTCTCACTGGCCTTTTCCTACAGGTGGTTGCCTTCTTAGCAATAGTCATGGGAACCCACACCCTCAGTTTTCGGCTTCAGAAGGACTGCATCCACTGGCCCAGATGCTTTCCCTTCAAAGAACAGGACTCCCCTGAAGAGTTGAACACTGTGCTCACACCTCCCCCAGAGATTGATAGCCACCACCCAGTATCCTGCAGGGCCAGCGAAGACGGACCCCTCAACAGCAGGTCCATCTCTCCCTGGAGATATGTGTAAGTCCGCTGTCCCCTCCCGAATGCTTGCATGTGTACCAGGCGGGGTGTGTCTGAGGGGCCAAGGGAGTTCTACTCAGTTCCAACCTACCTGCTGCTTTGTATCTCAGAGAGGCCATAAAGGTTTGGGGGGTTAGTCTGGGTCCTAGCTCTGACTCTTATTGGGTGACCTCAGGCCAATTACTCAAGGTTTCAAAGCTCAGGCGTTTTTCATCTGTAAAATAAGATAATACTGCATAGGTTTATGTGCAGATTGTATGAAATAATGTATGTAAAACCTATATTGAGTACATAAAACGTTGATTTTCTCCTTTACTCTGGCTCTTCCTCCATCTCTACAATGGTCATGCTTTTCTAACTAGAATATCAGGGAATCTTAGTATGATACAGATGCGAAGCATCCCAATAGCAATGCTCTGCACTGGGATGTGAGTGGGTCATAAATATACCAGGACAATGACACCCTCAACTCGGGGGCAGTGGGTGGCTGCTGACTTTGGATCATGAGCAGGCTTAGTCTTTCCTTTAGTGTGCCATATATATCTATATCTATATCTATATCTATATCTATATCTATATCTATATCTATATCTATATCTATATCTATCTATAGCATAATATGCTAATTAGACCAGACATCCTTCTGGAAGACCTTCCAGATGAAGCCGGGGCTGCGAGGGAAGCCCGGGTCCTGGGTGCCGGAGGGAAGCTGGTGCCGGCAGCCAGGGGAAGGAAGGCCTACACTTGCATTAATTTCGTGCATCGGGCCTCTAGTATATATATAATTTTAATCCTTACCTGAGGATATTTTTTTCCATTGCTTTTTAGAGAGAGTGGGAGGGAGGGAGGGGGGGGGAGAGAGAGAGATGTGAGAGAGAGATGTGAGAGAGACACAACGATGGTTACCCCCTACATGTGCCCTGACCAGGACTGAGGATCAAACCTGTAACTGAGGTATGTGCCCTTGACCAGGAGTTGAACTGGCAACCCTTAAGTCCTTGGGCCAATGCTCTAACCACTGAGAAAAACCGGCAAGGGCAACAAATATCATAATTCTCTATTTGTGCTACAATGTGAAAAATATTAGGAAGTACTGAAATCAGGACAGTAAAACAAAATACTAAAAACTAGGCCTTAGGGATCTCCTCCAAATTTCTCCTTCTGTCTTGTCCTCATGAGGTGTCTGTGTTCCCACTCCTTATAAGTCTAGGCTGGCTTACCTTTAGCTTTGGGGATAGAAGGAGAAGTTCAGTGGGTAGGGAGAAGGTTGGCTCTGATTGAGACTAGATCCAGAGTGGAGACTCCCGGTCACCATGCTTTGAAGTGGTGGTCTCAGAAGGTTGGCCGGGTCCTGGGAAAGCTGGGGATCAGTTGGCTAACTCGGCTGGGGTCCAGACCTGTCGTTGGGAGGCTGTGAGCCCCTGATAACCACTCAGGTGGCCTTTCCCAAAGTGGGTTCTTTGCAACACTCCTCCCACAAGCTGCTCCTCAGAAAAAAGTGATGATATCAAGTAAGTGTGGGTAAAGCTGCTTTAGCCCTGACCCCCTTGGAGACTCAATGTACTCAGCACATTGAAGTCTGAGAGAAGTCTACAGAAAAGAAACCATTAAACTCATCTGGCCACAGACCCCTTCTCTTGCAAGGTACTTATTAGGGAACTCTCTTGGGAAAATGCAGTGCTAGCTGAGCCCCAGCTTCTGCATGGAGGATGGTCTTACAACCTAGCAGCTATTTCCTGCTAGGCTTCTGGAGTCCCAGGCCTGTGGAACACCTACTTTTCACCTTTTTGGACCACAAGATCCTTTCAGAATAAATAAATGAGTCTCACCGTGCCCTCTAACATGTGCTTATAATATATGCACAATGTCCAGAGGAAGTGTAGGAAATGGTTGATGCTGGCGCCCTCTGAGGGAGTGGGACTGGTGGGGAGATAAGCCTATTAGTCATATATATATATATGACTTTGGATTATGAGCAGGCTTAGTCTACTATATAATAAAGAGGGAATATGCAAATTGACCATCACACCGTAACACAAATGGCTGCGCCCACAGCAGAGGCCAAGTTCCCGTAAGGAGTCTTAACGAGCAATCAGCAGGGATCTGAGGCTGCTTGACGCTGGGCAGGGGCAGGGGCAGGGGCAGGGGACCTGAGGCTGTGCCCCCCCCCCCGCCTGGTGGGGCTTGACAGGGGACCTCAGGCCTTGCCCCCCGCCCCAGCACCTGGCCAGGTGACCTGAGGCCATGCCCCCCACCCGGCAGGGCTTGACGGGGGTGGGGCCAGCCAGGTCTGGATCTAGCCCAATGCGGGTGGGGCCAGCTGGGTCTGGGTCTCGTGCGATTTCAAGGCGCACGTGGGTGGGCAGGGACTTGACTCTGGTTCCTGTGGTGCGCCCCAGACTCTGACAGGAGGGAGATTTTCATATACATTTTACTAATTTTCTTTCATCTCTGACACTTCTATTATAGAGAAAGGGCAAATAGCAATATTAAAATATTTCCTCTAATTAATTCCCTTTTAATTTGCACAAATTTCATGCACGGGATCACTAGTATATATATATATATATATATATATATATATATATATATATATATATATATATGTAAAATTAAGAACAGTTTTTACTTTTATAATTGAAAACATCCTAAAATGTAATAACAGTTACAAAGAGAAACCTCATGCCAGAGCCCAGTGTGTACATCAGATGAAAGTGGAGCTGGTCTGGTGGAGGGTGGGAAAGCCACGCTTCCATCCTGACCCTCACGTTGGGGAGGAGGGGGTGATTTGTTCAAAGTCACCCAGCAAGTGGGTGCCAGAGCTAGGGCAAGAAGCCAGGCCTCCCAACCACACCATTTCCTTCCTCTGGCATTTCCACCCACACTGGGCCCTCCCTGTTCTGGCCCAGGCCCTGTCTGCCCAGCCAGCTTCCCTCCAAGGCCTGACTGACACATACCATCCCTACAGGTTGGACAGGGACTTGAACCGTCTCCCTCAGGACCTGTATCACGCCCGTTGCCTGTGTCCACACTGCGTCAGCCTACGGACGGGCTCCCACATGGACCCCCTGGGCAACTCGGAGCTCCTCTACCACAACCAGACCGTCTTCTACCGCCGGCGGTGCCCTGGAGAGCAGGGTGCCCATGATGGCTACTGCCTGGAGCGCAGGCTCTACCGTGTCTCCTTTGCTTGCGTGTGTGTGCGGCCCCGTGTGATGGCCTAGTCATGCTGCCCATGGCTGGCCTCCGGTTGGAACACTGGAGCTGGCTGTACAAGCATTTACCACGGTGAGCCAGGACGCCCCAGTGCTCAGCCCCTCCAAAGCATCATCTGGAGCAGTAGGATCGTGGGACAGGATAGGGACCTTAGAGGAAAACACACTTTGCACTTTTTGGAGTGGATGGGAAGTGCAGGTGAAGCGAAGGGGGCAGCGGCTGCTGGAACTGGCATCCTGATTTCCTCCCATCAAGCTCTGCGCATTCCAGGAGGCCACCGCCTGTCTCTTCCTCCCCCCCCCCCCCCCCGCCCCAGCTGCCCTCGTGAAGCACAGGCACTTTCTTGATATTTTCCCTCCTGCCAACAAAGAACCCCTCATGTCATTCATTTGTTCGTTCCTTCGTTGGTTCGTTCATTCATTCATTCATTCAACACTCAGTGAGCATGTTACTAGTCTTCTGATATGGGTGACTCTGAGGAAGAGGCTGTTATGGAGCATGGAGAGACTTATCCAATAAATAATCTGCATTTAAAAGTGGCTTAATTTGTCCTTGGCATCCTGGTGCCTGAGCATCTTGTGGTCCCCAGCCCTGTCCCTTGTCTTCCCCACGGTCAGCCCTCACCTACCGCTCTCTCCAGAGTTTCCGCTGTGGCCGCCCATCCCTCTCTTTCTCTGGCTCCCGGGTCCACCCCTGAACACCGGGATGGGGTCAGGCCACCCCCCTGGCATGCTGGGGAGACAGAGGCCCATTGAGGCACTGCAGCAAGAACACAGCACCCCCTTGTCCCCCCAACAATCTGCTTTTGTCCTTCATCTTGGCTGCTGCAGCTGGGTCCTGGGGGTGCTGCCTGGCTGGGCTCCAGCTCCCACCCGCCCTAAAGGGAAAAGGGAGAAAAGATGGGCCAAGGAAAAGGGTTAAGGTTAGGGGAGGGGACGCAGACTTCTTCAGGCTTAGGTCCTGGGGGTTCCTAGTGCAGCCTGTTTGTTGGCTCCACTCCCAACTCCTCCCGGTCTCCACAGACCTCCTCCTCTTCCCCCTCCTCCCTTCTCCAAGTCCGGGAGGGCTGGCCACTCCTCTCCAGCCCCTCCCCTCCGCTCCCCTCCCCATGTGCCTTCTGGGGGCCGGTGCAGGCACCAGCAGGGCCACTCTGGGCAGCTGGGCGAAGGCCCATGTGGGCAGGCCTCCCCAGCGGCGGCTGCCTTCTCTTAGGACCCCACAGCAGGCCCGCGCGCTTCACTTTCAGGTTTCTCAAGCGCCTTCTTTCTCTTGTCTGCTTCCCCATCTGCCAGGTCTCCATCTTCCTGTTTCCCTCCCTGGGCTGCTGGCGGTGAGGGGCTGTGCCTGGTGGGCCCGTGGAGATGCTCAGTGCTCTGGATCGCCGGGACCGGCCCCCTGAGGAGGGGGCAGCTGCAGGGCTCCAGGGCTTCGCTGTGGACAAGACCTTCCTCTCCTCCCTCAAAGGCATCCTGCTGGAAACTGAGCTGGTAACAGCAGCCACCCCAACCTGGCACCTCCATGTCTCCTAGCCCTGATCCCCCCGCCCCGCCCACCGCCCCCCTTCCCAGGCTTTCTGGGCACCCCTCTACCCCCAGCTGCCCCTCCGTCATCTTCTCCCTGCCTCTCTTCTGGAGGCAGTTACAGCCGGTTTCAGTCGTGGCAGGGAGGGTTGAAGGGAGACAGGACAGCTTTCTGGGACATCGAGGGAGACACAGGGACGGGTCGGGTAGCACCAGCCTGTCTTTCCCGGGCTCTAAGATGGCCACTTCCTGGCACGTCCAAGAAGCCCAACTATCGAAAAGGGCAGACTGCCCGCAGCCCCGTTGTACTGTTCTCTGTTCCCCACGAACATCTGTCCCCAGGAAAGGATCATCCCGTAGTCACTTAGCAGGCCTTCGTGTAAAGGCGAGTCTTCTGCGCAGGTGCCCCCGACAGTGCCAGCGCCCACCGGGCCCGGAAC
This sequence comes from Cnephaeus nilssonii, assembly GCF_951640355.1. Lineage (NCBI taxonomy): Eukaryota > Metazoa > Chordata > Mammalia > Chiroptera > Vespertilionidae > Cnephaeus > Cnephaeus nilssonii. The sequence goes on along the minus strand of NC_137075.1, from coordinate 32,798,700 downwards.
CCACTGTGGGGCACTTGGTCTTCTAACCCTTGTCTCTTGCCAAGAGCCACAGGCTCTGGGCCTTGTTGGAGGAGCTTGAAGCATCGGGCGTGGGGGAAGGGTGATGGGGCAGGGGCTGCTTCCCGGGCAGAGGACTCCAGGGGCTGCGGTTGTGCTGTGTTCTGTGCCCCGGCAGGACACCACGCTGCCCGGGCTACTGGGATGGGCAGGGGCAGGTGGCGGCTGGTCATCCCTAAATTAAAAGATTCAAACCCGCCTGGGCTGGCAGGGGTGGGAGGCTGGAGACTGCCCCTGGGCAAAAGCCCTGGAAGTGGTTCCCGCCACCAGGGGTGGGGACACCTTGAAGGACAGTGGTGGGGGCCAGCCTGGGGGTACTCTTGAGGAGGAGAAGGCCCAGGCCAGGCCCTGCCTGTGTCCCCTTCCTGGCAAGTCCACACACTTGGTCCCGCAGGCCCTGACCTTCATCATCTTCATCTGCTTCACGGCCTCCATCTCCGCCTACATGGCCGCCGCACTGCTCGAGTTCTTCATCACCCTCGCCTTCCTCTTCCTCTATGCCACCCAGTACTACCAGCGCTTCGATCGGCTGAACTGGCCCTGTCTGGTGAGGGACCCCTCTCCCCGGCCCTGTTCTCCTCTGAATGCAGAGTTTTCCTTTCCTCTTCAGCCTCTCCCCTTTTCCTGGGTCCCTCAACCAGACAGGACTTTGCCCCAAGCTGCTGGGTCACTGACATTGAGGACACACATCCTTTAAAATTTTTTTTAAATTGAATTTTTTTTTTTAAAGTTTTTTTTGGTGTGTGTTTTTTAAAAATATATTTTATTGATTTTTCACAGAGAGGAAGAGAGAGGGATTGAGAGTTAGAAACATCAACGATAGAGAAACATAGATCAGCTGCCTCTTGCACAACCTCCACTGGGGATGTGCTCACAACCAAGGTACATGCCCTTGACCGGAATCGAACCTGGGACCTTTCAGTCCGCAGGCCGATGCTCTATCCACTGAGCCAAACCGGTTCCGGCTAAATTGAATTTTTAGAGAGAGAGGAAAAGAGAGGGGAGAGACAAACATCAGTGTGAGAGAGAAACATCGATCGGTTGCCTCCCGTATGTGCTCGACCAGGGATCGATGCTTTAGTATACAGGAAGACACTCCAACCAGCTGAGCCACACCGGCCAGGGCAGGACACACATCCTTTAGTTCTGCTCTCCCACTCATCGAAGGTCCAATCCCAGCCCAGCCCTGCCCCTTGGCCTCAGCTGCTGAGCCTGGGTCAGCTGTAGCCCTGGCTGGCTTTCTGTCCTGGTCTCTGCATTCTTTTCCTGGAGAGCATGAGTTCCCTCCCTCTTTTCTCTTAAGTGCTTTATGTAGTCCAGGGTGTCTTTATGCAGGAATTCAGTGCTCGAGGGCCAAGTGCTGACTAGCCTGGAAAAGTTCAGGGGGCTGCCCCTGCTCTCTGACTTCACTTTGACCTGGAACCTCAACCCCCCAGGACTTACTCCGCTGTGTCAGTGCCATCATCATCTTCCTGGTGGTCTCCTTTGCAGCTGTGACCTCCCGGGATGGAGCGGCCATTGCTGCTTTTGTGAGTCCAGACCCCCCAGAGCTCTCTAGTTCCCCAAGGACCTCTAGCTGGTGCTACTCACTTCCCTTCCTGTACCCCCCCACCCCCGCCGCAAGCCAGTGCCTGAGGCTCTGACCCACACCTTGCCCCCACCCACCCACTCTCCCTCCCTAATACTGGATGGACTTTGTGGTGCCATCCACACTCCTGCTCCACAGGTTTTTGGCATCATCCTGGTTTCCGTCTTTGCCTACGATGCCTTCAAGATCTACCGGACTGAGATCGTGTCCAGGGCCACTCAGGGTGAGTGCCTGAGCTCTGGGAGAGGAGGTGCCCTTCACCCCTGCCCCAGTGGCCCCAGCCTGACATGCCCTTTCCTGCCTGGCTCCATGTTCACAGGGGACCAGCAGTGACCCCAGGACTACAGCCAGAGCAAGGGGACAGTGGAGCTCAGGCACATCTCTCTTGGATTCACTAGCTCCCTAGCCCACTGTCCCCACCCCAGATCTACAGAGATGGAGGCTGGCCTGAGATGTCACGGGGACCTGTTTGTGGGCCTGGTGCTCTAAGATCCGACTCCTGAGGAAGCTGGGTTGAAGAGGGGAATTATGGAGAGAGGAGTGGGCAGGAGGAAGCTGGTCATTTCCAAATTAAAAGATTCAAATCCTACTGGTCAGTCTTTTTCTTCCCCAGAAGTTAGACATATCAGGAATCCAAAGAATGATCCTGGAAATGCTGCCTGGAGCAGACCTGGGCCCTTCTCTGGGACTTGTCTCAGCACTGAGGAAGTGGAGCGCTAGACTGAAGATGCCGCAGGCACCCTTCAACACAGACTTCCATTCCACAGCTCTCTGAGTGCAAGGGCACTTTGCGGTGTGCCTGGTGGCTGGGCACCTGGAGTTCTGTGAGTAGGAACAGCCTTCCTGATGTGAGCGGGTGTCCATCTGCCACTCCTGTGCACACAGATTTGTTAGCGGGTTTGAAAGGTGTTTGCCTGGAGTGTGTTAGAGCTCCCCCTCGTGGTGTGGGGAGGACTTGGCCTGCAGGCCTCAGGGGAGAGGTCAGCCTGTGGCTTCAGATGGCGGCCAGCCAAAGTTCCCAAAAGACAGTCGCTGGAAGAGGCATTGAGTATCAGCTCTCATTCCACAGAAGAGAAAGCAGGCCTGGTTAGGGGACGTGACAACCTTATTTGTGACTTAGCTGGGACTAGAGGCAGTGCTCCTAACACCTCAACCAGTGTTCTGGATACTGTACAGAGCCCCCGTTATATCAGAAAACATGGTCCAACCTCGCTTCCAGCTCCCACCACCAGTGGGTCCACCTTCCCAGCTTGCCAGAACCCAGTAAATATTTCCTGAGCCTCTTCTGTGTGCAAGATCCCTGTGCTGGGCCCCAGGGATTCAGAGGTGACAGGCGGGCCTGCCCTTTAGTATTCACAGACTGGGGAGAAGGCAGGCAATGAAAGGTGGTCATGATTCCCCTCGATGAATGCTCTGGGAGAGCTCTGCTCAGGGGGAGTTTGGAGCAGGCACTGCCTCAGCCCCGCCCCACAGAACCCAGTGTGGCCTACCTCAGCAGCTCATCCAAGCTGACTTGCTATTGCCACTCTCTAATGCTTGTTTGCTCCTATCCTGAAATGCCTTCCTTCTTCTGGGGTGCTCCTTCTAGATGCAGGCCCTTAAGCCCTGCCTGGGACTTAAGTCTACCCTGGACTCTGGTAGAGTTGCTCTGCTCCCCTTGGTGATAACCACAGGTCTCTTGATCTGACTTCTCTGGCCTCCTGCTTCTTGTTCTCTTAGCCTCATGTTCTGGCTCCTAACCAGAGCTGGATCCAACATTTTTGTGTTTCTCTGGTCTCTGCTCGCTGTCCTTGGGGCTTTATACTTATCCCATTCTGAAGACTGGTGGCTGACCTTGGTGGGGGTGGGGCCAAGGCCTCAGAGGAGAGCTAGAAGGGGCTTAGCCAGGGGCATTCAGGAGATGAGGTGCCAGGTGAGGGGATGCGAAGGTGCTCAGGAGAGTCTGGCTGTAGGCACAGCATGGGGCAGGGATCTGCTTGGAGCAGAATGAGGTCAGGACCAGCCCTGTTTCCTGAGCAGCCATATGACCCAGACCAGACAGTCCCTAGGGGGAGCTCAGAGAGAGAGAGAGAGCAGAGTGTCATTTAGGTGTGTACCTGCATGTGCATCTGTGCTCATCTGTGTCTGTGTGAGAAGTAGCGATGAGACAGTGCTCAGGTTTGATCCATAATGGTTTGGACTCTGTCTGCTGGCCCCAGAGCCTCAGGCTGCCCTCATGATGAAGAAGCTGGGGTTAGTCCTGGGGATCATGGGGAGAGGGACTCCCTGTGGGTTACTTCCAAGGGGCTGCTGACCACAATGGGACCTGTCCCAACCTCTTTATCTGCATATCCATACCCAGCCAGCTCTGCACCGCTCCTGGAACCAGTGGGAAATTCATTTTGGAGGCAATGGGTGTCCCAGCACATTCTTAACCCCTGTGGCCTCAGAGGTGGGGTAGGTGGATGGAGGCTTCAGCTTTGGCACTAAAATTCTGTGTCCCGGTGTCTAGAATTGGCTCATCCTTCTGGTGCCTTTGTTTTCTCCACCTCAGAAATGTCTCCCTCTGGCCCCTATCTGGTTGACTGAGCAGAACTGGAACTCATGACTCTGCTGCCTCAGGGAGACACCTCACTTCTCAGAGCCTCAGTCTCCTCCTCCATAGATGTGGGGAACCTTGGCCGCCACAGCTCGGACACGGGACAGGGCTGCTTCCCGAACTCAGGACAGAAAGGACAGGGGCTCAGTCAGAGTCTGGCAATCAGATTTATTACAGGTTGGCATGAGCGAGGTTCTGACGGCAGCATCACTCCTCATCATGCAGTTTTTGCTGGGAAAAAAAAAAAAAAAAGGTCTGAGGGGGCAACTGGCAAAAGGGAAGAAGGATGTAGGGAGGAATTTCCAGAGCTTTCATGGGCCTAAAGGAGATGCCCTTAGAGGGAGAGGTTTAGGCTTCAGGGATCTTGGGATTCCACTTAGGGGTCTTTGTGGTTTAGGAGCCCCTAAATGGAACCCTGAAGGACTGGGGTTCTATAGAGGCTCCAGTCTGTAGGGGTGTTCTGAGTAGGAGGGGGATTCTCAGGAATGGGTGTTATGGGACTCTTAGGCTATCCAAATATAGGTTAAGAAGTACCCGCTCAGAGGGGCGCTAATGTTGGAGGGAAGCTGCTGTGGGGGTGACTAGCCAGGCCTAGGTTAGGGGATCCACCTTGGAGCCGATGTCACGGCTCTTGGCCCGCAGCTTGTTGACCTGGGACTCAGCAATGTCCGCTCGCTCCTCTGCCTCATCCAGTTCATGCTGCACCTTGCGGAACTTGGACAGGTTGGTGTTGGCCTGCTCCTCCTGCAAGGGTTCGGGGGGGGGGGGGGGGTGGTAGGATGAGGTGAGAGGGGTTGGGGAGGTGCGTGTTCCAGCTTCCTGGTCTGGGGACTCCTGGTTCCTGACTGGGTTCAGTGCTCTCACCCCTCACCCATGTTCCTGCAACAGCCTTGCCAAGGGCATCCTACTCCTGGCTTGGCATCTGATAGACACTCCCTGACCTGGGGTTTACTGCACAGGCGTGCTCAGCAACACCTCACATCCACACCTTTCTGCCCACCCACATGTCTTCCTCACTGCGCTAGGCCTGGTCAGTTTCTCTTCCAGGCTCAATTTCACTGCCACCTGCCAGTCCTTTAGCACTGTCTGATCCCCTGACCTACAGTAGCAGCTACTCTAGCTTTTCTTGGGCTTATTAGTATATGAGCAAGTCCTGGATCAAATAAACATTGCTTTTGTTAACTCAGAGCGCCTGACACAACTGTGAGCATATCAGACACATGTAACAAATGTTTGAAAGTTAAAGTGAATAGCAAACTCATTGTCCAGGCCCCAAGCTGGGGTGGACATTCGTTGCTTCAAACACATAGGAGGTGTGTTCATTAGAGTGGAGAAAACCATAAACTTACTGCCTCCTCGGCCTGGCGCTTGTAGGCCTTGACCTTCAGCTGCAGCTTGTCCACCAGGTCCTGTAGCCGGAGCAGGTTCTTCTTGTCCTCTTCTGTCTGGGGGTGGATGGGTGGGAGTTTTGAGGGAGAAGCAAGTACAATCATCTTTCCCTCCCTCACCATTCCACTCTTCTCGCCATGCCTTAGCTGACCCTCCCTCAAATGGGCCAGATTAAAGAGGTGATGGAAAGAGTCCATCTTTGATGCTACTTGTAGTTCAAAGGGCAAGGCAAAGCCCTTAGTCTGTATTTAAAAAACAATGAGAGCTGCCACCTTAAAACTGGAAGGTGGGGGGGAGGGGCTCAGAACCAAATGGAATTCCATGATCTAATAATACGGAGACATTTGGCTGTTCCAGCTCCAACTTATCAATTCTACCATAGATGCTCTTGGCCAGTGGTCCTAGAATGACCAGAAAGGAATAATGATGAATGCAGAAAGAAGGGGGCATTATAGTCTAGAGTCGGCAAACTGCGGCTCGCGAGCCACATGCGGCTCTTTGGCCCCTTGAGTGTGGCTCTTCCACAAAATACCATGGCCTGGGCGAGCCTATTTTGAAGAAGTGGCATTAGAAGAAGTTTAAATTTAAAAAATTTGGCTCTCAAAATAAATTTCAATCGTTGTACTGTTGATATTTGGCTCTGTTGACTAATGAGTTTGCCGACCACTGATCTAGACCATTCCAATCTATCATAACCCAATATTCTAATATACTGTACTGGGCCAAATTTGGGCACCAGGATCACTGACTCCAGTGTCACTTGATCAATCCCATCTCTACATCATTGTACTTGTTAGGCTGACATTTCCTAAGTTGACATTATGTCCACAAATATGTCTGCAGTTCTACATCTGCATCTCTTTCCTGTGCCTCATATCCAGCTGTCAAATGGACCAATACCCCTTTCTCTGTCTTTCATTACCAGGCACACTGAAAATAGGGAGTCAAAGGTGAAAGCTCTGAGCTGTGCAGATGGAGGTCTTAGAACATTTTGTGATCTGCCTTTTCCAAGGTCTTCTACTCATTGTCCTAGAAGTTCCATGGAGGATCTGAGTCTTTTCCCATCTCTGACTTTTGTCCCTAAACTGCCACACAATGTCCCTCCCAATTAGGCCAGTAGAAGGTGGAAAGATTCCTTGGACTATTCGGAAACCCTCATGGTAGACCTTCAGATTATTAAAAAAATCTGGGGAAATTCTGGTTAAAAGTGCTTTCAGAAAGTAGAAGTAGATTTTCCTGCATTCACTGGAAAAAACTCATGGACTTAAGCCAAACTGAGTTGAGTATGTGAAAGAAAGTTAATCCAAAGACCCCTTCTCAAGCAGCAGGTGCCAGGAGGACCAGGTGGCATTTCCTGGATGGCAGTTTGGCTTGGGGTCTGTGGGGGCCAGGAGGTGGGGCTAGGGGAGCCCTTTGACTTCTGATGGCCCGGCCCCAGAGCAGCCACCAGCCGCACCTGGTAGGTGAGCTCCTTGATGCGCCGCTCACTCTTCCTCATGCCCTTGACTGACTCCACATTGCGCTTCTGCTCGGCCTCCAGCTCGTTCTCCAGCTCCCGCACCCGGGCCTCCAACTTCTGCAGCTGCTTCTTGCCGCCCTTGAGGGCGATCTGCTCAGCCTCGTCCAGCCGGTGCTGCAGGTCCTTAATGGTCTGTTCCATGTTCTTCTTCATGCGTTCCAGGTGGGCGCTGGTGTCCTGCTCCTTCTTCAGCTCCTCTGCCATCATGGCGGCCTGTGGACAGGAGAGAGGTGTGAAAGAACTGGGGCCCAGGTCTCTTCTCCCTAAAGGATCACCTCTTTCCCATCCTGGCGTTTGCTTCCTGAGGCCCTCAAACCCATGAAACTGCAGAGTCACCTTGTCCTTACAGCACAGTGGCCTGGCCTGGACCCAGAGCCCTTGTTCATGTCTTTAGGGGAGGCTGGAAGGTGCAGGGGCACTCACATCCGTGATGGCCTTTTTGGCCTTTTCCTCAGCGTTCCTGCACTCCTGCACCGCCTCCTCCACTTCTGACTGGAGTTGGGTCAGATCTGACTCCATTTTCTTCTTCTGGTTGATGAGGCTGGTGTTCTAGATATGGGCAGAGAAAATTATCGAATGTATACTTTGTTGTCTGATTCTACACCTTTATCCAGAGAGAATTAAAACTGGGCATATGTTACAAACATGTCTTTCTTTTAGTAGATTCCTTGTTTCTCACATGCTTTCCCTTTTCTTATGAGACTAGACATGCTCTAGATTTTATATCTAAAGTTATCAGTTCTGAAGAAAGACTTCAAGCAACAAAGAATCTGCATTTCTACTCCTGATCTCTTTAGTAACATGTCTATGCAAGAGCATGAAAATATTCCAAGGAAAATGGGAATAACTTTTTATCAGGACAATATCCTGGAAATGATTACAGTTACAGAAAGAATGATGTAGGGTAAGGAAGAGAGGACCAGGTCAGCGCATGATGTCATTCCCACACATACTAAATTATGGAACAAACTCTACCAGGCACTGCAATAAGATGGGCACAGAGACTCATTACAGAGTTTAGAAGTGTGTATAGGACTGCAGAAAAATGGTGTTCTGTTGAGAATTTGGTTTGCAAGTAGATACTGTTGTGCTCCTTTAAGTTCTCAAAGTTCCATCTTTACAAAGCAAGATGGAGGTGTCTGTCTTCTAGATCAAGGATATCAAACAGCAGCATGCATAACTCCCAGATTTGTGGCTTTGGCAGGCATCACCAACCAGTTATGACACCCTTAGCTTTTACATCTAAACCCCCTTCCCAGGTATTGGTTCCACAGCCATGACTAAGAGATGAGAGTTGGCTCAAGAGATAATTTGCAATCCTGGTTGGACATGCTTACTCAGAACCTATGGTTCAAATCATCTATGTCCCAGGCTCTGCCACTCAGCAGGTTTTACCATGGTGACCCCTGACCTCCTCACCTGGGAGTGCAGCAGCTGCACCCGCTCGCTGGTCTCGATCAGCTCCTGCTCGGCCAGCTTCCGAGACCTCTCCGTCTGCTCCACCACAGCCCGCAGCTCCTCCAGCTCGGCCTGCAGCAGGGTGTTGCGCCGCTCCACGATGGCGATGTTCTCCTTCAGGTCATCGTTGACCCGGACCGAGTCATCTAGCTGGATCTGGGTGTCCTGTGGGGGAAAAGGGTAATGTGAGGAAGCCTCCCATTCAGGGTCTGATGTGCCCTATCCCAGATTCACAGTCTCTTTTCAAGTGGAGGGCAAAGGGGCACCTTTCCTCATCTAGTCTCTAGGCCTAGAGGCTGGGCTGGTCCAGGACATGCTTAGGGCCTGGTCAGTCCTCCTCCCTCAAGCCTCCAAGTCCAGGAGGTAGGTGACTTCCACCTTCTCATATTTGTTAGCCCAGGACCCTTTTCTCTGTCCTTCACCATCCCTCTGGGCTCACTCCCCTTGTGACAGCCCCAACTTCTGTTACCTTTAGATGAGCTTGGGCAATCTTCAGGTGCTTCTGGGCCTCTGAGGCTATCCTGTTAGCCTGGCTGAGCTGGATTTCCATTTCATTGAGGTCGCCCTCCATCTTCTTCTTCACACGCAGGGCCTCATTGCGGCTGCGCGTCTCTGCATCCAAGGAGGTCTGCAGTGAGTCCACCATCCGCTGGTGATTGCGCTTGGCCTGCTCCATCTCCTCGTCCTTCTCAGCCAGCTTCCGCTCGATCTCTGCCTTGATCTGGTTGAACTCCAGCTGTGCCCGGAGGATCTTGCCCTCCTCGTGCTCTAGGGAGGCCTAGGAGGTGGGCGACAGGGTCAGAGGCAGAGAATCAGGACATGGGGTAGGGTAGAGAGCAAGGTTGGTAAGATTTGGGTGTCAGCCAGGACTATGGCCTGAAGAGGAGAGCTGGGAAGAGACGGGGAGGTGGGATCTGCCTTTCAGGCCACCTGGTGCTCTGGGGGAGGAGGTGCAGGATGCCCTCGGCTTCCTTTGCCAAGGAAAGGGTTTGAACCTCACAATTGCCAATACCCCCCTCCCCCACCACCCTCAGCACCAACACTGCATGGTCCTGATTCATCTAAAATATCATAGAAAAAGGAGGGAGTTTTATAACCACAAATTCAAAACTTTACCTTTGTTTTCTAAGCCCCTCGCCCTGGTGAAAAAAGAAGCCCCAAAACTCAGGGCTATACGTAGGTTCTTAAAAATGAACCGTAACAATAGCTAATATATATCAAGTGCTTAAATGTGTTATCTCATTTAATTTTCATAATAATCATGCATAAATCTTATGAGGTATGTATAATTAATTTCATTTTATAGGTGAGAAAACTGAGGTACAGAGATGTTAAGGAACTTGCCCTGTGACAGAGTGGAGGTCCTGAAACCAAGTTTCAAACTCAGGTCTAGTTGACTCCAGAGCCCATGCTGCCACCCACTGTTTGAGGGGCTATTATGATGGTTCAACTTTATAAACTTGGTGGGAAACCAAACCTATGGTTTATGATCAGATGTGATGTTTCCTATGTGCAGACCTTGGCTTTGGAGGTAGTCATGGGTAGTGGGTAGACGACCTTGGACTAAGAATAAGAAGCTAATAGTTTTGTCTTGGGTGAGGAAGAATTAAGAAGTCAGAAAGAGTAGGGTAGGGGGAAGCAGGGAGGGGTGCAGGTGGAAGCAAATTCTCACCTCGGCCTCCTCCAGGGCTGACTGCAGCTCCATCTTCTCCACCTCCAGCTGCTTGCGGACCTTCTCCAGCTCATGCACATTCTTTCCTCCTTCTCCCAGCTGCTCAGTCAGGTCAGAGATCTCCTCTGGGGGTTAGAGGACCAGAAAGCTCAAAGCCTGTATTCTCTCCGACCCTCAGTGGCCCTTCTCGCCTCCTCCCTTCCCTGGCCTCGTGCCCCAGCGCACCCTGAAGGTTCTTGTTTTCCCTCTTGAAGGTCTCCAGGTGCTCCAGGGACTCCTCATAGGCGTTCTTGAGCTTGAAGAGCTCAGTGCTGAGAGAGCGAGCCTCCTTCTGTGAGGACTCCAGCTCCGACTGCGACTCCTCATACTTCTGCTTCCATTCGGCCAGGATCTGCAGGGACAGAGTCAGACTCAGTGCGCAGCCCCCTGCCCCACCTCCAGGGGCTGCCCAGGCCCCTTGCCTGGGCTCAGCCTCCTCCCTGTCTCCAAGGAGTTTGCTCCTGGCCTCATACTGATGCTGGTACCGCTGCTCTGCCCCCTGGCTGTGGACCCACCAGAACCCACCTTGTCGAAGTTCCTCTGCTTCTTGTCCAGGGCCGCAGCGGCCGCGTTGGAGCGCTCCACATCCACCATCAGGTCCTCGATCTCGTTCTGCAGCCGGTGCTTGGTCTTCTCCAGGGATGAGCACTTGGCATTGACGGCCTCCACAGCCTCCTCAGCGTCCTGCAGCCGCTGGGCCAGCTTCTTCCTGCCAAGTTGGTTTTGTGTGTGTGTGTGTGTGTGTGTGTGTGTGTGTGTGTGTGTGTGACTCTACCCAGGAATAGTGGGGCCTTGGGACAGACATCTGAGGAGGACCCACTTCCTCCTCACAGCTCCTTGGGACCAAGTGCAGCCCCTTTAGGCCCTGGGACCCCAGCCTTGAGGGAGCAAGGCTACGGGTGCCTAGAACAGTTTCCTCCCTCATGCAGCGCCAACTGGGTGGCAGCCCCCACCTGTCCCATGCCAGGCTGATCGATGGTAGCTCCTCTGACCAACAAGCTTTTTGCTCGTCTTATACGTGAGAATCAGGTATAACCCGGGCCAAAAGCTCGCCTGTCATAGGAAGTGAGTCAGGGCCTGTCGGGGTTCACTCAGAGTGCAGGATCCAAGCACCTCTATTTTCCACCACATTTCTCCCACCCTCCTCTCTCTCCTACCCCAAATCTCCTTCCCATTCCCACTTTGCCTGTCCCACCCAATGTGCTCTGGCTTTTGCCTCTCTTAGATTCAATGTGGGGGCTGCCTGGGACTCACTTGGCCTCCTCGAGCTCCTCGGTGCGCTGGATGGCGTCTGTCTCATACTTGGTCCTCCACTGGGCCACCTCCGAGTTGGCCTTGGACAGGACGCGCTGCAGCTCTGCCTTGGCCTCTGTCTCCTCCTCATACTGCTCCCGGAGCAGGTCGCAGTCGTGCCGGGCTGACTGCAGGGCATGGGCCAGGGCATTCTTCGCCTGGGGGGTGAACACCAGGAGGTGGGCTCAGCTTTCAGGAAGGTGAGAGGGAATGCCTCCTCCCCCCGGCCCCGCCTCCTTCTTCAAATCCTTTACATATCTACAAACTTCAACTAAGCCCCAGCCACATTCAGGGTGTAGAATCTCAACATCCTGGAGTAGCTTCCCAGTTTGCCCACCCGACCCCTTTACAAATAGGAAAAGAGGCATTTGATGATATAAGTGTGGCTTAGCTGAAGAGTAGAAGAACCTAGACTGGAGGTCTTCCCACACAGGGGCCTCTCTCCTCAGTTTCCATTTCTGGTGTTGATGCTAACTGCGCCAGGGCTGCCACCTGTCCTACTGCCCCCTAGCCGGGCCTCACCTTGCCCTCCTCCTCCAGCTGCCTCTTGAGGTCCTCCATTTGCTGGGTGTAGGATAGCTTCCCTCGGGTCAGCTGGGAGATCAGTGCCTCCTTTTCTTCCAGTTGCCGGGACAGCTCACCTGGAGGTGGGAATATGGGTTTGTGGGCCATGAAAGAGGGCAACTGATGGTTTATTCTGGGGCAGGCGCAGGGCTGGTTAGGAACACCCACCATTCTCAGTCTGTAGCTTGGCTTGCTGGGTGGTGAAATCGTTGAGGGAGCGTTGGGCTTCTTCCAGCTTAGTGCGGTACTCATTGGCCTGGTCCTCCAATGTCCGAGACACCTTCTCCAGGTTTGCCTTCAGGCAGTAAAGGGACAGGGAAGTTGAGATGTGGGAGGGGCTGGAGTTGTCAGGGAGTAGGGGCTGTGTGGACCAGAGGAAGGAAGGGAGGGCCTAGGTGGGGAGAGCACAGAGGGCAGGGGGATGAAATGGGTGGTGCTGGAGGGGCACAATTGGAAGTGGGTACCTGAGTTAAAGAAGAGAAGAATGGTGAGGAGATGAAGATACGGGTGGAGGGCAAAGGAGGTACAAAGGAGAGAGACCAAAGGGTGACGGAGGGAGTGATGACTAGAGAGATGGCAGATAGAGAAAGTGGAAGGAAGGTGCAAGCTGTGAGGGTGAGGAGGGCGAGGAGAGGCTAAGCACTGGCCCACCTTGGCCTTGATGATCTGCTCCATGTTGGAGGTGACATCGTCCAGCTCCAGCTTGAACTCGCTCTTCTCCTTCTCCAGCTTTTGCTTCACACGCTGCAGATTGTCAATCTGCTCGCCCAGCTCGGCCACACTGTCAGCATGCTTCTTGCGCAGGGCTGCCGCCGTGGCCTCGTGCTGCAGCGTGGCCTCCTCCAGGTCCCGCCTCATCTTCTGGAACTCAGCCTCACGCTTCTTGTTCATCTCAATCTGCACAGATGTGGCCCCGCCAGCCTCTTCCAGCCGCTCACTGATCTCCTCCAGCTCCCGGGACAGGTCTGAGCGCAGCTTCTCCACCTTGGCCCTGGCAGTGCGCTCGGCCTCCAGCTCCTCCTCCAGCTCCTCGATGCGTGCCTGGGCCCAGACACAAAAGGCTCAGCCTCACTGCCCGGAACCCTCCATGGGAGCCCCCTCCCCCCGGCTCTAGAAGACTCCTGAACCAGCACTCGGGTCCTGCAGAGCAGTGGTTCAGTAGGGGTCAATCAGCAATGTCTGGAGAGATTTTTGACTGTTATGACTGGGGAAGGAGATTGCTACTAGCATCTAGGGGGCAGAAGTCAGGGATGCTGTGAATCATCCTCTATTGCATAAGCCATCAATAGGAACTTGGTTGAAGCCAAAACTTCAAGGCACTTCCCAGGGGCATCTCAGACCCAGTCTGAGAATCTGCATGCCTAAATCCTGAGAATATGTGTTCGGAAGGGGATCTTTGGATCTCATGAGATCCCAAATTTCATAGATTCCACAGATGCACTAGGCTCTGCTCTCCTGAACATAAGCAGGAAAGCAGGTGCTTGTATTTTACAAATATTTGCAACAATATACCTCACAACAATCAAAAGCTTTTGCTATCTTCCAAGTTGACCACAAAGTCCAGTCAACCATATTTCTCACTCTGTAAGGCTTGCTTTTTTATGCCCAGGGCTGGGCTCCCATTTTATTTTTCCCTTCCAGGCCAGCTGAGTGCCCTACTCTACCTCTACCTCATTTTTTCTGGCCTTGGCCTTGGCTTTGAGTAAATGGGAATAATGTTTCATCTACCATTTTGATCTGTTGTCTGACTAGCCAGGAGCAAAGGGGAGGATTGGTGAGATGCCTTCATCTGTGGTTATGGACAGTCTTAATGGAATGTGCATGGGTGGGACCTGGGAGCAGGAGAGAGAAGACCACCATGCCTCTGCTCCCAGGATGGAGAAGGTGGGGCTGTGTGCAAGAGCTTGGACAGGAGGGAGGAGCCACAGCCTGTTGCCAAGACCTGATGAATTTAACAGTAGTATTTTTCTGAGTCCATGAGTCAAAGAAGTTGCCCAAACCCACGGCAGGAAAACCTGAGTATATCCCGATTTTCTGGCTAAAACCCAGAAGGGGCACCCAAGAAGACAGGAGGGCAAATTATCACTGATGGCAGGCCAGCCTCTGAGCAGCCCCCAGAGGAGTGGAATTGTGTTCATGTGTCACTTGCAGCCTGGGCCATGGGCCCCAAATGCTGAGGGGAGACCAGCTATTTCCACTAGCTGCCATCTGACCATAAAGTGAGAGCTAAGGCTCTGCCCCCAGTGGCTGAGTGCCTGTTGCCCATGGGGCTATTATGTCTAGAGCAAGCCATGCAAGCTTCTGCAGTTATAAAACAGGGATGAGAGTACCTGCTTCTTTGTTTCCAGGACTCTGACAAACACAGGACTAAAGGCACTTTAAAATTCAGGGTGCATTAAAGGTAAGAGAGACTGGCTATTAATTTATCTCCTGCAGAGGGATGAGAAGGCCATGGGGGGAAAAAAGAAGCCGGCCTTGCTAGTTGGCTGGCTGACTTCTAGTTGACAGAATGGTTTCCATATATGCTTTTCCCTCTGGTCCTCTATAAGCCAGGGATTATTAGTCCTATTTGACTGATAAGAGACTGAGGCTCTGAGTAGAAGTGACTTGCTCACAGTTGTAGGAGTTCACGCCATATCATAGGTACTCTATGGGGATTCAGCCTGGGCTAGTGGCTGTGGTCAGTACCCAGGAAGAATATGCACAGAGCAGCCTTTGGGAAGGTGGGTGCTCCATGAAAGCACTTCTCATTCCCGTGCAGGGGAGAAGTACCAAAAAAAAAAAAAAAAAAAAAAAGAGGGGGGGGGCGGTTAGAGGAGAATAGAGAGCAGAAAACCCACCAGGCAGAGCATAGTTCAGAAAGAGAAGCCCTTTTTGTAGGTATGATTCCTCCCACTCTACCTCCGCAATGGTAGAGTGGGAGGAATCATAAATAGTCTTGCCGCAATAACATATTACTGTTCTAATGGGAGAAGGCTGGTGTTTCCAAGTGCCTGTAAATCAGGACTGGTAGGACCTTTGGAGTGGCCTGGAGTTATAGATATGTCTACAACCCTAAGCATCTCCTAAGGCCATAGCTACTCAGGGCTGTTGAGCATCCCTTGCTTGCACTGGGGAGAACTTTACCTGGTTTTCCTTCAGTTTCTTCTGCAGCTGAAGGGCCAGTGCCTGCTCATCCTCAATCTTACTGTTCTGCTGACTAATGTCAAACTCCTTCCTGGAGGAGAATCAGGGTGACAGGTGGTCTTCCTTTCTCTATGCCCATTCTCTTTTCTCTTGCGTCAACATACCAGCACCAGTCCCTCCCCCCCATCCCCCTGCCAAAGGAGTGAAGGAGAGAGGGCTGTGATTGACATCCCATTTCCACTGTGCCCAAAGCAACCATGGCCAGTGGGAGTGCAGCACCCTGCAGCTCTAACCCTCTGGCCAGACACCTCCATTAGTCCCTCCTGGCCACCATAGGCTCCTACTTCTTGAGCTTTTCTTCCAGCTGCAGCTTGTCATTCTCCAGGTCCATGATGCTCTCTTGGGTCAGCTTCAGGTCACCCTCCAGCTTCCGCTTTGCTCGTTCCAGGTCCATGCGCACTTTCTTCTCCTGCTCCAGGGATCCCTCCAGCTGATGGAGAAAAGAAAACAAACAGGGTGTAGATAACCTGAGATACACAGTGCATGCTTATCTGCTCTCCTCTAAACTCAAAGTCCAGTGGATTGGAAGTCAAAACCAGCAGAGCAATTCCCGCAAGCACCAAGGATTCAGAGACCCAGACCAGGGAGGAACAATAGAGAACAAAAAGGCCCCAGGGGTCAAGAAATTAGTCCTAGGGATCAGGAACTCCCACTGGTGTTGCCTACAAAACCCTGACCTGAGAAAGATCAAGCATAGTTTTTATTACTCACATCATCCACCTGTTGCTCCAGCTTGACCTTAGACTTGGTCAGTGTGTTGACCTTGTCCTCTTCAGCCTGAAGGTCATCCAGGGCCTGCTGGTGGGCCTCTTGCAGAGCTTTCTTCTCTTTGGTCAGTTTGGCGATGATCTCGTCCAGCCCAGCCATCTCCTCTGTCAGGTTCTTCACCTGTCAACCAAGAACCCTGTCCCCTTTAGGATCAAAGGTCACCAGCTTGGAGACATCTATGGAGATTTTCGATGCCAAGGTCCACCCTGCTATCAGGATCCCCTGAGTGGCCTGGTATTGGTTAAGGTCGGTGTGGTCTTTGAATCCTGAGGAGACCTGGGCTGGCACCAAGGGAGCTGCCCTCACCTTGTTCTCTGTTGCGTGCTTCTCTTTCTCCACCTTGGCCAATGTCAGCTCCAGGTCATCAATGTCCTTCTTGAGCTCAGAGCATTCGTCTTCTAGCTTGCGCTTCTTGGCAGTGAGCTCAGCATTCATCTCCTCCTCATCCTCCATCCTCTCAGTCATCTCCTTCACCTTGGCTTCCAGCTGAATCTTGTTCTTGATCAGCTGGTCACAGCGCTCTTCTGCATCATTGAGGTTGTCTTGTTCCTGGAAGAAGAGGACAGAAAGGAGAGCTGTGATTAAAGACAGTAGAGATCCAGGGTCTTGGTCCCTGATGATGAGATGGGCTATAATCTAGGGGAGGGAGAAGAGAGGTGAAGAAACAATCATGTGGTCTCACCGCCTGCACTTGGAGCTGTAGGTCGTTCTTCTCCTGCAGCAGGGACACCATCTTCTCCTCCAGCTCCTTGCGGCGAGCATCAGACTTCTCCAGCGCCTCTTTGATGCGCCCAAACTCCTCCTTCATGTTGGCCATCTCCTTCTCTGTCTCTGCACTCTTCAGCAGAGGCTTGATCTTAAAGTACAGTTTCATCCAGGGCCAGTTCTTGACCCCCATGAAGGCCCGAATGTTCCACTGGATTACCAGAAGGGCATCCCTGGCAAAGAAGCACAGAGGAAAGGAGGGGCACTGTGAAAGAGCACTTCCCAAACTGCATTTGGCCCCCAGCCCATCTAAGCAAGTTTGTAGGCACCTTTGGGCAGGAACCTTTCTTGTAGCCTTGATAAACACCCCCACCTCAACATTACGACACTGAACATGGAGTTGTTCAATGAACATTTATTAATTGATAAAATAAAGACAAGGGCAGTTTATATTTTTCCTACTGGAGCCTTAGTAGTAATGAAAGCTACTACTTATAGAGTGTTTACTATGTTTAGTGTTACAAAAAACTCAAATGTGTTAAAAATTATATTTTATTCTAGAGGCCCGATGCATGAAATCTGTGCAAGGGGCTCGGTCCTTGCAGCCCCAGCTGCTTTGGCCTTCTCAGCCCCGCAGTCCCGTGGCCCCGCCCACTGGTCATTCTGGAAGAACTAGAGCATTGCCAGTGACTCCACCTGTGTGTTCCTTCCCGCCTCGTTCCTGGTCCCTCCACCAGCCACTACCCTGAATCTTGTGGTTTTCTCTTCTTAGCTTTTAAAAAATACTTTAACTATATATGTATGTATCTTTGAACAATATGCCACTATTTTATTATTTCTGAGCTTTATGAAAATTCTATCACACTATATGTATCTTTCTGTGACTTGCTTTTGTCTACTCAACAGTATACTTTTAAGGTTTGAACATATTGCACCATGGAGTTATAGTTCCCCCCTTTTTGTTGCTGTACAAGATTCCACCAAATGACTATACTATTTACCCATTTCTTTGTGGATAGAAAATTGAGCTGTTTCCAGATCTTTGCTATTTTTACCAATGCTGCGATGAAGATTCTTTTGTTGTCTTGTACACATGCAAGAGTTTCTCTGTGGGCATGTACTCAGGAGTGGAATTGATAAACACCCCCATTCAAAGATGATAAATTGTTTTCCAAAGAGGTTGCACTAATTTATACATCTGTAAGCGGTGAATCACACACATCTTGATTTTTGTAAATCTAGTGTATTTAAATGGTATCTCATGAGTCTCTTAATTAGCATTTCCCTATGAAAAAAACTTTTTAAAAATCCAAAATGAGCTCTGGCCAGTGTTCTCAGTGGTTAGAGCACCGGCTTGAGCACCCAAGGGTCATGGGTTCAATCTCCAGACCCGCTAACTAGGGTGCATGTGGGAGATAAGCATTGATCTTTCTCTCTCACACATTGATCTCTCTCTCTCTCCCCCTCCCTCCTCCATTCCATTTTCTCTAAAAAAATCAATGGAAAAAATATCCTCGAGTGAGGATTAACCAAAAAGATTTCAAAATGAGGTCCTGAGTGGTAAAGTCATTTGCCCAGACCAGATGATAAGTGATAGAGCCAGGATTTGAACTCAGGTCTTCTGACCCAAGCCAGTCAGAACTACTTGTCCGCCTCTTACATCTCTGGGAACGTCTCTCCCTTCCCTTGTGCCTCACCTGCGCTCCACGATCTTCTTGAACTCAGTGCGCATGAGCTGGCCCCGAGCCTGGGCTTGAATGCGGGTGATGATGCGGCTCAGCCTCTCATCTCGCATCTCCTCCAGCAGCCCCAGCAGCCCCGCCTTGAAGAACACCTGCGAACAAGGGGGAGAGCCAAGGGTGTCGAAGCTTCAGAAAAGGGTATCCAGGATGGAGGAAGAGAGTGGGAGACCCTGGCTGAGCTTCCAGGGGACCCATCACCTGCTCATTCTAGACCTGGGAGTGAAATGTGGAAGACAAGAGAGAAAGGAAGCCTGGCTTCAGGATACAGGAAGCCAGGAATCAGGGGTCTGCCTTCCAAACTCCCAGCTGCTCTGCTCAACATGGCTGCACGCCCTGCGAGTCCACCCTGTGGAGCTCTAGACTCACCTTGGTGTGGCCGAACTTGTACTGGTTGTGGTCAATGTCCAGGGAACCTAGCAGCTTCTCTGCCCCTTTCCTGCTGTCAATGAACTGCCCTTCAGGGATGGCCGCTGGGTTCAGGATGCGATACCTGGGAGGGAGGTGGCCGAAGTCACCCACGTTCTGCACTGGCCGGCTCTTCCCACAAAATTTGGGGCCACCTGCCGACTCCATTCCCCATGAAGGCCACCTGGACTCCCCCTGTTCCCTGTACTCACCTCTGCCGGAAGTCTCCATAGAGAATACGGTTGGGGAAGCCTTTCCTACAGATGCGGATGCCCTCCAGCACGCCATTGCAGCGCAGCTGGTGCATGACCAGGGGGTTGTCCATCACCCCTGCAGCAGTGGAGAGGAGAGAGGGGTCAGCCTCAGGGCAAATGAGCCAAGTGCCTTTCCCAGACTAGACTCTTCAGCATGGCTCACCTGGAGCCTTCCGTTCATTGGGGATGATGCACCGCACGAAGTGAGGGTGGGTGGTCTTTAGGTTGGCCATCAGCTTGTTCAGATTCTCCTGGGGGTGGGTGAGAGGAGGGAGTCAGGAGCCACAGGAACCACCCCCTTGGTCTCTGAGCCCTGGGCCCCAGACAGCCTGCCACCAGAACCCTCAAAAAGGCTAAGGAGTTGACACATAATTTATGACGAGTTAAAGCTTGTGTAGAATTTACATGCCAAAATGATCAATCAGCTTGTGCTTCTTTCTCCCCCAAACTTAGAGCATCAGGTTAGGGTGGTGCGCCTAAGGCTCTGGGCTGGGCCTGCCCACCACAGGTCTCTGGGTCCTCCTTACCCTGTGGACGGCTGACACTGTCTGAAAGGATGATCCCTTTTTCTTGCTTCCTTTGCTTTTACTGCTCTCCGCTAAAAAGAAGAGAAGGAATGATGAACAAGAGCTTTAAACAGAGGAGCCCTCTGGCAGGGGCAGGACTGCCTCACTAGCTGTGTGACTTCTTACGTCCAAGTCTCAGTTTTTTGGTGAGGAGGGTAGTAACTACCTCTAAAGGTGTGCAGAAGATTAGATAAGATCAGCATCTAAGCGTGTCACCAGTGCTTGCCACATAGCAGGTGCTGAAATAGTATCAGCTCTCTTCTCCACCCTCTTCTAACCCTACCCTTCATGCTTACATCTTCCCACTTTCTACTCTTCTTCTGGTATTTCATCCTCCTCATTTCAGTCCACACCCTTCCTCTTCCTTTTCCGACCTGGAGGCTCATTTGTTCAGTGATCCTCTCAGAGTTTACTGAAACATCCTGCAGGCACACTCTAATGCTGGGCTTGGTTAAGTGATGTGTGTGCTACACTCACTGACATCAGGTGCTCACAGTCTTAAGATGACACATGACATATATACTGATATCCATAACACAAAGTGGAACATACCTTTTTCACAGAAGGGGTACAGATGGACTACTGTGGGACCTTCTGCACCCCAACCCATGACTCACAGGCTCCCTCCCACCTTTAGAGTCATGAACTTTGAAACAGTGGGACCCTGGCCCCTTGTATCTCCATAAGCGCTCTGGCCCAGTGCAGAGGCTGCCCTTACCAGCTTCAGCGGCTGCATATGAAGAGAAGAGTGTGGCCATGAGCTTGAGGGAGGACTTCTGGTACAAGCCCACCACCGTCTCATTCAGTGGGTCTTTGTTCTTCTCCAGCCAGCCCTGGATGTTATAGTCCACGGTGCCAGCATAGTGGACCAGGGAGAAGTGGGCTTCCTGCTTCCCCTTGATATTGCGAGGCTTCTGGAAGTTGTTGGATTTGCCCAGGTGGTTGTCATACAGTTTGGCCTTGAAGGTCGTGTCTGTGGCCTTGGGGAACATGCACTCCTCCTCCAGGATGGACATGATGCCCATGGGCTGAGAGCATGGTGGGGAGGTAGAGAGAGCATCACTGAGCACATACCAGGCTTTCAGAGTCCCACACCCCGACAGAGCATCAGCCCAGTATAGCCGACAGGCCACAGAGAGCCTGCTGTCATCTTTTGTCCTCATATAGGAAGCAAATGTTCTTGGACTTAACCTAAATCCAATTATATTCAAATTTGGTGTATATAACCTCTTTCTGCCCCAGAATACCCAATGAAGAACCATGTACCCCCAATCATCGGGCCAGGCCCCCAAGGTCTCCCAGCATAGCTCTGCCTTCCTGGACAGCTCCCACCCCAGAGGACAGTGAAGGCAGGGACAGATGTGTGTCAGAGCCACCAGACTGCAGGGCTGGCCAGACCCCTATCTATAGGACAGGGAAGAATTCTGCAAGAGATGGTTACAGGGATCCAGGGTCTGCACAACATCCTGCTCTTCTGAAAGCATGGTGGTTCTTGACTTCTCTTGGGGCAAGAATCTTATTGAAAATTTGATGAAGCAAAGACTGCCTCCCCAGGAAAATGTGTCTATATATACACACAGACAGACTCTTTTACATACAGTTTCAGGGGGTTTTGAGGCCTTTGGAAGCATGGTACCCTAGATCACCACCCAAAGCCCGTGGGAAGCTTTCCTGAAGGACAGTGGCTAGGCTGGATGAGGGTCAGTTCCTCTGGATTCTGATTTGTACCAGCAAAGCCCAAGGGCACCATGAGGGCAAGTCATCACTGGGAGCCTTCCACCAGCTTCATGCTTGTCTCCCGAGTCTTTAGGTAAGAGGGGCTGAAGACAGGCTTTTCTCAGTGAACGGGAAGAGAATGGGAAGCCCACATCTCTAGTTTCAGCCTATGATCATTCTATGAGTGACACTTTCCATGGAGTGTCAGAAGGGCCAGGAGTCCTCATTGACTACATCCCCCTCTTAAGACACAGATGTGACCACTGTGAGGACAAGGTCCTGGGAACAGAAGGAAGGGGCTTGTCCTGTGTATGCCTGTGACCCCATAGTGGGTGGAAGCTGGACCTGGAGAGGCTTGGGATTCTGGGGACTCTAGTTTCTTGGTTGTAGAAGGGATGAAGCCGTCACTTTGTCTGGGATGGTGGGGGAAGGGAACACAGTCAATGGGCTGGGGCAGCACCTTCTCAATGAGGTCGATGCAGGCCTGCAGGTCCATGCCGAAGTCAATGAACTCCCACTCGATGCCCTCCTTCTTGTACTCCTCCTGTTCCAGCACGAACATGTGGTGGTTGAAGAACTGCTGCAGCTTCTCGTTGGTGAAGTTGATGCAGAGCTGCTCGAAGCTGTTGAACTGCAAGGGGGATGAGGGCAGAGGCGGGTCAGGTAGGCAGGTGTCCGAGTGGCCAGTAGGCTCAGCCCCAAGGTCGTGTCCAGCCCAGTGAGGACTGTGGCTGGTCCCTTCCCCTGTCAGGGCACGGAGGGAGTACCCTCTGAAGATAGGACGCTGACTGCCTCTGTCACTGCTGAACCCCACTTGCCTTTCTGGTGTCTGGCTTAGGACCCATGTGCCAATGAGTGCGTTATTGTTCTCCCTACTCCCAGGGTTCCCCTCACTCACATCGAAGATCTCAAAGCCGGCGATGTCCAGGACTCCAATGAAGTACTGGCGCGGCTGCTTGGTCTCTAGGGTGGCGTTGATCCGTACCACCATCCAGTTGAACATCTTCTCGTACACTGACTTGGCCAGTGCCCCAATGGAGTAGTACACCTGCTGCACGCTCTGCCCTTTGGTGACATACTCATTGCCCACTTTCACCCGAGGGTGGCACAGGCCCTTGAGCAGGTCGGCTGAGTTCAGCCCCATGAGGTAGGCGGACTTGTCGGCATCTGGTGGAAAAGAAAAGGAGCAAGCAAGCACTTTCAACAGATCCTCCTTCCCTGCCCCAGGGCCAGAGTCTTTCTGAAGCATTAGGTCCAACTCCAGTATGTGCCTGAGTCAGCCTGAAGCCCAGGCCCCTCCATTCACCCAGGGCCTGCCACAATGCCTCCATCTTTATGTCTGCTGGGTGTCTCTGGTCCAGGCCCTTCACTTGCACTGTGTTAGCATGTCCCCAAGCTCACTGCACCTCCTCATCTCTCCAGGGCAGGGATGGGAGGAGATGTGCTCTGCTCCTGCCTCCTTTGTTCCCATCCATTGGGTATTGCTGTACTTAATCCAATGTTGACCAACTGGCAAATTAAGTTCCTAACAGCATGTTGGACAACTCCCCCACCCCCCACCCCAACTCCCAGCTCTCTAAATGTGCCATCCAATACATCACCTCTATTTAGAGGGAATCCGTTTGGTTTAATTTCAAGCATTTTGTGATAACTGGTGACATGGTTATCATGGCACCCAGGCTTGGCATTTTGATCTGGACAGACACAGAGAAGGGGTCCTCAAAGGTTGGGCAAGAGGAATATTCTCAGGTGTTTGTCTATCACTGTTCACACCACTTCTCCTTCTCAAAGAATTCTTGCAACAGCCCCAGAGGGAGCTGGAAAGGACTGCCCTCCATTTCACTGAGGAAGAAACTGGGGCCCAGAGAGGTGGGCCCTGGGCTGTGTTCGAACCCCTGGCCTGTGCCTCCTAACCAGCATGGCACAGAGCCTGTGAAGGACTCACCCAAGGGCTGGACACCCCCACATGCATACTACATCAATGATGGGGATCTGCAGAGCTCAGGGGCTGTGTTTTTCTGGGCTCGGGTGAGATTTAAGCATAGGAGGAAAAATTCCTGACTCATTTCTGGTTGGTACTGCTGGAGTTAAGAGGATTGGGGTGGGGGGGGGCTCCCTGTCTTCCCATCTTTCTCATGTCCCTCTCCCTCCTCAGCCCTCACCACAAGCCTTAGGTCCTCTTTGGGGACAGTGAGTGGCCAGAGGCTTGGCTAGGCTCCACCAGAGGAGAAAGCCTGGAGGCAGGGCTGAATAGGGAGAGAGTGGGGGCAGAGCCTGCCCCTTGGAAAAGGCTCTCCCGCTGGCTACCTGTTTGTCAGACTTCTGGTTTCCTCCCACTTCCTCTATTGTTGTACCTAGCTCCTTAAGAATTGTTAAAAGGCACCACTTTTAGACGCAGTGTGGGAAACCCTGCTCCCAGAAGACTGTCTCCTCTTGACAGGTGACACCCAGCTCCTCAGGCCTTTCCAGTGCCTGCCCTCCTGCCCTCAAACCTTCAGTGCCATCAGGCTCTGCCTGCTCCTCCCGCTGCTTCTGCTTGAACTTCATGTTCCCGTAGTGCATGATGGCTCCCGTCAGCTTGTAGACACCGGATTTCTCCTCAGCTGTGAAGCCCAGCACGTCAAAGGCGCTCTGAACAGACCAAGAGAGGCAAAAAGGTGGTTGGAGTGGGTGATTCAGAAGCCCTCCGGAGCCCTCACACCACCTCCTCGCTCACATCTGTGGCCAGGAGCTCCTCGGAGTCATCGATGGAGGCCACAGACACCTCTCCCTGAGACACGAAGACGTAGTCGTAGGGGTTGTTGGTGACCAGCAGCATGTCTGTCCAGGCAAGGGGCAGGGCAGGAAGATGTGGGAGAATGGAGGAGAGGCCCGAGAACAGTTAGCAAGGACCATAGAGAGACTTCAAAAGAAATGAAAAATAGGTGAGGATGAAGGGGACACAGGAAGGGAGGACAGTGGGGAAATGATACTTATAAGAAGGAGAGGCAAATGAAGAGGAGAATGAGAAAGCCAACAAGGAGTAGGAGAAAATATGACAAGGAAAGGGTGGAAAGGGGAGGCAAGAGGCGGTGCAGGCAGACCCAAATAGGGG
This sequence comes from Cnephaeus nilssonii, assembly GCF_951640355.1. Taxonomy (NCBI): domain Eukaryota; kingdom Metazoa; phylum Chordata; class Mammalia; order Chiroptera; family Vespertilionidae; genus Cnephaeus; species Cnephaeus nilssonii. The sequence continues at coordinate 32,774,107 of NC_137075.1, read as the reverse complement.
CAGAAAGAGAAAGCCACTGAGCAGATGGAAGGAGGAGGGAGGTGAGTGGGGTGGCAGGCAGGGTGAGGAGATGGAGGGCACCTGCCCTGCTTGGGGAGGACAGTGGTGCAGCAGGGGCATGGGGCCGGGCTCACCCAGCAACTCTGGCTTCTTGTTGGACAGGATCTGGTAGAAGATGTGGTAGTTCCTCTCAGACTTGAGCTGGCAGATCACTCGGGACTTCTCTAGGAGATCTGAAGTGAGATGAGGAGAGGAAGGTGGGTAAGGAAGGGGAGAGTCAATCAGCAAAAGGGTGATCAGGCTCCTACAGTAAGACGAAGTGGGTCAGGGGAAAGCCACAGTTTGAGGAACAAAGGTCTAAACTAAAGCCAGGAGGCAGATGTAGACAAAGACAGAAGATGGAGAGGAAATGATGAAACAGGGCCACCCTCAGGGGAGAAAGGCAGAGGAGGAGGCTAGGGAGAGGTGGGCAGGGCTGCCTGCATACTCACAAGTCTCTATGTCTGCAGAAGCCAACTTTCCAGTGGCTCCAAAGTGGATCCTGATGAATTTCCCCTGGGGGAAGATAGGACAAAGAGTGAGGGACTGGCCAGAAGAGATAGAATGGAGATCTTGGACCTCAACACAACTCAGAATGCCCTGGAAATGTAAATGACCTATTTGGGGTCCCAGTTTAGTATCAGCAACACAGGGAAAGGATGCCCATACCCACATGGGATCTCGGAATAGAAACATTGGCACAGGAATGGGCACAGAGAGAATGCCTCTGGTTGTACTTGTGATATGACCTCATGCAATCTTTTCAGTGGCTATTACAACCTGTTTCAATGATTAAGGGACTAGGGTTCAGACAGATGTGGAACTTGCTGGGCAAGTGTAAAGCTGGAGAATTGGCTCTAATGTCTATGTCCTTTTCCACTCTAATGTGGAAAAGCTCTGGAAACAGAAATAAGGAAAATCTAGAATGTGACCAAATCTCCTCTATTTCTTGCTATGGAACAGCTGTGGTGACTCCAGGTCTCTTTTCTTGAGTTCCCAGAACCCAGGGAACCAGGCTAAATCAGAAGGGGGCCAGAGAGAGAGAGAGAGAGAGAGAGAGAGAGAGAGAGAGAGAGAGAAAACCCACTTGTTGATATCCCAAAGTCAAACACAGGACAATCAACTGGGTGTGGTTAGTGTTGGTAAAACAGCACCCCATTTTTAATCCTCACCCGAGGATATGTTTCCATTGATTTTTAGAGAGAGAGAGAGAGAGAGAGAGAGAGAGAGAGAGAGAGAGAGAAACATCAATGTGAGAGAGAAAAAAATCAATCGGTTGCCTCCTGTATACCCCCCAACCAGGGATCGAACCTGAAACTTAGGTATGTAACCTGACCTGGAATCGAACCTGCAACCTTTTTGATGTATGGGATGACACTCCAACTAACTGAGCCACTCGGCCAGGGCTAGTAGCCCCTTTTTTTGTCAAGGCCAGATGAGGCAGTGGTCAAGGGCACTCACGAATCGGGAGGAGTTGTCATTCCGGACGGTCTTGGCGTTGCCGAAGGCCTCCAGGGCAGGGTTGGCCTGGATGATCTGGTCCTCCAGGGTGCCCTGCAGAGGAAGCAGAACTGGGAGTTCACCTTCTGTCCACCTTCAGGTGCCGGTGTAGCAGGCAGGGTCTGCTCTGGTCCTGGCGAACGGGGCTGGGGCTGGGTGCACTGCTGGGGAGTCTGCAGCTCCAAAGGGCCATACCTGTACCCAGGGTGTGTGTCTTTTGCCAGGAAAATCTTAAGCACTGCCACCAGTGCTCCCCAGGGCAAGGCGCAGGGTCCCCAGGGTCAGCCTTCCCAGACCCCTTCTGCCAAGCCTGTGGCCCATCCGTACCTTGTTTGCATTGGCACTGTCCTTCTTGCTGCGGTCCCCTATGGCTGCAATGCTGGCAAAATACTGGATGACACGTTTCGTGTTCACAGTCTTCCCTGCCCCGGATTCTCCGCTGGAGGCAACAGGGACCCATCAGAACCCAGGAGTCTCACTGATCTCCATTGGGAGCTTACTAGTAGCACTGCCCCCTCCTCCCTCAGAGTCCTGGCTATCTGACCTCCACCACCGGGGGAATTTGCCCATCATCATTGGTCACTCTAGCACGTCTCTGAGAGCCCAGCACCCCACACTCCTTTCAATCACAACCTTAAACCATTCCTTAGGAACCAGCCTGGGTCCCCCAAGTGCCTCTGTGGGTGGGTGGCGCTCACTCACGTGATGAGAATGGACTGGTTCTCCCGATCTGGAAGAGAAAAGAGGACAGGCAGTGGGGTCAGGGCTGAGGGCCTAGGCCCATGGCTGAGGGGGCACAGGGCAGGGCCACAGAGCTCACCTGTCAGCATGTACTGATAGGCGTTGTCGGAGATGGAGAAGATGTGGGGCGGTGCCTCACTCCTCTTCTTGCCCCGGTAGGCAGCCACCACCTCCGAGTTGTACACCGGCAGCCACTTGTAAGGGTTGACAGTGACGCAGAAGAGGCCTGAGTAGGTCTGGAGCGGGAGACAGACAGGCATGAGAGGGAGAACCCAGGACGGGCAGTGGTGGCTGGCAGGAGAGTCCCTGGTCAGAAGGCTCCTGTCTTCCTGCAGCTGACCAAGGCCAGGAAGGGGATGGGAGGAGGGGTTGTGCTGGGCCCCTTGGGAGAGTGTTGACCTTCCCCCCTTGGCAATGGTGCCCTGCCCTACTTTGCTCTTAGTCCAGGCGGGGCTTCCTGCCATGTGCAGAATGCACTCACATAGATCATCCAGGCCGCATAGCGCTCCTTGAGGTTGAAGAGCACGGCGGGCTCGTGCAGGAAGGTCAGCATGGCCATGTCCTCGATCTTGTCGAACTTGGGCGGGTTCTGCTGCATCACCTGCTCCTCCTTCAGGGTCACCGTCTAGGGAGGGAGCATGGGCAGTAGGACAGAATGAGTACACCTCCCAGTCTGTCGTCACCAGCCTCACCCACTGACCTCCCAGAACACAGGCCACAACCTGGCCTCTCTCCCACAGCTCTCCTCCGGCCAGTGCCCGGGCCCTACCCCAGAGCTTCTCAGAAAGTGTGCCCACTCACTGTCTCTCCCACCCTAGACACCATCCTAGAGTCCCTGTGTCTTGTCAGTACCCCAGACCCTGTGCCTATAACTATTACTGTTCAGTCCCCATCTAGGGGCAAACCTGGAGAGGCGGCCACCTCTGCCGTCTGTGCACACCCCTCACTGTGACTCCAGGGCAGGGCCTGAGGCAAATCTTCACCTCTACTGGAAAGACATCTCACCCAACTACCCTACCTCCACACTGGCCACTGTCGCTGTGGTTTGATTGGCATTGGTGAGTTTGCCATGCTCTGATGTCATTAGATCCTGCAGGCAGGTATTCCAGCATTTGTTACAGTGGAGGAAGCTGTGGCTTGAATAATTAAATGATGTGCTGGTAGGGTGGCTGGCTAGTGGCAGAGCTGGGGTAAGAGTCAAAGCCCCCAGTGGGTTGTGGTCCGTTATTCCACACCTCGACGGAACTCAACATTTAATCAGTGTGCCTGCAAGGCACATGGTTCTGAGCTGCTGCTGGTGACCAGTGGCAATTCTCAGGGACCCAGGGCTTCTGAGTGCCGGTCACCAGCCCCAGGACTGAGCATCAGCTAGAGTTCCTGCTCTTTGTGTTCACCTGGGTCTGTGAGTTTGCTCTTGGTTTGGGTGAGGGGAATTTGGGAGAGTTTGTTTATGGAGAAAACTGAGGCACAGAGAAGAGGGATACAAGCTTGTGAAGGGAACTGTTTGATGTGACTATGCCCTCTATCAAGGAGACTCCTCTGAAGAGGAAATCAGCTGAGGTTTCTAGCATCCTCTCTGGCAAGGAGTGTGCAATGCTGGGGTGGTGCCTGGTTACCTGCTCAGGTTCACCTGAGAAAGGTCAGCGTTCTCACTCAGACACTGGCTCCTCAAGGGGGCATGTCCTGCAGCCCCACTGGCTTTGGCTCTTCTCTAGGACCCATCAGCTCCCACTGCAAGTGGCTTCATCCTGGCACCTCCCCCAAAACCTTTCTTCCCCTTCCCCTGGCCCTGTGCTTCACATACCTTGCCGTTCTCGGTCTCAGCAGTGACCTTGCCCCCTTCCCTGGATATGATCTTGGCCTTGACAAACTCCTCCTTATCATCAGGCACAAAGCACTGAGTGCGGATGTCGAAGGGCCGTGTCTGGGCCTCCAGACGCTCCTTCTCTGACTTGCGGAGGTACTGGGCCGCTGGCCCATAATCCGCCATCTGGGCATCGGTCATCTTGCTGCTTCTCTGTGGCTGAGACAGGAGGGCCCAGGCCTCAGTGAGTGGCACTACCCTCTGTACCCCCACTCCCTGCCCCACCTTCTCACCAACTGGGTCCTAACACTCTCCCCTCACCCCTCCTTTGAGAAGCACCTGGCTTGGGTCCAGCCCTCCCCACTCAAGTTCTGTTTCCCTTGCCCTCTGAAGTGACACTGAAGAGGAATCTCTGTGAGGGTCTGCAGGGGTGAAATTGGCTTGCTAAGGGGATGTGCTAAGCAGCTTAAAGGAGTGACAGTGAGCCCCTGGTCTAGCAACCTGACTCCCAGGAGGAAATTGGGTGGTTCTCACCTGGTTATCACCTCACAAAGAATTCTGAAGAGCCTGGACCATGGTGGAGCCAAAGAGGTGCAGTCAGGCAGAGAGAACAGACCAGGAGGATGAAGAACCGTGGAGGAAGGCCGACCAGGAGAAGAGAGAGTACGTGGAATCAGCGTTGAAAACAGAGAGAGGCAAGGAAATTAGAACACACAGCAAGAAGGAAGAGCAAGGGGGAGAGACCAAGAAGTATGACAAGGACTAAGCGGCAAAATAAAACCAGGCAAAGCGAGGGAAATCATCAGAAGAGGGAGAAAGATGGAGACAGGGTGGGGAGGACATAGACAGCAGGAGATGGCGGATGTAGGAAAGAAATGCAGATGGGAGAAGAAAAGAGGTTTCTGGTTTTTTTCGGTGGGACCTCCTCTCTGTCAGTGGGAACTTCCCAGGGCTGGAGAAAGGCAGTCAGTGCGAGCAGTGCCTTGGGCCTCCCACCGACTTGCACCCCATTCCCCAGTGAAGGCAGAGTCTCTCAGGTGGGAGCTCTGGAGGTGAGCCACAGTGTCCCCACCCAAACCCCCTCTTACCTGGTTCAAAGGAGTGTCTGTCTGTCCTCCGCAGCTCGCTCTTTTTATATCCCGCTGCCCCCACCCCCTTCCTAAATTTGGAGTCCTTCCGGAGGGACCCTCCCTCCCACCTCTCTCCTCTGCTAGCTCCTCCTCCCTTGATCCTTTGGCTCTGGAGGTGATAGAAGGACAACCGGGCCTCCAGATTTGCCCATGAAAGGTCTGTTACCCCAGCTCCTCTGGCTCCAGGGCCTTTTTTTAGTCCTTGGGCACATTCCTCCCCTCCAAAGGACTGATGGGCAGATAGTGGGAAGACAGGACCTTCTCACACCACCTCCCCCGCCCTACCAGGCCCTTACCTTGGTTATTTTTAACCTGAAGGGTGAGTTGAGCACACTGGGTGAGGGTCACCTTCTCCTGTAGCCCAGATGCTTGTCCCCTGCCTCCCAGCCACGGGTTCCCCCATCTTTCTTACCCTCTCACACCGCCACAGGCTGGGCCATCTCTCCCTCTGCCCTGGAGTCCTACAGAGCTAGGGACTGGGAGCTGGAGCCAGGATGCCCAGGAGGGGGTCTACTGCTTAGCTCCATGACCTCTGTGCTGCCCCCTCAGCACAGACTGTGTCCTGTTTCCTTCTGTTCCCCAACTTTTTACACAGGTGTCCTCCCAGGCACTTAAGGCTGTGCTGCCCTGGGGACACATCTGGAGCCCCCCAGCCCCTCCTCTGATGTTCCTGATACAGTACCCACTGTCCAGCCTCTCAAACAGAGGAAGGGGGTTCCCTCATGCACCCTCAGCAGATCTGTACGCAGACTCACAGTCCAATGACCTTACATATGGACTTGACTACCACATCCATTCTTAGCCACACACATGCAGAATTTTCATACTTATAAACTGAAGCTTGCGAATTTTCTTACTTGCTATTATGCACACTGATACACACATTTGTACACCCACATTTGCACACATAAGCTCTTACCCTCCCACTGCCACCCTTTGCTCCTGGCGGGGGGCAGCGAGGGCATGGGGAGAGTCAGGAGGCATTAATCCCTGGGGCCTGAGGGAAGAGGGGTTGGGGTGGGGGGCTGCTCCCTTCCGCCTCTCTGGACTGCCAGAGAGTACAGGTGCTGCCCAGGCTGGCTGGGGCCTGGCAGGCCTGGGGATTTGCACCAGTTGGGCCCTAAGCTCTGCGTTGCTTGGGGTGGGGGTGGGGTGGAGCTCTGCAATCTGCCACCCCCTCCCAGGTAGAACTCTGGTGCCCCTTCCAACCCTCTTGAGGCTCATACTTACATGCCTTCCTTCATGGTGTCCCCAAGTGCCCCAGAGCCTCAAGGCCCCCCTCCCCAACCTCCACAGATGACACCTCTCAGAGGCAGTAGGTGTCAGGTCTTCTGCAGCCGTGCCTGTCATGACTAAGTGGACATTGTGTTCAGAAAACAAAGCCAGCCTCCCCTGCTCTGGCTTCCCCACACTCTCACACCCAGGAATATTCTCCCAGCCCCACCCCGGCCCATCTACTGTCACCTCTCAATATAGCTCAAGTGTGGAGGTGGGTAGGACACACAGGGGTCACCTTCTCCGGGTAGGGGAGCTTTCCATTAAATATGTGGCTTCTCTCCCAAGGTCCCCAACTCCATGGGACCCTCCACTGCCCCATTATCGGACTCAGGAATACACAGCTGTCTCCAGAGGACTTATATGCTATATCCAGTGTCCTGTAAGTCAATGCCACATCCCCATCTCCTGCAGGTGCATACGTCAAATTGTTACCCCCAGGGGATACAGGCCACCTGTCCCTAGCTCTAGGTCACTTGAGGCTCCATTGTGCAAGCTGGGGGGTTAGCCCTTGGCTCAGTGCGTCATTGCCTGGTTCCCATGGCCCTGGGGACATGATAAGGGGCTGAGAACAGCAGGTCAGGCTGGGTCAAGTCCAGGTGACAAAGACAAGGCTTTGTCCTCAGGAAACCCAGTGTTCCCAGACTCTATGTAGGTGGAGAAGGGGGTGAGGGGTGGCAGGAAGTTCTCATTGTCTCCTATGGAAGGAGGGGGAGGGAAGGGGCTAACTTGGTTCCAGGGCTCTGCCCCCTCTGTGTTCTGGTTTGCCCTCTTCCTTTCTTAGGCCCCTTCCACTCCCCTGGCTCTCACATCCAAACCTGCTCTTCATCCTCCCTCAGCTGCTTTCCAAAGCAGCTCCTCATTCTGCTGGAAGTCCTGGAGTGCAGGGGCACGGGATGGAGACTCCTGCCACAGGTAGGGGATGGGTAGGTAGGGCCAGCCTCCGTGGCACCAGGTAGTGTCTCTGCCTGGCTCCTTGTGTCTGTCTGCCTCTGTGTTTGACCATCCTTTCCCTCTGCCTGGTTCCCTTGCTCAAAGTCAGATCTGGCCTCTGCCATGTTTCTGCTCATCTTGGGGTCCGACATGCGTACATTTCATGAGTCTCTTGCCTTCTCTAAGCCTGACCTCTGCTTGTCCTCTGTCATCTCTGCCTCCACGTCTTCCTCCAGCGTCTTCATTGACCTCCCTCCAATCTCACTGTTCTCCTCATCTTTCCTGATTTTCTTTGCATCTGAAGGTGACCCAGGATTCTTTCCTTTGTCCGGGATCACCCCCTCAGCTCTTCCAGCTCCTCTATCCAAGGCTCACCCTCCTTTCTCCTCTTCCATCCCCTCTTAGCACCCTCCCCTCCTGTGGCTCAGCTGCCAGTTCCCTCTCACACCCACTGTCGCTGCCCTTCTCTCAGCGTCCAGCTCCTGCTCTGTCTTCTACTGTGGGAGCTTAGATTCTCTGGGTGTCCCTCTTTTTTCTCTACCAATATCCTCATTGCTCTCCAAGTCCTTCCTAAAAAGAGGAGTGTCCTAGGGTGGGAGAATGGAAAAGGTGCCAGGAGAAAGGTGGGAGGGCCTGTGGATCCTTTCTCCTTACTTGCAGCATCTTTTCTTTTTGTTGGTTTTCCTGGTCTTCCTGACCCCCAGTTCCTTCTCTCTCCACTGTCACCTCCTCAGGTCTTTCCTCAGGTCTTTCCTTTTCCCTTTCTCCCTTCTCCCTTCCCCTCCTGTAATCAGACACTGGCATCCCTCCTTCCTGGGATAGGCCCTTGCCCTCCCTCTGACCGTTGTCTTCAAAGCTCAGAGGTTGGGAAGGAGCAGGAAGTTGGTTGGGAGTGGCTGTGTGTGATGGGGTTGGGGAGATTCAGTCTAGGGTCGAAGCAAGGCTTCAGGAGTCTCAGCAGGAGACTGACAGTACCATTGCCCCCGAGCCCCTGCCCTCTATGGCCCGTCCTAGGCCTTTGCTAAGCAGCGCAGGTGTGTTAGTGACTCCAGGGGGGCTGGAGTTTAGTTGTAGGGGGGCTCGGTTCCTCCTCCCAGCCCTCCATCCACTCATCCCCTCCTCTTCCCCAGAGTCCTGCTAAAACATGACTCTTCCCCAGTCCCTCATCTACCTGCCTCCCCTGCAGATGGCCTGCAATAAATGGACCAAAGATCCCCCATTTCCAGCAAGTCCAGATGAGGAGGGTCTTTTGAACAGAAGTGATGGTGGGAAGAAATGAGGGAGAAGAAAGGATGGAGGGTGCCAGGCCCTGGGAGAGAAGGAGGAGATGAAGGTGGGCTGAGCGTACAGTTGTCCTGGTTAGCTGGGGAGAGGGGCACTGGCCTCTGGGGTTGGTTGGAGACAGTGGAGGCTGTGTCAAGAAGGGTAGTGGGCTACAGTTGCAAGTCCTTGTGCCCTCTCAGAGACCTGACTTGTCTGTGGTTTGGGGGTCATTACCCTACCTGCCCAAGGGACACACCTCAGAGGGTACACACTGACCCTCCTCCCCACGGCCCAGTCCCAGTACTGTCGGTGGTGGTGGTGAGGTAGCGTTGATCAGAGCTGGAACGTATGTCCGTAGGAGATGGGTTCACATGCTCTAGGCGAGTCTTAAGGTTTCCCTAACTCTCCTTAATCGCGAGTGTCTCTGAGCCAGGGAGAGGGCTGGGAGGAGAGGTGAAGGGAAGCTCCTTGAGGATGCTCAGAGCCTCACAGGCTCCCGGGGAGGCCTCCTTGGTCTGACCTGTGAAGCTGCCCCTCCTCCCCTCACCCCTGTGTCCCCCCCACCCCCTGTGTCCCAGTCCCTGTGGCTGGCGGGCAGTGAAGAAGAGACCAGAGGCAGGATCTCACTTCGAGGAAAATTGCTTTATTCTACTTCCTCTAAAAGGGCCGCTTTATAGGCTCCAGGACTGGGGTTCTGTTGGCACCCTCAGGACGGAGCAGATCAAGAAGCTGTGGCAAGGCTACTCCTCATTCAAGCCCTTTGGAAAGGAAACAAAGTCCAGCTTAGCTCTAGAAAGGTGGGCGCTGGGTAGGGATGGGCACAGAGAACCAAGGGGAGCCGGGGCACTTGGTGGGGTGGGGGACTACTGCGTGTCCTGGCAGGGGCCCCATGGTGTTGGGAGGCGTGTCCTAGGGATCGGTGAGGAGGGGAAGTTCTGGAAGGTAGGCTCTGGGGTCAGAGAGGGAGCTGTGTGGGTGAGGACAAGGGGTGCTCGGGATCCCACTTTAAGATTGCATTACAAGGGTGTAGGCTAAAACTAGTTGAAAGTGGAGACTAGCAGTTGGGAGAAACGAGCTGGAGTCCTCACAGAAGGAGGACTTCTGGGTATATATGCAGTGGGGGTCTTCTAGAGTTGCTGACCACCCTAGGGCTGGGGTTTGCAAAGTCATTGAAAGTGAGAGCTGGAAGAATCTTAGAAATCACAGAGGACTGAGTCACCTTGCCCTCTAGGGCCTTGTGGTTCGGTTGTGGGGAATGAATAAAGAGGAGGCATCCCTTGTGTGGGGGCTGAGTCTGGGCACTGATGTGGGAGGTTGTGCTACCATGGGGGTCACTAATAAGGCCTGGGGGTAGGAGTGGGGAACCCACCTTGGTGCCGATGTCACGGCTCTTGGCCCGCAGCTTGTTGACCTGGGACTCAGCGATGTCAGCCCGCTCCTCTGCCTCATCCAGTTCATGCTGCACCTTGCGGAACTTGGACAGGTTGGTGTTGGCCTGCTCCTCCTGCAGGGGTTCGGGGGGAGAATGAAGTGAGAGAGGGCTCAGGGTCGGGCTCAGGGTCAGCCTCCGAGCCTGGGGCACTGGCTCCCGTGCCCCTCCTCCAGGCTCAGTCCCCAGCAAGGTCACTCACCGCCTCCTCCGCCTGGCGCTTGTAGGCTTTGACCTTCAGCTGCAGCTTGTCTACCAGGTCCTGCAGCCGCAGCAAGTTCTTCCTGTCCTCCTCCGTCTGGGGGTCAGGAGGGAGGATGGCACAGTCAAAGGAGGCATGCCCCCCACCTCCACTTGTCATTTTTACCCTGAGTGTAATATCCTGACCCAGTTCTACTTTCTGATCCTCAACAAACATTTAAGTTCTCCTTATAATTTCTCTCCCCCCGCCCCCCAAAAAAGTATAAATATTTTTAATGGTTTGTACCAGGAAAGGGTTTAGGGAGCTGATAGGATTTTCCAAATTGTGCACAAAATTGTGTGTGCATGCTGTTTCTGGGAGCAGGCCCTCGGAGGTCCTAGGGCCCCACAGAGGACAAACCCCTCAGTTCTAGAACCCAGCAGGTGCTGGCAGGGACCTGGACTGCAGGCATGATGGGGTCTCCCAGGCTGCAGGGATGTCATAGACTTGATAGAGATTAAGGACAAGTGTGCACAGAGGGATGGTGACTTTCTGGATTGGACAGAAACAAAATCTAAGTGAGAGTCTGATTCTAGAAAACACCATGGAAAGCTGAAGTCTACGCCTCATGTATGACTGAAAGTTTTGCAGTTTGTTTGAATGGCTTTGGTATGTTTTTGGTGTATTTTAGTGGTAATGGTGCCAGGCCACATACTTGCTTTCTGGTGACCTGTTTAGGGAGGGCTCTGTCTGCAGCTCTGTGTGTCCCAGGGGCTGGCCGGGGGTGAATGCTGAGGTGGAGCTCTCAGCCAGGAGTCGCAGAGACTAACCTCTGAGCCAGGGGACACTCAGGGCAGGACAGGGGTCGGGGATGTGGAAATGGGCATCCAGGGGTTGCATCCCACCCCTTGCCCTGAAAGAGGCTCACAGCGAACACTTCGTTCCTCTTGATTGGTTGTCACCCTGGCCTCAGGCCATGGTGCAGAGAGCCCAGACCAGCCGCACCTGGTAGGTGAGCTCCTTGATGCGCCGCTCACTCTTCCTCATGCCCTTGACTGACTCCACATTGCGCTTCTGCTCGGCCTCCAGCTCGTTCTCCAGCTCCCGCACCCGGGCCTCCAACTTCTGCAGCTGCTTCTTGCCGCCCTTGAGGGCGATCTGCTCAGCCTCGTCCAGCCGGTGCTGCAGGTCCTTAATGGTCTGTTCCATGTTCTTCTTCATGCGTTCCAGGTGGGCGCTGGTGTCCTGCTCCTTCTTCAGCTCCTCTGCCATCATGGCGGCCTGTGGACAGGAGAGAGGTGTGAAAGAAACGGGGCCCAGGTATCTTCTCCCTAAAGGATCACCTCTTTCCCATCCTGGCATTTGCTTCCTGAGGCCCTCAACCCCATGAAACTGCAGAGTCACCTTGTCCTTACAGCACAGTGGCCTGGCCTGGACCCAGAGCCCTTGTTCATGTCTTTAGGGGAGGCTGGAAGGTGCGGGGGCACTCACATCTGTGATGGCCTTTTTGGCCTTCTCCTCAGCGTTCCTGCACTCCTGCACCGCCTCCTCCACTTCTGACTGAAGCTGAGACAGGTCTGCCTCCATCTTCTTTTTCTGGTTGATGAGGCTGGTGTTCTGAGGGCCGGGGTGGGCAGAGCATGAAAATCACTGAGCATCATGACTGGCTCCCAAACCTCACCTGCTGGGTGCTGCAGCCTGTGCTCCCTCCAGGAATGCCCAGGGGAGCTGTTCACCTGGGAGTGCAGCAGCTGCACCCGCTCACTGGTCTCGATCAGCTCCTGCTCGGCCAGCTTCCGAGACCTCTCCGTCTGCTCCACCACAGCCCGCAGCTCCTCCAGCTCGGCCTGCAGCAGGTTGTTGCGCCGCTCCACGATGGCGATGTTCTCCTTCAGGTCATCGTTGACCCGGACTGCGTCGTCCAGCTGGATCTGGGTGTCCTGAGGATCAAGAGGATGAGCATGAGGGAGGGAGCTGACGTCTGGGCCCATCAGAACTGTTACACCAAACTGGATGCTGGTGGAGAGCCCATCATGGTGGCTCAGGAGGAGCCTGTGGGTTGCCTCACAATGGCCCTGGGGCAGGAGGGATTTGGAGTTGTCATGGGACATTAGCACCCAACTTGGCCACATGGAGGCCTTTCCCTCTCTGGGCAGCAGACTTCCTGCTTCCAAGAGTCTTCCTGTACCTTCAACAAGCTCTGGAGGCTCTTGACTTGCTTCTGGGCCTCGGTGGCAATGCGGTTGGCATGGCTGAGCTGGATCTCCATCTCGTTGAGGTCGCCCTCCATCTTCTTCTTCACACGCAGGGCCTCATTGCGGCTGCGCGTCTCCGCGTCCAGGGAGCTCTGCAGCGACTCCACCACCCGCAGGTGGTTGCGCTTGGCCTGCTCCATCTCCTCGTCCTTCTCAGCCAGCTTCCGCTCCATCTCTGCCTTGATCTGGTTGAACTCCAGCTGTGCCCGGAGGATCTTGCCCTCCTCATGCTCTAGGGAGGCCTAGGAGGGGGGCGGGGAGAGAGGATCTGAGGCAGAGAGTCAGGGCATGGGCTAGGGTAAGGGTCTGTCCAGGAATCATGGATACAAAGTGAATTCAGGAGTGGTGTAAGTAGTTCAGTCAAAAGGAGAAAGAAGAAAAGAGAATTTGAAAGAGGAAAAAAAATAGGCCTAATAGAAGGTGATTTAGGCCTCACAGAGCAGAGCTAGCAATGAAGAGAAAGAGGAAAATGAAGAGAAAAGGTGTTGCCAAGGAAACAGGCAATCAGGCACAGAATGTAAAAATCCCAAAGAGGGAGGCAGAGGTGGAAAAGGGAGGAAAGTGAAAACAGGAAATCTTTTCAAAGATGTAATAGGTACAGTGTTTGTGCGAAGGGAACTGAGTGGCCTGTTGGCTCGTTCCACAATATTTTGTTGAGTACCTACTATGTGCCAGGCACTGTTCTAGGCTCTGAGGACGGAACAGTGAACAAATCAGACAAAAGTGAGATGAGAACTGTGACCACAGCTTAGAGCTCCCCCCTCCTCCACACACACCTCGGCCTCCTCCAGGGCTGACTGCAGCTCCATCTTCTCAGCCTCCAGCTGCTTGCGGACTTTCTCCAGCTCATGGATAGTTTTCCCACTGGAGCCTAACTGCTCAGTCAGGTCAGAGATCTCCTCTGTGGGAGGGGCCAAACAACTCAGTTGGGGGCTGCCCTGGTCCATTGGGAAAGGACATGCCCCCTGCAGGCCCAGTGTGGTGCCAGGAGTGGCCATTCTTCCCTCCCCTCCCTGGCCTCGTGCCCCAGCGCACCCTGAAGGTTCTTGTTTTCCCTCTTGAAGGTCTCCAGGTGCTCCAGGGACTCCTCATAGGCGTTCTTGAGCTTGAAGAGCTCAGTGCTGAGAGAGCGAGCCTCCTTCTGTGAGGACTCCAGCTCCGACTGCGACTCCTCATACTTCTGCTTCCATTCGGCCAGGATCTGCAGGGACAGAGTCAGACTCAGTGCGCAGCCCCCTGCTCCACCTCCAGGGGCTGCCCAGGCCCCTTGCCTGGGCTCAGCCTCCTCCCTGTCTCCAAGGAGTTTGCTCCTGGCCTCATACTGATGCTGATACCCCTGCTCTGCCCCCTGGCTGTGGACCCACCAGAACCCACCTTGTCAAAGTTCCTCTGCTTCTTGTCCAGGGCCGCAGCGGCCGCGTTGGAGCGTTCCACATCCACCATCAGGTCCTCGATCTCGTTCTGCAGCCGGTGCTTGGTCTTCTCCAGGGATGAGCACTTGGCATTGACGGCCTCCACAGCCTCCTCAGCCTCCTGCAGCCGCTGGGCCAGTTTCTTTCTGCCCAGGGGGGTGGGTGGATGGTAGAAGAGGGGGGAAGGATGGAGGAGGGGGTATTTGGACAAGAGGAAATGACATGAGTCTTCGGGAAAACGGATCCTTAGAAATTCAGAAGCTGTGGGAGAAGCCTGAGGATGGGCCCCAGGGGGCAGAGAACTGAGTGGCAGAGTCTTGGTGGCAGGGTGTGAAGACCCACAGCACCCAGGAGGGCCTTCTGGGTGGCATCCCTCTAACCCTGGGCCAGCCTTTAGGCTGCAGACAGGGGGGGCACCGGAACTTCTGCAGGCCACCCCACCTTGCCTTGCCACAGCACCTGCCCCAGGTGGGAGCACTCTGCCCTCAGACAAACCTTTTGTTCGTCTTATATTCGGATGAGAAACATAATGCGAGCAAAAAGCTTCCCTGAGAGGAGAAGGACATGGGGCCAGGGCAGGGTCCTCCTGTGTTGTCAAAACCTAGCTAAGCATCCATCCCATGTGCCCAGTCTACTGAGGATCGAGCTGCGCTGCGTCCTGCCGGCAAAGGGGCCCCGGCCAGGGGCGGGCTGCCTGGGACTCACTTGGCCTCCTCGAGCTCCTCGGTGCGCTGGATGGCGTCCGTCTCATACTTGGTCCTCCACTGGGCCACCTCCGAGTTGGCCTTGGACAGGACGCGCTGCAGCTCTGCCTTGGCCTCTGTCTCCTCCTCATACTGCTCCCGGAGCAGGTCGCAGTCGTGCCGGGCTGACTGCAGGGCATGGGCCAGGGCATTCTTCGCCTGGGAGGTGAACACCAGGAGTTGGGAGGTGGGCTCAGCTTTCCTCATAAAGCATCAGCAGCCCTTGCCCATCCCCTCACCCTATTTTCAACAGCCTCCCCATGGCTCACCCAGCTCTAAACTCCAGCGGACCTGGAATGGTTCACTGAGTACTAATAAGAAAGTCTGCCCATGTAGCCCTGCACTATTTACAAAAAGCTTCATGCCCGTCACCCCTGTCCCCTCACTGCAGCAGGCATTATCATCCTCACTCCCATTTTGGGGGGAGAAGACAGAGGCTTAGAGAGGTTAGGTGGCCAGTTCGATTACCGGTCAGGGCACATGCCCCAGTGGCAAGATCACCAACCTCTAAGAGTCCGGTTAGAATTTGAGCCCTGACCTTTTTTAAAAGTCATATTTCCCCTTTTTCAGGAGCCCAGCAAAATGCTAGAAATAGGCTCCAGTGAGTTTCTCTCTCCAGGTTCAGACTGCTCTGCTAACCCAGGACCCACAGGCATCCTTAGCCCATGTCCTCCCTCACATCTCCCCAGGAAAGGCAGCAGAAAGCCTCAGGTTGGGGATCAGACTTAAGAGGCATGTGGTGGGGTCTAGGCTATTATCCCTTCTGGAATTCTGGGAGAAAGGAAATAATGGGATGCAAGGCCAGTGCTATGTTCCTGGCAGAGGGCCACGTGGCCCGAGTCTAGGCCTCACCTTGACCTCCTCTTCCAGCTGCCGCTTGAGGTCCTCCAGCTGCTGGGTGTAGGTGAGCTTGCCTCGGGTCAGCTGGGAGATCAGCGCCTCCTTCTCATCCAGCTGTCGGGACAGCTCACCTGGAAAGTCACCGAGACACACTCAACTCTTGAAGGCCAGGCACTCCTCTCTCCCCTGATCCTTCTCCTAACCCTCAGGCTCCATTCTCTGGAGAGGTATGTGTATGTGTATGTGCTGGGGTAGCGCTCACCATTCTCAGTTTGCAGCTTGGCCCGCTGGCTGGTGAGGTCATTGACAGAACGCTGGGTCTCCTCAGCTCTGCTCCGGTGCTCATTCATCTGGTCTTCCAAGGTCCGGCACATTTTCTCCAGGTTAGCCTGACAGAGGAAGGAGAGTCAAATGATGGTTTCAGGAGGCACTGAAAGGGGTTTGATGGAAGCAATTAAAGGAGAAGGAAGAGGCACCCTGGTCAGTGTGGCTCAATTGGTTTGGTGTCGTCCCATGCACCAAAAGGTTGTCAGTTTGATTCCTGGTCAGGGCACATGCCCCAGTTGCAAGCTCCATCCCTGATAGGGAGTGTGCAGAGGCAGCTAATCAATGTTTCCCTCTCTCTCTCTCCCTCTCCCTACCTCTTTCTCTAAAAATTTATAAAAATATTTTTTTAAAAAGAAAAGGAGAAGGAAGAGGAAAGGCATGGAAGGAAGGAGAGGATCAGAGAACCGGGTAAAAGAAGGAAAGTGGGAAACTGAGCCCTCAAATAAAAGAGGAGACATGTGGAGATGGGTGGAGGGAACTGGAGGAGGGGAGGCTAAGCACAGGCCCACCTTGGCCTTGATGATCTGCTCCATGTTGGAGGTGACATCGTCCAGCTCCAGCTTGAACTCGCTCTTCTCCTTCTCCAGCTTCTGCTTCACACGCTGCAGATTGTCAATCTGCTCGCCCAGCTCGGCCACACTGTCAGCATGCTTCTTGCGCAGGGCTGCCGCCGTGGCCTCGTGCTGCAGCGTGGCCTCCTCCAGGTCCCGCCTCATCTTCTGGAACTCAGCCTCACGCTTCTTGTTCATCTCAATCTGCACAGATGTGGCCCCGCCAGCCTCTTCCAGCCGCTCACTGATCTCCTCCAGCTCCCGGGACAGGTCTGAGCGCAGCTTCTCCACCTTGGCCCTGGCAGTGCGCTCAGCCTCCAGCTCCTCCTCCAGCTCCTCGATGCGTGCCTAGGCCCAGACACAAAAGGCTCAGCCTCACTGCCTGGAACCCTCCATGGGAGCCCCCTCCCCCGGCTCTAGAAGACTCCTGGCCTGTCTGGAACAGCAAGTCAGTTTAGTTCTACCAGTGGAGATATGGAAAGAAAAGGATTTGAGGGAGATGGTTTAGGCAGCCAAATTAGCCTTTCTTTAGGCCAGAACATTATGCATTCTCTTTACTGAAAGTGGTTGAAGAGGGACAAAGAGATCTGTTCTAGGGCTAGTTAAAGCAGTTTAGTGGGGAAAATAATAAAAGTTAGAGTAAGAGAACCACGTTTGTTTGACTAGACAACTAAAGACCCAACAGTGTTTGCTCTAGAAGTAACAAAGGACGTCATAGGCCATCAGGGCTGCAGGGACCTTAAAAGTTACCAGGTACAGAAGAGGACATGGAGACCCAGAGATCTGGAGTGGGCTTCCCTATGGTCACCAGCTAATCCAGATCTGAAATAGGAAGCCAAGATTTCTGCCTCCCTGACCTGTGAGCTTTTCAAGGTCTCTTCCTACATCATCCTTGGATCACCCAGTCCCTTATGGAGGTGTTCCATGGGGAAACTAGGATAGCCCAGTGCCTCCCTTGTTGGACCCATAAGCAAATGCCTGTAATGCTGGGGAGAAGACAGCCTGGAGGAGGGGGTTGGGAAGCTGAGTCTAGTGCCCACTCCGGGCATCTCAGACTTTACCTGAAGCTCTTTGAGCTTCTTCTGCAGCTGACTGCCCAGGGCCTGCTCATCCTCAATCCTTGCATTGAGGGCGTTCAGCTCAAAGTCCTTCCTGTGGGGAAAGAAGGAGGCTGAAGCAAGGGAGGTTGTTTGGGCTCTAGAAGGGCCCACCTGTGGTTGGAAATGGTAATAAAACAAATGAACAGCAGGATTTCAGCAGAAAAACTATTTCCAGGGCTGATGGAGGGTCCACCAGCTGAAGGATTGAAGTCCAAAAGGAAATGTGATGGGAAGAACATCGCAGGTAGAGTGATAGGACCTGGACTCTGAGGGACTCTCCCTCTTTGGTCTGTAAAATGAGAGGGTTGGACTAGATGTTTCAAAGGCCCTTTTAACTCCAAAGGTCTTTAATTCTGTCACTCTAACTTTGAATTTGGTTAACATTTCTGACCCTTTGTTTCTTCTTTAGTAAATTGGGGTTAAAAAAGCCATCCTTTAAAGGTGGTTTGAGGATCAATGGGATCATGTATTTACTCACTCATTCAACAAATACTGTGCCTGGGGAAGTGTGGAGACTTGTAAACTGATGTAACCCAATGACGATGTGGAGCCTTTCAAAGCCCTGACTCTAAAGCACCATAGGATCCTTGATTACCCAAGCATGTTCTGCAGGCTCACTGTTTACCAAGCTGGAAAGTAGAACTATACATTTTAGAAGGACTTGCAATTAGATTTAGAACCACACGTTCATGAGGGGAAAAAATGGCCCAGATCCTGCATAGCTCAAGTGTGATGGCTGACCCATTTCTCTGTGGCTCTCTGGGCTCTCCGTGAAGGACCTAAAAGAACTTTCTTGAGAGGCTTTTGTGTGGAGCATTCCTCCATGTTAACAGCTGGTCTCCAAAAAGACTTGTGTATAAAGGGGGTGAGCTGTTATTTTCCATCCCTTTTAAGTGCCCAATAGAAAAAAGGGCTTGAGGGATTCAAGTTAGACTTTACCAGGGAGAACTGCTGGGCCCTGATGTACATGTCTCGGGGAGGAAAGAGCTCTTCCTGGAAGCTTTGACCTGAGTTTTGCACTCACTTATTGAATCTAAATGAGGCTGTTACCTCTGAGGATGGATGTCTTGGGTCAGCTTAGACTGTGATCCACAGAACAGGGTGCTGGGCTGGGAAGGAAAAAAAGGCAACAGGGAGGGAAATACGCTACTTTTTCAGCCGCTCATCCAGCTGTTGCTTGGCATTCTCTAGATCCATGATGCCCTCCTGGGTCAGTTTCAGGTCACCCTCCAGCTTCCGCTTTGCTCTCTCCAGGTCCATGCGCACCTTCTTCTCCTGTTCCAGGGACCCCTCCAGCTGGTGGAGAGAAGGACTAGTGTGACGCATGAGAAGTATCCTGACTTGGTGATTTGAAAACTCAGTCACTCCTGGGGTTGGGGAATCCCAAGAGATGTTCAGGACTTGGGGAAACTGCCCCTGAGTGGGCCAAATGTTACCAGGGAGCTGGGAGAATGCCTAGCCATGTAGGGATGCTCAGTAACCGATAAAATGATAGAATGAATGACTGTGGGATGAAACCCCAAATCTGCATACCTTCATTCTGCGTAGTATAAACACCTACTAAATTTCAGGAGCCATACTAAGCACTGCAGAAACGAAACTAAATAAATCTAAGTTTCTGCCTAAAGGCAGCTCACATTCTTGTGGCTGAGACAAATACTTCAATAATGATAAGACAGAGTGAAAGTGACTCAACAGAGATGTGCACAAAGAACTATCTGTGGAAACAATGATCACTGAGAACAAGACCCTGCCTAAAATATCAGAAGCCCAAAGATCCTCTTTGAGGATTCTCACAAAATTCCCGGAGAAATGTATCATGTTCTTATGAGATAACCCTCTAAATCCAGTGGTTGAAGGTAGAGATATATATACTTGAATCTACTGTTGATCTACTTAACTCGCATTTGGTCATCCTTCTCCTTTTCTTTTTTTAAATATTTCAAGAAAAACAATTTTAAATATAATGTTACATGCAATAAATGTTAATATTTCAAGAAAAATGATTTAAATATAATAATATTACATGAAATAATCATTAATATTTCAAGTATCCTTCCCCTTTTCTATTCCCCAGCTCCCTTCTAGAAAGGTTTCAGGAAAGGGAGCACACTCCAATACCTCTGCACAAACACACACACACAAGCATAGATGGGCATGGTATATCTAGGCCCTGTGACAATCTACTCACATCGTCCACCTGCTGCTCCAGTTTGACCTTGGCCTTAGTCAGTGTGTTGACCTTGTCCTCTTCAGCCTGAAGGTCATCCAGGGCCTGCTGGTGGGCCTCTTGCAGAGCTTTCTTCTCTTTGGTCAGTTTGGCGATGATCTCGTCCAGCCCAGCCATCTCCTCTGTCAGGTTCTTCACCTGTCAACCAAGAACCCCATCCCTTTTAGGGTCAAAGGTCACAAGCCTGAGGACAGTTATGGAGATCTCCAATGCCAAGGACCACCCTGCTATCAGGATCCCCTGAGTGGCCTGGTATTGGTTAAGGTCGGTGTGGTCTTTGAATCCTGAGGAGACCTGGGCTGGCACCGAGGGAGCTGCCCTCACCTTGTTCTCTGTTGCGTGCTTCTCTTTCTCCACCTTGGCCAATGTCAGCTCCAGGTCATCAATGTCCCTTTTGAGTTCAGAGCACTCATCTTCCAGCTTGCGCTTCTTGGCAGTGAGCTCAGCATTCGTTTCCTCCTCGTCCTCCAGCCTCTCATTTATCTCCTTCACCTTGGCCTCTAGCTGGATCTTGTTCTTGATCAGCTGGTCACAGCGCTCCTCTGCATCAGCCAAGTTGTCTTGTTCCTGAGGGTGAGACACAGAGGGGAGGCTGTTCAGTGGGTGGGGTCTTTGCCGAGATAGGTGGAAGTGGGAGAGGCTCAGCCCTCTCTATAGGAGGGGAGATTCAGGACATCCCCCCACTGAGAAGAACTGCAGAAGGATGGGGAGGGGGTGAATTTTTAAAAATATATATTTTATTGATTTTTTACAGAGAGGAAGAGAGAGGGATAGAGAGTTAGAAACATCGATGAGAGAGAAACATCAATCAGCTGCCTCCTGCACATCCCCTACTGGGGATGTGCCCTCAACCAAGGTACATCCCCTTGACTGAAATCAAACCTGGGATCCTTGACTCCGCAGGCCAACGCTCTACCACTGAGCCAAACCCGTTAGGGCGAGGGGGTGGATATTAGGGCAATGTGGTGAGAGCTTTGGGGAATGGGAACAGAGGGTAGGGAACCAGAAGGCTCTTTGTTTGGCCCTCTTCATCTGGTCTCCTCCTTTGAAGAAAGGGAACTACATAAATATATATATATATATACATCATATGTTTGCAATGTGGTGAGATGGGTAGCTTTATTCCATTTAGGGATGAGGACAAAGAGATTCAAAGGTAATGCATGGTCTGCCCTGGAGCTGTGGATACAGGATGAACCGAGGTAGAAAGCCTGTGTTTTAAAAGTTATTTCTTTCTCCCCTTCCCATTTCTTCTCTTAAGGGACCCCTTTGGAGGCCTTTGAAAGTGTTGATTTTAGAATCCTCTGCCTGTGAGGGGACAAAATGGTGAGCCCCTGGGTGGAGAGGTGTAGCACAGTCAGGGCTGGGTGGAGAGGTGTAGCACAGTCAGGGCTGGGTGGAGAGCCAAAAGGGGCCCAGAGCCTCACCGCCTGCACTTGGAGCTGTAGGTCGTTCTTCTCCTGCAGCAGGGACACCATCTTCTCCTCCAGCTCCTTGCGGCGAGCCTCGGACTTCTCCAGCGCCTCTTTGAGGCGCCCAAACTCCTCCTTCATGGTGGCCATCTCCTTCTCTGTCTCTGCACTCTTCAGCAGAGGCTTGATCTTAAAGTACAGTTTCATCCAGGGCCAGTTCTTGACCCCCATGAAGGCCCGAATGTTCCACTGGATTATCAGCAGGGAGTCTCTGCAGGGGCCCAGTGAGAGGAGTGGTGAGAGGTCCCTCCTCCCTCCTTCCTGCTCTGAGGCCCTGACTCCTAGGCCCTTTCCTTCATCCATCCTGTTCTCTGACCATGAGCCCCACCCTCTGTCCCTATGAGACATTCCTGCCAGTCTCATTGTTTGAAGCTCTTTCTCCTGACACTGCCCCTGAACCAACCTGGGCCTCGGGTTGGCACCCTCCTTTTGCGATCTCTCACCTGCGTTCCAACAACTTCCTGAACTCCATTCTGGAGAGCACACCACGGGACTGGGCCTGAATGCGAGTGATGATGCGGCTCAGCTTCTCATCTCGCATCTCCTCCAGCAGCCCCAGCAGCCCCGCCTTGAAGAACACCTGCGAACAAGGGAGAGCCAAGGGGGTCGCAGCCTCAGAGAAGGATATCCAGGATGGAGGAAGAGGGTGGGAGACCCTGGCTGAGCTTCCAGGGGACCCATCACCTGCTCATTCCAGACCTGGAAGTGAAATGTGGAAGACAAGAGAGAAAGGAAGCCTGCCTTCCAGCCTTTGGGTTGAAACAGGAAGCCAGGAATCAGGGGTCTGCCTTCCAAACTCCCAGCTACTCTGCTCAACATGGCTGCACCCCCTGCAAGTCCACCCTGTGGAGCTCTAGACTCACCTTGGTGTGGCCGAACTTGTACTGGTTGTGGTCAATGTCCAGGGAACCTAGCAGCTTCTCTGCCCCTTTCCTGCTGTCAATGAACTGCCCTTCAGGGATGGCCGCTGGGTTCAGGATGCGATACCTGGGAGGGAGGTGGCCGAAGTCACCCACGTTCTGCACTGGCCGGCTCTTCTCACAAAATCTGGGGCCACCTGCCGACTCCATTCCCCACGAAGGCCACCTGGACTCCCCCTGTTCCCTGTACTCACCTCTGCCGGAAGTCTCCATAGAGAATACGGTTGGGGAAGCCTTTCCTACAGATGCGGATGCCCTCCAGCACGCCATTGCAGCGCAGCTGGTGCATGACCAGGGGGTTGTCTATCACCCCTGTGGCAGGAGGGAGGGAAGAGGAGTGTGTGGGAGAGCACTAGACTAAGAGCTACGTCCTGAGTTCTGATCCTGACTCTTCCACTTATAAGCCGGTAACTTTAGCAGGTTAGTTAATAATGATCTTTAATTACTTTTCTGTCTCTCTTTCTTTCTTTCTTTTCTTTTCTTTCTTTTTTTTTTTTTAGCTTTTAAGAGTAACCATAGGCTTTCACATTTTTTATATAGTTTATGCCTAAAGGGTAGCCATGGAAGATATATCCCATTTTCTAGAAAATAAACTAAAACAAGAGGGGTTAAGTTCAGAGAGGTTAAGGGACCTGACCAAAGTCACTAAGTTGATCAGAACAGAGCCAAGCCTTAGACCCAGGCCCCTGAGCCTCTATCTCCTTATCAGTAAAAAAGGAATAAACAACCCTTATATGTCTCATTGGGGGTTTTAAGGTATTCATGAGGTAATGTTAATCAAAGAGACTTATACGTTACCCTGAGTTACACATTTCAAAGGTAAGGTAGTATTGGGGCAAGGAACCTCATGGGAGATAGGAGAAGGATGTAATTTGGAAAACATGGTGGTGGGAGATTAGTAGATGCCTGTTCTTGGAGCAGTGAGTCTCCAGCAGTGGGCTGGTCCTGAGTTCTGGGGCTCACCTGGAGACTTGGTCTCATTGGGGATGATGCAACGCACAAAGTGGGGATGTGTACAGCGCAAGTTGGTCATCAGCTTGTTCAGATTTTCCTGTGATCCAAACAAAACAAAACAAAACAAAAACATGAGGGAAAAGTAAAGTAAGTGAAAGAAAGAGAAGTAAGAATGGGAGAGGAGAGGAAGAACAGGAAAGAGAGACTGAGAGAATACAAAGAACTAAAAAAGAATAGAGGAATGCTAGGGGAAGACATGGGAGAGGAGAGAGAGGATGGAAGGCAGGAGGGAAAGAAAAGAGAAGTGAGATGGGAACTGAGTAAGGGAAGAGACCAACAAATGAAGGGGAAGAGAATGGAAATGAGGAGATGAGCAGATAAAGAGTGGAAAGGATCACAAATGGAATGAGGAGATGGAGTGGGAGGAGTCAGGATGAACAAGGCAAAGAAGGAGCCATGTTGGGCTGGGGTCATACACTCACCCTGTGCACAGCTGATACGGTCTGAAAGGATGAGCCTTTCTTGGCCTTGCCTTTGCCCTTATCAGCAGCTGTGGGTAGGATAGTCAAGAGAAGGGGCACAAATAGGTATGTGGGGAGGCCAGGGCAGGGGTGAAAAGTCACATCCTCTATTAAAAAAAATAGGCACCCACAGTGAAGACCCTCCCTTGGAGTCCAAATGCTAGCAAGGATATGAACTAGAGCAGCGGTCGCCAACCGGTGGTCCACGGACCACTGGTGGTCCATGAGGTCCGAAAGGTTGGTGACTGCTGCTCTAGTTCATATCCTTGCTAGCATTTGGACTCCAAGGGAGGGTCTTCACTGTGGGTGCCTCAGTTTCTCCACCCAATTCTCTCTCAATGAGTCTGTAAACCTTGAGTACAGCCTAATATGAAAGTGATGGAGTGTAGCAATTTTCCTGCTTCAGATCCAGGGCAGAAATTCTGTTCCTTAGTCCCCTGGTTTCCAGTCTCTACTTACGTGCATCAGATGCAGCATAATTGGCAAACAGGTTGCTGAGCAGCTTGAGGGAGGACTTCTGGTACAAGCCCACCACTGTCTCATTGAGTGGGTCTTTGTTCTTCTGCAGCCAGCCCTGGATGTTATAGTCCACGGTGCCAGCATAGTGGACCAGGGAGAAGTGGGCTTCCTGCTTCCCCTTGATATTGCGAGGCTTCTGGAAGTTGTTGGATTTGCCCAGGTGGTTGTCGTACAGCTTGGCCTTGAAGGTCATGTCTGTGGCCTTGGGGAACATGCACTCCTCCTCCAAGATGGACATAATGCCCATGGGCTGAGGGTGAAAGGGAGAGCATCACTGAGCATGCCTCATATAGATGGAGATAGAGCCTGCTCTAGGATCATTATTTGCTTATGGAGATGCCCCTTTGGACATTAAGGTATCAGGGTCAGCTCTGAGCACAGTTATCTACTGTGCACAGCTGACACGGTCTTCCAAGGTAGAAGACTTTGCTTGATTTCAGAGGAACCTTTGTGAAAGTCTGGGAATGTTGATGCTATACATATCATTCATCACCCAGATCCCTGAGATGGAGGAGTTGAAAATAGGAGCACTCTTACAATTCCCCACCCTACCCTCCAATTTTCTGCTCCTTGGATGGGTAAGCCAGCGTGGTTAAACACACTGGCGTGGGAGGTCATTCTAGAGGTAGGAGGTCCTCTGTGTGCCTACTCTCAAGCCCTGGGAACTCAGCTCTCCTAGGTGCCACCCTGTCCTGGGTGGCTAGGACAATAGAGGGCTCTGGAAATTGGGGCTCCAGATGCTTTTGTTATCCAGATCCTGTTCCTTAGAAGGTATGGGGCTGCCAATTTCACTGGGGCGTTCATGTGGGTATGAGTGGACAGTTCAGGTGGGGCGGAGGCAGCACCTTCTCAATGAGGTCGATGCAGGCCTGCAGGTCCATGCCAAAGTCGATGAACTCCCACTCGATGCCCTCCTTCTTGTACTCCTCCTGCTCCAGCACAAACATGTGGTGATTGAAGAACTGCTGCAGCTTCTCGTTGGTGAAGTTGATGCAGAGCTGCTCGAAGCTGTTGAACTGCAGGGGAGATGAAGGCAGAGGCGGGTCAGGTAGGCAGATATCTGAATGGTCAGCCCAGTGAGGGGTGTGGCTGGTACCCTCCCCTGTCAGGGCAGAGAGGGAGTACCCCCTGAAGACAGGATGCTGACTGCCTCTGTCACTGCTGAACCCCACTTGCCTTTCTGGTGTCTGGCTTATGGCTTTCCTGTTGCATGTGCCGATGAGTGTGTTATTGTTCCCCCTACTCCCAGGGTTCCCCCTACTCACATCGAAGATCTCAAAGCCGGCGATGTCCAGGACTCCAATGAAGTACTGGCGCTGCTGTTTGGTCTCCAGGGTGGCGTTGATCCGTGTCACCATCCAGTTGAACATCTTCTCGTACACTGACTTGGCCAGTGCCCCAATGGCATATGACACCTGGAAGGTAGGGGAGAGACCCAGGTGAGCAGACTCATTGGGAAGAGTGAATTCCAAAGCTCCCACTCCACCATCATTTATCTTCTAAAGATGACCCACCTGCTGGACATTCTGCCCTTTGGTGACATATTCATTGCCCACTTTCACTCGAGGGTGGCACAACCCCTTAAGCAGGTCGGCTGAGTTCAACCCCATGAGGTAGGCAGACTTATCAGCCTCTGGAAAGAAAGGTAGCATAGTTGATAAAGAGATGACTCCTGACATATTTCAGAGGGAAGAGGAGCCCGGAAGCGATTAACCAAAGAACTTATATGCATATATGCATAACTCATGGACATAGACAATAGTTTGGTGGAGGCCTGGGGAGGGAACAGGAGCAGGGTGGAGGGGTTCAATGGGGGAGGGGCATTTGTAGTACTTTCAACAATATAGATAAATTTAAAAAGAGAGAGAGATGACTCCTCAGCAGATGCAGCCTTCAGCGACTCCACAGCTGCCCCCAGCATCCCAGACTCCCACCTTCCGTGCCATCCGGCTCAGCCTGCTCCTCTCGCTGCTTCTGTTTGAATTTCATATTTCCAAAGTGCATGATGGCACCGGTCAGCTTGTAAATGGAGTTCTTCTCCTCTGGAGTGAAGCCCAGCACGTCAAAGGCATTCTGTAAGAAAGCCCCATATTGGTGGACCACAGCAGAGGAATTATGGCAGGTAAATGAGTTCTCTCTTCAGTTGGAGAGAAAACCCCGTGAATTCTGAGATTCCCATACCCAGTGATGACTCCAAAACAAGGTGGGAGGTACCAGTGCAGGGTGAAGGACAGACCGCCTCAGCCCCCGGCGTCAGTGATCACAACTGTTCTCTGGAGGTGCTCTGGGTTACCCACGCATGTTTCCTACTGTTGCCCCTTTTCTAGGCCCCACACTTGCTTTCCTTCCTGGACCTTCCATGTCTGTCCATATATGCTGTTTACCTAACAGTGAGCCCAGCTCATGGAATCTACATGACCCTGCCCTCCCTCCTTCTCTTAGTGATGCCTTATTTTTTCACTTGTCTGCTTCTCTGTCCCATGGCTTTCAGCCCTCTCTGGTTTGATTGAACACCAAATACTGGCCAGCCTTATCTCATTATACCCATATCCCAGCACACTCTGACCAGAGGGACATGCAGGCCCTCAGGGAGCGACATACCACTATGAACAACAGACAGCCAATGTCAGCTCTACTCCTGGGCCAGTGGAATGCCCATTTTCCCCTCACCACCAATACCCTCACCTCTGGACTGGGTCCTTTCTTACACACTTACATCAGTGGCCATGAGCTCCTCAGAGTCATCAATGGAAGCCACAGTGGTCTCTCCTTGGGAGATGAATGCATAATCATAGGGGTTGTTGGTGATCAGCAGCATGTCTGGGGGAAGAAGATGTGATTAGGATATGGCACAAACCCCTGGCTCTCACTGCCACAGCACAGGGCCTGTAGAAAAGCACATGACAGGACTTAATGTGGCTCCACATCCCACAGAACTCAATTCAGCAGTGCCATAAACCCGGTGCATGCCAACAAGCAGCCCAAGCAGAAGGAACCAGGTTGCCATGGAGACCATTGGTCTCAGTTGGTAGTCTGACTCACCCAGAAGCTCAGGCTTTTTATTAGACAGGATTTGGTAGAAAATGTGATAATCTCTTTCTGATTTCAGCTGGAAAATAACTCTGGATTTTTCCAGAAGGTCTGTGAACAGTAGGGGAGAAGAAAGAGAGAAAAAGGACAAGAAAACAGAAATGAATGGTTATGTAGCAAGCAAAAGGTAGAGGCAGAGGGAGAGGGATAGAGGGAAGAAAGAGAGAGAGAGACTCATACACAGACACACAGAGATGGAGATAGAGACAGAGAGCCAGGACGAAAGAAATAGTCTCAGAGAAAGACACACAGATCTACAGAGTCAGAGAAGGAGAAAGACCAGAGGAAGTCTCAGAGAGAGAACTAAAGACACAGACACACAGAGACAGAAAGAGAGGGAGAGAGACTGAGGGCCAGAGGCCCAGAGAAAGACAGACAGAGAGAGGTTGGGATCAAGATGGTTAAAATGAGTGTGGGTTCAGGCTGAGCCCTAGCAGATTGATGGCACTCACAGGTCTCTATATCTGCTGATGCCAACTTGCCAGTTGCCCCAAAATGGATTCGAATGAATTTCCCCTGGTGAGACGGAGGAGAGTAGTGATGAGTTGAGGGAAAGTTCATATTTGATGCTATCCCTCGACCAGCCCAAATCCCAAGTCCAAGGTCAGGAACCACTCACAAAGCGGGAGGAGTTGTCATTCCGGACGGTCTTGGCGTTGCCGAAGGCCTCCAGGGCAGGGTTGGCCTGGATGATCTGGTCCTCCAGGGTGCCCTGCAGAGGTCAGGAGGATGGGAGGTGAGAGGACTCCCTTCCCTTTTTGCAATGTGGGCCCTTGAGGGACAACAGGCCTACCTTGCCTGTGTTCTGGTCCTTCTTGCTGCGATCCCCAATGGCAGCAATAACAGCAAAGTACTGAATGACCCTCTTGGTGTTAACTGTCTTCCCGGCTCCGGATTCTCCGCTGTCAGGACATTCAGGGGCTCATTAGTCAGTGCACAAACACTGCTGGGGGCCAACAAGCCTCATCAGGAGAGAGTGTCTGGTCCTACTTGACAGTGGGAGCCCTGGCGCAGGCAGCTGACAGATACTAAGCATCCCAAATACATAGCTGTACTTTGACATACCCAGGGTCAAGCGTAGCAACCAGGAAGGATGACACAAGAAGGTGCGGGGTTTGGGCAGGTGGAACCTGGTCTTAGCTGAGTAAAGTCAATCAGAGGAGATGGGCCTAGGCCATTTAGAATAAGAATGGATGGGACTGGAAGAATGGGCAAGGGAAAGATGGAAGAAAATGAAGAGTCAAAGAAGATATGGTGATACTGGGCTTAGGAATAAATGATGAGTTGGTGAAGAGTGGGTGAAGGAGATTGGAAAGGAAAAATAAGAGAGGGAAGGAAGAGAACAAAGAGAAGGTAAGGGGAAAGGCCAGAGAAGAAAGAGGAGCTGGCATGAAGGTGGAGGGAAAAGAGTGGGCTATGCATAGGGGCTGGGGATCCTGATGGGGCTGGGCTCAGGGAGATTCCGGAAGGGAACAGGGTAGGATCCACACTCACGTAATCAGGATGGACTGGTTTTCTCTGTCTGTGGGGAGAAAATGAAGAGGGAATCAGGAGCCACTCAGGATGTTCTTATTTGGTGTCCATCCCCCCATCTCCCCACTCCCTGACTTTCTCCAGGCCTGTCCATCTTCCAAACCCCTCAGGAGGAGGAAGAGAGCCAGCGTGTGCGTTTCCTCATGTGGGACTCTCAGGAAAACCTGTCACTTGGGGCCTGTCACCTGTCAGCATGTTTTGATAGGCGTTGTCGGAGATGGAGAAGATGTGGGGCGGTGCCTCGCTCCTCTTCTTGCCCCGGTAGGCAGCCACCACCTCCGCGTTGTACACGGGCAGCCACTTGTAGGGGTTGATGGTGACACAGAAGAGGCCTGAGTAGGTCTAGGAGTAGAAAAAGGGAAGTGAGTTGCCAATGGGAGGGATGGCATTGGAGTTAGAGAAAGATCACAGAGAGGAAGAAGAGAAAGGAAAATCTATGAATACATTAAATCTGAGTCGTGCCAGCCCCAGGGCATTAGAACTGAACCAAGGATGAAGGGACTACGACAGAGTGCAACGCTGTCTGGGCACAAAGAACAGAAACTCTCGTCTCCAGGAGGTAGGTGTGTATGGGCCAGGAAGCCACCAGATTCAAAGGGATGTCCTAGGTGGAGCACTCACGTAGATCATCCAGGCCGCATAGCGCTCCTTGAGGTTGTAGAGCACGGCGGGCTCGTGCAGGAAGGTCAGCATGGCCATGTCCTCGATCTTGTCGAACTTTGGCGGGTTCTGCTGCATCAGCTGGTCCTCCTTCACTGTCACTGTCTGCAACAGACCCCACACAGAGCCTACTGTCAGTCCTCCCTCAGCAGGGATAAGAGTTAGGCGAGCTACAGGACGATGGTATTCAAGAGAGAAGAGGCCAGGATCATAGAGAAGATACACTGGATGTTGGGAATGAGAATGGCTATTTGGAGGATGTGGATCCCTACCTAAAGGAAGGGAAAATCGGACTGTCCTCAGGCTTGTGAGGGGGGGTATCCAGGGAGGCCTCTTATGACAGCCCTGCCACTCACCTTGCCATTCTCGGTCTCGGCAGTGACTTTGCCACCCTCTCGAGACACAATCTTGGCCTTGACGAACTCTTCTTTGTCATCAGGTACGAAGACATCCTTCTTGAGGTCAAACGGCCGGGTCTGGGCTTCCAGCCGCTCCTTGTCTGACTTGCGCAGGAAGGGGGCAGCAGCCCCAAACACTGCCATCTCTGCATCCCCCATGGCTGTGTCTGCAGTGGGCAAGAGGAGGAGCCGGCTGCCCTCCCACCCACCTGTCCTCCCCTCTCCTCTTCTCCCTGAGATCTCCTCTATAGTGGGAGCCCCAGAGCCTAGCACCATGCTCAGGAGTCAGGAGGGGTCACTGGTAAGTCCTTTGTTTCTTGAGCTTATCCCTCAACCCAAGAATGCCTAGCAAATCTGTCAGGCAGAAGGAGAAACTAACTTTTTTTTTAAAATTCTCACTCGAGGATATGCTTTTATTGATTTTAGAGAGAGGGTAAGGGGGGGGGGGAGGAGAAAGAGAGAGAGAAACCTTGATGTGAGAGAGAAACATTGATGGTTGCCTCCTGATGCAACCAGGGATTGAACTCGCAACTAAGTTATGTGCCCTGACTGGCAATCGAACCCACAACCTTTTGGTATATGGGATGATGCTCAACCAACTTTTGTTCACCCTGGGCTCTCCTGGACAAGGGTGGAGCATCCTGGGCTTCTTGTGGGAGTAGGAAGTTGACTATATCCATCTCTGACCCTTGTCTTTCCCTGGCCCCCTCATTAGTCACAGGTGAGGACTCCTGGTCACCAAGACCTTCTCCCCAAGGCCAGGCAGAAACTAGAGTTCAGTATCTTCCCAGATCCCCCACACCCCATCTTCAGCTTTCCTTACCTTGGCTTCTCAAATATGTCTGTAAGAGGAAAGCGTCTCAAGTCTGTAGGGAACCTGGAGAGAGGGAAGGCTGTGTCCGTGCCACCTCCTGCTACTTCCTGGCTGTACCCTTCAGCACCCACCCACCCCTCCCCTAGTACTGAAAATAGGTGGGCAGTGGTAGTCAGCTTCTCTGGTCCTGTCCTCTCTCTTGCTTTCCAAACACTATTCCTTTTATCCCCTGAGCAGTAATTCTAGTTTTCTGATGTCAACTCAATTCTTAGCCCTAGTCCCCCTCCCTCTGGGAGATGGTCCCACCTTAGCCTATACCCATCTAGTGAAACTTCCTTTCCTCGAGGCACCTGAAAAACAACAAATGCTCACATTTGTTCAGAGCTTTATAGCCTCCAAAGCATTTTATTCACATATTCTTACTCCATCCTCACCCCATTCAACAGACGAGGAAATCAAGGTCATAGGGCTTACTTGTCCGAGAACACAAAGCAGTAGTAAGTGAAGGAGCCAGAACTTGAACCCTAGTCTCATGACTCTAAAGCCAGTTCTCTTCCATGCTGTCCCCATTTGATTGTCAGTCCTGGTGGACATTCTCAGAGAGGAGACCTTGTGGGCATCCTCTCATAGACACACCCCTCACACCGCCAAAGGTGTTCCACATGTCCTCTGATAAACACGCATGCCCGCCACTCATGTCTCACACAGACACATTCCCTTCCTTCATATACCTCGGCACACCCCCCCTGCCATTATGCCTCAGCAAGAGATGCGTGCACACACACACGCACACCCCTCTGATGCATTCTGGTCTCATATGCTTTGATACAGACATCCCCCAGTAATACATGAGCCCCCACTTAAATATGTGTACAGCAAACACAGTCTGTCTCTGAGTATGCAGAGACCTGGACCAGCCACACCAGGTGCCTGCGAACGCCTTTGCAGGGTGTACACAAACTGCAGCAGTCTCAAATGCTGGATGCGCACACAAGCACCTCCACGTGCGTGGACATGGGTAGTTACACATTGAAGACCTCTCAGAACTAGCTTTTAAACATACACACTTTCTAAATAATCATTCTCTGCCATCCTCTCCCCCTGTGCCTCACCCCAAATGGACCTGCTTGTCCTCAGGCATGATCATAAACACACTTGATATTTGTGTATCTGTGTTCAGACCATGCATGCTTGTACACACCACGCACACACACACACACAGCCCTCTGATGCATTCTGGTCTCATATGCTTTGATACAGACATCCCCCAGTAACACATGAGCCCCCACTCCTCCTGGGCACATACACGCATGTTTAGACCTGAACATGTGTGCTGTTACCAGATCCAGTACTCTGCATGAAGTCCTGCATGCAGCTTGCTATTCCAAGAGGAGCCCCTTCCTAAACCTGGGGCCCCCTTATCCCAGAGGAAGGCTCCCAGCTCCGTCTCCTACCTGACTGCAGAAAGGACAGAGTTCAGGAGAGAGCTGCGGAGCCTGACCTGGTCAGGGGCTGTATATATGGGGCAGCAGGGCGCC
This sequence comes from Cnephaeus nilssonii, assembly GCF_951640355.1. Classification (NCBI taxonomy): domain Eukaryota; kingdom Metazoa; phylum Chordata; class Mammalia; order Chiroptera; family Vespertilionidae; genus Cnephaeus; species Cnephaeus nilssonii. Next base: position 32,741,935 of record NC_137075.1, on the reverse strand, counting down.
CCCACCCCCACCTGCACCCAGTCCCCAGCCCGATTTAGAAAGGCTGTTGTCACTAGAAGCATTTCCCCCAGGCTCCCCCCCCTTTCCTAAACACCACTCCCCTCCCCCCTTCCAGCCAGGAAACAATTGGAAGTGGTCGTCATTGTTATGGCATGGAGAATGCAGGGTCTGAGTTCCAGGGGGCGGGGATGGCTCAAAGTGCAGCCAAAATATCTCCCAGGCCAGGCCTCAAATTCCACAGCTGGCAGGAGAGGGAACTGACCACAACTGACCACCCGTGACCTCAGGCAGGCAGCGCCTGGCCCTCCCCAGGGCTCTCCTGGCCCCTGGCACTGCGGCCCCTCGGCCCCCTGCCCCAAGCACTGGCCTGGCCCCATTTGCACAGTGTCCTCCCTGCTCCCTGGCTTGGGTCCTGCATTCAGCTGAGATGGGAGGGGGCTGAGTGTCAGCAGCAGAGGGTAGGGCAGAGTTGGGGGCCTGGCTCCAAGATGGGGGCCAGACTGCGGTGCCTGGAAGAAGGTTTCCCAGCCAAGTGGCAAGAACAACGACCAGGAAGCTTAGAGATGGGGACTCTGGTTTGGGCACTAATTTCCTTGGACTAGCCAGGTGATGTGTTGAGATCACTGAGCCTCAGAGCCAGACAGGCCTTAGTGACGGGTCCAAGCCCTTCATTTTATAGAGAGGGGAAGTGCCTTCTTTAAGGTCGAGCAGCCAGTCAGGGCAGCAAGATTCAAGGGCAGAAAGAAAACTCAGCAAATGGGGGAGGGAGCCCAAGTGGGTGGAGGGAGGCTAGAAAGGAGGGCAGGGAGTCTAAAGACCCAGTGCGGAGGGCAGGGTCCAGCTTCCGGGGAGCCTTTGCCTGACTCCTTTTCCTAGCTCTGCCCACAGGTGCTAAGGGCCTAGCCCAGAGCCAGACGATCCGGAGCCACAGAGACACAGCTCCTGTAGAAGGAGACCTCTAACCAAGACAGCCGTTGCCTGGCCCACCGGACCGCTTGTGTTCTGTGGGATGGTCTCTATCCAAACCTGGAGAGACTGGTGTTCTGGTAAGTGGGGCAAAGACCTGCCCCTTTCTTGCAGGCCTTAGGGACAGCCACAGAGTTAGTAAGGAAAAGGAGCTGGGCTCAGCCTGTGAGCACAGGACGTAGCCAATGCCACTCTCTTCCAGCAATGGTGTGCAAGCTTCACTGGCTCCGTGTCCAGGCAACCACTGCGTGGTTTGATTTAGAATCCCTCCTCCTTCCCAACTGCAGGTCTTCAGCGCGCGCAGGTTAACCCTTCTGATTAGCTGTCAGCTTGGAAGGAGAGCGGCAAGCCTGGGGGATGGGATAGTGCAGGCACACTTTGAAGGTAGGGAGGGCATAGCAGGGAAGGACAAATCTAGGCTGGGGGCCTCAGTGGGGGCTGCTTGGTAACCGAGGCATAGCCTGAGGATATTGAGCAGCTGTAAGGAAGGGTGCAGGCAAGTGGGGGTAGAGCATGAACACAGGGGCCTTGTCCAGTGCAGCCACAGCGCTGCAGTGCTGAGATATACAGCTGCTGGGGTGGCCCTCATGGGCCCAACTGCTAACGTGTCTAGCAGAACAAACTCTGAGGGTCCTGATCAGGCCCCGCCAGGTGCCGAGGAAGAAAGCCCACTGGTAGGGACCCCAGGATTGACAATGAAGGGTAAAATCTCTCTCTCTGTCCTTTTTATAAAAAAATATTTTTATTGATTTTTAGAGAGGAAGGGAGAAGGAGAAAGAGATAGAAACATCAATGATGAGAGAGAATTATCGATTGGCTGCCTCCTGCATGTCCCCTGCTGGGGATTGAGCCCACAACCCAGGCATGTGCCCTGACCAGGAATCGAACCGTGACCTCCTGGTTCATACGTCAGCACTCAACCACTGAGCCACACTGGCCAGGCTGTCTCCCTTTTTTAGAGGTTAATTACTTTTATATTGTTTAATTACATTGTAAAGTCTACATCTACAGTGTAATCAGGAAGAAATGCTTCGGGAAAATGTCTTTTCATCCACCCCTTCCAACTTACCAAGCTCAAAGCTTCCATCCCTCTCTGGTTTTCCAGGGCTCAGGCACAGAGGCAGGCACTTGAGATGCACCAAGAATACTTGGGACATGGCTGAGCCATTTCAAAGCCAGTGTCTTCACAGCTGGCCTCCCTGGCTGTGGAGCTGGGAAACCCTTTGTACATTTAGTGAATCAATTGTACTTTGTTTCCCTCCTGGTGGGCTTGGGAGCACTGGCCTACTGGTGTGACAGAACTCGGCACCCTCGCCTCTGGGCTTCCTGCCTTGGATCTCCAATCTGAAGACAGGGTCTGATATCCTTAAAGATCCCCACTCATCCCCCAAGCCTCTGGCACCCACTCTTGGTCCCAAGATTTTCTTCCCTCTGATGAACTGAGCAGCTTTGCTGATTCTTTCATTCAACAAGTATTTACTGAGTGCCTACTAAGTGCTAGTCATTGTTCTGGTCAGTAAGGATCTAATGGTGACCGAAATAAAGACCCTTCCTCCGGGCAGCTCTATTGAACTGTTTGCAGAATCGAAATCCAAGACTGAGCTTACAGCCAGTGCTTTTGCTCACATGTACATTCCTGGTGGGGGAAGTGAGGGGCCGGGGGCCCCACTGGTGGAGGTGGGTGGGGATCTCACAGAGTGTACTATAGAGTGATAGCAGACAAGACAAAGGAGAGCAGAGCAGAATGCTATAAATAAAGAGCGACTGGAAGAAGGCTCCTTCACCAATGTAGACCAAATAAGGCCTGGAGTGGAAGGAAGGTGATCTGCCTCCCCTGCCCCTCCTGCCCCCCTTCTCCCCGGCATTGTGTCTGCTTTGTCTGGGCTCTGTCACCACCCTGATCAAGTGTCAGGCCCAAACAGGGGCTGTTTTCTGTGAACATGCCAGCGGGAAAAAGTTGCTAAAATTACTATCAGGAATGGGGGGAGGAGAGGCACGCTCAGGCAAGTTAGAGGAGACCCTGTTGTGGAAAGAAGCCCCCAAATCCAAAGGAATGGGAACAAGATAGGGGAGAAAAAGGCACCAGTTGTTTGTGCACACGGGAGAAGGCACCCACCCTGGATCAGAGCTGAGCACTCCTATTTGCCTGCCCCCAGATTCCCTGACCTTGGGGGGACCCCGACCTTGGCTCCACATGAGCCTGGGATTAGGGCTTGAGCTTTGTGCCTGTCTCAGGTTTCCCTTTACAAACAGCTGCTCCTTCTTGTCATTTCTTTTGTCTTCCTCCTGGCTCCAAAATCTTTGTACCTTTCTGCACCCGCCCTCACTCCCTAGTCCAGAGTCTCTGCTTTCCCGTAGATAGCGGACAGCTGGGAATGTGGGGCCAGGGGCTGAGGCTGGCCCAGTTTTGTTTGGGGTGTTTGGGAAGGTGGATCTTGCCATCAGGGAGTGTTTGGATGAGCACAACTTACCCCAAAGGAGGCTTTGTGGACTTGGTCAGTCTGGATCCAGGGCTGGAAGCCTCAGAGGGCATGCCTGGTGAGCTTTAGGGTCAGTCACAAAGATTCACTCCATTTTCCAGCTGTGTGGTTGAGGTCAATCACAGAACTTCTCTGAGTCAGTTTCGTCCTCTGTAACAGGGGCATAGTCATATTTCTCTTCCAGGGCTATAAAGACCACAAGAGTTTGTGCAGGTAACGGGTCCAGCACAGCCCCAGGCACATAGTGGGCCCTCACCAAGTAGCAGCTTTATTGTTAGGAACACAGACGTCACTGCTGGTGGGTTGGGCAGTTACACTGCCGTCAGTTCTCTGCCCCACATCTCCCTCAGCCCCACTAAATCAACATGGCTCCAGGGATGGTCTGGGCCAGGGTGGAGAGAGTCTCAGCAATCCTGCGGTCTCTTTTGCCCAGACTGTGGCTGCCTCTGGGAACATCATGACCAGGAGGTCAAGTCCTCAGGCTGGCCCATGCTCAGTTTAGGCCCACAGCCCCTGAGCCAGGAGTGGCACCACGGCCTGAGTGCAGGTCATGGACTAGGCCTCATACAGGCCAATGAGCTGAGCTGAGGTCCACCCAGAGTTGCCCAGGCTAAGTGGTGACATTAGCCAAGGACATCTGACAAGGTAGAGGCTGCTTGGCCAGTAGACCCCACCAGCAGCAAGATATGTTTGTGTGTGTCCTGGCTAAAGATCTTAGGGATCCTAAGCGGAGTTGCCTGGGGGAGCTGGACTGGCCTTAGGAAATGGGAGTTGGGTAGTGGAGGGGAGAAAGGTTAAACTGAAGCCCTCAGACATGGGAACCATCCCTGGGCTGGAGCCAGACACAGGATACAGAGGGGCTAGCAAGCTCTGGGAGGAGACTGGCCAGGGTATTGTGATGGGAAATTATTGGACAGACTGAGAAATAGCATCCTGGAGTCACCTGCTGGACACTTTGATGTCTCAATCTGGAGCCCTGCACACTGCTCTCTCTATTTTGGGCCCCAGCTGGGGACCCAGCACAGGCCCTTGCTCCTCCACCTGAGGACCTACCTGCTCACAGGCCTCCCTGTGCTGCTGGGCCGAATCAGCCCAGGATATGGAAAGACCATGGGATTTACTAGGGGTGAATGGGTAATTGCTCAGTGAGGAGCTAAGAGGCTGGGTAATCAGGAGCACCCTTCCCAAGGGGAGAAGAAGTTCTGTACTTCATTCCTTTCTTCAGAGGCCCCACTTCCTTAAGCAGGCCTCCCTGGGACCATCGCCTGTCTCCCTGCCTCTACCTCCATCATTAATGCAGGCATGCAGATATGCATACATCTCTGCATAAAGACCTATAACATACAGTCTCAACTACCTTCTGTAGCCAGTCTTAAGACAAAGCATTGGTGTTTGGTGAACTTGCCAGGACTGCCTCCCTCCCAGCTTCCAGCCTATCTCATTCTTCTTCCCACTGCCCAGCTGAGTCCCAGTCAGTTCTTAATCAGATCCTTTGCTGACCCTACTGTGTGCCCAGCTCTGTGGGGGCCACAAGAGGATCTCATGGCTTCTGACTCACAGGCATTCCCATCAGCTCAGCCACAAGTAACGTAGTGGAAAGCAAGGGAGGATGGTTCAGGCTACACGGTGTGGTCCACATCCAAACAACTCAAAGCAGAGAAGCTCTTGTTCAGTGTGGGCTGAACAGGCAAACGTGTCTAGGTGGGCGCCTCAACTGGGGCTTGAAGGGAGGAGGGCAAGGCTTTGAAAAGCACTGGGAATAGGGTGTGGTCTAGGTGGTCAGATTCACAGCATGACCAAAGGCATGGCAGGGGATGGCATGCTGAGGTTAGTAAGGAACCAGAAGACATATTCCTGATTGGACCATGGGGTCTGGAGATTTCAGGTGGGGCCACATTGTAGAAGAGGAGAAAGGGCTGTTCATAGGTGGAGAGCCTACCTGTGCCAGGTACCATGCATATTATCTCCCTTAATGCTCACATTTGCCTGTCAATTAAATTGCACTTTATGGTTGAATAACGGGGTCCAGAGGCTAAGATGTTTGTTCAAGATCAAGCAGCAAGTGTAGTGCTGGCATTCAAACCCAGGTCTGTCTTGCTCCAGGGCGCTTTCTACTGACACTACTATGTTTCCCAGGCTAGCAAAATGGACAACATCCTGGAAGCAATGAAGAACAACTGAAGCTCTGGACCAGGGGCAATCACTGTGAGGCTGTGACAGCAGAGTTTTAGGGGCCTCACGGGAGTACTGTGACCTCAGGCAGGCAGCTTGCTATTCCAAGCACCCTGCTGCTGGGTGCTTTGAAAGAGAAGAGTCTGGAGGCAGGGGACCCGAGTGAAGGACAGAATAGCAATCAAGGTCAGGAGGAGGATGTGGCTAGCAGATGTGAAGAGGAAAGGGCAAATCCAGAAGGATTTTTAAGGAAGAGAAAAATGCCTTGTTACAGACTGGACATGGGAAATGAAGAAGGAAGACTCACGACTTCATGATGTTTGGCAAGGACAGGGATGGTGGCAAAAGAGAACCAGCTCTTAGGCAGGCAGGAGGAAGGACTAAGTGTTCGGTTGGGGGGAGTTGGAGGTAACAATGGGGCATGTGTTGGAAGATGCTTTGCAACCTTGTAGGAAGTTGGAATTATGGGTCTGGCAGGAGGCTGCTGAATGAGACTGCCTGCCTCAGGGACAGTGGAAGAAGCCATGAGATTGGAAAGAAGAAAAAAAGCTCGAGGAGATGCACATGGTACCAAGCTAGAAGGAAGAGAAGTGCATAGAGAACGAAGAAGTTGACTCAAAAGAGCTCGGGGACCTGAGAAAAGGGCAGTTTCCTAGAAGCCAGAAGTGTTTCAAGAGGAACAGGTGGCTGTAGTGTCAGATACCAAAGGAAGACTTCGTGTCAGGGAGACGGAGAAGAGAAAACGGAATGATCTGGGAGGAAGCACCTTCTATAGAGTCACAGGGCAGAGCCAGGCTGCAGTGAGGTATTAAGAAAAGGATGAGTGAACAGGAAGTGGAGGCAGTGGGTGTAAACCATGCATGTGAGGAGCTTGGCAGTGAAATGAAAGAGATTAGACAGCAACTAGAGGGGAAGAGGGCCAAGTGACACTGTTTTGTTTTTAAGGCCAGGCAATCCCAAACACATGAAGAGGGGGTGATAAAAGATGCCCTTTTTTTGTTCCCCATTCTCTTTTACAATTTCTGGTTCTATTTTTAAAATATCTTTTTTTTATTATTGAAGAGAGAGAGAGGGGGGAGAGAGAGAGAGAGAGAGAGAGAGAGAGAGAGAGAGAGAGAGAGAGAGACTGATTTGTTGTCTCACTTGTTTATGCATTCATTGGTTGATTCTTTGTATGTGCCCTGACCAGGGATTGAACGCACAACCTTGGCTATCAGGACAATGCTTTAACCAACTGAGCTACCTGGCCAGGGCTTGGTTCTATTTTCTTATTGCTACCTTGCTTTCTGGAAGCCTGAGAGGTGGTCTGGAAATACCTGAAGAGTGGGGAAGCTCACCACCATACAGTGGGCTTGCAAATGGGAGGCCCAGCCAGCTCTCTCCTCATCCCTAGATACACATGTAGGCAGCCCCGGCCCTCACACTTTGGCCCTCACCAACTGGCTCTAGAAAGGTCTTGGCTTCCTGTGTTCCAGGGTATGAGGACTAATGGAGGGCTAGAGGGCAGGGAGTAGCCCTAGAGAGTCATCTGGAAGCACAGTTAGCACCCAGGCCTCTGCTCCTTCTCCTTGCTTATACCTCAGTATTTTAGTTTTAGCTAGAAAGGTGATGCTCCTGGTTTGGTGGTACAAGTGCCTCTACCAGACATAACCCAGTGCCACAACTCAGCCGAGGGATAACTACTGCTCTCTGGGAGCAGGGCCCTTGCTGGTGTCCCAAGAGGACAGGAGGTGGAAGGAAGGCCGACCCTTCTCTGATGTTCCTGTGCTGCAGAGCCCTGGAGCATTCCTGCTGCTGGATGTGAATTTCATCCCTTTGCTACACATGCTCCAAAGTTCTGCACAAATATTAGAGACTGATCAAGAACACACAGAGGGGCCACATTTTTCAGGTCCTTCCCGCCATGGGGGAGGGTGGTAAGTGACTTCCCTGGGTCTGATGTGGAACAGAAGAGCCAACCGGCTGCTGTTTTCTCCCAAAGGAGCTTTCAGGGGCAGCAGGCAGCCTGACTGCAAGATCGCCTCGGAACCACGGACCAGACTAGGGACTGAGAGCTGGTCAGGCTCCTTGGTGTCTGAGGGACCAGAGCTGGGGTCTCAGCTTCCTGACCTGCAGTAGGGAAAGAAGGGCCTTTATCAAAGGGCTTTGGGTTTACTAGATAAAAAGAACCTGACGCATTCTGAGCAGGAAGAGTGGAAAGGAAGCAAGATGGTGAGGTAGTTGCTTTGTTGGGAGTAGGTAGAGCCAGGGAAGGGTCCACAGGGAGCTGGAGAGAGGGGCAAGCCAGGAGGTGCAGCTGAGTAGTAGGGATGGGGCTGGCAGAATGGAGGCTCAGCTGTGCAGTGACTAGGCCAAGACTGCAGAAACAAGCAGAGCTGTGTAACTGTGTGTCTGCACGTGTCATGTGTCATGGCGGGAGGGAGTGGTGTTAATGACCTTGCCCCAAGGGCAGAGTCTCTTGGCTTGGAGAAGTCAGGGCAGGGGGCATAGGTTCCAGCCTGGCCTACTCATGCCTGGGCCCCTGTCTCTGAGATTACAGCCCTGGCTGCCAAAAGCAGCTCCCTGGGGGCGGTGTAAAACAAACCAAAAGGCCCTTTTGTGGTCCTGGGTGGCTAAGAATAGCCCTGGCTGGGCTTGGGGAGGTGTCTCCCAGGGCCTGCATGTTCTGGGTCTTGTTCTCAGAGGTGTCCCTGTGCCAGGTGTCTGGTGATGATTGCTAGTTGTTAGGGGAGTGGAGGCTGTCAGCTCACCCCAGCCTCTGTTACTTGTGCTTGTCCAGTTCAGCTTTGAGGGAGGCACAGCAACGGGGCAGAGGGAGGAGTGGACAAGAAACAGTTAGGAAAGAGAGATAAAGGCCACCAGCCTGGAAAACAAATCTGGCTCCTGAAGCTGAAGACGGTGAGGATCCTGGGAGGAGAGGGAGTGGGGCAAAGAGGCCAGGAGGGAGACGGCAGTGGGGAGAAGGATAAGTAGGAAGGCCTTGTAGGAAGTGGTGGGAGGAAGCAGAGCAAGACAGAGAAGTAGGGAGAATAGGTGCAGGAGACAGGAACAGGGGAAGAAAAAGGTTGAGGAATTAGGATGGCAGGAGAGGAAGGTGGGGAGGGGCCAGGGGGAGGGAGAATGGGTGGGCATTCACGGAGAAGAGCAGAGGAAGAAGTGGTGAAAGACCATGAGCACTCCTACACAGACAGGGCAGAGGAGGGAGTGGTGCAGCTGTTGGAAGAGCTTGGAAAAAGGCTCTCAAACACCATTCCTGTGAGATAACAATGCAGTCAAATCCCTCCCTAATCTCCCCTCCTATTATTAGCCCTGCAGTCCTCCCAGAGAAGAGGCCACGGTCCCTGGGCCCTGTCCTTTCTCCCATGCCCTTGGCTAGAATTAGACAGACGTGCCTGCGTGGTCACCTGCTAACCATGGTCCTGCTGGCTTCTGACAGTGTCACTGGAGAAGAATGTGGAGAGGTGGCTGGAGAGGAACGGAAGGCCACTGCACACCCTCTGTGGAACAGGCAACACTTAGACACTGGAAGGGGTAGAGAGGCAGGTCAGAGGCCTCTTTGTCCTCCAAGCGTTTTCAGATCAATAAACACATGGCCAACATGATCACAGGTCCAGAGTGACAACAGTTAACATGTGCAAAATAACTGAAAATCTGAGTGTAGAAATACAGGCATGCAGAAGTGCTGTCGCTGAAATCAGAGCAGCGAGGACCGAGGGCCATTAGGGAGGTTTCCGGGGTCGGTACGCTGGAGGTGGTCCCTGAAAGGGCTGAGAGTTGAGCAACCCTATTCATGTCCACGGGTCAATGCTGTCTGCTTTCTGGAGGAAATAAAGGAGGTGAAGGAGGCAATGTCTACCTTTCCGGCCCAGCCTCTAGGAAGCAAGGTTGTCATAGCTCAAACAAGGAGCAGCAGGCTCCAGGGTTTTAAGCAGACTGCTATTTGTTGCCATTGACTTGATACTGCGGTTTCTTTCTTGTCCAATATTTTCTTTTTATGCTGTCCCCTTGCCCTCCCTCTTGCCTCTAGTTTCCTTAAATATTATTCATTGTTTTGATATTTTGAATATCCAGAAGTTATTATGTATATTTTTATCTTGAACTCTTTCATCTCTGATAAATCTAAATAAAATACATGATGAATAATGTACCAATGAGGGTGAACAGCTGCTGTTCTTTGTTCCTATGAGGGTTCCAATTGCTCCTGCGGGATAAGGGACACAGATAATCCCCTGGATCTTATTCAGGGAGAGGGTGGAGGTAGCTCCTCTCCCCCCCCCCCTCTCTATTCTTCCCTCCCTCCCTCCTTTCTCTCTCTCTCTCTCTGTCTTTTCTTCTCTGTCTCAAATCTCTTTCTCCTTCCTTCCCTTTTTGTTCTTCCTTCTTTTCTTCCTCCCAATTGTAAAAGTAATGGTCATGGAGAAGTAATATACAGCATAGGGAATAGAATAAAAAATATAATAACTATATACCCTGACAAGTGGTTACTAGACATTGTGGTGACCATTTTGTAAGGTATATAAGTGTTGAATCGCTGTGTTGCACAACTGAAACAAACATTGTATGTCAACTATAATTAAAAAGGAATTTTCAAAAAAGCAATGCTCATTACTTTAAAAATTCAAACAATAAATCTTTTATAAAGCAAAAAAAGTGGAGTCCCTTCCACTATTCACAGTCAATAGTTGGAGTGTATCTGTCCAGACCCTTTTATGTGTATGTATAAAATATATGTTGGGATTTTTTTTCTTTTTTTACTGGGATACACAAAAATGAAACGTTTGTAAATTTTGGAGGCTTCAAGTCATGGATGATTCCAAGGTTCCCTCAAGTAACTTGCATTTGGATGCTTACCAGAGTCTCCAGAGGTTACACAGTAATCTGCTCTCAAAAATGAACCAAAATAAAATTTAAAATGAATCAGAAAGGCTAGGGAAGGATCTGTAAGAGGATGCACGCAAACACTCCCTTTCTGCCTCCTCTTTGCCCCGGGATATCCTCCTCTTAGAGAAGGGGTCACTTGGACAGAGACACTCTGCCTGGGGGCAGAAGTGACAGTAGGTACATGATGGGCTCTCAGATCCTGGAAAATCACTCTAGGATAGCAGAGGCAATTATCTGTCTCTGCTGTGAAAAGAGTGTTGTTTTTCCACTGCAGTGACACTGACATAAAGATGCCTGATAATTTCTTTTGCAAAGCCAGTACTGATTTGCCCCATTTTTCACGCTTGCAAATGTATCTAGTCATTTCTGTTTGGGGCTCTGTAACTTATTCTTTAGGTCACATTTGTACCTGTCCTTTGTTGTGGAAGTTATGAAGTGGCCTTTAGCCAAAAGTCAATCAAAAGTTCTGACCAAGATCCTAATATAGTTGATGACTCTGATTCAGCCCTCAAGCTGACAGCTGGTATAGTGTGGATGACTGGATTCCTGATGCAAAAGCATAAATCCAGAAGCATCTGAAATTCCCTGTTCCCTAGTGTCCTGCTCTGTCTGCTTCCATGGGCCCGCCACTCCCCATTGCAGACCCCAGACTGAGTCAATGCTAGCACCTCTGATTTCTACCACTTTCCAGAGAACTATGCCCTGGCCAATCAAGGAACAGTCAGGATGAAAAAAAGGAAAGAAAAATGCAAAGCCATTGTTATAGATCCTGACAGACCAGGGTCAGTAGGATAAGGGCCTGAAATATGGAACTATTTAGTCTTGCAAACAGGGAATGTGAATGTGGAGGACTAAAGTGGGAGAAAGGCGTGAAATCAAGAGAATGGAGTACAGGGAATGGGGTCTACAGCTCCAGAGGATACTTGTGAGCCCTAGGAAAGCCAAGCCAAGGATCTTAGGGAGGAGAATAGGAAGGATGGCCTGGCTCCCACTCCTCATCCTTTTTCTTCTCTCCTGTGCCTCATCACACCTGTGGAATCATTCTTGCGCCTGCCACTGGCCCCATTTCAGGCCCCAGACAGGAAGGATAAAATGAGTCTTACCCACACTTGGAGTCCAGCATCAAGTCATTCTTGCTGCTGTGCCCTAGTTTTAAAAACTCAGCTTCTATCTTGTTCCTAAGACTTGGGCCCCATCCTGTGCCCCAGTCTGGTAACTGAGTGCTGTTCCTTCTGCTAGAGTCCCTGTCTTGGTACCCTCTAGTTTTTATAGCTCCTGTCTACTTATTAGAGACTAGAGGCCCAGGGCACGAATTCGTGCACGGGTGGGGTCCGGCCAGCCCGGCCCCAATCGGCAGATCGGACCAGGCCTGTTGGGAGGAGGAGACGGCAGGAGGCTGGCTGCCGGCCCACCCCAATCAATCATGGCAGGCGGGCTGGGGGGAAGGAACCTGTCCCCGAATGGGGTGGGGAGGGCCGATCAGGGGTCAGCAGCCGGGGGGGAGGGGCCACAAGCGGTTGGCCGGCAAGCCCCGCCCCGTATTGGGGTAGGGGGGGCGATCAGGGGCGGGGCTGGCTGGGGGGAAAGGCAGGGAGGGTTGGCCAGCCAGCCCCACCCACCATTAGGCCGGTTCACTGGCAGCAGTGGGCATTATAGCGACCAGTCGTTCCAGTCTTTACAGCGTTCCGGTCACTGGTTTTTTATATATATAGATTAGATTTTCCCTTTAGCCCCAGACTGGAAGCTGAGGGCCCTGTTTTCTGCCAATAGAGGGAGACTGGATATCTTAATGATTTAGAGAGTAAGTTTTAACATCAAATAGACCTGTGTTCAAAAATCCTGGCTTCACTAAAGGACCAGCTGTGTGACCTGGGTGAATTACTTAACCTCTAGGAAAAAAGTAAAGTATTATGCAGAATGTTGTGACTCAAAGTGTGATCCATGGACTGATACATCCACATCAGTGGGAGCTTGTTAGAACTGCACAAACTCAGGCACCAACCCAGACCTATTAAACAGAACCTGCATTTTAACAAGACCCCACCCCCACCCCAGCCCCTACCCCCGTCAGGTGATTTGATGAACATTAATATTTGAGAAGCAGGAGGATCTTGCTTTGAGTTCCAGCTTTAAACCTGAGTCTTGCCCTAACCAGTTTGGCTCAGTGAATAGAGCATTGACCTGCAGACTGAAGGTCCTGGGTTTGATTCCAGTCAAGGGCATGTACCTTGGTTGTGGACTCAGTCTCCAGTAGGGGGCGTGCAGGAGGCAGCTGATTGATGATTCTCTCATCGATGTTTCTAACTCTCTATCCCTCTCCCTTCCTTTCTGTAAAAATCAATAAAATGTATTTAAAAAAAAGACTGTACATTAAAAAAACAAAAAACAAACCTGAGACTTACCTACCCCATATACTTGGCTTTAGGATTATGTATTTGAAGTTATATATATATAAAAAAGTGGTATAGCCATTATGGAAAACAGTATGAAGGTTTCTCAAAAAATTAAAAATAGAACTAACTTATGATCTAGCAATCCCAGTTCTGAGTATATATCCAAAGGAAATGAAATCACTGTCTTGAAGAGATATCTGCACCCCATGTTCATTGCAGCATTATTTACAATAGTCAAGACATGGAAACAAACTAAATGTTTATCAAAAGATAAAGGGTTAAAGAAAATGTTATATATATATATCTCCATCCATTTGTGACAACATGGATGAACCTGGAAGACATTTTGCTAAGTGAAACATGCCAGACACAGAAAGACAAATACTGCATGATTTCACTTATACGTGGAATCTAAAAAAGTTGAACTTAAACTCTTAGAAGCACAGAGTAGAATGATGGTTCTCAGTGACTGGGAGGTGAGGAAAATGTCATTCAAGGGGTACAAAGAATCAGGTATGATGGATAAATAAGTTCTGGTGAGCTAATGTACAATATGGTGGTGACTAGAGTTAACAATACTGTATTGGGTACTCCAAATTAGCTAAGAGAGTAGATCTTAATTGTTATTTCCAAAAGAAAGAAAGAGAAAGGTATCTATATGAGGTGATAAATATGTTAGTTAGCTTGATGGTAGTAATAATTTCATAATATATGCATATATCAAAACATGCATCTTAAATACATATACTTTTATTTATCAAATATACCTCAATAAAGATATGGAGGGAGAAGTTATAGATACTCCCAACAAACAGTGAATGCTCAATAAATGGTCTCTATTACTACCACTTTCCTGCTTAGCTTTCCAAACCTGTTCCAGTGCTCTCTTATCAGAATACTAGATGCCCAATGCATGAAATTCATGCAAGGGGCTCGGCCCTTGCAGCCTCGGCGGCTGCCTCGGCCCTCACAGCCCCAGCTTCATCCAGAAGGTCGTCCGGAAGGACTTCCAGGTCTTTTGGCTGTCCGGTCTAATTAGCATACAGTATTAAGCTTTTATTATTATAGATCTTCCTGATTCTGAGGCTTTAATAGATTAACACCTTTTATCTGATGCCAAGTTGGTCTGGACTTCCTTCCAGCATCTGCAATGCTCTCTAGGATCTGCCCCATGTCAGTGGGCCCTGTCTTATAATTCCAGATCCCAGCTCCTTCCAGTTTGACTGTTCATCGAGTATTAAGGGACATGACAATGTTAATGGGAGCATGCCTCACCGCCGACCATGAATGAACATTCATTCCACCAATACTGACCAAGCACCACCTTTGTGGCAGGTACTGTCCTGACTTCAGGAGCTCACAGATTACTACCAGGGGCAGACAAGCAGACATACAGTGAGACAGTATAGTGTGACAGGTACTATAATGGAAGAAGTAGCAGATGCTATGATGGAAGAGGTCATGGAGCACAAAGCAAGGCTACCTAATCTAGACTGGAGGTCAGGGAAGGCTCCCTGGAGGAAATTACTTTTAGGTGACACTTGAAGGGTGAGCTGGAGTGGGTCAAGGATAGAGGAGCTGGGTAGAGAGACCAGAATGTCCAAAGGTCTGAGAAGAATTGAAATGAATTCAATGTGACTAAAGAATGGGAGTAATCAGGGGAAGTATGGCAAGAGAAAGTAGCTGACTGCTGGTCACGAAGGACCTTATGAATCAAGTTAAAAGAGTTTGGACTTTATTCTACATGCACTGGGCAGCAGTTAATGTGTTTTAAGAGGGGGAAGTGATGTATCTGATTTTATAGAATAGGTGGTATAATCAGTCATTCTTGGGAAAAGTGACATTAAGTTTTCTGATTCATTTGTATAGGGGATTCTAGATTTGTGGTCACAGGTAAGAAAGAGAACTGCCTAGAGAAGCTGGAAATTAGAGATGAAAAATGGGAAGATGTTTAGGAGAAAGGGACCCAATATTATTTCCATTATTCTGTAGATTTCACCTTTAACGTCCTGCCTCCCCTTCTTTCCCATTCTCTCTTTAAAATCAGTAGGCAAGCCCCCAATCACAAATGTCCTCATAAAACAGATGCAGCCCTAGCCGGTTTGGCTCAGTGGATACAGTGTCAGCCTGCAGATGAAGGGTCCCGGGTTCGATTCCTGTCAAGGGCATGTACTTTGGTTGCAGGCTTCTCCCTGGCCCAGGCCCTGGTCAGGGTGAGTGCAGGAAGCAACCAATTGATGTGTTTCTCTCACATTGATACTTCTGTCTTTCCCTTTCTCTTCCACTCTCTAAAAATCAATGGAAAAATATCCTTGGGTGAGGATTTATAAAAACCCCAAACAAAAATAAATAAAAAGTTATAAAACAGATGCAGAGAAAGATAAAGCAGAGGAAGAGGAAGCAATGTGACGGAGGAAGCAGATACTGGAGCTGCCAGCTTGGAAGAGGAAGAAAATGGATTATCCCCTTGGGCCTCCAGAGGGAGCATGGCCCTGCCAACACCTTGATTTCAGACCAGTGAAAGTAATTTCAGACTTCCGGTCTTCTGAACAGTGAGAAAATAAATGTCTGTTGTTTTAAGGTACCACGTTTGTGGTAATTTGTAAAAGCAGTAATTGGAAATCAATACAACATAAAAAAAAAAAAAACCTCAAGAATGAATTTAACAAAAGAAGTGCAAAATTTACTCTCTGAAAACTATAAAATACTAGAGGCCCAGTGCTCGAATTCATGCACGGGTGGGGTCCGACTGGCCTGGCCCCCATCGGGGCGGATCGTGGCTGGGCCTGTCGGGAGGAGGAGATGGTGAGAAGTTGGCTGGCCGGCTGGGTTGGCTTGGGGGAGGGGCCGTGGGCGATTGGCTGGTACGTCCCACCCCCAATCGGGGTGGGGGGGCCGATTAGGGGCCAGTGGCCTTGGGGAGGGGCCATAGGTGGTTGGCTGGCCAGCCCTGCCCCTGATTGGGGTGGGGGGGCCGATCTGGGGTGGGGCCAGGTGGGGGGAGGGGCTGCAGGAGGTTGGCTGGTCGGCCCCACCCCCTGATTGGGCCAGTTTACTGGCTGCAGTGGGTGTCATAGCACCCGGTTGTTCTGGTAGTTATGGTGTTCCAGTTGCTGGCTTTTTATATATAGACTAGAGGCCCAGTGCACAAATACGTGCACAGGTGGGGTCCCTTGGCCTGGCTGGTAATCAGGGCCAATCGGGGCTGTCTCCCGCCCAGATCAGGGCCCAGGGCCGATTGGGGCGAGCAGGGCTGGGGGAGGGGCCGAGGGAGGTTGGCCAGCTGGCCCGCCCTGATCAGGGCCATCGGGGCGGGCTGGGGTGGGGGGAAGAGGGGGGTCAAGGGAGGTTGGCTGTGGGAGAGCACTGACCACCAGGGGGCAGCTCCTGTGTTGACCACCTGCCCCCTGGTGGTCAGTGTGCATCATAGCAACCGGTCGTTCAGTTGTTCAGTCGCTTAGGCTTTTGTATATATAGATTATTAAAAGAACATTTTAAAGACCTAAACAAATAGAAAGACATTTCATACTCATGGATCAGAAGGCTTAATATTGTTAATATGGCAACAGTCTCCAAATTGATCTACAGATTCAACGCAATCCCTATTCAAAGTCCAGTTAGCTTTTTTTGCAAAAATTTACAAACTGATCCTAAATTCATATAAAATTCATATAAAAATGCAAGGGACCTAGAATAGTCAAATAATCTTAAAGGACTCACACTTCCCAATTTCAAAACTTATTACAAAGGTAACATAGTATGGTACTGGTATAAGGACAAACATAAAGATAGACCAATGAAATAGAATTAAGGAAGAAATAAACCTGTACATTTATGGTCAATTAATTTTCAAAAAGGATTCAAGATAATTCAATGGGGAATAAATAGTTTTTTTAACAAATGGTGGAGGGACGACTGGATATTAAAATGAAAAATAATGAAGGTGGAGCCCGATATCACACCATACACAAAAATTAACTCAATATGGATCAAAGACCTAAATGTAAAAATTAAACTCTTAGTATAAAACATAAGCATAAATCTTCATAACCTTGTATAAAGCAATGGCTTCTTAGATATGATACCTAAAGCACAAGCAACTAAAGAAAAATTAGATACGTTGGACTTCATCAAAATTAAAAACTTTGTGCTTCAAATGATACACATCAAGCAAGTTAAAAGACAACCCACAGAATGGGAGAAAATATTTGGAAATCATATATTTGATAAGGGACGTGTATCCAGAATATAAAAAGAATTCTTACAACCAATAATAAAAAGACAAATAACCCAATTAAAAATGGACAAATGATCAGAATAGACATTTCTTCAAAGAAGATATACAAATGGTCCATAAGCACATCAAAAGATGCTTAACATCACTAGCCATTAGGGAAATGCAAATCAATATCACAATGAGATACTAATTCATACTCACTAGGGGGCTACAATAAGAAGACAGATTAAAGCAAGTGTTGGCAAGGCTTTGGAGAAATTGGAAGCCTCATTCATTGCTGGTGGGAATGTAGAATGGTTTATCCTCTTGGAAAACAGTCTACAAGTTCCTCAAATGGTTAAACAGAGTTACTATATGACCCAGCAACTCCATTCCTAGGTACATACTCAAGAAATATGAAAACATACTTCTCCACAAAAGCTTGTATACAAATGTTCATAGAACTATTCACATCAGCCAATAAGTGGAAACAACTCAAATGTCCATCAACTGATGAATGCATAAATAAAATGTGGCATATCCATACAATGAAATACTCAGCAACAAAAAGGCATAAAGTTACAATACATGCTACAGCATAGATGAACTTTGAAAACATTATGCTAAGTGAAAGTGCCAGTCACAAAAGACCATATATTGTATGATTCCATTTTTATGCAATGCCCAGAATAGGCAAAGATTAGTGGTTGCCTAGGACTGGAGGTGAAAAAAAAAGGGGGACTGCTATTGGGCACATTCCTTTAGAGCGTGATAAAATTGTTCTAAAATTATGATATTTGCACAACTCAGTGAATATACTAAAATGTATTGAATTATATGCTTTAAATGGGTGACATATATGTATTAAATCTCAATAAAGCTGTTAAAAATTTACTCAGTATGTATGTGCAAATGTTATGATTGCCAGTTTATGATCTTGTCTTCTTTGCCAACACTAGTTGAGTCCTAGAAGAGTTTTATAAAGATTTACTGTACTGCTAACTCCAAGATTTTCTTGTAACGAAATGGCTGATAAATATTTAATAATAAAAAACAAAACAAGGCAGTGTAATTTGTCATTGATATAATGCATAAGAACAAATTAAATTTCAAGTTCCAAGGAAAGGAAAAGCTTATTTGTGACCTAACTTGTGAATTTGTTGAAATGGAAACTTTTCCTAATACAAATCCTGACAAATGGTACAAAAACTGTTGGTTAATTGACTGAGTAGGCTGTTAAAGCACCCTGAGCTTGCATGCTGGGCCTGAAGCAGCAAGTAAGTGTTAGAAATAAAGGCATGGAGACTGGATTCCCCTTGCCTTCTTCTTCTTGAGTCCAGCAGATGATTTAGAAACCAGGACTTCCTCACCCTGGCTGCTGAGATATAGAGGTTAGTCCTTCCTTAATTCCAGAAGGCAGCCCCAAGTCAGAACCGATTTCTAGTCCTAAATCCGCTCTGCAGTTGAGGGCAAATTCAAAACCTTCATTTGCTCTTGCGGTGCTTATTTCCTAAGGCAGACAAAGAGAACGACTCCTACCCATCCAACTTGCTTTACCTGTGAGAAGCAGGAGTGAACTGACACAGTTGACGAGTGTTGGGAAAATTTGAGGTAGGACATAATGAAATATGCATAGGCTGGGTTTGAACCAAGTTCTGCTGTGGACCTGTGTGACCAGGGGCAAGTCACCTAAATCTGAACCGGCTTCGTTATTTGTAAAACGTGCTCCCTTTCATGTCTCCAAACTGGTAGTGATGAGTGTTGGGGCGGCATCGGGGGGCGGGGGGGGGGGGGGGGTGTCTTTCCGTAGCGCCCTCAGATGCGCACGAAGAGGGCAAGTGTCCTGGTTGTCCGTGTCTAAACCCTGGCTCCGGCTTCTCTCGCCCAATTGTCTTATTTACAGATAAACAAAGTTCCATGGTTACACAGAAGGACGGTCACAAAACCCATCCAAGAGCCTTGGGGTTTGTGAGCAATTCGTCACGACCAGCTTTGGAGCAGCCGCAGGCGACAGCAGCTGCACAACGTGGCCACCTCCTCGGAGACAAGCGGAGGCCCGCCGCCTAGAGGCTGGCTCAGGCCCCGCAAGGGAAGCGTCGTGAAAAGCCTCTGGGTCCTGCGGCATCCCGGAGCCAATACGCTCTCCGTTAGCTCTGCTAACTCTTTTTTTCCATTGGGCCTCTGTAACTGCCAATCAATCATTTGCCCAGTTTTTATTGGTTTAGCTTCGATCATTCTACTCAATTTACTAATCACATGTTTCTTTCCGAAAACATCTTTACGTCATTAGCTCCCTTCCGGATTTAACCAGTTCTTCTATTCCATTGGCTGGCCCCAGTCCCTCGTCTAGTACATCCTGTTCGAGGCGGAAGTGAGAGAATCCCTATTCCTATTGGCTTAGATTTGCAAGCGGTGGTTGTCCATCAGTCTATCAACCAGGAAGTACGACTCCGGAAGGGGCGGGCTTTGTGGCAATGGCGGCGCCGGTGTCTACGGTGTGTTCTCATTCTCTTTCTCCGGTTGCTATCGTGGATGCTTCCTTTACCCTAAGTAACTCAGGGAAACCATTGGCGCGAGGGAAGGGTGGTGATGAAAGTAGCTTCAGGGAGGCAGCCTCCCTGGCACAGCGTGGGGAAACGGGGCTGAAATTACCGCTCCTCACCAGTAACCTTTGAGGGGCTGGCCGGCTAGCAGGCAAGTTGTGAACAGGAGTGGGAAGGCCGGAAGTCTGGGGTGTCCGAAGGAAAGCGGGGGCCTTTCCACCTCATAATCCTGAGGGAAGAATGGCTTTTCTTTATTCTCCCTCCTATAGGAGGTGCTGGAGTCAGACCTGCCGAGAGCGGTGGCACTTTTGAAAAACCTCCAGGAGCAGGTGAGTAATATCACCCTTTTGGAATAGATTAATCAGCGATTGACTTTGACTTCGTATACTTCACCTCCAAACTTTGTTGATTTGGGAGCATATATTTGAATGCTACCAAATGCCATAAAAGCAAAATGATTTGATGAAGCCCTTTTCAGGCTACAATGAAAAGTAATTGACTTCTGCATCCAAAGGAATACAGAAAACTTAAGAAAAAATTATCTGAATCCGTTTCCTTTATTCTTATAGTTAAGGAAACTGATGCTGGGAAAGGTGATGCGACTTGCTTTTTGGATGCCCAGCTAGTACACATTTATGTAGTTCTGTGCATTGTAAGTTCAGCCGTTACAGATAAAGGTATAGTCCCCATGGCTTCCCCATGCTTTGGTAAGGTGATTTCTTTAGCTTTAAGAAGAGGTGAAAAGTTTTTTCTACCTTTTGAAGAAGTATCAGAAACCATCCCTCTTTATTCTATTCCAGAACTGAAAAGAAAATACTGTACGTTGAACAGTGTTTAAGATAACTTTTAGGTGGCATTGTTTAGCTTTTGCCCTTTACAGCTTACAGAGATCACTTGATGTATTCTAGTCAGCTGTTTTATTTGGACTAATTTCAGGTAATGGCTGTAACTGCACAAATTCAAACTCTGACAAAAAAAGTTCAAGCTGGAGCCTATCCTACAGAGAAGGTAAGACATACTTTAAGTGTAAGCATCCCCTGAGTTGATGTTCTCAACAGTTCTTTCATGATAGGTTTATTGAATGTCTTGTATACTAAGTTGCTGGAGCTTTAAAGACGAATAAAGCCCAGTTTCTGTGCTGAAGTCTAGCGAGTAAGACAGATCAAACTAACAGGTATAAGCAGTAGCAGCCCTGTTGCAGAGTCATGATGAGTGCTGTGCAAGCCGAGGAGAAAGATTAAGTAATTGCCAGAGGAGCAGAGGAAGTCAGGGAAGGCTTATCAGAGAAGGTAACAGGATTGTGAGGAATAAATAGGAGTCAGAAGTACAGAAAGAAGCAGATGTGTAAAGGCACAGGGTCCTGAAAGCATGGTGATATTCTGGGAGAGGAGCTAAGTCCTTTAGAGAGAGAGAGAGTGTGTGTGTGTGTGTGTGTGTGTGTGTGTGTTAGGGGTAGGAAAAAAGACTGGAAAAGGAGTGATTGTGAGAAGTCTTGTCAACTGAGGAGTTAACTATTGTGTTTCTTCTAATCCAAGATGATGCTGTTAATGGAGAACATCACTCATTTTATTTGTTTTTGTTTTTTTTTAATCTTTTTTTGTGTTTTTTTTTCTTTTATTCTTTTTTTAAATCTTGTTTGTTTTTGTTTTTTTATTCTTACTCATTTTATATATATTAAGAAAAAATGCTACCTGTTAATCTGTGACATATATTAAAATACTGTTGATTAAAAGATGCATCTTGACTTCAGAGATGTCAAAATATGAAAACAGTGTGCATCTTAAAATTGAAAGATGGTGGTTTATAAGTTAACGTCTTATAGAACCTTCTCAGGGATCATTTAGTATGGCCAGTATAAACAGAGGGTTCTGGATTCCTCTACTTACTTGAACTGGAAAATCTGGTGTCATCTGTTTTATATATTAAACTTTTTTGCTGAGATAATTATTTAAGCAAAACATACCATAGGTTAACAAAAGTATGAAAATTACTGCAGTAGGATAATAAAAAGCATTGGAGGATTTTTAATCATGGGATTTATTCTTTGGAAGGCAGTTTTGTTCTTTAGAAAGATAGCTAACAGCATTTTAAATTTTTTATTTTTTTATTGATTTCAGAGAGAAAGGGAAAGGGAGAAAGAGAAACATCAATGATGAGAATCATTGATTTGCTGCCTCCTGCATGCCCCCTACTGGGGACCGAGCCCACAACCTGGGCCTATTCCCTGAGCAGGAATCAAACCATGACCTCCTGGTTCACCGGTCAAGGCTCAACCATTGAGACACACCAGCTGGACATAAGAGCATTTTTAATATATTCTCTTTGTCTTTTCTTTCTCATCATTAAATTTTGTTCTTGTCTATTTTTATACTTTCTGATTATTTTTTTTAATCTGCTTTTTCTTCCTTTTTTGTGTTTCTCTCGTGCTTGTAACTCAGTTTGCACTTGGCAGTGCCACGCATGTCAGAAGAGCCTACTTCTCAAACTCTTGGCTGTCTTTATTCTGGGTACCATGCTTTGCTTCAGTTTAATGCCTTTTTGAAATGGGCTGCCAGCATGTATCTCAGATCACTATATATTTGTTTATTCATTGAGCAGATATTTAGTAGCTTATCACCAAAGACTTTTACTAGGTGTTTTATAGGTTACAAAGTGTTTTCATGTTACCTTATTTGCACCTCATAATTGCTCTTTGACATAGGAAGGAAATAGTGTTCATATTACAGATGAGGAGACTGATATTAGAAGGTTAAGTGACTTACTCAATATTTGATTACTGAATACCTAATTCAAAAGTTAAACTCAATTTGTCTGCCTTTAAATCCTTTGCTTATTCTCCTGTACTACACTAATGCTGATCTTAAGAGCTTATCTTGTTAGACTGAGTTTTAATCCCAGTTCTATTCCTATTACTGTGTAATCTTAGGCAGAGTATTTAACCTGTTTGATACAGGTCTTCCTAGAACAAATGACATTGAAAACACAACAATCCAAAGCCTATGGGACACAGTGAAAGCAGTCCTGAGAGGGAAGTTCATAGCATTACAAGCCTACCTCAAAAAACAAGAAAAACTATCTATAAATTATCAAACTCTACAACTTCAAGAATTAGAAAGAGAGTAACAAGAAAAGCCCAGGAAGGAGAAGGAAGGAGATAATAAAGATCAGAGCCCTGTCTGGTTTGGCTCAGTGGATAGAGCGTCAGCCTGCGACTGAGGGGTCCCAGGTTCAATTCCGGTCAAGGGCACATGCCCAGGTTGCGGGCTCAATCCCCAGTAGGGGGCGTGCAGGAGGCAGCCGATCAATGATTCTCTTTCTCTTTTTTTTGTATAGATTTTATTGATTTTTTACAGAGAGGAAGAGAGAGGGAGAGAGAGTTAGAAACATTGATGAGAGAGAAACATCAATCAGCTGCCTCCTGCACACCCCACACTGGGGATGCGCCCGCAACCAAGGCACATGCCCTTGACCGGAATCGAACCTGGGACCCTTGAGTCCGCAGGCCGATGCTCTATCCACTGAGCCAAACCAGTTAGGGCCAATGATTCTCTTTCATCATTGATGTTTCTATCTCTCCCTCTCCCTTCCTCTCTGAAACCAATAAAAATATGTTTTTTAAAAATAAAATAAAGATCAGAGAAGAAATAAATGAAATAGAGACCAAAAAAACAATACAAAAGATCAATGAAACCAAGAGCTGGTTCTTTGAAAGGATAAACAAGATTGATGAACCTGTAGCCAGGCTCACCAAGAAGCAAAGAGAGAGGACCCAAATAAACAAAATCAGAAATGAAAGAGGCGAAATAACAACAGACCCCACAGAAATACAAAAGATTGATATGGCTCTTCCTAGGACTATGGATTTTCTCAGTTTTATTTTATACAACAGTGACTCCTTTTTTAAAAATAACTAGGTTAAGTCAGTGCTAACACATTGTACTTTTTTTTACTTAAAAGAATAAACATATTTGTTCAATTTTCTGCCTGTAAATATAATAAACTTTTAATTTTAGAAAGTTTGGCAGATACGTAAAAACACAAAGAAGAAAATTAAAAGTTTTATATAATCACTGTTCTAAGACAGGGGTCCTCAAACTTTTTAAACAGGGGGCCAGTTCACTGGCCCTCAGACCGTTGGAGGGCCGGACTATAGTTTAAAAAAAACTATGAACAAATTCCTATGCACACTGCACATATCTTATTTTGAAGTAAAAAAACAAAACGGCAAAAATACCCGCATGTGGCCTGCAGGCCGTAGTTTGAGGACACCTGTTCTAAGATAACCACTAGGGTACATTTTTTTGGAAATTTCTTTTATTATAAAAGTAATACATGCTTGATGAAAAAACAGTTTCACAGTATAAGCACTCCATTTCTTCTTTTTTTTTCTCATTTTGCTCTCCAGGGATAGAAGTTGTTAATTATGTGTTATTTTCCAGACATATTTTTATACATATAAAATGTATGCATCATACTCCCCCATTTTAGTTGGAACCATATTACACACATTTTCTTCAGAGTGTAGAAAGTGTTGTGATATGAAACTAAATTAGTATGATGAATTATGTCAGTATGTATAGATCACTGTTTTTACCTATATTGTATAATTCCATTGTATGGGGATAAAATCAGTAATTGTTTTTAATTAAATTAGTTTAAAATTCAGCATTATGGAGGCATTTTTTAAAAATGTGTTTTTATTTATTTCAGAGAGGAAGGGGTGGGGGGGAAAAAGAGATAGAGACCTTAATGATGAGAGAAAATCATTGATTGGCTGTTTCCTGCACGCCTCCCACTGGGGATTGAGCCTGAAACCTGGGTATGTGCCCTCACCAGGAATGGAACCATGACCTCCTGATTCATGAGTCAATGCTTAACCACTGAGCAACACTGGCTGGGCTGGAGGCATTTTTTATTGTCACAACTTGAGGGGTTATCAGTGAGTAGCGGCCAGTGATGCTGCTGAGCATTCTCCAGCACCTAGACAGCAGTCCACAAATGATCTGTCCCTAAATGTTAATAGCTCTGAGGTTGAGAAATCCTGCTGTAGTTATTTTGGGGATACTTTATTGATTTTCTTGCTCTTACTGTGTTTTAAAAGGGCTCTGAGCTCTGCTTCTCTCTTGTTAGCATAATTTTCTCTGTGGCCATTTCAGGTACAGCCACCCCCTTGAAATTACTCCAGATATCTTATATGAATTGATTGGGAAAAACTTGAACTTGGAAAAGATTGTCCTGTTTGTCCTAGGCTCTCCTCCTGATTCTCTGGCTAAAACAGAGTTTGCATCACTTATTGTTTTGTTTAACTCAGGGTCTCAGCCTCTTGGAAGTGAAAGACCAGTTGCTGCTCATGTACCTTATGGATTTGAGCCATCTCATCCTGGACAAAGCCTCAGGAGGGTCTCTTCAGGGACATGCTGCAGTTTTGAGACTGGTGGAGATTCGCACGGTATAAAGTATTTGGCATCTTAGAGTCCTAGGTTTCCAAATCCTGAACTCCAGGACGGTCACACAATAGCTCTCATTTAAGTGAATGTTCTCATATTTAAGTGAGGAAACCAAATGAAAGATAGTATTTTTCTCTTCTTTGGTTCTAACTTTGTGCATATGCTAATTAAGTGCTTTATCTGGCAACTTAATATAGGGACTCTGGTGCGTGCTTAACTTTGGGAAGGGAATGTGATCCTTTCTAACCATGTTACAGGTTTTGGAAAAACTTCGTCCCTTGGACCAAAAACTGAAGTATCAAATTGACAAACTGGTCAAGACTGCAGTGACAGGCAGCCTCAGTAAGTGGGAGAAGCTGTAAGGTTATGTGGATTCCATCATAAAGTCCAAAATCTTATAAAATCTCTTGGGGGCTTTTTATGTTTCAGGTGAGAATGACCCACTCCGTTTTAAGCCTCATCCCAGCAATATGATGAGCAAGGTAAGGGGTTGTGTTATCCTGATTTTCCTGAATAAGCCTGAATGAGCCTCGTGGTGATCCTGGATCTCCTGGGATTCTCTTACTACTCTTGATTCCCAGCTTGTGCCTTACAGTGTTGAGTATGAGATTTCCCCCTTCTGCCTTTTATTTTCCCACCTCCCCAGGGTATACCAGGTTTGGCTTTTCTAAACACTTCCTAAGTTAGTGAACATTATATTCTTTTTATAGTTGAGCTCTGAGGATGAGGAAGATGAAGCAGAGGAAGGACAGGCTGGGGCTTCAGGGAAGAAATCTGCAAATGGAGCAGTTAAGAAATATGTTCCACCACGCTTGGTGCCAGTACATTATGGTATGAACCGTGGTTACCACCTCCTCAGTGTGAATTGTGTTTCTTTTCTTTTCTCTGTTCTGGGATAACCTTTGCTAATTTTTATCACAGATGAAACAGAGGCTGAGCGGGAAAAGAAGCGTCTAGAACGAGCCAAGAGGCGAGCATTGAGTAGCTCTGTCATTCGTGAACTTAAGGAGCAGTACTCAGATGCTCCAGAGGAAATCCGTGATGCCCGGCATCCTCATGTTACTCGCCAGAGTCAGGAGGATCAACACAGGTCTGAGTCCTTGTAATTAGACATTGCTTTCTGCGCTGTAGAGACTTGTTCTTGTGCTTTGGATGAATGTGGTTAAGTCTAGTGCCAAACGAACCCACATTATATAGGAAATGGAGTGGAAAACTTGGGAGGACATAGGGGTTTGAAGTACAGACTAAGAACTAGGAAAAAGATATCCCCCACCGCCACTCCCAACTGAGCAAATGCTATATGAAGGAGAATATATGCAGTTCCACCTAGTAGGGCTTTAGCATTCTGGATTTCACTATCACAGCTCTCACTTTAAAGTAGGTTTTGTAATGGCATCAAGAGTACTAGATAAGTTCAGGGAAGAGAAGTAGAAAAGTGATTGTCACTTAAATACAGACTCATTGACTTTGCCCAGTTGATGGGTTTGAGTGAAGGGGCCCATGTAGCTAATCCTGTCTATAGATCTGAAATATAAGAGTTTTCTGATATAATAATAGTTTAAATATTCCAGTGGTTGGGCTGTGAGTTCTTCAGTAGGGAGGAGGGAAATTCTAGCACAAAGGATGTTTCCTTGAGGAAGTTCAGTGTTGAGCATTTGGTATGTCCTTACCAAATACTATATTGCCCTGCTATGAAATCTGTTGAGAACTGTCATAATAAGGGGTGAGTAAATGTCTGGGCCCAGGTTCTGGGCTGCAGCTTGTGTCTTGTGGACTGAGCATGTTAGAAACTGTGTGTTTCTCTGACAGGATTAACTATGAGGAGAGCATGATGGTGCGTTTAAGTGTCAGTAAGCGAGAGAAAGGACGACGAAAACGTGCAAATGTCATGAACTCACAGCTTCATTCTCTCACGCACTTCAGTGACATCAGTGCTTTGACAGGAGGAACCCCTCATCTTGATGAGGTGAGGTTGTGATACAGTGGTGGGAGGTGGCTTTCATGCTTTCAGACAAATATATGTGGGGCTTGTTGCTATGGGAAACTGGGGAAGAGATACCAACACTTGTACTCGCACTGCCATTCCTTGACTTCTCCATCTGTCTCCAGGATCAGAATCCTATTAAGAAGCGGAAGAAGATATCCAAGAAAGGTCGGAAGAAAAAAGGTCAGTAAATGGCTAGGAGTTAGGTGATCAAGTGCAGGGTGGAGAGTATGAATTGAGATGCCAGCTTTGAATTTGCCATCCTAGGTCTTACTAAGCCCTATAATATCTCTTCCATGCTGGTCATTAATCTCTTTAGAGGTGGGATATTATTTTTCTTCTTTCCCAAGCTGAAAATCAGCATAATTCACAGAAGAGATTTCTGGATTGTTTCTCTAAGCTCCCACACCTTTTCAGGCTTCCTTAAATAAAACTATTAAAGTGTCACTTGAAGAAACCATTATCCCACTTCAATTTCTTCCTACTTCTAGTCTTTTGTCCTGGGAGGATATAGAGTAGTGCCTAGTGGCCTTCTCTTTAGATGTCTTTTTGTTCTGTTCCTTCAGCTTTTCCAACTGTCCTTTTCCTCATTCTTGATTTCCCTTCCTTTCAGGTTTTCGGAGGCGGCGGTGATTGTGGGTGTACATATTTATATATTTTTTTTGTCATCCTGGGATACTTCCAATGGCACTGTATGTAGGTTCTTTTCCTCGGAATGTATTGTTTACTCTGGACATGTGGAAATCTGTTAATAAAACTGATTTTACTTATGAATTGAAGCCCCTATTGCACATGTATGACTCATTTGCTGGGCGTGGGGTATTTTAGGTGAGAGGGCAATAAAAGGGAAAGATGAGGTTTTGGGGGGAGTGGGAGAAGTTTGGCTCTATATAGGTGCTTTTTGTTTTATAATAGAAACTAGAAATTGGTTATTTAACAAAATAAATAAATAAATGAGCTCTGGCCAGTATTGCTCAGTGCTTAGAATGTTGGCCCGTGCACCACAGAGTTGTGGATTTGATTCACAGTCAAGTACCTGGGTTGCAGGTTCGATCCTCGGCCTGTCAGGGCTTGTGCAGGAGGCAACCAATTGATGTATCTCTCTTACATACTATTTTCTCTCTCTCTCTCTCTCTCATTCTCTTTTCCCCCAACCTCCCTCCTTCCCTCCCTCCCTCATACTCTCTTTAAAAAGCAATGGAGCCCTAGCTGGTTTGGCTCAATGGATAGAGTATCAGCCTGCGGACCAAAGGGTCCCGGGATCAATTCTGGTCTAGGGCACGTACCTTGGTTACAGGCTCCTCCCCAGCCTGGGCCCTGATCTGGGGTGTGCAGGAGACAACCAATCGATTTGTTTGATTTGTTTCTCTCACATCGATGTTTCTTGCCCTCTCTCTTCTATTCTCTCTAAAAGATCATTAGAAAAATATCTTAAGGTGAGGATTAATTTAAAAAAAAAAAGGCAGTGGAAAAAATATCCTCCGGTGAGGATTAAACAAAAATTTTGAAAA
The DNA here is from genome assembly GCF_951640355.1 of Cnephaeus nilssonii. Taxonomy (NCBI): domain Eukaryota; kingdom Metazoa; phylum Chordata; class Mammalia; order Chiroptera; family Vespertilionidae; genus Cnephaeus; species Cnephaeus nilssonii. Next base: position 32,713,342 of record NC_137075.1, on the reverse strand, counting down.
ATTGAGAGATTAGCGTATTATAGTCAACTTTTCAACTCATGTTGTCCCAAGTTCCTGTGATACATAGATTTTAAGTTTTTTAAATGTATTTTGCTGGCCACCAGGTGGCATCAGTGGTTCAGAAAACCTTTTGATGCTTGACTAATCAAAAGCAAGATAGAACTTTTCCTCATCAGTCAGTTACTCTTGTCTGCATTTCTCTGGATGTTTTTCTTTTCTTTCTAAAATGGCATGAACGCAGGGCTGATCTTAGCTCAGTTATTGAGTTTATCTGGAGAGAACAGTGAATGAGAAGACTAGAGTATGATGAATCTGTATAGTCTTGTGTTTTTCAGCCTCTTTGGCCCTCCTTCAACTAAGGCCTCAGTTTACTAGTCAGTAAAGGCCAGCCCTTTTACAAAGAGCTTGCAAAAGAATGCCAGCAAGCAGGCAGAAAGAAAGTTCCTAGCTTAAAGACCAAAGAAATGAAAATCTCACAGAATTATCTGCCAAGTCAGGAGATGGATGGGAGTTACATATCTGAGATCTTATATTCTTTTCAGAGAATGACCTGTTAGTAAGAGATCCCTCAGGCCTTGGATAATAAAGTGAAAAGAGGAGTGGAAAGCGAGAAGTTGATTCTGTAGAGTTAATTCATTGTAGTTTAAGGGCATGGGGTCTCATGAACATCTAATTTTCAAGTCTGGCATTCCTGGGCAGCATCATGAAGAGGGATATAATTTGGCTCATTGATTCCTATGAATTGGGATCTCTACTGGTCTGATTGGGGCGGGGGCCTGTTTTCAGTCAGCAGCACCCTGGTAGAAAGTAGTTAGGAGACAGCCTGGTAATGTTTTCTGTTAACTCTGTGATCTTGGGTGAATCACTTAACATCTCTGGTCTTTAATTTTCCTCAGCTGAAGAATGAATGTGTTAGACAATCTCTGAGATTCCCTCCAAACCAGAGAGCCTAGAGCTGTTTCTCATGGATGACACCAAGATGCTCTTACTTCTGGGGCCTCTTTTAGTCCCTGGTAGATCTGAGAGAACCTGACATACCCAGGGCCCTCATACTTCTATTTCTTTGAGTAAATCTAAGCAAAGAGGCACAAGAACAGATTTAGAGATTCTTTTTCCTTTCTGGTTGAACTAACTCGACAAGAGGTTCAGTTAAAAAATGCTTTAGGACTATTGCATTTGCTTCTGATTTATTAAAATTTTTGGATTATGGGAACTGCCAAGGAAAAGGAGGTGCTTTCTCTTTTTTTTTTCTTTTTAAAGATCTTTCTTGCCCTAACTGGTTTGGCTCAGTGGATAGAGCGTCAGCCTGCGGACTCAAGGGTCCCGGGTTCGATTCCGGTCAAGGTCATGTACCTTGGTTGCGGGCACATCCCCAGTAGGGGGTGTGCAGGAGGCAGCTGATGTTTCTCTCTCATCGATGTTTCTAACTCTCCCTCTCTCTTCTTCTCTGTAAAAAATCAATAAAATATATATTTTTTAAAAAATATCTTTCTTTGTGTTACATCCTGAGCTAAGTGCTTTACACTTAATCCTTACAAAATATGTCATGTCTATATTACTAGTGAGGAAACTGAGACACTTAGGTTATTTGCCCAAGGTTACCAGGCTAATAAGTTAGAGAAACAGTGCTTGTGGAACTTAGAGGATGGAGGACTTCAAGTGTCCTATGATTTATGAAAGTCTTCAGAATTTTTGATTTTTTCCTTTTTAAAAAATAATATTGGTAGGTAGTTTATAACCTCAAGCTTCCCCCTCTCTGCTGCTCATTTCCATTCAGGCCTTACTTTCAAGGAAACCACAAGTTCCAGACATTGTTCTGGCCTCTTGGTGGTATAGCAGTGAACTGAATAGACAAAAGTCCCTGTCTTCGTGGATCTTACATTAATTCAACCCAGTCTTCTAACTCAGAACATCTTGTTATCCCTCACCTAATAGATGACAGGCATTATTTGAAAGAGGTTTTCAACAAAGAGTTGAATAATTTCTGAGAATATTTGCTCTGGTATCATCAAACAATGTTTAGAGTACATTGTTCACAAAGTTTTACATGGATTTTCAGTGTGTAAAACAAGCATAAGGGAGGTTACTTTCGTTAAAGTGAGAATGAGGGGTCCTGGAGCTCTATGTTGTCATGGCCCTCTTTTCCCAAGATTTCTGAGGAGCTCCCATGTTTCTTTAGAACTCCATAGAATGTAGTTTGAAAACCCCTGTAGTAGAGCAAGGGAACTAAGACTTAGGATTTGAGGTTTTCTTTATGGCCATTGTTTTCCTTCTCATTCCTACTCATAAATTGAGTTCTCTGATCATTGAGACCACATGAATGTCAGGTTTCCTCAGTACTAACAGCAGATGATTCATTTCTAATGCTTACTAAGTAATGTCCATCGTTAATGCACATGAGCACCTGTTCAGTTTTATCATGTGATAGTAAAGAGTGTTGGCTTTGTTCTGGACTAGTAATTGAGCACCTCTGCTTTAGTATTTACATCTTGAGGGGGTGGGGAAGAGGGTTTGACCAAGACCTATTTTTGCCTTTGAAGCTTTTGTTATGACTTTATGAAGGCTTGTCTGTCAGGAGTTCATGTAGTCTTCATGGAAACCTTAACTAGAAAAATACATTTTGTCTGTAAGGAAAGGGTGATGTGATTGAGTCCGTTTTCAGCACCATGGAGAGTTCAAAAATCATTCCTTGTTAGGGGTTGGTGGAATGTGCAATCCATAGAGCTGGGTGTGTAGACCTGCCCTTTTGCAGAGCTCAGTTTATCTGCCCAGTCTCCAGTTATGATTGGTACAGACTGAGTGAGAGTCAGCAGCAGTCCTGAGTGTCCGCATCCTCCCTGGGACCTGTGAGATGTGTAAACTTCAGATTCATGTTTAGAGTTATCCAAGGATTTGGTCAACTTAACAGAAGCATATGAATGAAATCCTGCCTTCTGCTCTGTTGATAATATTAATATAATGATGCACAAGGTTTTTTAACAGTCCTTGAGAAAAACTCTCTGTCTCCTGTTCTCTTTTGCTTATAGACCCTTGAGAAGACAGAGTTGCTTTTTCATTCCTTGGGCTCAGCCTCTTTTTCTGCCTCTGCATGGAGAAAAGCATCATTGCGCTGGCTCTCTGCCCAGTCTTGCTTTTGTATTTCCTTGATCTCATTGTTCAGAGGGTCTCAGAGAAACCCCAAGAGCCATGCCTTTGCATGTTTAAGCTATTGATGCTTTTGAAATAACAGAGCGTCGCCGTGTAAGAAGTGTATTAAAGGTCTATCTTGAACAAATTTGGGTCAATAGGTGGCAGTAGTCACCTAGTCCCGAGGCCCTGACACCCCCTGAACACAAGCACATTTGATGGCCATTATATTTAAGGTTGTGGGAAAGGAGGTCACATTGCAATGAAAATGAGGGAAAGGCAATCCTTTTTGTTGGAATCCAGAATACTGAAATGTACTGGATTACTTGTGAGGGTGTTGGAGGGGGGAGATTGCTGTCAGCGGTGAAGGGCATGGTAGGAAAGAGCAGGGCCTCAGGATTGGGGGAGTGCCATGTGGGTGGAAGGGCTTCTCAGAGCTAGAGTAGGACTGTTAAATGAGGACCAGTGCTAAAAGAATAGAGTCTTAGATTGGGGGAGTAGAGAGATGGAGAGAAGTGGAGGAGGGAGAGGCAGAGCTGTGTGAAGGGACCCTGGAAAGGGTGGGCTGTGGTGGGGAGGACTGCAGTTAGAGGGGGAGGGGTAGGCTGCTGCAATACTGAGCCTATCTGATGGGGGGAGGGGAGGAGGAGATACTGGTCTGTGCTGCAGCTGCATTGGTTCCCCTCCCCCACACTTTCCAAGGAGCCAGAGCAATGCTGGCAAATCTGTCTTTATGTATTTATTATTATTAAAAATGTGAAGGATCCTTCCTCCCTGGAAGCACAACAAATATCACTGATCACATTTCTCTCTCCCCTCCCTCTGCAGAGCTTTTGCATTCTTTCATTCTTTCCACCCTACCCCTCCCACCCTCAGGTCTGTTTGACTGGTGGGGGGACCCTTCCCTTCCTTCCCCGAGCTTGGTGGCTCCCTGGGGGTTTCTAATGATGGTTGAGGGTTGCAAGGCAGTGCTGGGAGGAAGCAGCTGAATGAGGGGCGTCCATTGCTCCAGGAAGGGAGCTGTACTCCAGCATCCAATGGGGAAAGGAAATCACTTGGAAATAAAGATGAAGTCCTTTCTCCAGCTAATGAAAGAAGAAGCAGGTGCACACATTTTTTTCTGAACCCAGCATTGCTCCCTTTTCAAACCCTTTTTTTTTTCTACTGCCTGAACTTTGAGGGGGAAACCCCCTTGCAATGGAAAAAGCCAGGAGTTCTCTGTCCTCCCTCCCTTACCTTGTTAAGTCCCTCTCCTCCCAGGAGAGCCATATATAATTTATTCTTCTAGCTTGTGTGTTGTGTTACTGAGAGGTTTGAAGGGCAGAAGCCATGGCTTCTCCCTCCCGACCTGCACCCCAGACCCTCGTGCCCAGGTGGGGGCCTCTTTTGTTGCTGCTTGTAACACCTTCACCACGCCCATAGGTGGTGCTGCTGTCGCTCTGCATGCAGGGTCCTCCTCTCCAGCACCATTCCTCCCCACCCCCTGGCACCCTCCCCCTAGCCCCTGCCCTCTTCTGCCTGATTGTTATTCCACCAACGTCTCCTCTACTATTCCCTTCCTCAAATTAATTTTGTGGTGCTCTTTTTCCCGCAGTGCCATCTTCTTCCCCTCCCCCCTGCTCCAGCTCTTTTGCTTTCTGTCTCTGTTTCTCTCTGCAAGATTCCCATCTCACACCTCAATCTAAAATCTATACTCTCCCTTATTCCCTTTCGTTTTCTTTAGCTCTTCCACCTTTGGCATTTTACAGATGACTCCTAATGAAAAGGGGCTGTAGGTGAGAGTGGGTTAGAAGAGAACAGGGTGAGGGGAACTTCAGGGTCAGTGTTGAGGGCTAGGTTAGGGAAAGATAAGGCTCTGTGAGGTAAATGAGTGGAGATGGGGAAATAAAGGAATCCTTTGCTGTCCAAATCTATTCAGTTCCTGGATTTGGATAGTGAGAGTTCAGCTGGCAAGGGACATTGTGTTATCTGAATTTATGGCATTTCATTCCACACGCTGGGAAAATGGGAGGTAGGGAGTCACAAGAATTCAGAAAATAAGGGCTTCATCCAAAAACTTTTGGTTTCGATTGCTAAGGATAGTTCTGCTTTTATTGTCCTGTATTTTGAAGACGGGAGGAAAACCATGCTCTAAAACCTGTTCTGTGGTTTCTCTTGAAGTGTCCTGTTACTGATCTTTTGAGTACTCAGAAGGTTCTTGCTGGGGCAGTTGTAACGCTTGATGGGCACCCTGGCTGTCTGGACACTGCTGAGCCCAATTCTGGCTGCAGGACCTTAGTTAGCTCTTGTAGCCTACCTCCCCTGTTATTCCCTGTCTGTCCTTTATCTCAGCCATGTTTACATGGTTATCCCACTCAACCATAGCTCCCTTTATTGTTTAGTCTTTCCAGAATGTAGCCCAAACTCATCAGAGCATTACCCTACCTCTTTCCCCACTTTGCTTCCTAGTTTTATCTGGAGACTGCTAATTGTGTGACCAATACAACCACTCAGCTAACTCGCCTGTGTTGTGTGTGTGTTTTTTTAAATATATTTTATTGATTTTTTACAGAGAGAAAGGGAGAGGGATAGAGAGCTAGAAGCATCGATGAGAGAGAAACATCAATCAGCTGCCTCCTGCACACCCCTCACTGGGGATGTGCCTGCAACCAAGGTACATGCCCTTGACTGGAATTGAACCTGGGACCCTTCAGTCCGCAGGCCGACACTCCATCCACTGAGCCAAACCGGTCAGGGCTCGCCTGTGTTGTTGATTGTAAAATTATCAACTTCTAGGATGGCTAATTTTCTCTTATTGAATTATTTTTATGGATTAGTAGCATCATAGTAACTCCCTAGATGATAGTGCTGAGTCTTTGCTTTGGAATTGTCTACAAAATGGACAGTGTCTCTTTCCTTTATTCCCTGGTGTGTTTTCCTTAGCTTAAGTGGCAGCCCCAGAATGACTGGCTTCCATCTCCCTAGCATATGTGTGTCAGGGTTGACTTCTGGATTGTGAAGAGAGGTAAAGTTGGCCTGCCCAGCAGGGCCCTGGAAAGAGCCACAGTGAAAAATGGGCGAGGACACCAGACCCTTCCCTTTATTTTATTATCTGGGCCTTTACGATGCCTGTGAAACCTCTTTTGTCTGCCGCTCCTGCCTTCCTAAGGTGTGTATATTGTGGAGGCACATGGGCCTGTGTCTCTTTGTTTCCTCAGCCGGTTTTCCTACTGCCCTTTTTAGAGACCTCTCTTGTCCTATTCAGGGGGCTCTGGTTAGGGTCATGGACTCATGTAATAAAGACAATGGTCCCTGTTAAGGTGCCTCTCTTAAAAGCAAGGCACAATAAACAATTGTTGCAGTGAATGGTAGGGCTTTCCAGCGTTAGTGTTTTTCTCCAGAAGAAGCTTATAAAGTTTTAACTCTTTCTTTGCTACGTGCTGTAGAGCTGTAGTTAAAATTGGTTGATTTTTGTTTTCTTCTTCTCAGGCCCTATGAGGGGAGTGATTTAACTAAAATTGTGCAAATACATCATTAGCAAAGCAGGCATTAGAACCTTTATCCTCTTGGACATCTAGACTTTTTGTTGACTACCCCTGGGAAACCAGTGTTCCCTTTTCATCCCCAGGGTCACTGAAGCTTACAGCCAGCAGCAGGCCAGGCTCTGTGTCTAAGACACCGTGTAGGCCTGCTGAGGGGGAGCATCGGCAGTGGGAAAGGCAGGGGAGGGATGCAGGCGGGCAAGGTACCTGGCTCACTGGAAAGGGGCCAGCATTCCCCTCCAGTGTCACACCGTCCAGCCTATCGGAGGGCTGAGACCAGTCCAAGGTGGAGAATTTCTAAAGCCCTGGCTTCTATTTTCTATTTCAGATTTAGTTTGACTGTAATGCTACTAATAAACCCCTTCTTTTAAGCCTTTTCCCCTCAAAAGTATCATGAGCTGGATAGCACATGGACATGGTGGTGGATGCTGGAAATTCTGGACTCTGCTCATTTGCAACGAACTCTTCAGTACTAGGACCACAAAAATTAACGATTCCTCTATGGAACACATATTTCCTCCTACTACTAGTGCTGATAATCCTAAATCTTACAGAATTTCTCTCAAGTGTAAAGCCATCAGTGTGGCTATATGAATAAACGTTCTTATAGTTTTTATTCATTAAAACCTACACTAGAAAATAAACTTCAAAAGCATTCATATATTTCCACTTTGACTGAGTCTGTAGCAACTTAACTCTGAGAACTGCTTTGTCTCACCTGCCAGCCTTGGGTGTAGCCCCACAGGCGAGCTCTGCAGAATAAAAAGCCCTGCGTTCCTACTTCCTCTCCCAGTTTTGATTCACTTACTGCTAGCTCTTGCATGAGGCCCTAGGTGGTAAAGAGATCAAATCAGAATTCCTAGCCAGGAAAACCCTGTCTCTCAGCTACAATGACCCTTGTCTGCCATTGCATTCAGCTCTGTGGCAGTTAACACCAGAAAGCTTCCTCTGGCTTCACACCCGCCTCTCAGTTTCTTTCAGTCGAGTCTTATGTAATCTGTCGCTGATGGCAGACTTCCTTCTTGCCCTCCTCTCTTCCCTCCCAAGGCTTTAAGCTCCAAAGCTTCCTCGTGCCTCTCACCGAAGGGGTGCTTTCTGAAACCCAGTCTTTCCTCTCTTTCTCATCTCTCAGATTCTTAAATCAATCCCCTTATTGATGTATTTCCCTCAGAGACACCCTTAGACAGTCAGCTGGGTCCTGCTAAAAATCCCATTCCTCACCCATCTCCCTGTTGGAGCTCCTGGAAGCGGATTCTGCAGCCTCCTGTCATTCTAGCCTCCTTTTCTGTTCATTCGAAAGGTTTTCTCCATTGCTTTTGATAAATTCCTGGTTTGGTAGAAATATCCAGTATTTAGGAAGATCTTGCAGGTTGAGTTCCCTGTCACCGGCACTTTAGTTGACCCTCAGAAGGATCTGCTCCTACCCCCTCTCTGCATGCTGCCATCCCCCGCTCTGCCTGGCCTAGGCTGGGCGGGATCCTTAGGGGGAAGTCCTCTGCACAGACACTCCAGCCCTCTTTATCCATCTTGGCAAACAAAGCATGGCTCTCCCCCTGACTTCTCCTCTTCCCTCTCCATTATTTATTTCTTCTCCTTCACCTTCTCCCACTGCTCCCTTCCCTTACGTACACCCTTCATCCTCTTCCTTTCAATCTCCTCTTGTCCACTTGCTCACCGACGCCCATCTCTGCCCACTCCTGCCATCCCCGCATCTTTCATTTTCAGTGGCCATCTTCCTCATCGCCTGCTCATGGGTGGAAAGAATGGCTGCAGAGTGAGTCTCTGGTTGTGAGAGTAAGCTATCCCTTTTTCCCAGAGGATCAGTGGCTATCTTTTCCCATCTTGTTTTCAGTGGTCCTTAGGAGTCAGGGAACCCCAAAATGCTGGCTTGCTTTGGGGATGAAAAGGCTCTCCTCTTCTTCCAGTGTTGAAGAGGAGAGGCGTCATTCGGTTCCGATGCCCGCTTCTTTCACTCTTTCTGAGTGTGCGCCGGTCGTGTTTCTCCCTCCTTTCTCTCGTTTGCTCCCTCTTTCTGTCTCTCCTCAGTACACAGCAGCGGCAGGACTGAATAAGTCTGTCTAGAGGCTCTGCCAGTCTATGCCCCTCACTTTTGCCCCTCCCCCGTCGCTGTGCGTGCTGTTGGGGGGGAGGGGGTTGGAGGATGGTGGCATGGTGCCAGCCAACCCAGAACCATCTGTGGTGCCTTCTGCACTGAGGCGGGCTCTCTCTCCCACCATCCTCTACCCTTCCTCTCCCATTTTTAATTAGCTGCTGAATTAATTAAATCCCACATGCTAATTAACATTCCTACGGGGAAGAATACCAGGTCAGAAAGTAGGGGGTGGAAAAGCAAGGCTTCTGTCCATTTAGAATAGGAGATTTAGGGTGGGAAGGTAGGGGGAAGGGGAATAAAAGATTGACGAGGAAAGAGGGATCTAAGGGTGAAAGACACCAGAGAGAAATATGAAGAGACAAAGAATGGAAATCATGGAGAGGGAATCTATTAAAAAGGAAAATAATTAGACTTATTAACATTGGAGAAATGAAAGTGTCTTGAAGCCTCTGAAGATTAGAGGCAGAGCTGTGGGTCTCCAACATTAGTATGCATGAATAACCTGAGAAATAATGACACAGAGGATGCTAATTTGCTACCTTGATTGTCTTCTGTAGAAATAAATCTCAATTTTAATAGGAGTGCTTTAGGTTAGAAATGAAGGAGAACTTCCTCCTTGCAAGGCCAAGGCATGCTCTACTGGAGGAACTCTTTGGGAGATAAATTCCTATCTGTCTGGAATGGTTAAAGTTTGCCCAAAGCCAGGGGGAGTGCTGAACTTTGAAGTTGTGTGTGTGTTTTTCCCTAGGTAGACAAATATTAATCCTTAAGTGTGTACTGTGTCCTGGAGAACCAAGAAAATCCAGGATGGGAAAATTCAGGATTCATTTTCAGTTCCTTTATCTTATTGTTTTCAGGGTGAACTCTGAGTTTGCTCTTGGTGGTCCTGTCAACTTCTTAGGGATGAATCTTCTCCTCAAATCAGTTCATTGCTTCCTGGGAGGTTTAGAGCACTGATTCCTAGCCAGGACTTCAGAAAGATGACTGTCTGATGGCTGGCAAGGCTTCTGTCCTTGACTGGGATGGGGAGACCAGAGAATGGCTGGAGTTATATATGGAGCAGAAGAAGGAGATTGGGGTGTGGATTGACAAGTGTATAGCTGTCACCAAGGATTCCTTTAAGGTCACTGAGAAAAGAGGGACAGCTTGCTTGTCATGGCTTTTCTCTTCTGAAAAGAAAAGAAGACTATATTCAGTACAGATCTAAACTCTCCCTGTCTAGCCCTTCACTAAGACTGAAGTCTGGGAGGAGTGCATTAGGTTAGCAGAGCCTCTTGATGGCAGCTACCCCAGTGTTTCCCAACCTTTTTTAGTTTGAAGTACACTAGGAGCGAGAGCTATCTTGTCTCTACCCCTAACCACCATTCATTTAGATAGCATTCTCTGCCATTATTCATACTGAAATATTAATTTACTCAAAAAATAATTGCACTTAACTGCAGAGCAGAATATCATTAATAAAAGAACATTTATGAAGTACCTACTGTCTGCCAGACACACTAGGCATTCATTAGGTTTAGATAAAAAAATAAGAAATAAGATAGAACTATATCTGAGGGGTTTATATTTTGATTCAGGAATAAAAAGATGTATTCAATAAAGTGCAGTAACTCTGTATATCTGCAAATGTGCCTGAACTTCTGTGGCACTTATTGCCTGTGTTGCTTTTGTGCCCTCTTATATTATTACTTATTCTTTCTTATGTAAGTGTCCTACCTGTCCACAGAGATGGTAGCTCCTTGAAGGCAGAAACTCACGTCTTAGAATGGTTTATACATTTCACTAGCCCAAAGCTTTATGGCTTACAACTATTCAACTGTGCTGATTAACATACAGCCATATATCAGGGAATAAATGTTGCTTCAGAATCGGTGACAGACTAGTAATGGCAAATATTTGTCCTCTGAAGAGAGCTCTTATTTTTTAAAGTTACAAAAAGCATGACGGAGAGTAAGATAAATTATTTGATGAGTAAAGTAGGTCACTAAACAGGATAATGGTGCTTAGGCTCCTCAGTGGGATTTGAAGCCAGGTCCTAAAGAGGGACCAGAGCTCAGGAGATGGAGTGGAGTGTAGGAAAAAAGGTCACAGGCTTGTTTTTAGATGTACTGTATTTCCTTTCACTTTTTTTAATATGTTCCATTATCTTTATTCATTTAAAAATTTTAGATTCAACTATAAGCATTTTAAGATATAAATATAGTTACAGAATAAAATGTAAATATACACTTGAAAAGATCAAATGAGTGAGACAGTTTACAGAGTTTAGATGATAGAGGAGGAGACGATAAATAGGACATATAGGGTTCCAAATTTCCTTATCTTAAGTAATGGGAGAAGTATAAAAACAGATATTATATTACTCAAAGTTAAAAAGATAACCAACAGAAGAAAGATTGGTAATCTTAAGCGCTAATAATTATAATTCAAAAATAAAATGATAATATCCACTAACAGCAAAAAAAACAAAAAAAAATAGAAAATGCAAGATAAGTTTCTCAGCTTTCATGATGAGGAGTCAATAGAAAACATCTAAAGTTAATAAATCATGAAGAGGAGATGTAACCATATTGTTCAAATATATAGAGCTGAGCAAAAGAAGAACTACAAATAAAATCATACTAAAAAAATGACTTCTGGGGAGGAGATATCAGAGGTAGAGGAGAGGGTGAGAAATTTAAACTTTTCATTTTATAAGATTCTATACTTTTTTCCTTATCATCTGGATATATTACTTTTATTACATTAAAAAGGTAAAACATTTCTGATAACTAGCTTAGTATTTTCTTCAATGATATTATCCCCAAGTGCATTCTTACTGAGGATGAAATGAACATACTCCTGCAGGTAATAGTGAAAGAGGCAGCAATACCAAATGAATATTATAATTAATATTGCAATGAGCAAAAGCATCAGGAATCTAAACATGTCAACTTTACAGCTTAACCAAAATACCGAACTTAACTGACACCCCATATACATATGAAAAACAAAACTTTTCTCCACTGCACCAAAAACGGAGGGTTGCTAATTTCCTTAGTGTGTCCTAACAGCTCCAACAGAAATAATAAGTCATGAGGATCCTGGCAAAAGTGACAGCAGTCTCGACATAAATCCATAGCTGTTCTTTGAGGTACTTGATAGTTCTAAAACAACTTTAATCAATTTAGAAGAAATAGATGCACATCTGAACAAAGAGTAGAAATGATCTTGGCCTGTGTCTCACATCCAAGGCATTTCACTCGCCCACCAAAGAGCCTTGCAAAGAATCTCCCTCTCAGCATCCCAGGAAGTGCATTCCCCTCCTTTCACTTTTTATAGCCATTTCCCACCATCTTCCCACTCCAAAATTATGATTAGGTCATTCATAGACATTTATGTCCTGTTTTTTTTTTAAATATATGTTTTTATTAATTTTAGAGGGAGAGGGATAGAGAGAAACACATCGATCAGCTGCTTCCTGCATACCTCCTTAGTAGGGATTGAGTCTGCAACCTGGATACCTGGGCCTGTGCCCTCACTGGGGATCAAACTAGTAACCTCTTGGTTCATGGGTGGATGCTCAACTGAGCCTAACTGGCTGGGCTATGTCCTGTTTTATTCACTTAACATTGTGTCATATTTTCTTACTAGTAGCTCTGCACACGAATCCGTGCGCCAGTAGCTCGCTGCCGCCCTCCTGTAGCTCTCCACCCGCTGCCCCGCCCTCCTATAGCTCCCCCCACACCCCCCTCATAGCTTGTTGCCCTGCCCCCTCCTGTAGCTCTCCGCTGCCCGCTTGTAGCCAGTAGCTCACTGCCGCCCTCCTGTAGCTCTCCGCCCGCTGTCCCGCCCTCCTGTAGCTCCCCCCGCACCCCCCTCATAGCTTGCTGCCCTGCCCCCTCCTGTAGCTCTCCACCGCCCACTTGTAGTTTGCTGCCCCACTCTTCTGCTGATCCGTGATCCGGTCATTATGCGGTCGGTCGTTATGCTTCACGGTGTAATGACCATTTGCATATTACATCTTTATTATATAGGACTAGAGGCCCGGTGCACAAAATTCATGCATGGGGGTGGTCCCTCAGCCCAGCCTGCAACGATGCCAGCATCCCGTGCCCTGGCCTCTGGCCAAAGGCCCTCCCTCCACATGGCCAGGCCGTGGGGGCCACGGTACGCTGGGCTCGTCGCTGGGGGTAACCGTGAGCCCAGCATCCTGTGCCCTGGTCTCTGGCCAGAGGCCCCTCCCTCAGTACGGCCGAGGTGTGGGATGCTGGGCCCCTGGCCCCTCCCTTCGCGCGGCTGGGTGCGGGGCGCTGGGCTTGCGTCGCTGGGGGCGACCGCTCCTCCCTCCGCGCGACCACGAGCCCAGCGTCCCACACCCGGCCTGTGGCCAGAGGCCCCGCCCTCCGTGCAGCCGGGGCATGGGATGCTGGGTCCCCGGCCGCTTCCTCCGCGTGGCCGGGGCACGGGACACTGGGCTCGCGTCACCAGGGACGGCCACCTCTCCCTCTGCCCAGCCGGGTGCGGGACGCTGGGCTCACGTCGCTGGGGGCAACCGCCCCTCCTTTCGCATGGCCAGGCACGGGATGCTCCCCCCCCCACATTCCCCTCCCCCCCCCCGCCACTATGGGTGCTGACATATTTGTCACGGAATGATGGTTAATTTGCATATTACTCTTTTATTAGATAGGATGCTATTAAACTATCAGATTAAAAAAATAATGACTATGTGATATTTCATTATGGATATACCATAATTTATAAAATCACTTTTTGGTTAGACATTTAAGATGTTCCCAGGTTTTTTTGTTGTTTCTTCCCACATCTTTATACATAAGTCTTTGTAATTTTTCTGGAGCAAAGGATGAGGACCCACCATTCTGGTCTATGGATTGACTGCATTAGATTCACCTAGGGCAGTGGTCGGCAAACTCATTAGTCAACAGAGCCAAATATCAACAGTACAACGATTGAAATTTCTTTTGAGAGCCAAATTTTTTAAACTTAAACTTCTTCTAACGCCACTTCTTCAAAATAGACTCGCCCAGGCTGTGGTATTTTGTGGAAGAGCCACACTAAGGGGGCCAAAGAGCCACATGTGGTTTGTGAGCCGAAGTTTGCCGACCACGGACCTAGGGGAGTTTATTATTTAATTTCTTAAAAGGATTTCTTTTTTTGAATAGGTGAAAAATTTAAACACTACAAAGGGAATACAATGAAATTTCCTTCTACCTTTGTCCCTCCCTCATTTCCCCTCCCCATAGGTGTTCTATGCCTGTGGAGATACAGGGTTATAAAAAAAAGAGCTCATTCAATCTCACCTCCCAGAAATTCTAATCCAGTCTAAGTGGAACCTTAGAAAGCCCTTTTTAACCTCTAAAGCTTTCTAGCTAATTCTGTGCAGCCAGATTTAGGAACCACCAAGTTAGATGAACTCTTGGGATCCTTTCCAGCTCTAAAATTTAATGACTGAAACTCACAGAATTAGTAATTTAAAAAATAATAATGATTAGTGTTAAGACTAAATCAGAATCAGGTATCATAAAGATTCTCTTTAAAATGATACCAGCGATCTAATTTTTGATACTGAATTTATTATTATTAACACTACCATTTATCGAGTATTTATCTGTGCCAGGTTCTGTGGAGAGTACTTTATACATTTTCATTTAAACCCAATAGCACCCTATGTGCTAGGTAATTCTTAAACCAAGGCTTTGGAAAGATTAAGCTGCTAACCCACGATCAATGGACCATTAAGGGGCAAAATGAAGATAATAACTCAGGCCCTGACTGATGTGGTTCAGTTGCTTGGGCATCATTCTGTGCACTGAAGGGTTGCTAGTTTGATTCGTTGTCAGAGCACATGCCTGGGGTGTGGGCTGGATCCACGGTAAGGGACATGCAGGAGGCAGCCGATCAATGTAGTGCTTTCATATCAATGTTTCTCTCTCTCTCAAAACAACAACAACAACAACAAAAAGATTATAACTCCGGCCTCTTCTCCAGACTGGTGTTCATTGCCTTCCTCCCCGCAACCCCATCATGAGATTATACTATGCCTGGTGTTTGGTAACTTCCTTTTTTCACTAAAAACCTATCTGAACTTCATTTCACATATAAAGGTGGCCTTTATATTTTAGTTCATTTTTAGGGTTTTGGAGGTATTTTTGTCATTATTCAATACACATGAATACATATCTAAAACAAATTTCAAACAGTACAGATAAGAGAAACCCCCTTGATCCTCACTCCTTCAGTTCTTATAACCAGTTATCAAATTCAGGTGTACCTTCTGGACCTTTTTTCATGCATTTATGTATGTACAGAAATATATGATTTTGTGAGTGTTTGTAGTTGTTTTATTTTTACAATAATGGGAGCATACTATACATAGGGATTTGTAACTTCCTCTCCCCCTCTGCCCCCATTGATTCTTTTTTTTTTTTTTTAAATATATTTTATTGATTTTTTACAGAGAGGAAGGGAGAGGGATAGAGAGTTAGAAACATCTATCAGCTGTCTCCTTCACACTCCCCACTGGGGATGTGCCCGCAACCAAGGTACATGCCCTTGACCAGAATCGAACCCGGGACCCTTCAGTCTGCAGGCCGACGCTCTATCCACTGAGCCAAAACGGACCCCCCATTGATTCTTAGAGAGAGTAGAAAGGAGGGGGAGAGACAGAGAGAGAGAAACATTGATGTGAGAGAGACACATTGATTGGTTGCCTCCCACACATGCCCCAACTGGGCCAGGGATCAAGCCTGCAACTGAAGTACATGCCCTTGACTGAAATTGAACCCGGGACCCTTCAGTCCTCGGGCCGACACTATCCATTGAGCCAAACTGGCTAGGGCTGTAACTTGCTCATTTATCATAA
Organism: Cnephaeus nilssonii; assembly: GCF_951640355.1. NCBI lineage: Eukaryota > Metazoa > Chordata > Mammalia > Chiroptera > Vespertilionidae > Cnephaeus > Cnephaeus nilssonii. The sequence goes on along the minus strand of NC_137075.1, from coordinate 32,697,720 downwards.
TTTGAAAATCTTGCCATGTCTCTACCTAAAGATCTTCAGTTTTTTTAACTGCTACGTAATGTGTATAGTTTACGTAACTAATTCCCTAATGATGTGAATTATAAACACTATTGTGAAGAATAGTGGATGATTTTTCTCATAAATGCCTAGATAGAAGTTTGAAGTGCTAATGGAGACTAAGGGTGCCTTCCCCAAAGTCTAACCCCCTTTATGCTTCCCCGGCCGTATGTGAGAGTGCCATTTCCCTCGCCAGCACAGGCACACTGCAGCTCTTCCCCTGAATTTGCTTTATGTTAATTGCTTCTTCTGGATGGTCTCTTGCAGAACAAGCCAAATATTGACAGATCTCTTTTGATTAAACTCTAGGGTAACTTTCCCCCTATTATTTCTGACCTCTGTCCTGAACCTGTTCTCCGAGATACATAGACTTTTTTTTAAGAGTCTAATTGTCTAAATCTTGTCTCTCGGGCACATCTCCCTTTTGCAGTCGCTAATATGCCTGGAATGACTTAGGTATAACCCTGTTTACAGCCAGAATGACTTTTCTTAATTATTTATTGGCACAGGGAGAGGCAAGTTGAAGAATTATATAATACTTTGTTTTACAACATAGTGCTTATTTTCTGTTTTAATACTTTGTTTAGTAGCTATTATTTTCCCTTCTTTGCCATCTGTTCAGAATGTGTGTGTCAGGCTACGTTGAGTGAAAGCCACTAAAGGGTGAGATCATCAAGAGGCCTGGTGACAGGGCAGTGCTGGCTAGCAACCAGAGTGAAAGTGGGCCTGCCCTGATGATACGGGCACAGGCAACTTCAAGCCCTACTGACTTGGATCACATACATAGGAATAAGTAAAGAGGGAAAAATAAATAAACAGTATTAAAATTAAAGTATCAGAAGAAGTAAACATTGTTTGCTACATTAACAGGTTCAGTTGCCTTAATAGTTATTTGAGAAAAAAGAAAGGAGATAGATGAATTTGGGAAGCCTTCTATTCCTTTAGGCCTTCCTTGATTTTCCTCCTGTGTGAGTGATGAAAGAATAAATATGGAAGAGACCTCCAGTGCCAGGGACCTAGGATCCTTGAATAATTTGGAGAGTTTGACTCTGGGGCCATACAAAGTACAAGTTGGGTGATTTAGCATCCAGATCTTGATGCCATGAACTGATGAAGGGAGAAAAAAGCAACAGTAAGGGATCATTCAAGAAATTCCAGAGCATTCGAGCTGAAAGGGAGTTTGATAGTTGTTTATGGCATATGCCTTAATGGGTTTTGGGCTGGGTTTAGATTTCTTGACTTTTAGCCCAGTTTTCTTTCTACCACCCCACAATACAGTTGTTTTTCATTCATTCTGTATTTAAAAAAGAAAAGACCCCTAGCTGGTTTGGCTCAGTGGATAGAGCATCGGCCTGCGGACTGAAGGGTCCCGGGTTGTCCAGGGCCTGTACTTTGGTTGCAGGCTTGATCCCCGGCCCAGTTGTGGTGTGTGCGGGAGGCAACCAATTGATGTGTCTCTCTCACATCAATGTTTCTCTCTCTCTCTCTCTCTCTCTCTCTCTCTCTCTCTCTCTCTCTCTCCCTCCCTCCCTCCCTCCCTCCCTCCCTCCCTCCCTCCCTTCCCCTCTCTACCCCTCCCTTCCACTCTCTCTAAAAATCAATGGAAAAATATCCCTGGGTGAGGATTAACACATAAAAAAAGTAAAATAAATAAATAAAAGAAAAATCATGCTGCAGCCACTTTCCTCTTCTTCCCCCTTATTTTCTACTGTGCTCCCAGGCTCTGGTTGGGCAGGACTTCCAAATGGATGAGGCTGATTTGAGCCAGTATCCTATTAGCCAACTGTTTCCTCCTAACAGGAGCTGCTGAGAGGAAAATGTCTGGTTGGCCTTTGGGATTTTTCTGCAATTTGCAGAGGGAAGAAGGGAAGAGGAGGTGAAACTGGAAGGTCCAAGGCTAAGAGTCTAGCCTCAGCAAGGAGATGCAAAAGTCATCCTGGCTGGTGTGGCTGGTGTAGTTGAACTTGGTTCGGTGTACTGAAATGTTGCAGCTCGATTCCCAGTCAGGGTGCATGCCTGGATTGTGCGGTTGGGCGCATGTGGGAGGCCGCTGATCAATTTCTCTCTCCCTCTCCCTTTTTCTCTCTCTTAAGAAACACACAAAACATTAAAAAGAAAAGAGATGCAAATGTTAGTGAATCCTTGGCTCCCTTGTTGTTAAATCCTGTGCAGATATTGCCCTGGATGGATGAATTTGGCAACACCCACTCTCCTTGAGCTTTGTCAGGGACTCTTGTATCCCGGCTAAATAGCATGGCTGCCAGATCCCATCACTGTGGTACCCTGTGCTCTGGACCTTTACCTGCCTTTCTTGACCATATTTTATCTTTTTCTACTCCCATTCCCTTATTTGATTTCTCATGGTATCTTTCCCAGATAATGCCTTAACCTAGGTAAGAGAAGCACTTCTGGGCATGGGTAACTTGGGCAGCATGATATTTGCAACAGGTAGCATTTGCTGGCGTGCACTAACTCTGAGCACTGCTTGTGATAGTAGGCACTGTGTGAGGTGCTGGGATAAGACACGAGCCTCTTGTGTAGGAATTCACAGTTTAGAAGGGAGTCAGGCATATTCAAATAGTCATTATAATAGAGGTTGTGCTGTGGGGCAGACCATTTGTATAAGGTTTTAGTAACATCAACTGAGCGAATCCATTGGACATGTGGAGATTTCAGGACCTTAGTCCCAGCCTGGGTATTGGCTGTGGGGGGCCTGCACACTTTAGTTGTCTGTAGACTCAGGATCTCATGGACACCTGATACTGTGGTGGAGTCAGAACTCTTGAGAGTTTGTTATTGGAATAAACACGGACTTGTATCTAAGAGTAATTTTCTTGATGGAGCAAAAGCCTTGATAGCACTGTTCAGTCCCACCTAGGAGTAGGGACAATCATCACACGCTTTTATCCAGTTCTCTTACCTAGAACTAGAGCTGGATTGGTTAATAATTTTTTTTGAGCACCAAACATGTGCAGGGAAGGTATGGGGATCAGGCATATAGATTCCTTTCCTGACCCCAAAAGCCCATGGTCAAGGTTCAAAACAAAACTTGTAGGGCCAAAAAGGGGAAAGAATAGGTGATTTAGAAGTTACTCTTAAAACAACTTAGTGGCAGAAATTGAACTACCAATAATTACATCTTTTTTATTTTATTTATTTATTTTAAAATAGGTACTCTCATAGCTCCTTGCTTAGAGCTAGCTACTTAGCAAAGCCCTTGATAAATACTTTACTGACTAAGATTTGTCAATGAAAGAAAAGACATGTCTGAGACTCTTGGTGAAGTGGTATTGCATCACTTGAAGAAATAAAAGAAAATTCCCTCAACTTCTTTTTTTTAAATAATTCTTTATTGTTGAAAGTATTACATATGTTCCCCTTTTTCCTCCATCTCAACTCTTAAATGTGTATAAATACCAGTATATAGTGCTTTAGGATCCTTGGAGGAAGATGGCGAACTAAATGCAAAATGCCATCATTAGTCTGGTCCATGCCATTGGGAAACTCTTGTCCCATTTTATAATATATCTATACATTAATGTAGGGTAAATATTATTCCCTCTTTATAGATGTGATGAAGCAACTGAAAGACAGGCTGACTCTCAAACTCACTCTGCTGGTAAGTGCAGAAGTGGGACTGGAGCCCAGGTCATGATCCAGGGTGCTTTTCTCGACCCCATGTGGCCTGGACTGAAGCCATAGGTGGCATACATCTCATAGCGGGACAAGGTGAAGTAACTGAGCTCTAGAAAGGCTAAATGACTTGCAGCTAATGTTTTGAGCTGATCTTATCTTTGTTTCAAAGACAGATGTTTACTTAAATGTCACCTCTGTAGCCACCCCATTTAAAATTTCCCTTTGCCCCTCCTATACACACCCTGATCTCCCCTGCTTTATTTTGCTCTATAGCATTATCACCATTTAACATATATATACTTAGAGATGGCTTACCTACTGGAGGTTGCCTTATGGTACATTTTAGGCTGGCATTTCAGAAGCAGAGGAATGAAGTATAGTGCTTAGAGTGAGCCCTGGACATTATGGGTCTTGGGCCTTGTCTTCTGGCTGAGAAGGGATTCTGCCAAGTAAAAAAATCTTAGAAGTCTGCTTAGCTGGGTTTGGCTTCTAGATCAAGGATAAAGCTAATAGTAGATAATGTTTGGAAGAAGAGATCTGGGAAATAGAACTCTTGGGTTCCTTTGCTCTTACGCTTGGTCCTGGGCTCTGTCCTGCTGGGGGAGGCCAACAGGGTTCTGAGTGCTCGGGTTCCCTAGAGCAGCGGGTCGGTGAGGTCCGAAAGTGGTGACCGCTGCCCTAGAGAAAATTCTATAGGTTTACCCAGTTGTGACTAAGGTTACTGTATTAAAACTCCAGGTTTATGCAAGATGTAATGATTGGTGAGAGAGAGATTATTCACTTATACAAAGATTCTGGGCATTTATGTGCTATAGATGACAAAACCCTGGATGAAGACTTAGCAGCCCCGGGTCCCAATCTTGGCTTTGCAGCTAATTTTCTGGGTAACTATTGATAAGGCACTTCTCTTAAAGCTGGCTTTCCTTGTCTCTTTCTAGTTCGTACGAATCCTGTGAAATCATAGATTTAAAAGTCAGTAAAGGAAGGAAGGAAATGAAAATTTACTAGCATTTATTGAATGACTCCTAAGTGCCAGCCACAGTATATTTTCATCAGGAAAATTACTTCATGTAACCTTCACAACCACTTGGACCATTTCACAACCGTGTTAAAGATGGGGGAACTGAGGCTCAGGGGGATTTGTCCTCAGAGTCAGTAACTTCTTCAGGGTCTTGGGTCTATAGCATGAGCTCCTTCCTCAGGGTCTTTGGCCCTCAGGAGACTGCCGGGCGACCTTGCCCTGGGTGTCCCTTGAAGCACTACTGCTTGTCCTGGCACAAGTCTCTACTGAGCTTCCAGATGAATGAATAAATTGTTTTTGTTTTTCAGTGGCATTAAAAGGGGATCATGAAACACAGCAGTCCTAAGCAGTGTTCTGTGTCAGCAATCTGGATGAAGTAGATTAGTGTTCCCAAAATCGCAGGCTTTGCACAAACCCAGTGGGCCCAGCATTTGACCTATTGATCTCTCCCCTGGAGCCTCTTCTCCCTTGGCTTCTATGACCCACACTCTCCCATTTGTCTTTGTATCTCTCCGTTCCTTTTGGCTCAAACACCTTCCCACCCCTTTAATGTTCATTTCTCACTCAGCTTTTTCTCCCTGGGGATACCATTCATTCCCAAGGCTTCATCTCCACCAGTTTCCTAGTAATTCCTAAATCTCTACCTTCAGCTCACATTTCTTCCTTGAGCTTCCAACTCCTATATTCATCTGCTTGATGGGTTGTACTTCACCTGGATGATCTAACAAACTTTAGCGTAACATTTCCAAAGCCAATTCCATTATTTTCTCATCACATCTACTTCTTTTATTCACTTTCCTAGTAGGTGGTTTCATTATCTTCCTGATCTTCCAAGTGCCAAAGCTGAGCATTATTCTGGATTTTTTTTCTCCATTCACCCCTACATACCATCAGTTAAGGAAAGCTGATATTATTTCCCTTTCCTATTACCACTGTTTTTGTTCAGTTTCTAACCTCAACCAGCCACAACCGCCTGTTATCTCTGCCTCAAGTTTCATCCCCATTCAAATCTAGCCTCCAATGAGCCACCCAAGTAATCTCCCTGGAGCACAAATCTTACCATCAGTCCCCTGCTTGAAACCCTTTAGTTGCTCGTGATGGCCTTCAGAGTAATGTTCACATTTCCTGAAGTGGTTTACGCAGAAGGCCCTTCCAGATCTGTCACCTGCATATCTTTGCCTTATACTTTATGCTGTGCAGCAACAGTCTGTTCATGGTTCCTGTGCTCACCACTGCTCTTTTGCAGGCGTAGCACAGTTCCTGGCATAGAATAGGGCCTGTTAGTTGAATGATAGTGTGATATATAAGTGTTGAGAGCCACTCAACTAGAAGTATTCCAGGTTCAGATCTTTTAGAATAGGATACTAGGGAACAACTTAGATAGTGAGCCTAAAAGTTCCCCTGGCCGAGAGTTAGTGTGAACCCTACTGACTTGATAGAATTTTTTTCTGCTCTTGGTTTTGTGGTAAGGAACTTGAGTCCCTTTGGGATTCAGGACACTCATACCTAGTTTTAAATCTGTCACCTGAGGTCAACTCCCATCCCATATCTAGGCCCAGAATCACTGCAAGGCAGTTAATAGAATGGGCTCTGGAACCCAGTCGGCTTGTTTGTAACTCCAGTTGCTCCTCTCAATAGTTAACCACTCCTTGCCTCAGTTTCTCCATCTATAAAATGGGTTTAACCCTTTGCACTTGCTTGCTTTTTTCTCGATTTCTTTATTCTAATGCTAACCGTGTCGAGTCACATTCGACATCCGAGTGCAAAAGGTTAATAATAGTCCCTATCTCAAAGAGTTGTTAAATCAGATGAGTTAATATAGTGCCTAATATAGAGGAAGTGCTGAGTAAATGTTGGTCACTATTACTATTGTTGTTGTTATAGGAAATATAGTTGGCTTTGGGAGACTTCCAGATAACTGATGATTATGAGGTTCATCTAGTAGAGGTAGCGAGAACCTAGGGCTCCTTTTCAACCCCTAGTCCTGGGATTTGACCTAGCAAATTAAAAGTGTAACTCGCTCTTTCCTATCTGTGGAATGGGGTAGGAATAATGCTTGCCTCTAGCAAGCTGCTCTTATGACCCTGGGACAGACAGGATATCCCTTCTTGCTCATTACTAGTTTCTGTTCTCCTAGGCCTTTATCTTTGAGACTAGAGGCCTGGTGTACGAAATTTGTGCACAGGGGTGAGGGGATCCCCTCAGCCCAGCCTGGACCCTCTCCAATCTGGGATCCCTCTCACAATCCGGGACCACTGGCTCCTAACTTCTCACCTGCCTGCCGACCTAATCGACCCTAACTGTCCCCCCTGCCAGCCTGATCACCCCTAACTGCCTTAGCCTGCCAGCCTGATCGCCCCTAACTGCCCCACCTGCTGGCCTGGCCTGCGTGGGGCAGCCTGCTGGTCAGTCGTTTGGTTGTCCCTCGCTAACCCCCCTGCCGGCCTGGTCGCCCCACGCAGCCTGCTGTTCGGTTGTTACTGTGAGGGCGTCGTGACCAATTTGCATATTACCATTTTATTAGTATAGATTCCAGGAGTTTCTGTGCTGGGGTCCAACTGATAGTCATTGTGTCATCCCTTTGGGAACATCTGCTTAGTAGTTGCCCTTCCTGGACAGACAGAGTTGCCCCAAGGGGTGGTGTCCTTAGAGGTTGGCATATTGATTCCCTTTCATTCTGTTAATTAGAGCCTGTCAGGGCAAGAGTCTGTATTGGGCCTGGCACTTGAAAGCACTCCAGCTGAGCTGTCCCAGGCTGCTCCCCTGATACAGGCTGAATTTCTCCAGACAAAATGGGAGAAGGAGATGCTTTCATCATTCTAGACATGCTCATTTATATCTGTTTACATTTCAAGACGACATATTTAAACTTAATTTCTAAAGAGGCTGTCAAAAATATAAGGTATAGCATCAAGAGACTCTGGGATATAGCCTTATCTATGAGCTGGGCTTCATCTTAGCTCTACACCATTGCGCTCCACTTCCTTGCTTTCTTTCCATGTTTCTCCAGTGCTGTTTTAATTTTTTCACTTCTGGTGGAAAAGAAAATGACAAGCCCACTGGAAAGTCCATTCCTTCTGGTCCTAATCCTGGGCAGAGCCACTGGATAGATAGATTCAGAGAAGAGACAGCGGTAGGCTCACTTAATAAGTCATCTCACTGTGTCTGACCAAAGTTCCTCGAGGTGTGGCCTAACCAGTGCCGACTATTACAGTCTCCTTGAGGAGTGGAGAGAGTTGTTCAGATGCATATTTCTGGTCCTTCCCCTGTCCTGTTGAATCCGTCTCTGGAAGGCGGCCTGGGAATAAGCATTGTAAAAGCTTGTCAGGCTATTCTCATGCTTACGTAAGTTGGAGAATCATGGCTTTAGTTGGTTTTTCAGTCTCAGATAGCCTGCAGTAGGGGACTGAAGTTGGCCGAGGAAGGCTAAGCAGCCTCACTGAAGGGAAGTCAGGCAGCTGCTTGGGTTCAGCAGACAATATCCCACATAGACATCTGGTTCTCCTTGAATGGCATGTTCTCGAGGCTGTGATGGAGACGGAAGAGGACGTGGGGCGTTCACCAGCCATCTTGCCAGAAGGTAGAGAGCACTGAAGTGATGACCCATCTCTCCCTGTACGTTAGTAGGTAATTCATGCAACGGAAGAAAATATCCCACATAAACATCTGGTTTTCCTGAATGGCATGTTCAGGAAAGAGTAGAGCAGGGTATGCCCAGCCAGTGTGGCTCAGTGTTTGAGCATCGACCCATGAACCAGGACGTCATGGTTCAATTCCCGGGCAGGGCACATGCCCGGGTTGTGGGCTCAATCACAATGCAGAAGGCAGCCAATCAATGATTCTCTCTCATCATTGATGTTTCTATCTCTTTCTCCCTCTCCCTTTCTCTCTGAAATAAAAGTATATTTTAAAAAAAGGAAAAAGAGTAGAGCAGTGTAAAGGGGCTGGGTGGCGGCAGTGTCAGTATTAAATAGGAGATTGGGTCGGCCTCCTGAGAACAGAGCAGGAGGCGGGCAGGGGGCTGGCCATACAGGTCTCTGGGGAAATGTGCACCTGCCCAAGAGAACACACAGCACAGAGGCCCTGGCTAGGGGAGCAGGCTGTGACCTTTAATCAGGCTCAAGGCCTTAAACCATTTTCCTAGAAAACTTACTGCCGTGACCCTACTTCTTTTAGTGTTCAGGGCCTTAAAGAAATCTGACAGTAGCCTTAGAAGACGGGCTGAGGTACAGAATCAGAGAAGGTTGGCACTGGAAGGGCCTTAGGCACATTCCCTTCTTTTTATCAGAAATTCACGGAAATGAATTCCACGCTGGAAGATACGGCAGAGATGGGACCAGACTGCAAGTCCCTTCCTGCTCAATAGTGTTAGATTTTTCTGGGCAGTTTTGTTGGAGACTAACCCTCAGAAGGCACAGCCTGAATCATGTTGGGGCGGGCGCGGGGGGTAGTAGGGGGTGGAAGTGGTGGGCATGGAGGACTTTCCGTCTTCCCCCAGGGTTCCTGGCTGCCTTTGGCTTTCTCTCTGCCTAGTCCCACCCCCGGGGCCATTACTAACCAGCCTCTCCCTCTTTTTTGCTGCTAATGATGGGAGCCTTAGAGAGTGGCTGTCAGGCAGAGTGATGGTTCTAGAAGACAATATACAGTTTATCAATATTGGATTTTGTAGCTCTCCTCTGCTGCCACCATTGGGGGAGCCGGCCAGGCTTGGCAATGTTATTTGATAATAGAATCATCATCATTTATATCGCCGCTCTGGAGGGCCTCTGCTACTGACAGTAGCTCAGTGCCTGGGTGTTGGAGAGAGAAAGGGGCTCTACAAGGGAAAGTTAACTGGGTTGGAATCCATGACCCTGTTAATCTGGACTTTGGCCTCTCTTACCACCGAGAGGGGATAATTTAACAAAGGTGTCACCCAAGGATAAAAGCAGCCCTAAGATGCTTTATTTCTGTGTCCTGTGAGCACATCCAGGTGTTACCTCTTCCTCTCTGGTTGGATAGCTGACTCCACTTTGGCCCCCTCTATCAGAGGAGTGGTCAGCAGGGTTCCACTCTGAAGTGGCTCTGCCATCCCAATGCCGTAGGGCTGTCCCATCAGGAACATGGAGGGAAGGGGAGATGGGGTCCTGGGACATTTATAGACATGTAGAGTTCTGGGGGACCTCATCATTCCCAGAAATTTGGATGTGGAGCTCTTTGGCAAATCAATATTGTATTTCAAAACTATTCTCTCTATATATATACACAAACTAGAGGCCTGGTGCATGAATTCGTGCACAGGTGGGATCCCTCTGCCTGGCTGGTGATCGGGGCCAATCGGGGCCAGCTGGCCAGGGGAGGTTGGCTGTGGGAGCGCACTGACCACCAGGGGGCAGCTCCTGCATTGAGTGTCTGCCCCCTGGTGGTCAGTGTGTGTCATAGCGACCAGTTGACTGGTGGTAATGATCACTTAGGCCAGTGGTCGGCAAACCGCGGCTCGCGAGCCACATGCAGCTCTTTGGCCCCTTGAATGTGGCTCTTCCACAAAATACCACGTGCGGGCGCGCATGTACAGTGCAATTGAAACTTCATGGCCCATGCGCAGAAGTCGGTTTTCGGCTCTCAAAAGAAATTTCAATCGTACTGTTGATATTTGGCTCTGTTGACTAATGAGTTTGCCGACCACTGGCTTAGGCATATATATGTGTATGTGTGTGTGTGTGTGTGTATAATTTCAGAGAGGAAGAGAGATAGAAACATCAATGATGAGAGAGAATCATTAATTGGCTGCCTCCTGCATGCCCCACACTGGAATATCAAGCCCACATCCCAGGCATGTGCCCTTGGCCAGAATAGAACCCGGGACTTTTCAGCCTGCAGGCTGATGCTCTATCCACTGAGCCAAACCAGTGAGGGCAAAACTATTCTCTCTTTTAAATGGTGTGGCCATTTATCTTGTGAAGAGAGTCATCATTCTTGTGAAGTTGTGGGGGGTTTGGTACTGGGATGGTGGGTGTGAAGTGGTGCAGGCTCACACAATGGGATCCAGAAAGCAAAAGCAATTGAATAATGTTCTTTAACCTTTGAAATGAGCTAGACTCCACCTATCTCAGTTGTTCTCCAGCTCCCCGAATGGCATGGTGAGAAAAGATGGCCTTGGGCTGTGGCAGGAAAATGGATGTTTAGCAGCTCAGGGCGGCTCTTGCCCTGGCCGGTCTCTGAGGCTGGCTCCCCAGTCTCCTCCCTCTGGTGAGTCACCTGTGCCTACCAGCCTATCCTCCTGAGGATTCTGATGGAGCAGTTAAGCGGCCTCGGGCTGCAGATGCCAAAAAGAGGATCGGAAAAAGAAAGTCTAGGAATACTGCGGAGTTGGCCCATGAGGCATTTGGAGTTCCCTGAACAGAAGGGGGTGAGGTTGTAAAGGGAGGACACGTTTGGGTTGATAGCAATGACACTAGTATATACTGGGGCGGGGTCATCCTAGAAGAGAGGGCGGAGCTGCGTTAGAACTCAAGTTCTGAATCCAGGTATCAGGAACACTTGGGGAGATTTTGAGAGACTCCTGCTCCCTTCTCCACGTACGCCCACAGGAGTACAGAATAGACTCTCCAGAGGCAGGTCGATGCTTCAGGCTTCCAAAGGTGGTGGAAGCAAAGGGCAGGGGTGGCAAAGGCCAGGCCCAGCCTTAGTCAGCAGAGGGAAAGGGGGTCTCCATAAAGCTCTTTAAAAGCCAATGTAACTGATAAATCCCATGCTGGCTTTGTCCTGGAGTATTAATAACAGAAAATAGAGAAACAGAGCTAGGCTAGAGGTCAGGAAATCTTGGTCCTAATGTCAGTGCTGTCATCTAGTGGCTCTGTGACCTTGGACAAATCCCCTCACCTCTCTGAGTCTCAGTAAAATTGATGGTTGCCAAGGTCTCTTCCCAGCTCTGAAAGTATAGGTCTGTGTTTCTAAGTATAGGCCTGGTTTCTCCACCAGAGCTGGTTTGGTGCCTTCCTGCGTTACGGCCGGAAGACCAGGGCCTGGTGCTGTCCCTTTGCTCATGAAGCATTAAACTTCAGCTGACCTGGAGCCAGCTCCTCCATCTGCCAGCTTCCAGGCCAGAACCACCCTGATCACTCGGGAGAGCTTTCCTCATAGCAGAACACTGCTTCTGTGGGAATAGAATTAATTAAATTAGAAATTTAAAAAATGAGGGTTCCGTGGCCCAATGACTTTGAGAATCAGTGGGTTAAACACAATTAAGGTTTTCTTTTCTTTCTTTCTTTCTTTTTTTTTTTACAACACTTCTCAGAGCCTTTAACACACCAGTACACATTTTGAATCTCTTAATTAAGAGATGGAATACTGTACACAGTATTTCTCAAATTAATTTTTTAAAATATATTTTATTGATTTTTTACAGAGAGGAAGGGAGAGGGAGAGAGAGTTAGAAACATCGAGGAGAGAGAAACATTGATCAGCTGCCTCCTGCAACACCCCCTACTGGGGATGTGCCTGCAATCAAGGTACATGCCCTTGACTGGAATCGAACCTGGGACCTTTCAGTCCCAGGCCGACGCTCTATCCACTGAGCCAAACCTGTTAGGGCTTTCCCAAATTAATTTGATCATGGGATCCATTTTTTGAGGAGTATCTCATCAGATTAGTGTTTCATAGGGCACCCCCCAAAGTAAGTTTTACTCTACTGGCACCTCACTTTCCTGAAAAACAACTCACTTTTCCTGAAGTCCTTGGCCCTCCAGCCGGGGTAGGAGTGTCCGCTTTTCCTACTCCGGAGTCCCAGAGGCAGACTTCTTTACTCACCGTCTTCCGGGGCAGCCGCGGGCATTGTCAGTGATTCTTCTACTAATTGTTACTGAGTCCTTATTGAACTGATACCTGTCATGGTTCCCCATATCGATCCCGTGTGTCTCTGCAGCGGATGCTCACAGAATGCCCTCTTCACCTTGGCAAAGGGGTAGCAACGGGCCAGGCAACGGGCTTCTCTGAGCCTGGACCCTTCTCTTGTGACCTGGGCTGAGAGTCACTTGGCTGGATTGACGGGGATTCGCTGTTGTCTGTCTGGCTTGGGGTTGTTTTCTGTGAGAGAGAGGAAAAGCTGCCGGAGCTCCCACCCTACGAATATATCCTCTTCCAGGTGGGCCAGGAGGGAGGGTGAGCTTGGGAGGAGGAGCTGGCTGTGTCTTCTTTGGGCGGGAAAGGCTGGGCTGCACTCAGGCAGTTTTTACCCTTTTCCATGCCCCTGCCTTGACATTTACCTCTTTTTCCTTCATTCTTTTGGGTTCTTTCCATCTCTTCCTCTTCTCCTCAGCAGACAGGCTCTCCCTCCTCCCCCATCCCAATCTCCTCTTTACATCCCCTCTATGTGCGCCCCCCCCCCCAGGCTGGCAGCCTGCCCTTTAGGAATGTTAATTAGCATTCTCGATTTAATTAATTCAGTAGCTAATTAATGATTGGGGACTGGGGGTGGGGAGCTGGGGTGCAGGGAGTTGGGGGCTGGAGGTGGCAGGGAGAAATAGCGGAGACTGCAGAAGGCATCGCAGATGGCTGTGCGGTGGCTGGCACGGTGCCCACCGCCATGGATGCAAACACAGGCACGCACACATACACACATACACACACGCACACGCACACACACACAAAAAGGAAAGGGTGATCGAGGAATAAAATCAAAAGCAGGGAGAGAAGGGCACAAGGGCCCTGGGAACTGGGGGTGGGGAAGGCTCTAGGTCTATTTGAATCTGCTCCGGAAGTGGAAGAGGAGAAAAAAAAAGAAGCCACCACAGGCGCAGAGAGAAGAGCGCTCTCCCGATACCCCACCCCACCCCCACCCCACCCCAGCCACCCCTCCTCCCTGGCATGGGATTCATGGGCACCAGCTGAGGACAGGGTCCCCTCACTGCCTGCCACAAACATTGGCACCGAGGACCCAGACGCAGAAGGACAGGACATCCCCAAAGAAAAGAGTTTTTCTTTTAAGTTGCTTTTTAAAATATATATGTATATATTTTTTAAAATATTGCACCTGTTTTGGTGTGAGGGCAAAGGCGAATGAAAGAAGGTGACTGAGCCAGGAGGAGAGAGCACAGATGGCTTGGTGGTGGTATGGTGTGGTGAGTTGTGGGAAGGAGGAGAGGGGGTCTGGTAGAGGTTGGGGGTGTGCTGAATGAGGACCTGCTTTCCTCTTTCGTTTTGCTGTGGATGAAGGAGAGAGAGAAAGAGAGAGAAAAGGGGTGGGGAGAGAAGCGAGACAGATGGCAGAGTGGAGAGGCGGCAGCCAGTGCCGGCACTGCCCAGCCTGGGCGGACCCACCTACCCCCGCCTGCCAGCTTTCCAAATGCCACCCTTCCCCCATCCTCCCCTCTCCCCATCCCCCCAGCTTGGCACTGATCTCCGAGAGAGAGGGAGGGAGGCTGGGCAAAGAGCATCTGTTCCCTCCATTCTCCCGGCTCCATCGGCTGCCAACCTAGGGCCATCGTCTGCCTCCATCTCCCCTCCGCCCGCCTGCCCGCCCGCCTACCCACCCAATCTCAAATGGGTGTTGGATCAGGTGCTGAATCTGGGTGACTCCTCGGGTATACCAGTCACTATGCATTGCTGTGTGTCTGCCACCGCTGCCTGGCACTCATGGGGCCGTGTGTGTGTGTGCGTGTGTGTGCGCGCATGTACATGTATGCATAAGTGCGTGCTGTATGTGAGCCTCCTGGGCATGGGTGGGGGTTGACACTGCGGCTGCCAACCTAGTGTCCAACCAGAAGGACAGAGGGATGGAGTGGAAGGAGGGGAGAGGTGTGGGGCCTGGGAGGGCGGAAGAGGAAACATGAGCTGCTTCATGCTGCCTGCTTATAGGCATTGGCATTACAGCTGCCACCCTTGTGCCCGAGGAGATGGAAGGAGGCGAGTGGGGAGGGGAGCAGCGGCAGGAGTCCTGTGCTCTGGGAGGAAGGCTGGTATCCGGGAGCCATTGGCATCACATCCATCAGGTCGGTGCCTCGAGCTGGGCCGTGGAAATGGGCCCCAGGAGGTGGAGAGGGGGGCAGGGATATTGGCTGGTGTCCCCTACAGCTCAGCTCTGAGGGGCGGTTGGACTGTGGGGTAGTTAGTCCTCTTCAGGCTGGGAAAGTAAAGTGGTGGAGAGAAGCCAGGGACGTGCCAAGAAAGCACCTAAGAGGCAGGAGAAGGGACTGTGCCCGGGGAGAGCCCAATGGGGCTGGCAGTCTGGCCCTTTGTCAGAGCACTGAGGAGAGGCCAGGGGACCTGGGTGTGAGGTGGGTGGATGCTGGCACTGCCCAAGGAGCCTGGCATAGGCTCTGGCATTGTTAGGAATGGGGGACGGTGGCAGTGCCTCTTGCCAATCTGGTTGAGAGGGTTGTGCCAGAAGTGAGAAGGGAGGAGACGAGGTGTGTGTGTGCGTGTGTACATGTGTGTGTGTGTGTGTGTGTGTGTGTGAGACTTTTTTCTGCCAGGACCTCCTTCCCAATCCCTCGTAGGCATGGGGAGTGGGGCGACAGAAGGAGAGAGGCATGAGGACACAAAGGAGGAAGTGCGCCATTGCCAAGACCCCAAGGAAGAAGGATGGAGAAGCTGGCAGTCCTGCCTGGCCCCCAGCCAGTTCCTGCTGAAGATGGCCAGACCCTCTTGCCTGGTCTGTATCTGTTACTGTGCGGGCGTGGTGGGGGAGGGAAGGGCTTGCTTGCTGAACTGGGGTCTAGAATGGGAAGGGCACCTTTCTGCGGATCCCATTTGGACTCTCCACTCTAACAAGTGAGGTGTCTGGTTTTCTCCCCGGGGCCTTTCTCTCCTCCCCCTCCCTCTACTTGACCCCTCTCTCATCACCCTGTCACCACTTGAGCCCTATTGCTTGGCACCCAACCAACTAGATGCTGCCACGCTTGGCACTGCTGCACTGGCACGTGAACAGTGTCTCAGATCCTGGCACTGCGGCAAACCCAGAGCCACCAAACATGCTCACGACCGCCACTTGGTGGCAGTGAAAGAGGGGGCAGCACTGCCAGGCGTTGGGTGGAGCTCTGCTGGGGCCTGGCATCAGAGGTCGATGCCCCATCCGGGGGCTGAATCAGCACTCTCCAGCCCATCCCAACTCCGCCTTCCTCCAACTAGGCAGCCGCCTCCTGCCTACCCTCCCGGCCCCCAAGAAAGGGGTTTAGGTGGTGCCACACTCGGTTTAAGCAGCTGTTCCAACAGAAGCTGGAGCACAGAGGGACAAGGGCATAGGTGAAAGCCGTACCCGAGGCTCCAGGCCAGTGGGCTACCCATTTTTGGTCAGCAAGGCTAGGAGAAAATCCTAGGAGGACGAAGTGACATCCTGGAGAGAGGCCAGCCCGCTGTTGTCACAGAGGTGGTGCCAGGAGAGAGTGGAAGGGAGGAAGTAGGAAGGAGAGACCCGCAGGCCTTGCTGTTGGGTGTGAGGTGGTTTGTTCCTGCACGGATTTCGTTCTGCCCTGTGCCTTGTAATTGGCTGAGCGGTGGTTGAGATGGACCAGTTCTTTCTCCCTTTTTCAAAGGCCCATATTCCATAACAGTCCGAGAAAGGTGGAGGGGTGCTCTGGGTCTAGAGAGATAGGCAGGTGTTTGAATGACAAAGGCACCTCGGACCTGTCCTTCCAGAAAAACTGTTCAAGGAGATTTTGTGTTTAGGGATTTCTCAATGGAACCCCAATTAGAGTTGGATAAATGTCTGTATCTTGAAATCCACCCCTGGAAGGGAGCACATGGGTCAGCAGTGAGCCCTGGTAGAGAGGAAGGCCCCGGGACAGAGTCCCCAGCCCCTGGTCCCTCCGGTCAGACTTACGCCTCCAGCGGCGTCCCACAAAACTGACCATGGCCTTCACCTGGAAGAACTAGCAGGTGGATTTTTCTTGCTTCCTGGGTAGGCAGAGACTGGGCAGTGACTGGGAAGCTCTTCGGGTAGAATTGGCTCTGGGTGATGTTGGGGGCGGCTGGGTGGCTCCGATGAGGGATAGGACCTGCCCAGAGAGAAGTAAAGCCATTGCTCGTGCTGGGCTGAGCTACTTGGAGCCGGGGGAGTTCTGCTTTCAGCATCTCTGGAAGTGGAATGAAACTTCAGAAGGAGCAGGGGGGTTCCGTAGCAGAGGCTCACAGTGAAGCGTTCAGCCAAGGGAATGAGTGGACAATGGTGGTAACTCTTCTCCTGCTCAGGAACAGCCACCATAAGCAGAAGACTCTGTCAGATTTCCAAACTATTGGAGGTGGGGCTGATGTCAGGACAGTGAAGAAGATAATCTCAGGTGATGCGAGGTTCCTGGGTGACAGCCCCTGGTGTAGCAGGGCTGGGCCCTGGGTACTGAGAGTTGGGGGCAGGTCAAAGATGTTTTGGGGCTGAGTAGTCTAAATTAGTGTTCCTCAGATTCCAGAGAGCACACAATCCCTTCTGGAGTTTCTGATTCAGTGGGCGTGGTCCTGGAATGTGCATTTTAAACCAGCACTCAAGTGACCATGCCACGGGGCCGAAACGCCGAGAAACACTATTCAAAGGGATGTCTGTCACCTTGTGGGACAGTTGATCTAGTCTGGAGTTACCATGCCTTTTGCAACTTTCTTCTTCCTCCCCAACCACAGTCGTGTCTATGTCATCACACATGTGATATATATGTGCTGTGGGATGTGTGTTTTAAGTGGGGCAGCAGGAGGAAAGGGGTGATTGTGAGGTCAAATCAGGCAGATTTAACCTGTGAGAACTGTAGTTCCCATTGGCAGTAATTATCACTGAAGACTCCCTTATGGAACTCTTTCAAAATGTCCTCTTCCCCTCACCCCAGATTCTGGTGGTTGGCTGCTGTGTGTTTCTAAAGCCTCACCACTAAGGACCACTAGTGAGGAGTTATCAGGAAGCTGCTCTCTGGGATCTGGTCAGATTGGGGTGGGTTCTATGGCTCAGACAGGATGGGTCCTGGTTACACTTCTCTCTGAGGCTGGTCAGGGTCCCGGTCTCGGAAGTAGGTGAGCGTAGTGCCGGGCCTAGCCTGCTGCCGATACTCGGCAAGTTGCAGACGATGCTGTCGTTTGAGCACTTGGTGGACTCTCCAGGAGTGAGCACGGTGCGGCTCCTTCCAGTGGCAAAGACAGGGTGCAGGTAGATGTGGGCAGTGCTCAGCGCCTGCTGGGGCTTGTCCTGGTGTAGCCATGGTTTGTGTAGGAATGTGTGTATGGTTGGGGAGGATTATGAGTCCATCTCGGGTCACCTTTCCCCCTCACCTTCTTTCTGGTGCACTGATAACCATCTGCTTCCCCACTAGCTTCCAGCCAGGCAGCCTCTCCATGGCTGGGGAGCTGTCTGTCATTTATGTGGAAGGCTCTCTGGGTCGTGTTTATGGAGAATACATACCACATATATGTTCTTCCCTTAAGGTTAGTCTCTCCCTGGGAGTTCCCTGGGGATCACTTCCCATCTTTCTGAAAATTTGATGAGCGTAATCTAGGTCTTCTACCCACGTCCTCTCCCTTGCTTTTCTTTCATCTGAATCTTTTCATAATGTATCCAAGCTGTAATGACCCTGAGGCTGGGTCTATGCCTTTCTTTTTTTTTTATATATTTTTTTTATTGATTTCAGCGAGGAAAGGAGAGGGAGAGAGATAGAAACATCAGTGTTGGAGAGAGAACATTGATCGGTTGCCTCCTGCACGCCCCTACTGGGGATTGAGCCCGCAACCCAGGCATGTGCCTTTGGCTGGAATCAAACCTGGGAACCTTCAGTTTGCAGGCAGACTCTATCCACTGAGCCAAACCAGCTAGGGCTGAGTCTATACCTTTGTTGTAGCAAGAGCTTTCTTGGTATTGGGGGCATTTCTTCCTTACTCAGTCTTCTAGAAATGTCATCCTCCTGGCTTACAAGTTTCTCACTATTGCTCCCCACTGGTGGTTTGAGCTCTCCGCCACAACCTGGAAATGCTCCCCAGCACCTGGCCCAGTTTATGCCAGTGTTGCACATAAGTTTTCCCCAAAGTTTCCTCCTGATTTCTACATCCCTCTCCTTTCTAGTGTCACACTCCAAAGGAATGCAAGGTCCTTTCCCCATGTTCAACATATGGTTACTTTTTCTGGCATGTTACACTTCCTTGTGTATAACCTTTTCCTACCTACTGTTGTGTGAAGAAAATATGTACTGGGGGGTGTTTCTACTTAGGGGTGTGTTGGTGATGGGTCTGGGACATGTCTCTTGTGCCCTATACTTGCTACATTTGTGGGTATCCCTGCAGCTCTCTCTACACGGTTCTGCTGCTATTTCTGAGGGTGTGCTTGCTTGTTTTGTTGGTGCAGTGTTATACACAGAGCTCTGTACTTCAGGTGGGAATATTACACAGGGGTGACTGAATGATTGCCTGAGTGAATGTCTCTTAAAGCAGATCAGGGTGGTGATGATTTTGGGAATCAGTGATCTGGTCTATAAGCCCTGAAAGTGATTAAGGAACAAATACAAGGAAGTAAGGAGGTAGGTGCTATTGTGCCTGGAATAATCGGCTTTTTCTGTTCTTGTGCATGCTTCATAAGTCCACTCAGGGGCTAGAGGGTCGGGGGAAGAACAGGTGTCTTTTTGTGGTCTTATTGCAGACTTTGCCCCATTTGGCCACTAAGGCTTCAGATTTTTGTCATATTCTTCTGTAGACAGACTTTGATTTTGTTCTCACTTAAGAGTTGAGCACCTTAAGTCATCCCTACCCAGACTGATTTAGAGCAAAGACAGCCAAGATCATTTCCACCCCGTCTTTCTACTGACAAAGTAGAGTGAATCAGAAGTTTGATGTTTTAGGACCCACTATGTCAGAAACCCAAGGCCTATGCCCCAAGCCGTGGAAGACCAATCTTAGGAACCACCAATTCAGGCTCACTTTAGGGCTGTGGCATTACCTACAAAATAGGTGTTGCTGTGTCAGGCACTTGAGCTGGGTTTACTACTGCACAGAAGCAACACGATTTGACCCAGGTGTTCACCTCGAGCATTCTGTCCATCAGAATTGCTCACTGAGCATCTCTGGAGTGGGAGCGCTGAGGCCTCCTGGGCGGAGAAAGGGGCTGGGGGAATGCTTCCAGCCACTGGGGACACGGCGTGGTGTACCCTCCAGAAGCATGTTGATTGACCCGTCAGCAGATGCAGCCGGATCTTGTCCCCCAAGTCACAGGTTCCTGGTAAGGACAGCTGCTCCTGTCTACAACTGTGAATGCCCCTGGTATCGCCAGGCCAGGGTATCTGGGTGTAAAGATGATGTAATATAGCCAGAGGAGGAGGGGTTTCTGGCGATATTAACTCCTGGTGAAAACATTCCTGGTTCTAACTAAAGCCAAGCCACACTGGCTGCAAATCCCTAAAATGCATGGCAGCACAACTCTAATCATCCCATGCCAGGTGTTCGCCAAGGTTTTCTTTAAAATGTTTCTTCTTTTTTTCCTATTCTTCAAAAAAAATTTTTGGTTTGTTTTCAACTTTTATACACAAGTCACATTCCCAGAAAGCAAAGAGTGAAAAAAGTTTCTTTCTTCATACACATGCTGCTAAGAAAATAGTTTTATACACAGAATTTCAACAGGAGAGAGAAAAGGGATAGGGAGGAAGGGAAGGATGCGAAAGAGATGTTGAGAGGTGAGAGAAGGTGGCAGCAAGAGCAAGACCACAGTAGGCCAGTTTCTATCCTCCTGCCTGCATTGTTAAGTGGCATTTTTGGCATCGTCAGAATAACTGATTCCACCCCACCCTGGTTTGTTAGAATTGGAGCTTTTAATTTGAGAAGTGAACGGGACAGGGACTAGGGACAGCCATTTCCTTCCTCCTCTCCCCTCCCATCTTTTCTGCAATAAGCCACTGCTTCGGTGTTAACATGCCCACAGAGAGGAGTGACAGACTGGGAAGTCCAAACACAGGGCTGGCTGGATGTGTGCGCGTCTGAAACAGAGAATGGGAGCGGAGGAAGCCGGGAGGAGGAAGTCTGGAAGCAGACTCCCTCGAAAGGGGAGTTCTTAGGGGCAGGGTAGTAGGAGAAAGTTTCGGGGGCTTTTCTGTGCTTCTCCACCCTATTTCACTTACCACCTGATGATTACAGAGACAATTAGGATAGAGTTGGGAACCTGTCCCAGGTCATTCCTCTTGGTGATATCACCCTATCAGAGATTCACCTGTGCTTTAGTCAGCTCCTTGCCCACCCATCACCCTGCAATCATGCTCTGGCCCCCCATGGGGCTCACCACAGACCCTGACTCCTTTGGGGGTGCTCCCAGCAGATGCTGCTTACTGGAGGGGGGCTGAAGGGAACAGGTGCCAGGGCATACAACCAGGGGGAAGAATACAGATGGGGAACAAGGGTCCCCAAAGGCAAAGAGGTTTAACCCTTTGCACTCGCTTGCTTTTTCTCGATTCCTTTATTCTAATGCTAACCGTGTCGAGTCACACTCGACATCCGAGTGCAAAAGTTAAGAAGTGGCCAAAATGTGAAGGGGCCAGTAGGGAGGGAAAGGAGTGGGTTATGGAAGTTGTGAGTAAGAAGTGGTGATTAGCTACCTGAAAAGGAAGCATGACCAAGACTCAGAAATCAAACTGCCCACCCACCCCTTTCTTCCAGACACTACCACGGTGTTTCTGGCAGCACCGGCTTTTCTAACCCACATCTGGGGATGGGGATGTGACCTCTCCTGACAAATACTCAATTCAGGGGCAAGGATGTGTCTCCCCATCTCCAGGCTTCTCCCCATTACCAGCGCCCCCACCCTGCACGACCAGGGCAAGGCTGCACTACTTTGTCCCCAGGGTCACCCACCGTACCCATGCAAGGACTTAAAGCCATTTGACCTTCCAAAGATGAGGTGCTTTAAAGAAACCCTTAAAATGGGGGGAGGTGACACAAACAGGAAAAACCACTTGTTTGGTGGGAGAGTTTTCAGGTGTTTTTTTTTTTCTTTTTTTCTGTATTTTCCAAGTTTCTTTTTAGTTCATTCCTCTGGTCTCTCCATCTCTCACTCCTGTGCACATGTGTGCGCTCTCTCTTTTTTGGTTGTGTGTGTGTTTCAGTTTTTGTTTTGTTTTTTAAAGAACTTTGGATTTGCCGTTGGTGGGCAGCGCCGGTCCCAGAGGCTGGACCCCCACATGGCAGGGCTGGGACAAGGGGCAGGCCCACGGCTGCTGAGAGGATCTCTGTGTTTAAAGCCTTTGAGAATAAGTTACTGCAGTTCTCAGGGTGCAGGGTGGGGGTTGACAGAGGGATCCCTGGTGGCAGCTTCCCCTAGAGTCCAGGCCACAGGGGCTCCCTGCCAGACAAGGAGGTTAGGGGGATGTGAGGAGAGTGAGCCGGGAGCACTTCTCCCCGCCAACCTAAAGTTTGGTTAGTTTTGTGGGCTCCCTGCCCATCCCAGGCTCCAACATTGGGAGCCAACTGGGTTTTTGGAAAGTTTTTGAGCGGTATGGCGCTCTAGACAAGGGGGCAGGAAGGAGAAGGGGGAGCGACAGTTTATTTTCCTTCCCCCTTCTCTGTCTTGGGGTTTCCTTTTTCTTTCATCTTTTTTTTTTTCTTCTTCTTTTTCTTTTTTTGGTGTTTTCTCAGTCAGTGGAACAGCACGGGAGAACATGTACTCGTGTGTGTTTACAGGAGTTGGGGTGTGACTGGGAATTCAGTGGGGAAAAAGCTGTGGGAAGATAGATCAAGGACAGATTCTGTGTATGCTGAGCAGAGCAGACATGAGTGAATAATAAGGACGATAAGATGAGGATGTCTGTGAAGTCACAGGGCAAGGAGGAGTGGAGGGGTGTGTGTGGGCAGGGGAGGAGGCAGGACTCTGCTGGAAGTGGGTGTGTGAAGCCCACTGAGGGTGGGGATTGAGATCCCCAGGAGGTGGGCGAGCTAAAGGTTGGGGTGAGGGATTTGAGATCCCACTAAACACCCCTTGGGGTAAGAGAGGGAGCCCTGAGGCCCTCCCTCTCCCCAGATCTTGGTTTATCTTTCATCTGTTTATAAAGCTACAAGTGTAGAGGTAGTAGTAGTTTTGGGGTTGGAGTCCGTGTGAGGTAATCTTGCTTCCTCTTTGGCAAAAGCCACGGCAGCGGTGGCAGCTGTGGTGGCGTTGGTGACGACGATGGGTGGGCCCCCGGGGGGCGGGGCCGCCTTCCGCCTGTGGGCCGAGGAGCGCAGGTGGGAGGCCAGGGCTTCACGCCCACTCAGCAGCACCTCACATGCCAGGCAGTGGTAAGTGCAGATGGGCACCCGCAGTGGGGGGGGCATGGAACCCCCGGAACCCCGCCCAAAGAAGCAGAAGGATCTCTGATGAGCAATGGCTGGAGCCTCCCCGTCAAATGCCATCTTGCACTGGCGGCACAGGTAGCGGTGGGTCACGTCCACGGTGGAGATGCCAGGGCTGCCCGTCAGCAGCTCATCCGCCTCCCCGGTCTCCCCCTCCCCTGGAGCGGGCAGGTCAGGAGGCTTTGGAGGTGCTGTGGCTGTGGGCTCAGGGGGCTGGGGTGGGGGCTGGAGGAGGGCATTGGGGAGTAGTCCGATGAGGGTCTGAGGTATCACGGGGTTCATTGGAAATAGCCCCTTCTTCATGCCATAAAGCTGTTGGAAGTAGGCTCCTTGTAACTGGGGGCCAAAGACAGCCGGTGGTGTGGCCCCTCCTGCAGGGGGCAGTGGGAAGGGCAGGAACTGGCCCCCCAACAGGGCTGGGACAGTGGCCTTCAATGCTTTGAGGTTCTTGAGGGCATCAGTGGAGGAGCTGGTGGGGGCTGCAATTGGTTTTCGCTCACCAGAGACCTTATCCCCAGAGGGCTCAGTAGGCGGGCCGGGGGCAGGGTCAGCGGTGCCTGCTGTGGAGGTGTTGATTTGGTCGGGCACAGATCTCTGAGGTAAGGGGCAGCCTGGGCCAGCAGTCTGGACCATTGTGGTAGCAGGCAGAACCGAAGTGGCGAGGCCAAGGAGGCCTGAGGAGGCTGCAGGGCCTAGGAAGATGAAAGGGAAGATGAAAGGGATGATGAAGGATTAGCCACCTCCTGGCCCCGCCTCTTTCCTGCTCTAGGCCACCTCCAGCCTCACCCACCCATTCCCACAACTAGCCTCCATGACCCTTTCCTCCCTTCTTTCCCCCAAGAACCTGAAGCAAAGGAAGACCACAGGTGATTGGAGATGGGAAGAGTCAAGAAGGAAAAGGAAGGGCATGTTATTAGAGGGAAATGCTCTCTGAATTCCAGCTCCTCCCAACCTTCCACTCACCTGAACTGAAAGGAGCTAAGCTGCCCAGTGGGGGCTGGGCCAGAGCTGGGCCAGGCAAGAGGACTGGGGCCAAGCGAGGCAGGGCTGGGGCAGCCCCGAGGGGCGCAGAGGCGGGTGTAGTGGCAGGTGGGGCCTTGGGAGCCGGAGATGCCTCGGGTGCTGGGACCAAGTCGTAGCACTTGCTTTCACTCTTCAGCTGGGCTTGGACCGCCTCCTTGAGTTTGGCCAGGTGCTGGCGGGAGAAGAGATGGCCTCGGCAGGAGACATAGAAATCATACTTGACATCACAGTAGGGGCAGTCAGTGCGCTGGGCTCCCGAGGGGCCCTCACTGCTGCCCCCAGCCCCGCCAACGGCTGCCCCCTGCAGTTTGGCTTTCTTTTCCTTGGCACGAGCATTCTGGAACCAGACCTGGATGACTCTCTTGGGCAGCCCAATCTCCTCCCCCAGCACCTCACACTCCTGCATGGTGGGGGTGCGGTAGGCTTCATAACAGGCTTTCATGATCTTCAGCTGCAGGCTGCTCATCTGGGTCCTATAGCGCCGCTGCCCCATTCCATCTGGAACCCCAGCCCCACCTGGTCCCCCACTGGTCCCTCCAGCCCCAGGGGATTCTGGTTCGGCCAGGCTGGAAGCAGAGGAATCGCTTAGATCACCTGCAGAGGGACTGCAAGCCTCGCTCTCTGGAGAAGCTTTTGTGGGTTCCTCTGGGCCCTCGTCCTCACTGGGGGGAAGGGGAGGAGGGAGAGGTAGAGGTGGCTCAGGTGGTGGGATGGTGGCCTCTTTCCCAGGAGGCAGGAAAGGCAGGGGCCCCGCAGGAGGGGTGACCGTGGGGTAGGGAAAAGCGGGTGCTTCTCTCTTGGGGGCCTCCCTCCCAGTCCCATCATCCACCTTGCCCAACAAGAGGTTGAACTTGGGGAAGGGTGCAGGGGTGGGTGTGACAGGGGGCTTGACCGCTGGATTGGGCGCTCCCCCGGGGGTGCTTCGAAACTGGCCCTTCCTCTCTCGGGCCCTGGTATTCTGGAACCAGACCTGCACCACCCGCTTTTTGAGCCCCACCTCCTCGGAGATGCAGTCCAGCATCTTGCGTGTTGGGTTGGAGTCCTGCATGTACCAGCGGTACAGGATCTCCAGCTGCTCGGGCAGGATGGTGGTGCGCAGGCGCTTGTCCCTGGGGGGCTCGCCTTCCCCTCCACCCCCTGCTTCACTGCCCGTGGGGGACAGGCTGCCGTCCTCGTGCCTCCGTTTGAGGGGCGGCCCTGGCGCTGGTGGAGTGCCTGCCACCAGGGGGTTTCGCTCCCCAAACACCAGCAAGGGTAGATCTAGGAGGTGGGGGGCAGCCCCGGGCTGCACAGACGGCAGGAAATGCAGTCGGCGGTGACTGGCCAGGAGGTCCTGGCTGGAGAAAGACGCGGCGCACTGGTCGCAGGTGAGGGCTGGGGAAGGTGAGGGAGACGCCCTCCCTCCAGGCTCTCTGCCTTCTGGCTTTGTTGCTTCTGCTTGGCTCAGCTCTTCCCTGTCTGGAGGTTCTGGTGATGGGCCCTTGGGACATTTTGGGGGTTCCGGGCCCTGTTCCTCCTCTGCATCTTCCTCCTCGACTTCCTCCTCCTCTTCCCCTCTCTCTGCCTCTTCCTCTTCCAGGGGCTGGTCATCATAGCATTTCTTAAGGTGTCGCACCAACTCAAAAACACAGGAGAAGGCGGCGTGGCAGCGCCTGCAGCCAGAGACTCCCCCAGTGCCTCCTGTGGTGGGTGCAGGCCCGCCCTCGCTGGCATTCTTGCGAGCTTTCTGGCGGGCATTCTGGAACCACACTACCACCACACGGCTAGCCAGGCCCAAGAGACTTGCAAGCCGCTCCACCTCTCCATCCTTGGGGTAGGCACTGGTCTCAAAGAAAGACTGCAGGGCTTGGGTCTGGAACTCTGTGAACTTGGTTCTGGAGAATCGGCGGCCTGCAGGCACCAGGGGAGGAAGAGTCCCTCTGGCGTTTTCTTCCTCCTCTGGGGGCCAGTGTCCTGTCCGGCCTCGTTCCTCAGGGGGGTGTGCCACCTCTGTCTCAGGCTCGGGCACCAGGAAGGGTAGACCCAGTTGGGGAGCAGGTGAATCCAGAGACCCATCAGGAGGTTTGGGGGGCTCTGCAGAGGGCGGGTACAAGCTATCATAGCTCTTTCGAAACTGAGCAGCATAACGGCTCAGGGCCTCGAAGGGCAGAAAGCGGCGGTGGACGTGCTCCTCGTGTGTCTTGAGGATGAGCATATTAGAGAAGAGTTTCCCACAGGCCCTGCAGGCCAGCTTATCCCCACCCCCCAGGGCCTCTGGTGGGGGTGGGGTGGGAGGAGGGGGCACAGCCTGCTTCCCTTCATTGTACTGAATCACCAGCTCAAAACCAAAGTTTTCTAGAAGGGCTTTGGCTGCAGTGTGGGCTGCCTCGTTGGGTGTTGGTTCGGGGGGTGAGGCTGCCCCTGCCTCGGTTCCCTCTTCAGCTATGGGGGGCCGCTCCCATTCCCGCTCAGCCAGCTCAGCCTTTGGGGGTGGGGGTTGGGGCGGAGGGGTGGCAGCTGGCAGGGACAGCAGGGGCGCAGGCCCAGCCAGTGCCAGCTTGGGCCCCACCTTGAGGTCATGGAGGTAGAAGGGCAGGAGCAACTGCTGCTGCTGGAGCTTAAGCAGTGATTCGGGCACCAAAGGGAAGGGGGGCAGGACCGGGGGGGTGAAGAGAGGGGCTGGGAATCGGTGCAGGTCCAAGGGAGGGGGAGGAGGGGACAGGAAGGGCAACCCAGACATGAAGCCGCTGGGGTCGGGGCCCTTCTTCTCAGTGCCCGCCTCCCCCTCAGCCTCGCCTTCTTTGGGCTCTTCCTGGCCACGCTCTGGCCCCTCAGCCTTGGCATCAGCCTTGGCCCCCCGTGAGCGAGTCTGGTGCAGAACTGAGCGCATGTGGATCTCCAGGGTGGAGCTCTGGTTGTAGGAGACTCGGCAGACTGTGCACTTAAACGGCTTGTCTGTAGCCGCAGTGGTGGCAGGCGCTGAGCCAGCCTCTCCCCGGGCAGGGCCAGAGGGGTCAACGGCCGCTTTCTTCATCTTGTGCAGGTGGGAGACAGAGTTATAATGGACCAGGAGGATATTCTTCTGTGTGAAGGACTCTTTACACACAGTGCACTTATAGGGCCGGGCAGGGTCAAGGAACTTGTCCAGTGCAAAGTTGGTGGTCTTCCGATAGGTCAGAGCGGGGCGCGAGTCCGCTGGAGCTGGTTCTGCAGGGCGGGGCTCCCCAGCAGTCCCCTCTTCCTCCTCAGCCATGGCGGGTAGAGGAGCTATTTCTTCAGCCTGGGCGTCAGGTCGAGGGGCTGGAGATGGGGCTGGAGAGGGGGGTTGGTCAGGGCTTCCTGTGGGCTTGTCTGGGGCCTCGGCTGAGGGCAGGGGAGGCTCAGGAAGAGGACCGGGACTGGCTTCTGGAGGCGGCTGAGGGCCTTCTAGGGGAGAAAAGGGGTTGCAGTGAGAAGGGAACTTTAAGTCAGACCCCACCCACTCAATATCAAGGGCAACTGATCCCTGCCTCCCTTCCTTCAGACCTTCTTGGTCTGTGAAGCCCAGGTCCCCTTTCCTGCCACCTCGGGAGGTTTCCCATCCCCTTCCTTACCTGCTGCCGGGTCTCTGCCGGGTGCAGGCTCTGGCCCGGGAGCCAGGGGCCCGGGGCCATCCCCCAGAGGGCTTAGAGAGGGCCCAGGCAGCACTTTGGTCACCAAGGTCATCTCTACAGTTGTGGCCTGTAATGGAAGAGACCCAGTGACTTCCTTCGCGCCCTCTGGCTACTGCTGTGCCTATGCCCAGCCCCTTTGCACGGCTCCAGTCTTGTCTCTGGACAGACCTCCCACCTAACTTCTGCTTTTCCCACAGAGGAGAGGGCCTGGCAGCCGGGCCTGCTGTTGAACAGCTCTTCTCAGGACCTAATGTGAGTGAAGGAAATGCTTAGCCTCCTCTCAGGCGAGTAAGGCAGCTAGATAAGCTCCACTCGGTTCCCTCCAACTCCAAAATCCACCTTGAAATCTGTGAAATGCTGTTTCCTTCACCAACACCCCCCCCCCCCCCAACACACACACTTGCCCGGCACCCCTGCCTCTGCCTGCCCTCTGCCCCGCCTGACAGGGCTCCCTGGACGGGTCCTCACCCAACCTGTACTCACCACAAGCAGCAGCTTCTCAACACACTCAGGCACCACGTTGTGAAGGTGGCTAAGGTGGAAGTGCAGGGCAGGCCGGCCCACCAGCTGCTCCTGGCACAGCGGGCACCTGTACTTAGGCTGCACTGCATGCTGGGAGAGTGCATGAGCCCTCACCTGCTCGGACTCTGGGCTCAGGAAGCTGCAGTATGGACAGCAGTACACCTGGGGGCACATGGGCGGAGGGGGTGTCAGGCACAGGTGGGACCTGCCATCACTTAGCCTTTACGCTCCTGCACACAGCACCATCTCCTCTCCCAATAAAGAAGCGAGCCCAAGGGGAAGGCATCGCTGTGGACCCAGCCACAGTCCTGAAAGCTGGCTCCTCCCTGGTTTCCCACGGACTGGGACGAAGGCCTAAGCCAGGCCCCACCTTGCCTTCTTTCTTGTCTGGCCCTCGTGCTCCATCCTGGTCTCTGTCTTTCCTTGGTCTGGCTTTCCCTGTCTCTGCTGCCCTACTCAGTTCTCCAGCTGACAGTATGGCCCTGTAGCTCCCTCCCTGGGATTTAGTTTCCTTAACCACCCTCACACTGCCTGTATCTTCTCCCTGAAACGGTTCCCCTTCCCTCTGGCACTTCCTGCACCCACTGCGCTCCCCAAGGCCCCTGAACTAAGTGTCTCCCCACCTGTCTGCTCGGAAGCCAGCTCATTCTCCCTCAGAGGCTCAGCAGTTCCCACTTTCTTTTCCTTTTATTTTTCTTCCCTTCTTAATGCAAACAATAACCATAGCTCCCTCCGTGGCTCAGGACATTCTGGCTTGACTCTTAGTGCATTCTTGCCCACACCTCTGGAGGATGGGACTGGGGAGCCCGGGGGCCCCTCTATTTCCCCGAGTCACCTGTGTGCCTGATCTCCAGCCTGCACTTGTCTCCCTGGCGCACGCCCTCTCCTGCCCCCTGTGCCCTCAGTCCAGGCCTGCACAGCAGGAAGGGGATGCTCATCTGAATGCACCGAGGCCTAGGAGCAGACATCTGGAGTGGGTGTGTGAGGGAGCAGGGGTTAGGAGGAGGGGAAGCTGAGGACATAGCCATTACTGCAGCAGTGTGAAGGAAGGCAGCCATGATAAATACTGCATATTGCAGTTCCCGTGTGGAGAGCTGTGAGGCACTCAAAATCAATACTTTCAGGCCACAGAGCTAGACTACTGGGGCCTGCCTAGGCCAGGCAGAGGCCTGGGTCCAGAGACAGAGATTTGCAGAGCTTGCTGTCTGGATGAATCATCTGGGCTGGTGCCTCTACCCTCAGGAAGGGGGTGCCAGGACACCCCTCCAGGCTCAGGGCTTCCCGTTGGAGATGAACAGCCACGTCTAGCTGCCTTTCTGTTCATAACAGAAATAAAGAGCCGGGCGGCAGCTAGTTTTTTGTCTTTGCCTTGCTTAGTTTCTTCACTTCTTTCCTCCCCTCCTCCCTCCACCTACCTCCAATCTTTCCTGCCCTCAATACAGCTTCTCTCTTCACCTTTCCCTCAAATTCCTGCCATCCTTCCTGTCGTCTCCCTCTGTGCTCCATCCTTGGCACCAGCTCTGCTCCCTGTTGGTCCAGAACATCCATAACTGGGCCCAAGTGGGATTTTTTAAATCATGTATTTTGAGTTAAATAAGTCACAAGCACGACAAAATTAGGTCTACCCTTGGTCTGAAATCTCTGTAAAGCCCTGCTGATTAGAATGTCAGCTTTTAGAACATGAGTAGATCTCAGTAAAACTAGACCCCCCTCAGCTCTTCCCAGGTACCCCAGTTCTGACCGTGGTCTGGTTGGCACTGTCTCCAGGAGGGCCAGTCTTGTTCTCTGCCTCTTCAGAAGCTGAAGATGAAAGGAGAGGAGATTAAGAGACTCCCCAGACCTCCCTCTTCCTTTCACAGACCCTCAGCTCTTAAGGTGACCTGATTTGTAGCACAGAGCTTCCAGGGGAGGGGGCTGGGCTCTGGGGAAAGGTAGGAAGGGCAGGAACGTACAGAGCTATACTGAGTACAGCGGGGAGGCCGGCTCAGCAGGCTGAGCCCGGGTTAGTGGATGGCCAGGTTTGGGTCCTCGAGGAGAACAGAAGCACCCAGCCTTCTGTGGCTCTGCCTCCCTCCCCTCCGACGTGTCCTTTCTTTTGGTCACTTTGGCTCCTTTACCCCAGGCCTGGCAGGGTGTGTGGATACTGCACACTCCCAAGAGCATCTCAGAATGTGTTAGGATTAGGGATGGGGAGGGCAAGGGATGGAGGGAAATTAACCAGATGAGCAACTCACCTAATTGTTCTGTCTTATTCTGGGCATCTTTCTCAGGGGTGGGTGGCTCAGCTAAGGGGGCAACAGGAGCCTTCCCTGTGTAGAGGGGAGAGTCAGCTTATAAAGATGAAGCATCAGGAAAGGGAAGAGATAGAGCAAAGAAAGCAGGACAAGCAGCCAGGCAATGAGGGAGAAAATGGATGGATGAATCAACAGGCAGGGGAGGACAAAAAAGAAATACAGAGGAGGAGAGCCTAGGAAATCATCCCTGGGAGTCCAGCCCCTGTCGCTTGAAGAGAAGCAAACAAGCCCAGCGGTAGGTGACAGAAACAGGACCAAACTCTCAGCTCCTTGTCTTGACTGATCCTGGAAGCAAGGAGCCCAGAAATGTAGAGGGAGGGGTGCTGAAGAAGGAAGGTGAGGTTGCATGGAAGCAGCTGCAGTGAGCAGGAGGCGGCAGGTCTAACTGGGAGAGGAGATTACCACTCAAGTAAGAATTGACAGATGTGTAGGAATTTATTTTCGGTGGCGGCCTAATTAAAGTGTTAAAGTTCCTTAACTCCATTCAGCCTAGCGCCAGGATCGTTAGCTATTGATCTGGGCCCCTCCGGCACTTAACTCCAGCCGGCATATTGGCAATTCAATTAGCACAGTCAATGCTGCCTGTTCCTGGTTCCTGCTGCCCGAGCCCCAGCCTCGCCCACCACTGGTCTCTGTGAATCCCGGACGCTGTGCTCACCTCTGACAGCCCCTTCCAGGCCCCTCTCCTGCACCCTCTGGATCATTGGCACCTGGTGGGCCCTTCCCCGTTTCTGCAGTTACACCCTGCCAACAGCTGCCTTGGGGGACCCTCGGCCCAGCCTTCAGGCTGAAGACCTTCTAGGAGACAGGAAAAGGCTGGGGAAAGGGCTTCCCACCGAGGCTGCCTTCAGACCATGCCCACAGCTCCCATCAGTTTCCCATATGTCCTGGCCCATTCTTTTCTTTCTGCCTCTGTCCTTCCTGCCCAGCTCCTGCCCACGCCCCCTACCCAGCGTTGCTAGGACACTGGTCAGTACTTGGAACCACTGGGTGACTCCTCCTCACCTCTCTTCCTGTTCTCTGTTTTTTTAATCCTCACCTGAGGATATTTTCCCATTGATTTTTAGAGAGAGAGAAGAGGGAAAGACAGAAATATCAATGTGAGAGAAATATATCAATTGGTTGCCTCCTGCACGCACCCCGACTAGAGCCCAGGCTGGGGAGGAGCCTGCAACCAAGGTATGTGCCCCTTTGACCAGAATCAAACCCGGGACCCTCTGGTCCACAGTCTGATGCTCTATCCACTGAGCAAACCAGCTAGAATTGTTCTCTGTTGTCCACCCAGCAAAGTCCCCGCCCTTCTCTGCCTCCTCCCTCCAACAGCCTCTTGTTCCCCCCTTCACTCGGCAGCCCCACTGTTCCTGAAATCTGGAGCAGACCTGTTCCCCTTGTATCCCTTTCTCACCAGCCCTCAGCTCCATGCCAGCTGCCCTCTCTGCCCAGCCCTACCCCTTCAATCCCCTCCGCCTCACCTGGAGTCCGGAGCTGCCCGTGGCTGAAGCTAAGGATGCTCTGAAGAGCTGAGAGCCCTTCCTCGGCTGCCGGGCCACTCTGTAGCAGCTGCAGGCGCCGCTGGGCCTGGGCATCGCGGTGGGCCGGTGCTCGCAGGTGCTGCAGCAGGGCCAGGCGGGAGGGCGTCTCCCAGGCACACAGCAGGCAGCGGAACAGTCCCAGCTCTGCCCCTGCCGCTGCCCCCTCCATCTCCAGAAGAAACTGGAAAAACGGAAAAAGGCAGCTCAGGCCCAGAAGGAACAGGTACCTTCAGATCTCCTTTACCTTCCCCAAGGGAGCCTCACCAGCAGCACCCCCACCCCGCCCTTCCACCCTCTGAGCTCCCCTATTCCTTCCTAAGGCCATCTGAGTATTACTGCTTTTTCTCCCCAATCTCCTCTTCCTCCGACCCATCCTGGGCTCTCCTGGTGTGTGAATGGAATCTGGTTCTGTTCTCAAACTTCTGGTGATAAGATGGGCTGAACAGAAGCAGAGTCCTCCCTCCAGCCCCAAACACCAGAAAAGCGGAGTGAAATATTGGATTCACTTTGTTCGACTGAGTCCACCATCCTTGGCCTCTTTCTCCGCGTCTTTTTTCCTAAACAGTGTATTATCCTGTGCATAGTACATGCTTTAAAAAAATTTTTTTTTTAATTTTATTGATTTCAGAGAGGAAGGGAGAGGGAGAGAGAGATATAAATATCAATGATGAGAGAGAATCATTGATCGGTTGCCTCCTACACAACCCACTGGAGATCGAGCCCGCAATCTGGGCATGTGCCCTGACGGAGAATCGAACCAGGACCTCCTGGTTCATAGCTTGATGCTCAGCCACTGAGCCACGCCGGCTGGGCCATACATGCCCTTTTCTCCAGTTCTGCCACCTTGGGCTTTCCCATCCCTCTCCACTTCCCTCTCCCCGAGGCGGCTGCTCTGCCCCTCACCTCAGGCCTCCCTCCCCCTCACCTTGTACACCTGGCTGTTTTCCTCGTGGGCTGCCCCCCGGGCGTGTAGCTGCATCTTCTCCTTGCTGTTGGACTCAAAGTCACAGATGTTGCAGCGCAGGTGCAGGGGGGGCACGGACCCATAAGGAGTCCCATCTCCCAGGGGCATGGGCAAGGGAGTGCCCGTAGCCCCACTGCCCTCCCTCAGGTGGGCTGCCAGCTGGTACTTCTGAGCATGTTTGTCGGTCTTGAGGTGGAGTTGGAAGTTGGCCTTGAGCTGGGTGCCATAGCAGCAGAGCTTGCAGCGGTGGGTGTCACCGGCCACCTCCTTCCATTCGGCCTCCGGGAGGCTGCGGCCCATGCTGCAGTGGTAGAGCAGCAGCTCCAGGTTGTCCGTGCTGAAGGCCTGGCACACCAGGCAGCGGAACACCTTCAGAGACGGGCTGTCATCTGGGGGCGGCGAGGTGGGCAGGCCCTCGGACAAGGAGCCCAGGAGCTGACTTTGAGGCAGGTGGGCGTCCGGGGAGAAGCTGCCAGGGGCTAGGGGACAGAGACAGGTTAGTGGCCCAAGGAAGGAACGGAGCAGGGTCAGTTTGGTCTGCGGGAATGTGGGTGGTGGGTAAATGAGGATAATGCTGAGGGCGCTGGTGTTACCTAAGCGGGTGCTGGCCCTTGGGAGAGAGCAGGGAATCAAGTTTGACCCGCGAAGGGGAAGAGGAGCAGAGCCAGGGAGCTTACCAGGTGTGGGGAACTTTCGGGCCGGTGCTCCGAGGTGGTGGAAGCCGTTGAGAAGCAGCTGGGTTTCCAGGGGCTTGTCTGGCCTCAGCCCAGGGCCAGGCAAGGGAGCCTGGGGCTGCCCTAAGGCCTGGGGCCCAAAGTACTGGAAGAGTTCAGGCGGAGTGGCAGGGGCCCCTGTTGGGGGCGGAGGGCTTGGCCCCACAAGCCCAGGTGGCAGGCCCAGCGGCAGCCCCTGGTGCAGCATGAGGACATTCTGCATGTGCTTCTCAGAGGTCATGTGGATGCGCAGGTTGCGAGAGATGTTGGTCTCATAGCTGCACACCTTGCACTGCCAGGACGATTTGGTCTTGGGTTCCTTGTCCCCAGAGCAGGGCGGGAGCGGTGCCTCTGGGGGGCTTGCCTGCCCACCAGGCCCAGCCTGGAAGCCCTGCAGGTTGGCCAGGTGCTTGTCAGACTGCATGTGGATGCTGAGGTTGCCCTTGGTGGTGGTGGAGTAGTTGCAGATGTCGCAGCGGTAGGGCTTGTAGCCACAGTTGTAGCTCTCTCCACGCGCCAGGCGGGGGTGGGCCCCCCCGGCGCTGCAGTAGCTGCAGTGACTGTTGCTCTCAGGGTGCTTCTCCCGCATGTGCACATCCAGGGTCTGCTGGTACTTGTAGTGCCAGTTGCACTTGGGACACTTGAGCGTCTTGCAGGAATTGCGCGAGTGAAGCAGAGACATGTGGCTGGACAGGCTGAGGCCCTGGAAGGCTGCAGGGGCTGGGGTGTAGTCCTCGGCTAGGCGGTAGGGCTGGGGTGGCTCACTGGGGTCTTCGGGGGAGCCCACTGGGACGGGGAGAGTGCCCCCCTCCTTGCAGGTGGGTGAGCTTTGGTTAAGTGGGGGGCAGAGCCCTCCATCCTCTTCTTGCCCCTCGGGGAACCAATCTGGGCCTGCCTCCCCAGCTGCCGGTGGTGATTCTTTGGCTTGGGTTGGGCTGGGATCCCAAGTGGCTGGGGTAGTGGATGGGGAAGGCGGACTGAGGGTTAGGACGTCTTCTGTAGGCAGAACAGGGGCCTGGGTTTCTGCCTCAGGGCAGCCATCCTCAGTCCGGGCTACATTCGCCTCCAGGCTCACTGTGCTGCTCTTGTCAAGAGGCATTTCTGAAGGGGGGCCAGCAGGTGGTTTTGGTTCCAGGAAGCTTAGGAGGGCCATGCAGCCCTCATCCCCCTCCTGGAGCACAGCTGGGTTGCCTGTTAGGCCCTGGTGTTGAGCAGAGGTTAGCTTCACCCCATGAGACTGTGTATGGCCCACGAAGGCCTGGGACTGGCTGAAACCCAGGCGGCATAGGAGGCAGAGCCAGAACAGTGCCCGGTGGTCTCCCCCCCTGCTCCCAACGGGGCCATCTTTGGGATCTCCGGGTGGGTTTGGTGCTAGCTGGTAGCTCCAGAAGGCTCCATCCCTTCCCTCACAGGTGGCCGGAGATGGCGCTGAGGTATCATGGGACAGAATTTGGTCAGAAGAGCTAAAGCCTTGGATTGGGTCAAAGCCATGTTGGATGTGAAGGGCAGTGAGGTGTGCAGGGGGCGGGTGGGGTAGGCTGGGCTCTTCCTTGATGCCCGCCTCACCCCAGGGGAAGCCCTTTGGTAACAGCAGTTCACTGCCACCTGGCAGGGACAGCTTGGCCACCAGGCAGGCCTCTCCGCCAGCTGAGAAGAAGAGATGGCTGCTTAGGTCCACAGGAGGGAGCCCTCCTCCTTCCGCCTTCTGCTCCTCGTCCTCTTCCACCCCCAAGTCCTTTGGCGGGAAGCCGCCACAGCCAGGCTCCTCCTGGGGCTCCCCAATCTCCTTTGGGGGGATGAGGCCACAGCCCGACTCCAGAGGCTGCCCCCCT
Organism: Cnephaeus nilssonii; assembly: GCF_951640355.1. NCBI lineage: Eukaryota > Metazoa > Chordata > Mammalia > Chiroptera > Vespertilionidae > Cnephaeus > Cnephaeus nilssonii. The sequence goes on along the minus strand of NC_137075.1, from coordinate 32,662,251 downwards.
GGTTCTGAGGGCCTCATGCTCTCAGAGGGGGAGGGGGCAGCAGGGGGATCTTTGGTGACAAGATCAGGGGGGATGCTGGGGGAGGAGGTGTCCAGAGGCGGGGACGGGGCATTGTGCCCAGGGGGTGGGGTGGTGCCAGCAGTAGAGGATGAGCTAAGGGTGGCCATGGCAGACGGAGGAGTGCTGGGGGTTCATCTCAGCGTGACAGCCAGTACCCTGCAGGGGAAACACAGAGAGAGCCGTGTTGTCAGGTAGCCGGGGAGACAGCAGTGACTCTCCTGCTACGCCAGCCCCACCCTCTTCCCTGAGCACCAGACTCAGGTAGCCATGTGCCACACTGAAACTTCACTTAGTGTCTAACAGGCACTTCAAACTTAACATGTCTAAAATCAGAACTCTTTATTCCTCCCCTGAATTTATTCTTCCCCATCTTTCCTATCTCAGAATTTGGTACAACTATTTATCTGGTTGCTTAAGCTAAAAACCTAAAAATTTCTCTTGCTCCACAATACGCAATTGACAGCAACCTCTCAAACATGTGTCCCATCCCTCCATTTGTCTTCATCTACGCCAGCACACCCTGGCCCCAGCCATCCTCATCTCTCTCCTGAGCTAATGCAATGGATTCTACCACTGCCCCTCCAGTCCAATTTCCTCCCACCCAGCATCCAGGTGAGCCTTCATTTAATTCTCAATTATGAAAAATGTCAAACATATAAAAGTAGACCAAACAAAATAAGGAACATTTTTGTACTCATCACCCAGTGTCAACAGTCACCAACTCATGGCCCTCATGGCCAATCTTGTTTCATTTATATCCTTACCCACTTCCCCCTTTTCCTGTATGATTTTAAAGCAAATTTCAGGCATCATAAAGAATCATCTTTTAAAATGTACATCATACTATATTCTGCTTAAAACCCATCAATGATTTCTCACTGCTTTGTGAATAAAATCCAAACTTCTTTCCCTGATTTACAAAAGGGTCTATCTGATCTGACACCTGCTTGCCTATCCTCCCACCACTGCCTAGCTGGCCAGCTCTAGCCCACTAGCCTTGTGTCTCAAACACACCAAGTTCATTCCTACCTTCGAGCCTTGCCTAAGCTGTGTACTCTGCCTGGAATGCTCTCCTGGTGGCTCCTTGTTATTCAAGTCTCTGCTTAAAAACAGCCTCTTCCAACAGGCCTTCTCTCTAGAAGCTAAACAACCCCCCTGAAGAGGTAACTTCCCTGAGTTAAGGTCCTCTTGCCAGAGAGGCTACAGTGAAGTTTCCATGGGCCTGTAGGCACCGTGCTGCTCGAAGATACCTTCCAGACCCATCTCTGGTCAGCTGGAAGACAACAGCTTTTATCTGATTAGCCTCCTCCTCCCCAAAGAGATAAAAGATAATAAAAAATAGTAGTAATCTTACTAATAGCTATTAAGGTACATATACCATGATGGTCCTAGCACTGTGTTCAATGCTTTACATCATCTCATTTAATCTCATAACCTTATTTTACACATGCGTCAGCCAAGAAACAGAGAGACTGAGCGAGCTGTTGATGGTCACTCAGCTCCAAGTGGTAAAACTAGAAAAGGACTGGAGGGCAGAGCTACATCCCAAAGCTGTGGCCTGGGCTCCTCCATCCAGTCAGACTGTCCCTCAGACACAGTACAGGCAAAATGGGCCTCCAACGGTCTAGAAATCGGGATTCCTGGGCTCCCTCTAGCGTCTAGAAGTACCAAGCCTCAGCATGCTGCTCCCAACCTTTTTATTTTGATACTACACCCCCCCCCGGCCCCCTCCCAAACTCACCAGTTCCCCATGCCTCACCATCCTATACTTCTCTCCCTGTCCCAAGTGGCCTACAACCTCTCTAGTTCTTAACATCAGCAGATCTCTAAGGATTAAACCTTTAGCGCTCAGGCCAGAGTGCTTCAAGGAAGGGATGAGGTGTATGGCTTCTCCTTCCTTGGGCCACCTCTAACCGTCACCTCCAGATTCCTGAATTTGGAATGGGTCCTCGGTCTGGCCCCACCAGCCTGCAGGCCCAACTCTGTCCCCCTCCTGGGGGGCTAGCCAGGCGTGAAGTCGAAGCCATTAAGGAGCTCCGAGTGGGGCTGGACCCGCATGCTAATGAAAATGCAAATAAGCACCTGGACAGGGGTGGAGGAATGGGGGCGGGGTGTGGAGAACCAAAAAGGAAGTAAAGGAATTAGGTGGAGGGGAGTCTATCCTCCAGAAATGATCAGAAAGAAGCCCTGAAGTTGTGGGAGGAGGGTATTCTTCCTACAGAATCTGGGGGTGGGGGAAGGGGGGATAAGTGTGTGAGGATCTGACATTGCACTGTCCCACTCCCACAGCAGGGCCCAGTGCCATTCACTCACTGCCCCACCTAACGGGAAGAACCTCCCAGGGCCCTGTCACCAAGGCCAGAACCGAGTGCATCGTCTTCCCCTGGCCCACCCTGCCTGTATCACATCGACCAGCTCCACTCCTTCTCCCTGGCCCCCGACTTACAACTCTAGATCAAACTTCAGAGGAGAGCTAGGAAGACCTAAGCCCCAAATCCTCTCTCCAAAGCTGCTACTTCCCAATATTGGGGGGGAGGGGGGGTTCCAGCTGATTTGTAGCTAGAAAGCAAAGGAGCTGAGCTTTGGGTTAGCCTGTGTGTGAGACCCAGATTGCCTAGGGTAGGTCGGCAGCTGTTTAAACTTGCAAATCTCTTCCCCACCTCCCACCCTGCCCCTCCTCCTCTTCAGGAAAGAATTTCAATTGCAAATTTATCTCTGCCTCAGTTCACCCCCCCACCCCAACTCCTCCTCCCTCTTCCTTCTCTGTGCTTCTCCCATCACCCACTATTTATTACAAACCTTTAACTGCAGCAATTATTTTTTCACTTTTTTCCCTCCATTTCCCTCCTTCTCGGTCTTTCTTTCCTTCCCTCTCTGAATCTCCAAGTCCCTTTCTTTGCCCTTCTGACCTTGAACCCAGTTTTCATCTCTTTCTGGAGATGATGCAGACCCAGATGACAAGCCTAAGTCACCCTCACATAGAATCCTGTTCTTCAGACCTCTGCCATTTCTCTTAGTTCTGGGCTTTCCTTAAGGGGCCTCTCTTCTCCCTCGGGGCACATCTTAGCAGGGGAAAAGGGAAGAGGCAACCCCTCAAAGGCCCTGGCATTCCAGCCTCTGGGAGGGAAGGAGGAAGAGGATGGATCAGGTGTAGGGGGGGGGGCAGTCAAAAGGAAAGCTGGGTAGAGGCAAGGGGGGGCAGGAGGAGAGGGTGAGGGGAGACGGAGCAGGCAGTGGCGGCGGTGTGATTAGAACGGAGATTGATGTGAAGGGGCGCCACAGACGGCAGAGAGAGTCAATAAAACGAGAGGATCACATTAGAGGCGACAGAGAGAGCTTTAAATTACAAGGCTGCTGCCACCGAGGGGGATGGGAGGAGGCAGGCCTGGAGCCAAGGGAGGGGGGAGAGTTCTGAGGGTGTAGTCATCCCCCAGATGAATCTCCCAACTCCTAACCTAAAGGCCCTGTCTCCCTCCCTAATGCTCCCTCCCCTCACAGGGGGAGGGGGGGGAAGCTATAGAGAAATAGAAGATACTTTTATTTTGCTTTGGTATATTCCCACCTTCCAGATGGGAAGTATGGAAGGGCTGCTTTCACTGAACTGTAAATATTCTTTGGAGGTGGACAGAAAGGTACCCCGTAAAAAGCTGGTCGAGAATCCCTATTTCTTTTAAATTTTTAAAAAATTTATTTTTATTGATTTAAGAGAGGGAGGAAGAGGGAGAGAGAGAGAGAGAGAGAGAGAGAGAGAAACATCAATGATGAAAGAAAATAATCAATCGGCTGCCTCCTGCCTCCCCCCGCCAACCCCACCTCCGCCCCCCGGGATCGAGCCCACAACCCAAGCATGTGCCCTGACCAGAATCGAACTGTGACCTCCTGGTTCATAGGTTGATGCTCAACACCGGCCGGGCTGAGAATCCCTATTTCTTGATATGCACTCCCTGTTCAGAAGGCAGATACACAGTACTTAGAACAGGGAGAAACCAGGGAGCCAGAAGGCTCCAAGATGCACAGCAGGACCCAGAAAGCTACCGAAATAAATAGAGCTGTTATGAGGTGGAGAGAAAGGCTCAATGTGTGGACAGCTGAAAGGCAGGCTCTGGGACCACACAAGCCAGGGAGGTCACTGCGAGACTTCAGAGAATTACAGAAGCCAAAGGGGAAAGGGCAAAGGAAGGACCAAAAACATGAGGTATGAGGAAGGAGCCTGCCCCTCACTTAAGAGGAGCCAGGGCCTGGGTTCAGGTTGGCCGGTAGAACAGGAGGCAAAGCTAGGGAGGAGCTCACACTCTGGGGCCCCCAGTAAGATCAGGACTACCACCAGGTACAGCCCCCTCTCTCCTCTGGCCGCAGGGAGAGGAAAGAACAGGAGAGGACAGGCCTCGTGGGGATAGATGGGCTTTCTCCTCTGGCCTCCTCTTAAAACAAACGCAAAACCCCTTCCAAACCTGACAATGCAAAGGCTTTCCCAGCGAAGTCTGCCAGAGGGCACCAACACATTAGCTTAAAATTTGCACACAATGATTCCCACACCAGAGCCTTCCAAACGTTTTTCTGCCTTTCACTTTCCAACTGTTCAGTCTGTCCTCTTTCCCTAACGCAGAGCCAAATTTTAGGACCTTTTCTCTATCCTCGCTGAAATTCTTGCCTGAGGTACTGCTCTCTCCCATACTCACTTTGCCCCTGCCTCTCTCCCCTTTCTGACTCAGCCTGTTGCTTTCAAGAGGAGGCCACCGTGGAGAGGAGGGGGAGAGAAAGAGAAAAGAGAGTGTGCATACTGCGTAGGGGGGAGTGGTTGGTATAAAGAGCAAACAAACTCTAGCTAAATGAGCTATTTTTAATATATATATTGATTTCAAAAAAGAAGGGAGAGGGAGCAGAGAGAAAGAAACATCAATGGTAAGAGAGAATCATTGATTGGCTGCCTCCTGCACACCCCACACTGGGGACCGAACCCACAACCTGGGCATGTGCCCTGACCTAGAATCAAACCCATGACCTCCTAGTTCAATGGTCGGCAAACCACGGCTCGCGAGCCACATGCGGCTCTTTGGCCCCTTGAGTGTGGCTCTTCCACAAAATACCACGTGCGGGCGCGCACCTACAGTGCGATTGAAACTTCGTGGCCCATGCGCAGAAGTTGGTTTTCGGCCTGGGCGAGTCTATTTTGAAGAAGTGGCATTAGAACACTCAAGGGGCCAAAGAACCGCGGTTTGCCGACCACTGTCCTAGTTCATAGGTCAACGCTCAACCACTGAGCCACACTGGCTGGGCTAGATGAGATATATTTTTTGAGGCAGTGGATGAACGTGGGCTTTGGATTCATGCAGACACAGCTGGGGTCAATCCTGGCTCCCCCACTCACCAGCTGTGCAACCACAGAAAGTTGTTTAGTTCTGAGTCTCAGTTTCCTTACGAGGGAAAATGGGAATAAGGATGACTTCCTTAACCAGCTGTGGTGAAGACTAGACTAGGCAACCTGTGAACGTGCACATACTGAGTGTTCAATCGGGTTAGTTCTCTTCCTTCTCTCCTGACTATCTCCTCCCACATACTGGAGCAAGGTGTTTGCAGGTAGGCTGACAGCTTTCCTTCTGCCTTGCCCCTTCTTGATCAGGATTCATCCTCTAATTGCTGCCCTTTTCAATCGAGGCAGATTCTTGGGTGGGCAGGATTGAAATCTAGTCTACTGAGCAGCAGAGTTCATTTCTCACTTGGCCCTGCTGACTGCTGGACTTATAGACACCCCCATTATCCTAGAGCAGAGATTGAAAGCTTTGACCAACCTTGCACTTTGCCTGGGTGCAGAAGCAGCTAATACTTGCATCAAAACTAGTATGACCTGGGCCCTGGCCGGGTAGTTCAGTTGGTTGAAGGGTAGTCCAGATACACCACAGTTGTGGGTTCAATCTCCAGTCAGGGCACATACAAGAAACAATCAAAATCCAGGCCATGGTGGCCCAGTGGTTGAGCATCGACTTATAAATCAGGAGGTCACAGTTCGATTGCAGGTCAGGGCCATATGCGATCGTGCAGGAGGCAACCAATCAATGATTCTCTCTCATCATTGATGTTTCACTCTCCCTCTCCCTTCCTCTCTGAAATCATTATATATATACTAGAGGCCTGGTGCACAAAATTCGTGCACGAGAGGGGGAGGGTCCCCTCAGCCCAGCCTGAAACCTCTCCAATCCAGGACTCCTGAGGGGATGTCCGACTGCCGGTTTAGGCCCGATCCCTGGGATCGGGCCTAAACCGGCAGTCGGACATCCCTCTCACAATCCTGGACCTCTGGCTCCTAACCACTCACCTGCCTGCCTGCCTGAATGCCCCTAACTGCCCCTCCCCCCCCCCCGCCAGCCTGATCACCTCTAACCACCTCTGCCTGCCAACCTGATCGCCCCTCACTGCCCCTCCTGCAGGCCTGGTCGCCCCTAACTGCCCCCCTGCTGGCCTGATCACCCCTAACTGCCTCTGCCTGCCAGCCTGATCACCCCCAGCTGCCCCACCCCACCTGCCTGGTTGCCCCCAACTGCCCCATCTGCCGGCCTGGTCGCCCCACACAACCTGCTGCTTGGTCATTTGGTCGCCCCTCACTAACCCCCCTGCCGGCCTGATCGCCCCTCACTAACCCTGCCGGCCTGGTCGCCCCACGCAGCCTGCTGCTCAGTCATTTGGTCGCCCCTCACTAACCCTGCTGGCCTGGTCACTCCATGCAGCCTGCTGCTCGGTTGTTTGGACACCCCTCACTAACCCCCCTGCCAGCCTGGTCACCCCACACAGCCTGTTCAGTCGTCCGTTCGGTTGCAATGGTCACTTAGGCTTTTACATAGATAGATATTAAAAAGAAACAACCAATGAATGCATAAATAAGTGGAACAACAAATTGATGTTTCTTTCTCCCCTCCTCTAAAATCAATCAATCAATAAAATATTTTTAAAATATAGTATGACCTCTCCCTGAATTTAAGACTATCATTTTCTCTGACTCTAAATCTTACCTTCTATATTTAAAAGAAAACATAAGATAGTACTCCTATTCCTCCATTTTAATTCTACCTATCTTTCCTAGACCTCTTCCTCTCCCCCCAAAATATTTGGGGAGTGCTTACTTTGTGCAAGATAAATTTTGTCCAAAAGAGAGAAAATGAGAATGGCAGGAAAGGAGTGTCATGGAGGGTAAAGAAAGACAAGGCAGAGAAGAGGGAGGAAGAGAGAGAGGTATGTAAGTGTGTGTATATGGAGGTTTGCTGGATCCTGATCTGCATATGAATCTCATTGAAGTCTCCCTGCTTTGGCACAAGACTGGACGAGATTCTACTGAATCTCATTGAAGTCTCCCTGCTTTGGCACAAGACTGGACGAGTTATCTGTCCCCAATGAGAGGGATGGAGCAAGGAGGCTGTGTCTTACAACTTGCAAGATGCTTAAGGCATGAGGGAACTGGATGAGGTGTGAGGAGAAGAGGCCGAGAGGAAGACTATGGGTGATGGGTAAGGAGTAGACAGGGAAGCAGACAAGGGTAAAAAGGAAGCTATGGGCTAAAACCACAACCTGAGATCTGAACATCCCTCCACATTTGCATGGCTTTGTTGAGGTATGCTCCAGGGAGGAGTGGAGAATCTTGCCCATGCATCTCCCTGGATGAGGCCAGCAGTATTAAGACAGCAGTGTAGAGCACTGGAGAGACTCAGGCTTAGACAACAACACAAAGCCAACTCTGAACCCTTCTTCTACATAAGCATTTGGAGTGAGGGACAGGAAGTTGTACTCTTGAATTCAAATTCAGGATCTTATCTGATCCTGACACAGGGACCTCTGTATAAGACCTTGATCTCCCTGAGCTTCAAAGGCATCACATGCAATTCTTCTAGAATTATTTGGAAGGAAACCATTGTAAGTGACCGTGTACATAAATAAATCCTTCTGGTTCTTTGATTCTACATGACCCCTTGTGATGGTAATGACTCCATTTAAATATTTTACAACAATAACTAGTTAGTAATAAAATAACATCTTTAAATGTTTACCATATGCCAGGCACTGTGTTGAGCCCCCTGCAAGCATCATATCACCTAATCCTCCACTACAATCTGACAAAATAGTTATTCATTCCCATTTTAAAAACATGGAAATAGACTTAGATGGGTTAAGTAATGTTGAAGTCTCACACTTGGAAAGAAATAGAGTCAAGATTGGACTCAGGTTCAATTCTGGTCAAGGGCACATGCCCGGGTTGCGGGCTTGATCCCCAGTTGGGGGATGTGCAGGAGGCAGCCGATCAATGATTCTCTCTCATCATTGATGTTCCTATCTCTCTCTCCCTCTCCCTTCCTCTCTGAAATCAATAAAAATAAAATAAATTTTTTTTTTTTTTAAAAAAGATTGGACTCAGAACAAAAAATAAATAATAAAATAAATAAAAAGATTGGACTCAGGTAGCCTGACTCCAGGGCTCTGCTCTTGGGTTAATTTGTAAGCTTCTAAACTCTGGCTGGCATGCATTTTGAATGAAGACTTTGAGTTTGTTACTCTGCCCTTATGCATATGTACTGTCCTGCTACTCTTTGAGCTTGAGGGTGTTAGATGGCAGTCTCCCTGTTAGTTTCTTAGTGTAAGTTTGGCCAGAACAGGCCTACCGCTTTGTGCAACTCCAGTGGGCGCCATCCACATTAGTTTATGCAGGGGCCATGGCCATCGTGTGTGTGTTGGGGTTGAGGTGAGTAGAAATAGATACAAAAGATTGCGTTATTTGACTGATGATGCGTATATTCATTTGTGATGTCTCTTAAAACTGAAAGTCTACAAGTGTGAATCCATAACAGAATATGAACCTCATCAAAGTGGTTTGGTATAAAAAACACAGCCTTTAGGCCCTAGCCGGTTTGCTCAGAGCACACAGACTGAAGGGTAGTGGGTTCGATTCCGGTCAAGGGCATATACAGCGGTTGCAGGGTCAATCCCTGGCCCTGGTCAGGGCACATGTGGAAGGCAACCAATGGCTATGTCTTTCTCACATGGATGTTTCTCTTTGTCTTTGCTCCTCCCGTCCACTCTCTAAAAATCAATGGGAAAAATATCCTCGGGTGAGAATTAACAAAAATAAATAAATAAATAAAAAACCTACAGCCCTTAAGGGCCAGACAGATCTGGAATAAAATTTAGTTCTATTCCTTATTATGTAAATGACCTCAGGTAGGTTACTTAAAGCCTGTTTCTTCATATATAGAATGCGAAAATAGTTCCTCACGGAGCTGTGTCCACTGAGATGATCATTATTGAGACTGGCACGTTGTATGTGATTAATAAAAACAATAATTATTCAACCACATGCCTTATTTCCTGAGTTAGGGTGTCCGTGTATGTTTATTGCTTTTTGATGGTGCCTGTGGCTGAGGGCCTGGGTGTAGCCCTGTCTAGTACCTCTTCCAGGTTAGGAAGGTGCTGTCTCTCAGACATGGCGCTGGGCCTCCCTCCGAAGGCCTGTGATACCCGCGTGGGCTCTGGGCTTCCGTTCAGCGGTGGGGTACCCTGGGGTGTCCTGCGTGAGTGTGCTGCCTAGTGCCTGTTTGTGCTCAGAGGCCCGGCTGGCGGGGGCGTGTTTGGGGTGGTGGTAATTACTGGGATGGCCCAGCCCTAATGAGTGTGATCTCGTTACACTCTCACTGCCTCTAATGGAGCTAACCTCATTTCACAGCCATTAGAGATGGAGATGAGGCCCCGCCCCCTGGCCCCGCCAGCTGCAGCTCTTTCAGCCCAGGCCACGTTCTCTCCCTCCCGTTTGCCACTTCCCCAGTCCACCTCTTCTGCCCGCTGTTCTTCTGCTCCTTCCAAGCTCCCCTCTCCTGCTCCCCATTGTTCTTTCCCCTTCCTCCTCTTTCTGCGTCTCCCTTGTCTCTCTTCTCCTCCATCCCTTGTCCCTCTTCCCTTCCCTCAGCACCTCCCTCTTCCTACGGCAGGTCTGTCGGTCCTCCCCATCTTCATTCCCCGCCCCCATCTCCGTGCCCCTCCCCCGCCCTCCTCTGCGGCTGTCCCTCCCCACCCCCACGTTGCCCCGTCAAGCCAAAGGACAAATCTCAAGGGGGAAACCAGCAAAGACAAACAAGGAGCAGTGACTTCATTATTGTCGTTAATTTGCCACTTCGGTTCCTCCCACAAAGGTCAAAGCCAGCACAGCTTGAACTCAGGGCTGACAAGGAGGCTGAGACCACCGCCTGCCTTGGCCGCGTCAGGCCTCCCCCGCACACACAGGTCCTCGTCCTCCTGGTCTTCATTTCCCTGCAGGGGCTCAGGCTCCGGGACCCTCTCTTCCAGTGGTTCACAATCCTCACAGCCTCCCTTCCTTCTCCTTTTTCATTTAAATTGTGGCCTTCTCTCAGTCTCTCTCCCGGCTGGAAGTCACATGGTTTTTACCTTAAACTCCCTCTCCTTGTCATCCTCTGCGGGTCTGGTTTCTCCCACTCCTCTCTGCCCCATCCATCTTGAACCTCTTTCTTGGCCTTCCTTTTTTTTTCTCTCTTCTTAACCTCAAATGCACTCCTTTCCCTAAAGCACCAGGATTTAACTCTAGATTTCAGAAACCTCGTAGCCTGAAAAAAAAAAAGCTAGAGATTGGAGGCATTTAAAACCCAAGCAGGCCAGTGACGCAGAACATGGAAGTGGCTGGAGAGAAAGGAAAATAACTGCGATGTCAGGGGAAGCAACGGAATCCACACTCAGACAACCAAGACCCAAGACTCTGGGCTCCAGATTAAACAGCTTCCCCGCGACCAGAGGAAGAGGACAGAACCAGGGGGCCTTGGGCTTGAGGCTGAGGTGGGGGGCAGTCACCAACAAAACAAGGAATGAAAAATTCGAGGCTGGAACATCAGTTCCTCAGGGAAACACAATCCAACACTCCCGTCCCACCCTCTGCCCTCCTTCACTGAGAAGCCAAATGACTGGCAATTGACTCTTGACCTTCAGCCCAATCCCAGCCCCAATGGGAGAAGCTGAGGGCTGCTGGCTGTGACTGGAGGAGGCACTAGGGAAATGTCCACACCGGAAGGAAAGATCTCTGCCCCACACCTACCTCGCCCCACTGACTGCACATGCTACCTAGGACAGAAGCTGCACACCTATAACCTCTTCTCTTGCTGCTTTTGCCCTGCTAATAAGGACCATTCCAGTGGGTGGCCCTGCTATAATTTCAAGGCTGGAAGCATAATCCCATATCCCTGCCCAAATCACAGGCGAGCTCCTGCTCTCTCATTTGACTTTGAAAAAAACATTTTGAGGGGTGCTGAAGGAATTAGAAAAAGATGTCTTCCTCCAGGTGTATGCAGCTCACATGCCAGTGGTTCACCTTGGTGACAGGAGAGCAAGTGGACCTCTGCCCTGTCACCCTTTAACTGGGTGACACCCTGAACAACCATACACGGAAGCCCTGGCTCGGGACTAGTTCCTACATGAGGGCGACACTGAGAGCCAATGGGATTGTCTCAGAGTGCCAGAAGGCACCTCTAAATCTTTTACTCCTGTCTGACCAGCCTGGGGTGGAGGAAGGGGGGGCAGGTGGTCCCCTGGAGCTTTCCCCAGAGAAGCAAGGGGCTCTGGGAAAGTGAGTGGTGGGATGACTGAGAAGCCAGAGAAGAAAGATGGAAAAATCAATGAAATGAGTTTCTAACGGTGAGGTAAAGGACTGCAGTGTCGACAGCCTGTCGCCTGCTGCAAAATATGAGTTGCCTAAGTCCACGGTGGCCGCTGACAGTGCATCCCGCCGCCACTCTCCTCCCTTCAGGCCCCCAGCCCCCAGCCCTTTCTCTAGCTGCCCCAGCTCGCTCACTCTCTTCCTGCTTTCCCTAGAGCCCTCAACCCATTCAGGGTCTTTCTGACTCATCACCAGAGGAACAGGACAGGTTATAATGCCCCACCCAGTGCAGCTCTCTTCTCTATGGCTTCTGTTTATTTAGACTTCCCCTGTCTTCAGATTTCCCTGAGCTGTGGTGAGTTCTACATTTCTTGCCTCCCCCTCTTCTCCTAGATACTTCTGAACTCATTCAACAACAGGCAGTCAGTGACAAGGCCATCCCCACAGGGTTCCTCACATCCAGGGCTGTGCCTCTTTCTGCCTTTTGGCCCACATGGCCAATGCTGACTTCCTTGTAATTGCCTGGATTAGGACAGAGTGTTTAGGGGGGGCTTAGTATTTATTTATGAACTCTTTATTTGTGACCAGTGTATAAATATGGGTATGACTGATTCAACTGTGGTTCCATGATTGGGGATGGGTGGGGTGGGGATGCTACTCTGAATTCAAATCTGCCGACTCTGTCTTAGGAAATAAGTCTCAACCTTTTCTGGAAACCACCTTCTTTTTCTACCCGCCTCTGCATCTTTCTCTTGGGCTCTTAAGACTATCCATTCATGTTTCCTCCCATTATTTCTATAAAGACTCCCAGATCAGCCCCTAGAGTCCACTCTGGCTGCCTCCAACTGTATTCCTAACCCAGTCTGCCCTCTCAGATCTCACAGCTGCTCAGTTAATGCTCCTCCAGCCCTTTCCTCCAGTTTCTGATTTCCCAACTTGCCCATTTATGCAGACTTAGGCCTGAAGGGTGAATTGAGAGGAAGGCAAGCAACTTTTTCCTTTAGCCTCTTCCTTTAACTCTATTTTTGATCAACAGACATTTACTAAACATCTTCCAGGTGACACCATGCTAGGTGCTGGAAAACAGTAAGAAACTAGACAGATGCAGCCCCTGCTCATATAGCCATCAGGACTAACCCTAGGTCTCTCACCAGACAGCTTTGTCTGTCTGACTCAGAGTCCCATTTTTTTCTTTCTCCACAGTCAAATTCCACCATGCTGTGCCTCCTGGTAATTCAGAATCCTTCCCTTTTCTCTATTCCTGCATCAGTTTACACTCTCACACAGCTCTGACCCCTGCTCCTCTGCATTTCCAGCTTCAGTCTTCATTCCTAAACCCAAAGAGGTACATTTTATATTTTTGATAAGTCTCCTCCCTGCTCACAAAGCCCTGCTTTCACATTCTGTAACTGCCATTTCCAGTTTTCTTCCTTGCCTGCCTTTCAATCCTACTATCCCATTCTCCAAGTCCCCGTCCCCCCAGCAAACCTCAAGCACTCACAAACAAGACCTCATTCTGAGCTAGGAACAGCTCCAGGAAGGCAAGGTCATGCTACCAGACTCAGAAATCCTACAGATTTGACTCAGGCCCCGGCCCTGTAAGTGTACAGCTCCCCAGCAAAGCAGCAAGTTGTTCCTCTATGTGCCTCCAGATAACACCAGCCGCTCTGACATCATGGAGGGAGGAACCCTGTCAGGTTGTCAAGGCAACACCAGCAATTTATGACATCAGAGGCTTGAGGTCTTTGGTTCTCAGGGGGTTAGAAAGAGTCAAGTTCCTGTCAGCTAAAGTAAATAGAAATTCTACTTTTTCATCTCTTTGCTTGTGTTCCCCTGGCTTGGGAATGAAATGCAAAGGCCTGTGGTGGGGTCTGAATGATTTGGCCAAAGGAATAATGCTTGTGAGGCTCTGTTTCCCTTTCTCTTCACCAGATAGCTCTGTGTCCTCTCTCTCCCTCTCCTTTGGCATCTTCCTCTTTTGGGGCTTGGCCCAGTGGTATTTCTACTCAGCCCTTTTTTTCCAAATCACCCCTCCTGCAGTGCTCTCCTTGCATCCGTCATGCTGTGTCCTTCTCACACCAGAAGCATTTGTTTCCTTTGATACCTCACCCTTTCCTCTTTCCTCCTACCAAGCTCTGTACAGCTCTGATCTGCTCCAGCACTCCTCCTTTGCCTTCCATTTACCTTCTTTGTACTACACTCATCTTATTCTCCAATTTCTCCCTTCCCCCACTTTACCATTGTATTCATTTCATATTGCTTTTTTCTGGTGACCTCCTCTTTAGGAATATTCTATCATTTCTTTCCTTCTGTACTGCTATTAAATCATTTTCCATTTCATTCTCCTAGTTTTTCATTAATCACCCATTGGTTCCTCCCCTGCCTCTCATTCCACATGGATTTTCTTCTTTTCCTTTGCACATTCCTCATGGCTTGCATTTTTCTACCCCACGCATTTATTGCAGCCGGCCTCTCCTTCCTTTCTGAAACTCTATTCATCTCTGAAATCTTCCATCTTCTGTCCATATCTACCTTTTCCTTTTATAATCCTTCTAAGATCCTGATGTCTGGAAAACAATGATAGGCTTAAAACAAGGTAAACTTTCCAGATTCTTTATCCACCTTTCCCATTCTTTAGGCTGAATGAACCTGGCCCTCTGCATAAGAGCTTTTGTCACACTAATGAAAATTGCCTCCAAAAGAAAGCATGCTGAATCCAAACATGATCATAGCAGGGCCGCAGGATGAAGACGAACTGGAAAGTGAAGAAGCTACTAGAATAAACTGAAGGATAAGGGGCAACCAAGCAGGGTGGAGCTCAGAGTCTTAGAGAATGTCCCCTGCCAAAATCACAGTTGACAGTTAACGGACATAATGGCCCTGTCTGGTGAAGGGGTTATATGCCCCTGGAAACCCATTAAATTGATTTCTTGGCCTGTTTATGTGCCTTCACAAACCATACTCCCAACCTCCAGACCCTTGCTCTCTGGTACCTTTTGCGGCTGGGGTTTTTAAAATGCTGGGTGAGAGGATAAGGGATAAAAGGAACTTAGAGTAACCAAGGAGAAAAGGTAGAAAGACCACAGATTATGGGAACAAAGGTGGAAAATAGGCAAGAGAGACCATGGGAGACGGCAAAGGAAAAAAAAGGGGGTGAAACAAAATGGGGAAATGAAAAAACATACAATGGTAAAGTGAGGGTATGGAGGAAAATCGAGTCAGCAAGAGGAGGTTTGTGGTGGGGAGCGCCTGGAGAGGCAGCTGACAGGCCAGAGGTGAGGTCCTGATGGGGGAGACAGACACATGGCGAAGGGACAGTCAACAAGGCAACAGCAAGTCCCAAAGCTTCCCAGCGAAGGCGGACATGGAGGCTGTTCTGGCCCTGCTGGAAGGCCCCGGAAGGAGTCCTTGGGGAGGTATGTCTGCTCCATCCCCTGCTCTTCTAGGCCCCTGACCAGAGACTACCACAGTCATGACTGATAAGCAAACTCTCAGGAAGCCTGAAAAGGCCAGAGAAAGCCATAAGGACCCTGAAGGAGAGGGCATGGAGTCCTAAATGGGCAGAACAGTCAGGCAGCCAAGGCATGACACATGGTGGCAGGGACGCACAGGCAGAGGATCACTTGGATGGCAAATTCACATGCGGAGACAGTGACATACAGACCCAGAGACGGATGGGTGTGGGGAATGAATGAGGTGAAGAATGGCAAAATCAAGAGGTAGGGACACATGGGCAGGGATCAGCTGTGCTACAGGCACAGCGAGACAACGCGTGGTCAAGTACTCCAAAACGACAGGGCCACTCAGAGAGAGGGGCAGGCAGCGGATGGAGACTCAGGGGGCAGGAGAGGCACGCTTCACCTTGAATGTAGCAGTGGGCTCCCCTCACCTCGCACCTTTCCAAAAACAAAACAAAACAAAACAAAAAAACCCAACTCAACTTCAGGCAAAAACGAAGATCAAAGATTAAGGGTATCTACGTCCCCCTCCCACCCACCCCCACCCACAGCGCGCTAGCCCCATCCATCAGCCCACCCGCCTGCCACGGTTTCTCCCCCATCCGGCCGCCGGCGAGGGGGGCGGGGGGGCCGCCGAGACCCAGGCCCCTCCGGGCTGACAGCTCCGAGCCCTCGCACTCACCCGGCCTCCCCTTCCCTCGGGGATCCCTGCTCCCCACACTGCTCGGCGCGGTCCGTCTAGGCTCGCGTTACCCTCCGTCTGTCCGGCTGGCTCCCAGTCCAGCCTCAACCTCTATGTCTTTCCCTTCCCCGTCTCTCCTCTACCCCTGCATCTCTCTCTTCCCCCATCCCCGCTCGCAAGCCTCTCCCTCCCACAACCCTGCTCCTTTTTTCCCCTCAGGCTCTAGGTCTGTCTGTCCGTCCGTCCGTGTCCCCTCCCCCAGCCCCTTCCAGTCCCTCTCCGTGCCCTCCAGCGGCAGTGTCCGAGCGCCTCCTCTCCCCTCCGTCTCAAGCTTCCAAAGAGCAAGGAAGAGGAGAAGAGAGGGAGAGGAGAAAAAAAAAAAAAAAAAAAAACAACGAAAAAAAAAAAAAAAAAAACACAACCAACCCAGCAGCATCGGAAATCGATGCACTTACACCTCAGCTGGAAGCAGGGACGGGAGTCGAACCGCGGCCGCCGAGCAGCGCGAGGCGGGGAGGGGAGGGGGCGGCTCTTGGAAGGGACTTCTCCGATGTGTTGATTCCTTTTTTCCCCCTCCTCCTCCCTCCCTCCAGCGCTCACTCCGGGGCGTCGGGGATGGAGATGGAAAAAATAAATAAATATATTCACGGCGGTGAGGGAAGTGAAGGAAAATAATCAATGCTATTTGGCTGCGGCTGAAGTGTTTTCCCGGCTTCGTGAGGGGGTTTCCATTGATTCACCCAGGGCACTCGCTCGTTCCCTGCCTCCTCCGCCTCCTCCTCCTCCTCCTCCTCGCCCACCTCCTCCTCCTCTTCGCCCTCACTCCTCCGCCTCATTCACTGGCTGGAGCCGAGGCGTCCCACACAATGGAATAATCAATACCCAGGCTCCCAGGGCGACCCCACTGAGCAGGTGCAGCGGTCCGCCCGCCGCGGTGAATGCCGGGAGTTGTAGTCCGCTCGCCCGCTAGCCCGAGCGGAATCCGTCAGCCTCGCTGAACCGTGGGAGGGGCCCCAGGCCCCAAGGCAAGGCCCGCCAGTGGGCCTGGCCACCTGCTGGACTCTGGCGCCAGGTCCAAGCCAGTGCCTGCAAAGAGGCTCCTTTAAACTTTTTCATCTTCTCTTCTTCTTTCGGGTTACGAAACCATATGTGTGTTTTGTTTTGTTTTAAATCATCTCTAGAGCAAGCCCTGGCTTCTACCAGCTTCCCAGAACCGCCCGAGGCCTCTTTTTCCATTCCTTCTTCCTGCCTTATTAGCCCCTCCCTTCCAACTGGATACTAGAACATCCTCTTCCACAGCAATTACTCTGGAGTCTCTGAGAGCGCTCTCTCTCTCTCTCTCTCTCTCTCTCTCTCTCTCTCTCTCTCACACACACACACACACACACACACATCACAGAGTCCCCAGAGCTATTATAATAACAATAATTGCTAAGATTTATGGAGTGCCAGGGACAGTTCCAAGCACCTTTCCATATATTAACTTATTTAATCCTCACAACTAGTCCCCATTTTACAGTTGAGGAAACCATGGCACAAACAAGTTAATTAGCTGGCCCCAGGTCACATGGTGGGTTAATAAGTGACAAGCGGTCTGGCTCCAGGGCCTGCCTTAGCTGCTATAGTCTACTCTTTAAAAAGAAAATAAAAACCCTGGAGTTCATAGGAGAAAACAAGGAGAAACTAACATTCGGAATCTCAAGCATGTGACAGGGTGTCAGTGAATCCTCACACATAACTGTGAGGCAGTCCACATTTTGCCAATGAGAAACAGGTTTAGTGAGGCAGAGTAGCTTGCCCAAAGCCAAACGCCTCGAAAGTGAAGCTGGCACCCTGGCCGGTGTTGCCAAATGATCAGAGCGTCTGCCTGACCACCAAAGAGTTGTGGGTTTGATTCCTGGTCAAGGGAACGTACCTGGGTTGCAGGTTCCATCCTCAGCCGGCCCGGTAGGACGGTCAGGGGCAGTCGGGGGCAGTGCAGAAGGCAACCAATCAATTTGATTTGTCTCTCTCATATCTCTCTCTCTCTCTCTCTCTCTCTCTCTCTCTCTCTCTCTCTCTCTCCCCCCCTTTCTCTCTTCCCTCTCCCCCTTCCCTCCCTTCCACTCTCCCTAAAAATCAATGGAAAGAGTATCATTGAGTGAGAATTAACAACAACAAAAAGTGAAGCTGGGAGTTTACCCCAGGTCTATCTGGCTCCCAAATCTGGTCGTTCTTTTCCGTTAAGCTCCTCTGCCCACTGGAATTGGGTTTTATAATTCAGGGAAGAGATTAGGTCTTCTTCCCCTTGACAACAAAACTGAAAGGCAAAGGACAGATGAAAAGCAGGCCAGTGAGAGGAGTTAGTGGCTGGGGTCCTCCCCTCCCTGCCCATTGGTACTTGTCATGGCAGGGGCAGGGGGTCCTGGGGGGTGGGTGCATCTAAGACATCCCAGATCAAAATACCATGTTTGTAAACCAGTGTCCTCCCCCAGTACTTACTGGGTTCATGTGTTTTCAGAAGCATGCTGGGAGAGGACAGGTGTTGAGAACCTAGCACTTCTCGCCAATCATAGAAGGGAATCCAGGAGTTGGTAAGAGCCACTGTTCCTCAGCAAGCCACCACATCCAGAGGGTCCAGCATGCAGTTGACTCCTCCAGGTAACCACAGTCCTCACAGGGACTAGGGAGCAGGAGGGTTATTTTATTTCCCAAAGCAGTCAAAGGGCCACCTCCATGTCTTCCTGTATTTTAAATGACCATGAGTACTCTCCTATTCCGGACAAAACCTGCTCAGTGCCCATTGGAAACTCAGTGACATACTCCTCAGTCTGGCACTCAAGGCCTTTTCCAACCTGCTCCACAACTTATTTCTAGCTTCATCTCCTTCCACACTGGCCAGGTGCTCTCCAGCTTTTGAGTCTTTGCTCAAGCTGTTCCTGTCTCCATCTGAGTCTCCAACTGTTGAAATCCCATTACGTCTTTAATTCCCATCCAAAATATCACTTCCTCCTCAGACAGAAAGTTTCCCACTCATCCTTACCCTGGACACTCATGCTGAGGTATGAAAAACTCCAGAATAACTAAGCTTGTCTTAGTTATGCTTTATAAACAAACAAACAAACAATTTCAGAGAGACAGAAACATCAATGATTAGAGAGAATCATTGATCGGCTGCCTCCCACACACCCTGAGCCCAACACCCAGGCATGTGCCCTTGACCAGAATCGAACCCAGGACCCTTCCGTTCACAGGCCGATGCTCTAGCCACTGAGCCAAACTAGCTGGGGTTCTTAGTTATGCTTTTATCAGCCCATTGCCAGTGGCCTGCATTTAGTGCCCCCCTCTGCCCCCCGCCCCCCGCAATAGTCAATAATACTAGTGTATCTGCTGAACAGTGTCTGAATGAGTGGCGTGTATTTCAGGCCCATCTGCTTATGGAGGGAGGGGTTTGGAGACCAGACTGGGGCCTCAGCTCCTCCCACCCTACTCTCCCCACAGCCCCCGATCAACTTTAGATAGTCTCCTTGGCACTATTCGCAGCCACCATAGCGACGGTGCTGGTGGTGGTTGTGGGGCAAAGTCTCCTTTTGGAACTACATCTCCCATCATGCATCCTGGCCCCAGGATGCCAGGCTCAGCCTGAAGCGCGGACCGGGCCGTTCCGCGGGATCCAGGAAAGGTCGGGGGTGAAGAGCAAGCACAGGGGGACGGCCCCGTTCCCTTCTCACTGCGGAGGTCCCGGCCCTTTAAACCCTAGCAGGCCTCCCGGGCCGGCCTGCCCGTGGCACTACTACTTCGGCCTAACATGGCCGCTCGCGCTGGGACCGGTCCGGGGTGCAGAGCCGGGCCGAGGTCGAGGGCCAGGGACTGTTCCCGGCATCCCTCGCGGCGTGGCGTGGGCTCTCGTCCCCACCTCCAGGTCCCGCGAGAGGGAGGCTTTCGGGCTTCGAGGTGACACCCGAGGCTCTTCTGGACCGCGCTGTGGTTGGGGAGGGCTGGTCGGCGGGGTCACCCGGGCAGTGAGCCACCGGCCTGCAGGGTAAGGAGGTGTGTGGGGAGCGCTGAAGGGGCACCGGCCATGCGGCCTGCTTTTGAGGGAGCCCTTTGGATTGAGGACATCTTCAGCGATGCAAGGGATCTTACTGGAGACCTGTCACTGTTACAGTCTTAAAACATCAGACAGACGGGGGGCGGGGGGGGGGGGAGAGGGGGGGAAGGAGGGGCTTCCAGCACAGAGCGGGGAGAAAGGGCTGCAGCACCAGCAGAGATTCTGTGACAGTGTTTGTGTCTCATAAGTTCTTCCAAGGGTGGTGGTGGTGGTGGTGGTGGTGGTGGTGGTGGTGGTGTGTGGCGTCTTTGCTGAGCTGTCACGCTGCAAGGCTGAGCACCCTTGGGAGGTCAGCAAATAATTTTTTATTGACTGATTGCAGGTAGTAATGGCCCAGGGATTGATTGAGGTGGAGCGCAAGTTCGTTCCTGGGCCTGAAACAGAAGAACGGCTGCAGGAGTTGGGGGGCACCCTGGAGCACCGGGTCACCTTCCGAGACAGCTACTATGACACCCCTGAGCTGAACCTCATGCGGACTGACTACTGGCTGCGACAGCGAGAAAACAGTGGTTGGGAGCTCAAAAGTCCTGAAACAGCAGGTGTCTCTGGACCCCACACTGTGTACATGGAACTCACAGCTGAGCCTGAAATTGTGGCCCAGCTCTATAAGGTGCTGGGGGCTGAAGTCCTGGGGGCTGAGGGTGTGGCTGCTGTGCTGGGCCCACTGGGACTGCAGGAAGTAGCTAGTTTTGTGACTAATCGTAGTGCCTGGAAACTGGTGCTTTCCAGAGCTGATCAAGAGGAGCTTCCGCTCAGGGTGGACCTGGACACAGCCGACTTTGGCTATGCTGTGGGTGAAATAGAGGCCCTGGTGCACAAGGAGGCCGAAGTCCCAGCTGCCCTAGAGAAGATCAACAAGCTCAGCAGCATGCTTGGTGAGGGGGACAGAACCTTCTGTGCTTTCCCTGTTCCTCTTCTGGGTGTACCCATTAGGCCAGTTCTCAGGGAGGGTTTTGGAGTTTTTTCTCTAATGGGAATTGTTTTAGCAACTTTCTAGAAGACTGAGTTTTCTTAGGTTTCTATCACATCCCCTTTCCTCTTTTGTAGTAGTGCTCTAATCTTGATTTAATTCTGCCAAGTGTCTCTAATCTATCTGTCATTCTGATTTAGTTCTCAGACCTCTAGTCTTCAGTTCCATTTGTCAGTTCTCTGCTTCAGTCCTTCAGTTCATCCTCCCATCTCCCAGTTCCTATCTCCTCATTGTTACAACTACCTAGATCTTCACTTAATTTGTCCTGTTAGCTTTCAGAACAAAGCAATAATGTATTTATGAGAGACCACTGGGGCAGGCACTGGAAGACTTTGGTTTTTCCTGTTCCTAAGCTTAGTGACCTTGTAGACAGTTCGTCCACACAAGTATGGGGTTGTGCATCCCATGGGGCCTTACAGCCCTTGAAAGCTCTTCTCACACCTCAGCAAACATACGCTGAGTTCCTAGTTATGTGCCCAGTATGCCGTCAGGTACTTCCAATAAGACACTGGCTTATCATGGCTCCACCACATAGAGGCTAAAATTCTGAGTCCCACCCTATTGCTATAGCTGCTTCTCTCTCTCTTTTTTTTTAAATATATATTATTTATTTATTTATTTTTTTACAGAGAGGAAGGGAGAGATATAGTTAGAAACATCGATCAGCTACCTCCTGCACACCCCCTACTGGGGATGTGCCCGCAACCAAGGTACATGCCCTTGAGCGGAATTGAACCTGGGACCTTTCAGTCTGCAGGCTGACGCTCTATCCACTGAGCCAAACCGGTTTCGGCTCTCTCTCTCTCTTTTTAATTTTAGAGAGAGGAAGGGAGAGGGTGAGGGAGAAACATTGACCAGTTGCCTCCCATATGCACCCCAACCGGGGATTGAACCTGCAACCTGGATATGTGCCCTGATCAGAATTGAACCTGTGACCCTTCCGAGCACTGGACAGTGCTCCAGCCACACTGGCTAGGGCTCTCCTTTTCTTTCTACATCCCTCAGTTTCTCTCTGTGTGCATCTCTACATGTGCCTCATTACCAAATTAATGAGCTTTGGCCTGTCTAGATGAACTTTAATCTTAATTAGGGGACAGGAGCCATATACTGAAATAAGTTTACTCAGGCCCCCTCTGTCTTCATGGTGCTTAAGTGCCTCTTTACCATTTCTCCTTGCTGGAGGAGGAGCTCATGCTTGGTTTCCCAGCCCCACTCCTGCCAGAAGTGGCCCTTTTAGGCCCCACTTCCAAAATCAGGGAGTGGGCTGTGGGTTATACAAGCGGGTTGGATGGCTGGCATTCTTAATCCCAGGGCTGCCTTGGAAACAACTTGGGGGTCCGGCTGTGTGGGCAGGGAGTAGACTCAAAGCATTTGTAGCTCTTTCTGCTTCTCTTACTCTCCTTTTGCCTGTAGGTGTGTTGGCACAGGAGAGGGCACCTTCCAAGCTGATCGTGTACCTACAGCGTTTCCGGCCTCAGGTCTGTCAGCGCCTGCTAGAAGTACACAGCTCCAGAGAGAAGCCAGAGGGGACTAATGATGCTGACAGTAGCCTGGGCTAAGGTGTCACTTCCTCAGCAACAGAGAAGAGAACTCTGAGCCTAATGGGGTTCAGTCCTTTCCTCACTTGTCTGTTCTCCTGGCTTCCCTTTCCAGCGTGACTCCTCTCTCACCAGCCCGGCCCGTTCCTTCACGCCACCCTCAGTTATCCTTGTGGAGCCCTCCCAGGCTGCCTCCTCTCCCTCATCCGTCAGATGCAATCTGTGGGCCGCCCCTCTCCCCTGGCCGCTAAGCAGCCTCCATTGATTTCCGCTCGTGTTTATAGGATTTCCACTTAGCCGTGATCAGTAGTTAAGCACAGGAAAATCCCTTGCCACCCCCCTTCCCTTGGTCGATGCCATTGATTCTGCCAGCGGCTCCTAAACCACCTTACAGCTGAGTTAGAGATGAGGGGAGGCAGCAGGGATTTCCCTGCCTTGGGGTGTGGGGAATAGCGGCAGGTTGGGGATACGGGTGGGAATCCCTATTGGAAATCTAGAAATTCTGGTTTGATTTTGCCACTGTGCCCTGCTCTGGCCCAAATGGTAAAGTGCCTCCTGTGGGGTCAAATTTGTTCCCCAGCCCAGAGAGCGGTAGAAAGAAAACACTTCTTTGTTGAAACAGATTCCTGAGACCAAGGGTACATACTTCCTGTTAAGACTTTTTCTTTGCTGTTATTCATATATTTTCTACCTCAAATATATACAAATATAACTCACTCCCTCAGGCTTTATTGGACTTTCATCATTTGTCGGGGAGAGGGGTGGGCCCCCTCCAGTTTTTGCAATGGCAAGCCACAGGACCAGAGCGCCACCTGCTGGTAGTCCTCAGATGTAGGCTCCAAGAACCTGGGAACCCAGGGGTCTGGGGCTCAAGAGGATTTCAGGCTGAGTGGAGGCTGAGTTACTGCCATGTCTCCACAGGCAAGTTGTTCACCTCAAAGATCTCCTGCACTGACCGGCCATAGTGGTTGTAGGTGAGGCGCAGCTTTAACCGCAAGGGGGCCTAGGAATAGGAGAGTGGAAACCAGGGTTAGCACAGATGACTTCTCCCTTCCCTGGTCTTAGTCACAGGAGGCTCCTGGCGCTCACCTTGTTAGGATTGAGGATTCGGAGGATCTGGGTCACTGGAAGGCCACCCTGTGCTGGGACTGTGTCTCCACTGGGGGCCTGTAGCTGCAGCTGGAAACTCTGAACATAGGAGATGGGGCAGGTTCAGGCAAGCCCTGCACACCCAATAGTTTCCAACCCTCTTCCCATAACTCCCCAAGTGATCATCTCTGCATGGCACTCCCTTCTCATCTCATTCTCTTTCCCATCCACCTCCTCTACTTATTGGCCTTTTCTCCTGGAGTGCCCAGGCCACCTCTGAATCCTGGTCTTCTACAAACCTTGGGCACAGCGGCCTGGCAGATGAAGTGGGTGACATCACCCTCTGAGGCGTTGGTGGCAGTGACAGTGATTAAGAGCAAAGTAGGGGTTCCAGGGGGTCTAATAAAAGACAGATTCAGCTGTAGTCCTTCCCGCTCAAACACTTTGAGATTTGGGATGGGAGCTAGAGAAGAAAGAGAGAAGCAGCTTACTGTATGGACCAACGATGAGTTCATTCATTCTTCCATTCAACAAAATTTAAGTGCGCACCAACTGGGTGCAGGGCACTGCTTGAGATGCTAGTGACAAAGTGGGCAAGAAGTTGGAGCTGACAGTCTAGTTGGGGGAGAGAATAAACAAGAAAAGCAAGATAATCACAAACTATAATTGGTGCTAGAAGGAAATAAACTAGGCCAGAATAACTGGGAGGAACCAGGTAAAATAGGAGTGGCAGGGGAAGCACCTGACATTTTAGCTGAGGCTTGATGAGTAAGAATAAGCTAGTCATTTGATGTGCTGGGGAAAGAATATTCCATGTAAAAAGAACATGCATTGCCAAGGGCTTGAGGTGAGAGGGTCTGAGGAGCTAAGAGGGGTCAGTGGAGTGGGTAGTAGGAAAGTATACGAGATGGGCCAGGGAGGAAACAGGGTCTTCAGGCCAGGATAAGACATCTGGAACAAAGGGAAGACACTGAAGGCTATCTAGGAAGGGAGTACATGCCAGAACCCTTTTACCTACTAAGGTGGGGGGAACACAGCAGGGAAGAGGGTACCTGAACTTCAGTGCTTGGCTAAAGAGAAGAAACACATTTCTATACCTCCCCCTTCTCCGCCCCACCCCCCCGACATCTCCCTTTTACTGAGGCTTACCTGGGGCTAGGGGGGCACAGGGAAGGTCGAGCAGGTGTATTAAAGTGCCTTCTGGAGAGGAATCCACAGGGGGAGGCTGCTGGGAATCCTCAGAAGGTCCATCCAGGAGATCTAACAGATCCAAGAGCTTTGAGGCCTGTGGGGAAAGGGCAGAAGGATCAGGGCTAGGTATGGAAGCCCCACCAAGTCCTCTCCCCACTGGGGCTTCCGGCCTCCTTACCTGGGGCTCTGTGGGGACAGGGGCTGGTTCCAAAAGTTGGGTTGCTTCTTGGCTTTCCTTCACTTCCTCATCAGCCTGAGGGCCGCCTCGTTCCACAAGAGGCATCTTTTCTAGGATGGCCGCCCTGCGAGGATGGAACGCAGGTGTGTCCCTCTGGGTGGACCCTGCACTTTTTACAAGAGGCATGTGGCAGGAGGAGGAGGAACATGGAGCCCTGGACACACAGGGTTGGAAGTGCCCCTCTGACTTCCTAAGGTGGCACACTATTGATGGTTTCCAGGTGAGCAAGGAGGGTTGGCAGCCAGCTTAGCTCCAATGAACTGGATGAGGAGGGCACAAGTGAGGTTGTGACCCTGGTACCCAGAAAGGGACTTTGGGAAGAGGGCATTTGAGGAGAGGGCAGGGATTTGGGTTCTATGCTGGGGCAGACTGCCCGTCGCACCTCATGTGGTCGTACTTCCGGAAGAGTGTGTTGTACTCCACAGCCCGCTGCTGCAGCTCCACGTCCAGGCAGCTTCCATAGATGGACACCACCTGGCGGATGCGGCTGGGCCACAGGGTGGTGTGTGAGGGGGAATGGCAGTCTGCCTTGCCCTTCAACCCCAGGATGTGGCAGGGAAGGGAGAGGCCCCACAGAGCAGGGCGATGCCCATGATACTTGGCTCAAAAGGAAGAACCTAAGAATTGGGGGTAATGGGGTGTGTGCCTGGAGAGGAACTCAGAAACTGGTGGGCACCGTGAAGGGACACTGTCACTGGAGGCACCGAGAAGAGGGTCTCTGGGAGGGGCTGGGACCCCTTCTTACTTGTTGTCCCCACGGAGCCGGGTGCTAAGCTTCATGAGGGCTGTGAGGGCGTATCCTCGGGTGGCTGGCAGGGACATATGGGACTGCAGCACCCTTTCCAGTAATGCTAGCACTTCTTCTTCTTCCACCTTTGCGGGGGGGGGGGGGGAGGGGGTGGAGGTACAGGTAGTGACCCTGGGCCAGCCCTGCCCTCCCCGACAAGTCCCTCCTCAGTGTACCCTCAATGCAGGTCTCACCTGAAGTGGCTCAGTTTCCTCACAGCTCCCCTCCAGCAGAAGGTCCCCGTATTCCCCAATGCACCAGGCGGCCACTTGCACCAGCGGTTGCTGTGTAGGGTAAGAAACATGCTGGGCCAGTGTCTGGGTCCCCTCCTCACTTCCAGACCCTGTGACATCCCTTCGGGTTTGGAGGGGTGGGTAAAGGAAAGGGCCTTGGCACAAGCAAGTTATGTTAGTTTGTTCCCCCACTGCCCTGGTTCCTGGGCGTCCTCTGCCCTCTGGTGGCCAAGCGTCAGAACTACATGGTCTAAACCACAAAGGGTACAGCAAGGATGAAGTGAGGGTCCCTACTTAATATATGGAAAGAGGGCTACAGATACTGACTGGCATCCATTAATTCACTCAGCATTTAAGTAATAAAAAAGCCCCAAATACATGCATAAAGAGCTTTGATTGATCTCATTTGATCCGCAAGACAGTTCCGGGAGGTGGGCAGGGTAGAAAGCTGAGTGTGCCAACATAAAGAAAGTTACATTAGTCATCTGGTTACGCAGCCAGTGGGTACCAGATCCAGGACAGAAGTCCAGGTGTTCTTACCACAAGCAGGGCTCTGCCCTTGAGGATGTCCTCCACTAAGTAGAAAGTTATGACTTTGAGGGGAAAACCATTGGGAACCAGGTGTAAGGAGCAGTTGGCTGGGAGGGTTGGGCAGCCTGGAGTCTGGGTGGTGGAAACATTACCTGGGAGATGTCCTGTGCCAGGGCACTGTAGAGGCGGCGCACAGAGTAGGCGTGGAGCTCCTGGGCCCCGCCAATCAGCTGGGTCAGGTTGGCCACCGCGTCATCCCGAACATGGGTGCCCGCCTGGAGCAGTGTACATGGCCAAGTCAGTGTGGCGAGCCCTGCCCACTCCTGCCCAGCTCTCTCAGCCCAGCCCCTGCCTCACCATTGTCAGCACTCGCAGGATGGTGTCTATGTGCCATCGCTTGGTTGGGGCAAACCTAGGGGACACAGGGCATTTCCGTCCCAGCACTGACCCTCCCCAGACCCCACCCTCTCTGCCTCCTGGGCACCGGTCGCCTCACCTCTCTGCAGCCAGCAGGATTCCTGAGGCACAGTCTGCCCGCAGGTCAAGGGGGCAGGTCTCCAGGAAGCCCTGAAGCTCTTGTGTCATGGCTCGCACGTTGGAGCTGTTCACCAGAGCCAGGCTCAGTTCCAGGGCCCGCCTGCCAGGAGAAAGATGTGTCTCTACGAGGTAACTTAGGCCCTCCTCTTCCCCAAGCACCTGCCTTAGTCGCCTTACTCCAGCTGCTCTGAGCTGGTCCACATCTCGGCCACCAGAAGCTGGGCCTTCTGTCTTGCTCACCGGCTGAGAGAGGCGTCAGGTTCCCGAAGACATTCCACCACAGTGGGCCGGTGTCGCTGCACCGCGCTGTGATCAGACTGCACCAGTCGCAGCAACGATGTCAGGGCTACGTATCTGAACAGAATGGGAGAGGCCCCATCACGCCATGGCCCGCAGCCCTCCTCCCCGCACCATCCTGCCCTGGGTGCAGGGATCAGAATGAATTGGGAGACTCTGGGAGGAGTAGGGCAGAGGGCCAGGGTTCAGTGGCACAACCCAGCCAGACACATGGCATTTTTACCTAATATTCTTGTCACTGTTGAGCAAGAAGCGGCCAAGGATGTTGACAGCTAGAACCTATGGGAGGCAGAGGTCAGGGACAATTAGGGAAGGAGCAACCTGCTCCTTCAGGAGTGGGGACTGCCGGCCACAGGACCTGTCTTCCCGGCTGGGGTGGGGGGGGGGGCACAGGGGGAGGTATAGGAGATGGTACCCGCAGGCCAGCTGCAGAGCGGATGTCCACGATGGTGAGCACAGTCTCAAACAGGACCGCGCTGCCTGCATTTCGGCTGGTGTCTGTATTAGTGGCCACCTGAGTGGATGGGACAGAAGATGCATGTAAAATGGGCCCTGTCCTCTCCTCAAGTCTCTGGAAGGTCTCCACAATGTCATTCAGTCCTCAACCAGCTAACAAAGTTCCCTAAGCCCCCACACACCATGTGCCAGGGGCTACCATACTGAGACAGGCTGTGTCCCTCATGGATATCACAGTCTGGAGGGAAACGGAGACCCGATTATGTGGCCACCTCATGGTGAGTTACCACGTGAGAGCTGCCCAGGTGGGATCACAGAGCAACATACTTAACCAGCGCCCCTCCCCAGTCCCCCACCTGGGCCAGCAAGTCATTCATGCTCTCACTGCTCTCCTCGTGGTTCCGGCCCAGAATCCGAAGCAGACGAAGTATCTGGACCTGCGTTTGGGTTAAAGGTGGAGAGGTTCTTAGGGTAAGGAGCCAAGGGGCTGAGGAGAAAAATCTGACATTGAGGAGAGCATTGGGAGGGTCTGGAGGGTTTCCTAGAGCCTCCCTGTCCCTCTGCCTCCGCGGCACGGGTCCCGTAGGCCCTGGAAGGGGACCCGGAGATATGTGAGGCCAGCGGATTTGGGGACAGGCTGTTTTTTTACTGTTAGTAAACTGGATTTTCTGACCTTTAGGCATCCCTTCCCTGCACTGGTCCTCGGATGACCTGGGCAGCCCTGTGCCTGCCACCCTGCCCTGCCCAAGACACTAACTGAGCCAAAGTGTTCTCCGGGAGGTGACCCCTGGCCACGGGCTCACTGCCAAGCTCTCTGTTCCAGGGATACAGCCGAGAAGCTCAGCCCACCTGTAGGAAGGGGTCACTGACTCCAGATATGCTGTGCTCGGTGGAGTAGCCCGTCATCACCAGAGTCCGGAGGATCTGTACCAGCTGGGGCACCACCTGGAGGGAGGGCACAGCCTTATCGGGGCAGCCTTCCTCATCTCCTCAACCAGCAGCCCCATTCCAACCCCACTGCCCCTCTTTTCCTGGCCCAGGGCCTGTCCCTTCGCCAGCCCACCTTTCGAAAGTGCTTGAGGGCGGCAGGGCTTCGTTCGCAGAGCTCTGTGATCAGCGTGATGGTGCCCAGCAGGACGCCTGGTGTCAGGGCAGGGGAAGTGAGTGGTGGGCCAGGGGCACAGGAGAGTCTACCGTGTGTGTGCACATACTACCCTTCCCCGGTGAGCTACGGTTCCTGTCCCGTTTTCCGCCTTTGGCCACAGCCAGAGCTGAGGAGGGGATGGGGAGCCCCCGGGTCTCACCGTGGTGACGTTCGTGAAGCAGTTTGGCACAAACTGGGAGGAAGGTGTCGGAGAGCTCGGGGACTTTTCGGATCATGTGCACTGCAGTCAGAACAGCCTGCAGAGGTCAGGGGGCTCAGAGAGGACAGGGGTCTGCCAGGATGGGCCCCCCACCTCTGCCATACGGCACACAGGACAGTTTCCGGAGGGACAAGTATCTAGAGTCCCGCCATCTCACCTTCTTACGCACGTAGGGGCTTCGCTCCAGGAGCAGTTTCTCCACCTCAGTGGCCAGGTCCCGGCACATCTCAGCAGAGCCCATGGTGCTCAGAGTGCACAGGGCCAGGCCTTGTACGGCCGGAACACCCTGGCTCAGGTCGCTACAGAGTTTTGGGAGGACCGTCAGTCAAGCCTCCAGTCCTTCCAGTACCTACAGCAGGCAGCGCCCTGGGAGTCCCCAGTTCCCCACCCTCCCATCTCCCTGGTTCCAGAAGCTCTCACTTCTTGATGCTGTTGGTGATGAGCAGGTGGGCATCCTGCCTCTCATCCAGCAGAAGCATGGCCCCCAGGTAGCCCACCCTCTTGTCTATGAACCTGGGGGAGGCGATCAGTTTCAGGCACTCCATCTATAGGGAAAGAGGCAGACCCGGAAGGGACAGGAGTGAAACTGGAGGCACCAACATCCCTTTTCTATCTTCCTCCTAAACACCAGGTTACCTTCTCAGGGCACCATATCCCCCCACTCTCCCTTCAACCGAAGGAGAGGCTTAGAAAATTCAGAGTTGGTGGGTAGTTTCAAGAAAAGGAAGTTGAGGAGAATGGGAGAGGCGAGGAGGTGCCCTGAACGGGGCTGGCCAGAGAATGCAGGGTTCCGTCCACCTGATGACCAATAGGGACTGCAATGGGGAAGGAGGTCGGTGCCGCATGCTGTGAGGGCTTGGAACATTGTAGAATTAAAAAATAGGGGCAGCACAAATAGGCGAGCAGGTCCAAGACCCTATCCCACCAGCCTCCCTCACCAAACGCAGAAGGAAGGCACCCGGGAGCAGTACCTGTCCAAAGTGGGCGGGGTAGCCCAGCATGTGGACATAGAGCAGTTTGGCCAGCTGGCGGTGCCTTTGCAGAGGGTCCCCCTCGCGGAAGGAGGCCCGGATGTGGGCACACTCCTTTTGGATCACTTCCCGCTCCTGGGCCTGGGTCTTGGCCCCTCGAATCTCCTCGATTAGGTCTTGAAGCTTCAGCGAAGACATCACCATCCTGGGGGCGGCGCGGGGGGAGCACAGCCCGGGAATGGAGAGGGCTGTCACCGCCTCTGGCCTTCCTGCCCGGGCTTGCCCTGTGCCCAGGTCCCGAAGGCCGGGGTCCCACAGCTACTCTGAAACTGAGCCTCCATTCACCTTTCCCCACGGAAGTCTCCAAACCCCGCCCCCTCCTCCCCGCCGGCGGCGACCCCCCACTACGCATGCGTCCCCGCCCTGCACCCGCTCCTACTGAGCATGCGGTGGAACCCCGCCTATTTGCCCCCCTCCGCCCCACCTGGTTCCCCATCCCTGGCCCAGCCAGGCCTCTCCTTGCAGGGCGCTGCGCCGCTTCTCCCGCGGGATTCCTCCCGGCGCTCACACCTGAGGGCCCCGGCTTCCCCAGCACCGGACGCCAGCCTCACCTGGCTCCCGTCTCCGCTCCGCTCCGCTCCCCCAGGCGTTTCCTGGTGCAGGGCCGGGCGGGGTTGGTGCTCCGTCTGGTCCTTCCCTCTCCCCGCCCCCATCACGGGACCCCGCCCCCCTTGGGCCGCCTGCTGAGCCGTCTTGGGTACTCTGACCTCAGGCTTCGGAGTTTAGGGGAAGAACTCTCAACTACACGGAAGCCTTGAGACTGCTGACAGGCCCGAGGTTCCCCAAGAGGGCTCCACGCGGGGGTCCGCAGAGAGCTTAGGTTTGAAGACATCGCACCCCAAAGGAGATGACAGTCACCCCCTTTTTTGAACTTTTTTATTAATATATTATTTTTTTTTTTGTTAAATTTCTTTGTATTTTTTTTTTTTTTCCTGCAAGACTTGGTGTTGGCGGCACTGTTGTAGTTGAACTTCAATCCCAAATTCCATGAAATAGAAATCAGAAGTAAAGGTTGAGAGGGAAGGAAGGAAGGTGGCAGGCCAAGGAGTAAACAGAGTTTGACTAGAAAAAAAAGAAGAGGGTGTGTGTGTGTGAGAGTGTGTGGTGGGCATTCCCAGGCAAGGCCATTCCTTGAGGGAGGGGTTTGGCAGGCAGCTTGCCTCTGCCTCATGCAGGGGAGAGAGGGAAGATCCCCTGGGGACCTCACAGTCCCCTTTCCTAGGGCTTCCCGCCCCCAGGGGAAAAGTTAGTGCCAGGGATCAGCCACAACCTCAAACAGGGCTCCCGCCCACCTCGGCCCTGCCTGGAAAAGTGTATGATACATCGGCTTCCTGGGATCCCCTTTTTCTGTTTACCCATTTCACAAGATTCTGATATGATGTGGGAAGAGATATAACCTACTTAGAGATTAAGCTTGTCACAACTTTTGCTGCCCTGTGAGTTCCTGTCAACTGGTCGGGTTCCATTCCCCAAAACTGCCTCCCCCAACACAACTGCCAGAGTTGGGGAGTGGTGTCCTTGCTCAGGTGCCTCTAACCCTCTGCAGTAGGAATGTCTTCTTCAGGCCCCTTAGAAACTTAATCAAAGGCCACAAGTGAGTCCAGACCAACCAAATAAACTCTTAGGGGAGAGAGAAGGGTGGGAGAGGTCAGTGGGTGGACTTGGCTGCATTGGGCTCTTTCTTTCCTTTACACATTGCTCTTGACGTGGCAGGCCACCCTAGGGGGTTGGATGAGGGGCTGGCAGTGGAGGAAAGAAAGTGGGAGATGCTAGGGAGTCATCCCTCTTCATTTCCCTTCACATCTCTTTTTCAGGGAAGGATGGAATTAGGGAAGAACCTATCTCAGTGCTTGGAGGGGAGATAGGATCCTCCAAAGCCAGAGATGGTGACTGTACCTCCTCCAGCTTTTTCACTGGGCCTCAGAGGGGCATCAGGGCCCTGGGTTAGAGAGCTTGACCAGTATAGTCCCTCCTCCATTTCCTTCCTCCTTTCCACTCACCTTCCAGGAGACTCCTCAGGACACCAAAACCCCACCCGCATCCAAGCTCAGGTCTAAAGAAAAGATGGGCAGGGTGTGGGGCAATGGTCTGACTTAGATTTGTGTGTCTCAGAGAAGAGAGAAACTCTGAGCAAGAAAAGCCCTTCATATGTAAACAATCTAGAGAAAGAAAGAGCTGGGGTGGGACAGGGAGTGAGGAAGGCAGAGACAGATCCAGAATAAATGAGAGAATCTGCAAGGAGAGCAGGAAGGAAAAAGCAAGAGATAAAAACAAAGGAAAACAGAAAAGGAAAGGGAGAAGAAGGGAAAAAATATAGGAGAAAACACAAGCAGGAGGAGGAAAAGGGGAAAAAAAAAAAAAAAAAGGCAGATCAAAGGAGTGAAGAGGCAGCAACCGAAGCCAGAATTAGGCCAGGCAGGAGCCTTAGGTGAGGAGCTGGGAGAACAGGAACGCCAGGCTGAGGTCCAGGAGGGCCACGGCTCCCACCACCAGGGGGTTGGCAGCTCCCTAGAGAGACAGGGGAAATGCAGGCTCAGTCCCTGAGCACCGGGTCCAGTGACCCGTTCCACCTTCCTGCCCTGGCCAAGGTGGCAAAGCAGAAGGGTCCCAGACACCCCTCCTCAGAGGCCAGAGCATGGGGATCGCCAACTTCTGTCTGGGATTACAAAACACTCCTCTTCTCCCAGCCAGGGCCCCACCTTCCCTCCGGCTCCTTTAAGTCAGGAATAACCCTTCCTCCCGCCTCCTTCCACTCTACTCCCACCAGCATGTCACATGGCCCAGGCAGAAGGTGTCTGGCCTTAGTAGCATACATTGGCAGCAGCAGCTGGTACTGCAGTAAAGCAGAAAGGGATGAGGATGTGGTTGCTAGGAAACAGAAGGCCTGGAGTCCAATCAGCGTAGAGGGTTCTGGGGAAACTCCACCCCTCCTAGTTTTCTGCCTTCTTTCCTATTTCCCTTCTTCCCAGAAGAGGGAGGGAGAGTTGGGGCAGGGAGGGAACAAACTTTTCCTTTTTTATTTCTGGGCACCAAAGAGAGAAAGTGTGGAGGTGGGGTGGGGGTGGAGTAGGAAACTGGGAGCTGGAAATGATATGGAAGGAGAGCAGGGAAAGATGTTCTGGCTCTACCGTTAATTATTCATTTGTAACCTTGGGCTAGGTACTTTAAGTGCTCCGTGACTCAGTTTCCCCTTCTGTCAAAAGAGGGAGTTGGACATGATGGTCTCTAAGGTTTCTGCCAGCTCTCGAGTTTTTAAATGTGTTTGAGGTAGGATATAGTGTAAGACTGGGCAGGCACCGAGAAAGCTGGAGCCCAATCCAAATCCTCAGGGGATCAGAGGGAGGTCTGGAAAGGAGGAGAGGCAAGGCTGTGAGGAGAAGAGGGTCAGAAAGGAGTGAGACTCAGGGCACAAAGCGGGATGAAGGGCGTCCGTCTCACCGGCTGGGCTGGCCTCTCGGTTGCCGCTGGCTCCTCAAGCTCTTCCATCAGGCACCCAGCTCCAGGCCCCCTTGAGGAGGGGCCCCTCAGGACTGGCGTGGCCAGAGGCTCAGGCTCCGAGGCCCCTAGGGTCCTTATGAGGGGCAAGGGCTCTTCATCTTCCCCCTCCTCCTCGCGAAGACTTCCGGAACTGTCACTGCAGCCTCCAAGGAGTGAGGAACCGTCTCTGGGTCCTGGGCCCTGGATCCCAGCCTCATCCTCGGCCTCATAGCCAGCTAGTTCCTCTGCCTGCTCACCCGGGCCCCCCCACTCCTCAGGCCAAGTTTTAGGGCTGGAGAAGGGACCCCGGTCCCTTCCGGGAGGCAGTGGGATCCGGCAGGCTGGGGGTCGCCAGGGTTGGCGGCAGGAGGCAGGGCTGCTGGGCAGTTCCGGGGAGCCCTCTGAGGGGGTCAGTCCATTCTCGTACACTCCAGGGCTGTCCTCATCCAAGGGCTCTGTGTCGGAACCTTCCGAGTCCTGCCTGGGTCTGCGGCCTGGGGCAGGGATAGCTAAGAATCAGAGGGGCCAACTTGCCTTGGACTGCAAAAGCTACTGCTTTATCCCTCCAACTGGGCACCTCCCAGGACTTTGGTATCCCCAAACTTACAGCCAGTCATCGCAAGACCCAACTCCTTGTCCTTATGACTCTATTTCATCAATTCTCAGTTCTATTCCCAACCCTGCCACCCTCTGTCCTCTCAAACCCTCATATCTTGGCTTTCCCATCCCCAGCCTCCTGTGGGGATTCCCTCCCCCATTTCCCTTCCAGCTCCCCAGGGGGCCCACCCCCACCCCCAGCTTCCCATGCCTCACCTGGGGCCTCTAACATGGGTTGCAGGTCCTGGGCTATCAGTTTGGCCATTCGAGCAGCCTCCACAGCCTTCTCAGCCACGCTGCTGGCTGCTACGGCCTTTAGAAGGGCGTCTGCTGCCCTGTCAGGTTCCAGGGACAGGGATTTAGCAGATCTGCTCGGATGTCCCCGCCCCCTGGCCCGTGTCCCCACCACAGCACATCCCCTGGCCTTTGGTTTCCTCTTCTGGACCTGGGGTGTGCCTGCTGTCATCATACCCTCCTGGTCCTCTCACACCCTTCCAGCCATTACATTCTGTAGTAACACTTCCCTTCTTCAAGCTACAGGCCAGGCCAGGCCCTCCCCTGCTGCCCTCAACCCTATTATTCCATTCCTGTCCTGCTCCCTTCCTACTGAGAACTGAGACCTCACTCTTTTAGCACATCCCCCTGCAGTCCCACTTGCTTGGTGCTTATAAGCTATGCCTGCCTGCCCTCTTTACTGCTTGTCCCTCCTGTTGTTATCAACTCCTCTCACGCTCCCTGGGATCACACAGCTTTTTGTGGGGTCCAGGATGTTTTTCTGTACCTCAACTCTCCCCTTCTAACAGCATTTCCCTCCCCGCACCTAGCCTTTACTCTAAGCCAGTGGTCGCCAACCTTTCGGACCTCATGGACCACCAGTGGTCCGCAGGCCACCGGTTGGCGACCGCTGCTCTAAGCCACCCTCTCCCCGTGTTAGGAGCCTTTGCCTCCCTCCCCCACCGCTGCTAGTCCTTATTGAATCCTGCCTCTCCTTGCAGATTTCCTGACAGGAGAATCTCACATCTTGCTTTTCCTCAGCCTCTTCATTGATGACATTGTTCTCTGCTTCCTCACTGCCACTGCCCCCTGCCCCATCTCATCCTTTCTGAACTCTGGGAGTGGAGTAAGGGTGGGTTTCCCCTTTTGCTATTATCTATCCTCTCTCCCTGCCAACAGGCATGCTTTCTCGCCACTGGGTAATTCTACCTTCTGGGTAAGCTCCTGGTCTCCCTTCTACAGACCCCCTCCCGTCCCGCCCTGCTCCTTAGCTACAGGTTACCTCGAAGCATTATCAATCCGTTCCCTGCTGTTGTTTCCCAGTTCTCTCTCTGATTGATATCAGACACTTTTTAAAATTTTTCCCTTCCCTTCCCCCCTCTGTTGTTAATGGTAGATGCCTTGTAATCATTAAATCAGTTCTGTAATTCTGACTGATATACTTGCCATGGGTTTGAATGGGTCAAGACCCATGATTCCCTCTGGCCCCAGGCCCCTTTAATCTGGCCTAGGAAGACAGTCTAAGTATGGGGGTAGGGAGAAGGATGGTGGTGTCCACTGCAGACTTAGGTCCACCTGCTCTGCCTGTACCTTGGAAAATATGGTCAGCCTCCTCCCATCAAACCTGGTGGGTCAAGGACCTTAAGAGCCTGCTTGGAGGGACCTCAGATAATGCTATTTGTCCATCTTAGGGCTTTCAGACTCTATATGACCAGTCCTGTCCTAAAACTGAGCTGGTCTCAGGGTTTAGGGCAGGGGATGAGGATACCAGTCTTGGGTTACATTGAGCTCTGTTGGTGGTAAAAAACAAAAACAAAACCAAAAAACCCCCAGCAATGCTGACTATGTTTTTGAGTGGGGAGGGTGTGGATGATCAAGTCCAGGCAGTAGACCCAGTCTGTGCTTTGGCATCAGGCCAGGCTCAGGCTACCTGGCAAAGGCATTTGCTGCTAAGGCTCTGCTGTTTCCATGGCAGCTCACAGCCAAT
This sequence comes from Cnephaeus nilssonii, assembly GCF_951640355.1. Classification (NCBI taxonomy): domain Eukaryota; kingdom Metazoa; phylum Chordata; class Mammalia; order Chiroptera; family Vespertilionidae; genus Cnephaeus; species Cnephaeus nilssonii. The sequence continues at coordinate 32,626,012 of NC_137075.1, read as the reverse complement.
CAGGTTTGCCAGGCCTGTTGCTGGGGAGACCAACCAGCCTCCTCCCACTGCTTGATCTTCCAGCTACTGAGATCCCTTTATTTTCCCTGCACATGCCCACTCCCCATCTAGCCTGAAGTGCTCCCTGGTGCTCTGCCTTCCCCCTCCCCTGGCTTAAGGCCCTGGACACTAACCATCCAGATGTTCACACATGTATACAGAGAGACGTTCTCTGGCTCAGGCATCTATTCTGGATATGACATGTACACACACATCCCTGGTCACTCATTATACAAATCCACTGAAGTATATTTAGACATATCTTGATCTCTGAAACAGTCTCAAAATTAAACAAAATCCTTCAACTGTGCCCTCTCCTTGAAATAAAATCCAATATATAAAAATTCATATGTGTGAGTTGCATAAATCAGGGGCCTGTGGATTTCATTACAAATGGATTTTGGGTTCTCTTTAGATCTGGGCTATCTACTCCAGTCATCACAAGTCATATGTAGCTATTAAACACTTAAAACATGGCCAACCTGAATTGAAATGATGTGCTATAGGTGTAAAATACATACTAGATGGCAAAGATTTAGTAAAAAAAGGGGATGTAAAATACCTCATTTATAATTACATATTGACCATGGGTTGAAGAGGTAATATTTTGGATGTATTGGTTTAAATAAAAACATATTATTCAAGTTCACCTAATCTGTTTCTTTTTCTTTTTCATATGGTATTAGAAGACTTAGAATCACGTATTTGCCTTACATTGTACCAGACAGCTCTGCTTTAAATAACAAGGTTCTCGAGGGATGAAAATGTAATCTGATTTGCAGGAAAAAAATTCATTTACCAGCAAGCCTCCTCCCTTCAAATCTTTATCAGTGGGTAAAGAATGGGAGGCAGAGGAGGCAAAGCTCAGAGGGACTTGGAAAATACGGTCCTTTTAGGTGGATAGGTCAGCTGTACAAACTAGACCTCCCCAAGGCCCAGGGCTGAAATGCTATGGGACTGGGGGCGGGCTGAACTGTGGTAGGAATGCCTGCGCTGTCTCCTTGCCGAGGGCCGCTGCTCCCCATCTGAGGCCTGAAGGCTAGGTGAGCTGCCAGAAGAGGAAGACTAGGAACATATCTGAGGTCTGCGAGGTTTCTGGGCCTGCACAAGGCAGTGCTCATTGCTAATGCCACACACAATGACACAGGTCCCCACAAAAGACACTGAGACACACTCACATTCTAACACGGCTTCCCTCAAATACCCAGCCCCCCACAGTTACACCCACATCCACCTGTAGCCTCAGAAATAAACACTCCAAACTCCCAGCGCTACAACTGCCTGGCCCTAGGCCTGCTCTTCCCCACTAGGCCCCAGGCCACGTGTCTGGGTCCTCCTTTAGGCACCAGCCCCCTTCCCTGTCGCCAGGGTACCTCCTCCCCTTAGCCCAGCTTTGGTCTCTGCACCCGATGCCCACCTGGCAGCGGCAATCTCCTGGCGCTGGCGGGCAGCACTCACTGCTCGACGGGCGCCCTCGACGGCCCTGTCCACCTTCTCCTTGACTTTGCCCCGCCGAAGGGCCAGGGGCAGGAGGCTGCGCACGCGCCCCCCGTGCACCAGCCTGTTGCGCTTGTACTTGCCCTCTTCACGGGAGCCGTCGGGGCGAGTGGTGCGCCCGTAGCCGTGCCGCCGGTTGCCCAGCCACTCGCCCTCGTAGCGAAGCCCGTTGGAGCGCTGGCTCACGCCGTAGCCGCTGCGCCGGTCCGCGCGCCATTCGCCCGCATACACCTCAGTGGCAGAGCCCTCGATGAGGGCGGGCGGCGCCGGGGCCAGGGACCCGCTGGCCTCAGAGCCCGGGGGCCCGGTACTGCCCACCTCGCTGCTCACCTCGCTACGCAGGGAGCCTCGCTTGCTGCCCAAGGAGCTGCGGCGCCCGCCCGCGCGGAGCCCGCTCAGCAGCAGCGAGCGGCGGAAGAAGCCGCCGGCCACGGGGGTGCGCTTGCGGGAAGACGCACGGTCAGCGTCCCCAGGCCCGGCTAGCACGAAGCCGCCCCGAGAGCCGGAGGCCGGGCTGCCTCCCTCGTCGCCGGGCAGGGGCAGGGGCGGGGGAGGCGTCGGGGGGTCGCTGTGGCCGGAGTCCAGAGAGGTGCGGCGGGGTGAGCGCAGCAGCGCCGCCTGATGGTAGGGTACGCTCTGGCGCACCCCGTAGCCGTGGCGCTTCCCAGCCTGCCACTGGCCCTGGTAGGTGCCTGCGGGCGGGGTAGGAGGGGGAGAACGAATCAGGACCTGCTGCTCCTTGGACCCCAGGCCCCAAGCCCCTTGGAATCCTTAGCGTGGAAGTGAGGGGAGGGCACTAGGGCCGGGGACAGGCCGGGCTGGGTCGGAAGGTGCGGAGAAGCGCAGTGCAGACCGACAAGCAGCAGAGGTGTGAATTTGGGCAGTGTAGGTAGACAGGGGAGAGGGAGAGGCGCAGGCAGGCTGTGGTGTGTGGAGGACAGACAGTCCGGAGGGTGTAAGGGACAGGCTGGCGGAGTGTAGGAGACAGCCATGTGACAAGCAAACAGGACGAGGAGGGGCAAGCCGACCAAGGAAATGTGAGGGGACAGGCAGAGCAGGGGTGTTAGGGACAGGTAGGTGGAGAGGGGAGGTGCGTGGGACCGGCAGAGAGGCGTGTAAGGGGCTGGCAGGCGGGGGGGTGAGGGTCAAGTAGACGGAGGGGGGCGGGGGAGAGGGAGGAACAGGTAGATTGGGGGGAGGGAAAAGCAGGCAGGGGGCTGACAAACAAGGAGGGCGTGTGCGATGGGGGGGGGGGGGGAGGAGAGGACAGAGCGATGGGCGCCGGAGTGCACGTCGATGGGGATGGGGATGGGAAGAGAGCAGGGCATGGGGGTGGGGGAGCTATGGCAGGGAAAGGCATACGCGGGCCAGACCGACTGGGAGGCGCGGACGAGCAGACAGACAGCAGGGGCCGGGCCCGCACCTCCGTCGGAGTAGGTCTCGGTGCCGTAGCCGTCCTGGAAGCCGTCCTTCCAGAGCCCGGCGTAGCGCAGGCCGGACGCGCTCTCCCACACGCCGCTGCGCCCCTTCAGCCCGCCCAGCCACTCGCCGCGGTACGTCCAGCGGCTCTTGCGCTCCACGCCCAGCCCTTCACGCTTGCCCTGCTGCCAGTGGCCCTGGTAGCTGTGTCCGCCGGGCCCCGTGAAGACGCCCAGCGACTCGAAGCCGTGCGCCCAGCAGCCGCTGTACTCGCCCTGGGCGCCGGGCCCGGTGCACACGCCGTAGCCATGTGCCCGCCCCGCCTCCCAGCCCCCCACGTAGCAGCCCCCGTCGTCAAAGTCGAACTTGCCCCCGGGGGACATGCATGTAGTTGGCGCGGCCTCAGCCCCCCGGCGGCTCAGCGCATCCTGGGGCTGGAGAGCCGGCTGGGGGCCTGGGAGCCGGGCGAGGCCTGGGGGCGGGGGCAGTTAGACTGGGGCCGGGCGGGGGGGCCCCAGCGCGGGCTGGCAGGGCCGGACCCTCATCCTGAGTGGCTGCGGAGAAAGAGGGGGGAGGGGGGAGTGGTGAGCGAGGCCCCTCCTCTTTGCCCGCGGCTCCTTGGCCCCGTGGCTCGGGGGCATTAGCACCGCCCCCAACCCCCCACCTTCGGTAGCATCTCACAGCAGCTCCTAAGCTTTGGAGGCACGGGGGCTCCCTCCCCTCTCTATTCTGGTAGAGGACCCCCTCCCATGACTTTGGGTCCCAACCCCAAGCGGGAGTCCGTCCCACTTCTCCAACCTAGAACCCCAAAGTGTCCAGTGTGGATGGCAGTTTGGGAGAGGGGGCTGGGCAGAGGCTTAGGCCCTACGCTTCCTTGGCTGCTGTCAGGACCTGTCTGTCCCGGTTCTCTGGCTTCCCAGGCAAAGGGGGCAATGTAGCGGAGGAGATCTGAGCTAGGTGGGCAGAGGGTTTGGTGGGGGAAAGGGTAGGGATGGGGGAGGCTCTGCAGGGCCAACGCGAGGGTGGGGGTGGGCAGCCAGGCAGGAGGGAGTGGGTAGGTTACTCACCATGTGGGCTGGGGCTCAGGCTGCCTCCCAGGCACGGCGTCCATGGCTGGATACCTCCACTCCGACCTCGCCGGGACAGACCAAGCCCCCTCCCCTTCCGGAGAGACTGCTCCAACCCCGAGAGCAAAGGTGCCGGAGCCCAGCTGGAAGACCAGGCGGGGTGTGTGTGTGTGTGTGTGTGGGGGGGGGGGTAGTGGCGAGGGAAGCGGGGAGAATAGTGTAGGGGAAAATTCTGCCTCGGATGGAGATAGGGAAGAGGAGCTGGGAGCTGGGTGGGAAGGGAGAGGGGGCTACCAAGAAGGGGTGTTTTTATTATGTTTTTTTCTTCTTATGGTTGGGAGAGGGGGAAAAAATATCAAAATACCGATTCCATCCCAGCACAAATCAATGTTTGCTCCATCCCAGCATCACGGGGGAGGCTGGGCCAGGCAGATTTAAAGGGGCAGGGAGAAGAGAGGAGAGGGGAGGGTGGGGAGAGGAGATAGAAGAAGAGATAGCGGCGACGATAGCGGTGGTGGGAGAAGCACAAGCAGAAAAGGATGGATGCCAGATAAACCTGCCGTGAGGAGGCGGCAGATAGACCCTAGAATGAGAGGCACAGAGACCCCCACGGTGGAACCCCCCCACCCCCCACCACCACCCTGAGATTCTGGCCGGCAGTGGGGCGAGGCCGAGGGGAGGGGAGAGGAGTAAGGGGGAGGAGACTAGCTGAAGATGGGGAGGCTGGGGGGAGGCCGAAGCCTGGCAGGGGAGGAGAGATGCTGGCAAGGCGCTGAGAGGGCAAGAGGAATACAAAGAGAGAGGCGCAGGGGTGAGAGCTGAAGAGGAAGATGCTGGCGGAGAGAGAGGAAGGGAGGGAGACCCATTCTGGGGCTGGTGAAGGATGGGAAGGAGGAGAGAAGCGGGGGAGGAGAAGGGGGGAGAAAAAGAAAAATTTACATATATATATATATGGAGAGAGAGAGAGAGAGAGAGAGAGAGAGAGAGAGAGAGAGAGAGAGAGAGAGAAATAAGGGTTGTGATGGGAGAGGGAACGCTCTGCAGGGAAGGGCAGATAGGGGAAGCATGGAATCCAGGCGGAAGAGTCTGAGCAGAGGCTGGAGGGCTGGAAGTGGTGTTGTGGGGCTCTGGGGAGAAGGATGAACCTGCCAGCTGCTTGGACTGAAGCCAGGAATCCTTTGATGTCTATGTCCACCAAGTCCACTGTCCTCCCTAAGAAACCACTGCAGGGGGACCAGGAGGCTCCCCCACAGCGCTTGCTGAGGAAACTTGCAATGGGGCCCTGCCAGGAAGCCTGGCACCACATTCTTCACCCCCACCAACTATTTCTCTTGGGTAGTCCCTCTGAAGGGAGCGGGCTGGCATGAGAGTGTATTGTTTTTGAATGGTGAACAGGGGGTCACGCTTGGTGGTGCCTTGAAGGTACTGGGGCTTCAGAGTCTTCTCTTTTTGCAAACCTAGAGGCAAAGGCACATGGGCATGTTTGGGTGGGCCCTCACTGACACGGGGTCCCCTGCAGCCTACGACCCCTCCCTGACCACTTTCCAGAAGGGTGGTGCATCGTGGGCCTCACTGTTCACAGCTGGAATAGGCACATGCTGTCTTCCCTGCCCCGCCCCCCCCCCCCCCCCCCCCCGCTGACTTAGACGCTGCATCTGTGCTGCCCCTAAGCATCTAGGAAGAGGACACTGTCCAGTCACACCCAACCGTATGCATAGTGAGGCGCACTCAATTGCCTTTATTTTTGTACAAGGTCACCCATCATTTTACAGAGAAGAGAACTGAGGCCCAGAGGGGGAAGTCACTCACTGGAGGTCACACAGCAGAGGTGGCGGAGCTAGGATTAGAACACTAGACTTCAGACCTTCTCAGTCCCGTAATCCCTCCCAGAATCCTGTGTGCTCGAGAACCTCCCTTAGATTCAGGAGCTCCATTTTTAATACTTTGGTAAAATAAAGAGCATGAGGTTGGGAATCAACAGGATTTTCCTTTACATTTGTTTTCCTAAAGGTGGATATGAGGTTGGAGAAACGTAATTTTAAGCCTCTAGGGCAGGGACTACATCTTAGTGCTTAGTGTGAAACAAGGCAGCTATGGGTCCATTAGGACAAGACTGGAGGTGAAGGAGCCCTGTTTCCTCCCTCCCTCCCTCCCTCCCTCCCTCCCTCCCTCCCTCCCTCCCTCCCTCCCTCCCTTCCTTCCTTCCTTCCTTCCTTCCTTCCTTCCTTCCTTCCTTCCTTCCTTCCTTCTTCCTTCCTCAAACATTTACGTTGTTTACTGTGTACCAGGCACATTGCCAGGAGCTAGAGAGATACAGTGGTGAACACTGGTGCTTGCTCTCAAGGAGTTTACTATCTAGTAGAGAAGGCAGACAACTAACAAGCAATTCTAATGCAGCTAGTGCTGTGATGGGTTCAAGGGCTGGAAATAGGGCACAGGGATGCAACCTAACTTAGGCTGGCTCCTCAGGGTAAGAGGCGTTTAAGATGAATCCAGAAGGCATTCTGGGGCAGGCCCAGCTGCATCACATCACTTACCCCTATGTATTCAAGCCTTCCTTCTTCACATAATGCCTTGTCTTGTTCAGCCCTTAATATTCTGCTTTTCTCCAAGAAAAGGGAAAACAAGGAAAAAAAAAAAGACCAGTTTATGGGCCTGGT